>NW_023458561.1:58375578-58408053 GCF_013731165.1 Rhagoletis pomonella | reverse complement strand
TTTTTTTTTGTTTGGTTATTAATTTTCGTACGAATATAATTTGAATAAACGTCGCTTGCACTAAGGATTTTTTCGATTTTCCAATTACTTTTATTAAATTCTTCACTTTTATAATTTAGATCATTTCACTAGTCACTATTTTTAACGCAATGGCTGCTGTATTTCAAGCTTTCATTGGTTTTGAACTATTTTAATTCAATTAGTTTGGAAGTCATAAAATTGTTGAGAAAACTTTGCATGAAAAACTCGATGCAAAGGCAAGAAAACTCTGAAAAATGCACAGCAATGACGGCAGCTTCTACGGAAAAACCTCGCTCGTCCGCTGCTTTCACAAACCAATAAACTCAACCAGTTTTTTCCACGATAGAATTGAAAATGCTGAAAATGAAAATCAAATGAAAATCCAACGGCGGCAGCGAATGCGAGAAAGCGCACAAAAATAATAAAAATGGAGAACGGGCGCAATGACAGAAAAAGGCGAATGGCTGTGCAATGGAATAATCGAGATGATGGCGCTGCCAGCTACAAATATTTAGTGGTGGGAACAGTTAACAGGAATATAATGGTAAGGTTACACTTAAAAAAAACTTGTTTTACGTTTTGTTGCTATTAACAGAAATGCAAGACTTCGTTCACATCCACGCTCACGCGGATGATGCCTGTGCGCTATCATCAGGAAAATAGCATAGGGAGGGCTGTGTAAAAACATAGAGAATCCTAGATAAAACTGATGAGTGGTACAAATTGCAGAGTTCATTGCCAAAAATCGGGCCTCGGACTGAAAAATCACGGGTCCCTATACATAAATTGTATTAACTTAAAGCATGAGATCAATTTCTTTAATATATATATATAATATATTTGTTTATATCATATATTTATTTATACTAAAAGCCTATAATTAAGAAGCAAATACATTCTAAAAAAATAATAACAAGATATAGTTCCGATATTACAGGCACCTTAAAAAGACCGTGCCCGTGGGGATTCAGCCTTTCCCCCCCTCCCTGTTGTTGTTGTTTTAGCAGCTACAACAACCTCACTCTGATCGATTAATATCTTAGTCGTTGTCGTCAAGTTCTACTAACGGAAGCCCTAAGAAGCGTACAGCCTCAATAGGGGCGGTCCATAGGGACAAAGGCGTTAGGGTTGTCGGGTTTCCCGGGCATACGAAGAGATGTTTCGAGTCATGGGGTGTCTCTCCGCATGCTGGACACTCATTTGGCACATCTGCATCTAGTCTGCTCAGGTATGAGTTTAACCTGCTGCAATAGCCAGAGCGAAGTTGGGCTATTGTGCTTCTAGTCTCCCGAGGCAGATGAAGCTCCGCCTTGTCAATATCCGGTGGTTGTGCGCCTAGAACGGCTCTGGAGTCTACATAACTCGAGACTGATTCCCTGTGAATGCCGTTCAGGGTCTATCGATAAGCTGACGGGTCCACAGGTTGTTTAATGAACCTCTGGACTACGTCCGTCAGTTTGTAGAGATGCCTCCTGACGTGCCTGGGCGAGGGCTCTTCTGAAAGCAGTTGCCTATTTTGGTGACCACATCTATGGCTCCCAACAAGAAACTGCTTGCAGAGCATTGTGTTGTGCTCCTTAATCGGGAGCAAGTTCACCTCGTTGTGCAGGTCGGCCTATTGCCTTGTATGTTTCCAGCAACGTGTCTTTATCTTTGGCCCAAGTACTGCCGCCTAGCGACTTGGGGACCTTACTGCGGCTCTGTACTTTGTTAACAATAGTGGTTGCGTGCGCAGAGAAGGAGAGCAGACTGTCGAAGGTTACTCCGAGTATTTTGGGGTTATTCCCCGTCGGAATTGGTGTATCATCGACGTGAATTCCCAGCGCTAGCCTGACCTCCTTTGTCCAGGTGGCGAACAAGGTCGCCGAGGATTTTGTAGGGGAGAGGGTTAGGCTCCTTGCAGTGAAGAAGCGAGAAAGCTCGGAGAGATATCCGTTCACTTAGGAACACAAGTCACCAATTCCATTCCCGGTCGCCATGATCGAGCAATCGTCGACGTAAGAGACAATCGAGACTCCCTCTGGTGGTTGAGGGAGCTTTGAAATATAAAAGTTAAATAGTAGTGGGGAAAGGATACCACCTTGTGGAACCCCCTGTTTTATTTTACTGAGTTTGCTCGATTTGGCTCGGGTTTTACCCGACCAAGGGCTGTTCATTCGGCGATCTAACCCCGTTTAGGTCGGCGAAGTATCCCCCCTCCCTCGACGGGCCTGCTTACACGATATGGTAGTGTTTGGCCGAGCTTCGCTGATTTGCGGCGTGCGCCTTGATGTTTGTCGGGAACATGGACATAGCACAGCGAATTAAAATACAGCGTATACGCTGGCTTGGTCATACCGTGCGAATGGACAGAAACACTCTAGCTTAGAAGGTATTCAACGCGGGTCGTGATGCTGGTAATAAATGAAAAGGAAGGAAGGAAAGGTCTACTGCTCCAGGGGAGGTAGTGGTAAAAGTTGACGTTTCTCGCCCATGATAATCAACTGGCTCTATGAAACCATTTCGTTTTACGTAGCGCTTGTCTGGTTGAACTCACTGGAAAGGGATTGTCCTAATTTCCGATTAGTGGGGCATAAAGAAACATGCAGATCCTGTACCTTCGAAATTACTCCCAGTAGCTGCGTCTCTATCTACATTCCCGCAAGACAGGATTGTCTGGGACAGGATTACTTTTGCCGGTAACTCTTCATCAAAACTATATTTAGAATTCCGGACTGCTCGAATGTCTTTTAGGTGATTAACGGTAGATTAACTTTGAAGAGTGTGACGTTAGTTAGGGAATCCTTTATTTGTGCTTATCCGTTGTGCTTAAATATTTTCGTTTTATATAGGCTTTGTGGATGTAATGTGCGCAAGTGCAAGTAAAACTAAATTTTCTTCACTTCATGCCCAACGTTTCCCTAAATTTACTTAGCGTTTTCAGGGGCGAAAATATATTTATGTATACGTGTACAAACAAAACTTAGAATTATACATCAGTACCAGTCGCTTTTGGTGCTCGTGCTTGAAATCGATAAGGGAGTGTCTGACCTCTCTATCAACCGCGTCGGAGTACTTCCGATTTAGGCTCATTTTGGTGTTATGCCACAGTGACGTTGCGGGTGACAGCGCGGCTGATGACTTGGCAAGGAATGGCACCTTTGAAACGTGATTACTGTATATGGTACAGCCGGGGATGCCTCTCTCCTCCTTCGGGACAGTTGGGCGAACGCTGAACTAGAACTAGAGTATGCGCAATTGCAAGATCCTTCTGGCCTGAGGCGGATCGAGGGCGGTCAAAGGGACTCCTTATGCTTGCAAAGCTTCAACTCTGGCTATTGGTGGGGTTCCGAGAGGTCATTGTGCGATTAGTATTCATGTGGTTAAGAGTATTACCTGATCCCTTTTGTATCAGCTGCAAAGTAGATGATGAGCATGATGAGAAATCCGCGGAATTTCGCCGACTAAATTAATGCTCTCCGATCTCAATTATCGTGGCATTACAAAGGAAAACCTTTTAATTGTCCTACAACCTAACCTAGGCTTACCTACAACAACTCCATTTCAAATACCTTTTGCGTTATATGTAAATTAAAATTCCATTCTCTTTTTGTTTCTTTTTTTTTAGTTTTAGTTTATTGTTTTGTATAACTTGCATTATTTAAGTACAATTAATTATATATATGTATATATATATTATTTTCCACCCTTTATTTTCTCATACGATTTTATCGGTTATCTATCATTCATTATCGATTAATGATTAGCCAGTTTATTGTGTGTTTGACTTGAGTAAGAATTTTGTTAGCGATTATAAAATCGTCACCTCGATCAACGCACATTTTCCATCTAGCGATTCATAGTAAAGTATATAAAATAATTTTTGTTTTTTTTTTTTGTGTCCAGTGAGTGGTGAAAAAAAACGAATGTTAAGAATTGTAAAAAAGTAAAGTAAGGTAAGGATTTTGGTTGCTTGGTTTCTTGTTCTTCTAGCAAGTATTGTAGTAATTTTTGGTGTTAGCTGTTTATTATTATTTTTAGTTTTTCGGTTTTTGTAAAGCTGTTTGTATTATCGTTTTGCTAGATTTGCATCATTTGTATGTTTATTTTTGTCCTATTTGAAAGTGTGTGTAACGCACTTTTTTTCTAACAATAATTCAACAATGTCTTCAAGCGATGCTTGTCTTTTGTCACTTTTTTTTTTTTAAATGCATTCGCCATTGCGGGACATATGTATGTAAATAGTTACACTATTGTTTATTGTTATTATTTGTATTTAGTATTATTAATTATTTGCATTAATTGATGTTTATGTTTTTAAATACCTTTTCAACTTTTCATAGTTCACAGTTACTTTAATTTGCTGCTGAGTTTTTTTTCGCCATTAGCGTTATTATTATTAAATATTTTGTTTTTGTAGTTGGCAAGAGTTAATAAAAGTGGAAACTTTTTAAAATTGCGTGTTTTTTTTGTTGTTGTGAATTGTAAAATTGGTGTGTTGGTAAATGTGTGTATGCATGTATAAATTTATTATTCTGATATTTGTTGGTTTTTCAGTGTTAAAATCCATTTTTTTTTAAATTTAATTTAATTGTAAATTTTAATTGTTGTACACCATCGCCCGTTGTTTTTGTTTTGTTTTTGTGTGTAAATGTATGTTAGTGCGCGATTGTGTACACGTGTGTAGGGGAATTCAGTCAATTGTGTTTGGTTTTAGTTTATTGAAATTATTCTACGTGTTTTTTTTTCAAGTCAAAATAATTGAATATTCTTTTTTATACTCATCATGGTTCAGTTTTTGTAATGTGTATATCTTAATTGATTTTTGTTGTTATTCATAAATATGTGTATATACATTGACACTGGCACCTTAATAATTTACTATTTACATATAAGAAGGAGAAATTTTAATATAAAAAATTGTAAAGTATAATTTTCTTTTTTAATAAAAATGTTTTTTTTTTTTGAAAACTGTACATACATTACAATTGATTTTCTTATGTACATAGATAATTTTTTTTAAATTTATTTTGAAATATTTCAAAAAATCATATTCTTATAGCCGTTTTGTTTTTTAAGTCACATTTTACCCACATAACTTCCTTAAATATTTTACATTTACATATGTGTGTTTTTCAATATAATAATTTTTATTTTTTTCATGTTTGTATGGTTTTAAATTTTTATTTATGCAGAATTGTATTTACCTAAATTGACACAGATATTAGTAGTAGATCACAAAGCGTATGAAGTTAAAAAAATAAAATAAATAAATTTTGAATGGAAAACCTATTTATTTACGAGGCATTTTTGCGTTTAGATGAATACCCTAAATATTTGAAAATAACCAGTTAAATATCAAATTTGCTTTTTATTTTTAGATCGTTGCGAAATCGTTAATTTTTTATTCGTTTTCCGTCCAATTTAACGGTTATTTTGTGATTTTTATTTTAGTTGTTTTTTTTTTTTATAAAAAATAAGCAATATTTTGTGATGTTTTCAAATAAAAATGAACGCTATTTTGGCTTTTTATTTTTTCAAAATTTTGTTACCGTTATAATGGAAACTGCGTTTTTATAACCGATTATTCCTCCTATATATCGATTATTCCTCATCGGTAAAATAAATATCACAAAATAACGGTTACAATTCGATCGTAAAAATAGAAATCCAATTTTAACGGTCCTTTGGTAGTATTTAGTAGTGTATGAAATAGAATTATTAAATGACAAAACGAATGAAAAAAAAAACTACTTAATGTATACAGGAGTAAATTAAAAAAAAATAGTTAAGAACAATATATAAAAATGCTCCTAAAAAATGCTGCTAAGAAAACTCCTAAACAAAAATAAAACTTACTTATACTATGTTCACACATGCATTTTAATTGTGCAATTAAGAAATTATAAGTTGCGTGGTACCATAAACAGTAGAGAATATCGTATAGGCTAGACGATTTTTTAATGCTCTAACAACAAAAACGGTCCACTGATAAAACTTGAATGTGGAATATTTGCTGGAGGAGTTCTACTATCGTCCCTAAGTTGGAGCGCTATATGTGCCGTTTTCTAGTGCCATCACGCGTTTTACCCAAATAAACGCTTTCTCATTTCCTATTGTTTTTATTTTCCTCTATTCTTCTACTTTTTTGTTAACCATCTTTCTTTCTGTTTTCCGCACACGAATTCAACACGTAACGCTCTGCCAAAAATTCATAAAGGTTATAAGGGCATGAGGATTTTTGACAATTCTGTGGCGCTTGGCATGCCAAGTTAATTTTTTTTTTAAGCTAAATTTCAGCCAATGTTTCCATATTTACAAACACAAATTTTCACGAATAAAATCAACATCAACATTTTAAGTTGTCAAATTTTAATTATGGTAACTAAAGTGAGCGTGTGCTAACACCAACGTCGGTAACTTAATTTAAAACTTAATTGCATCAATTAAATGTAAAGTTTGAACATAATATTATTAATATTATAAAATAATTTTAATTTTTTTTTTTAATTTTGAAAATTAAAATAAAAAATGTGCATTCATATTAAATGTATACTTTTTTTAATTAAATTAAAATATGCATGTGTTTTATGACATTATTTAGCAGTATATACACAATGAATTTATTTTCATTTTTTCTTGTATAAATATATTTGATGTATAATTATGCAAGTATGTATGTAAGTACATATTTATATATTATTATGTGTATAAATATATTTAACTTATTTTTGTTTGCAGACGCTATTCAAATCTTGAGGCCATTTATTACATGCATTTTTAGTTGATTTCATTTCAGCTTAATTGCTTGCTATTTTTAGCACGCTATGAATATATTTTTTTTATTTATTTTCTATTTTGTTTAGTTAATTTTTTTTATAATTTACACCGATAAGTACACACATACATACAATTAAAATGTATTATTAATTTAATGTTAGCCAATTATAGCCAGAAAATGAGCAACAAGTTGCCGTTGAAGTCACACAATCGATAAGCAAACATAACTGAAACTTTCATCTCTATGCTAGGCATTTAAAAATTCCTATCGATTGTATGCAACACTTTTCCAAACTTTGTAAGCTCACTAAAGCTGCTTTTGTAGGGCCGGCTATATGTATATACTTATGTTCTTTTATATTAATGCATATATGTAGTTATGTATGTTTTTCATACATACATAATTTTAAGAATTTAATAAATTTAATGATACTATGAAAATATATGTTTTTGTTTATTTCTAATTTTCAATGCATTTATGTACAAACACATACCCAATTTTGTCACCTTTGTAAATTTTGTTTTTAGGAAAATGAGCTCATCTTCCGCAGGTTTAAGCTACTTTATATTTTATGGAGAAGTTATAGACAAATGCATTTTTGAAACTTTTTTTTTTGTTTTGGTTACAGTATTTTTCTATTTCTGTGAAATGAATTGTTTTATTTTTCGGTTTTTATGATTATAGATACAATATATCTGCTCATACTTGTTCATACACTTATTTATATTTGTTTGGAAATCAAAAACAGTGCTTAAAATTATATAATTTCTTACACTAAAAACTATGTTATATATTTTAAGTCCAAATTAAATCTGATTGTGGTTAAAACGCTCGAGCTAGCCGGTTTGAAATAAAATTAGCCGTGGTCCATCTTTTATATTTAGCTTGATCTTTATCTTTATGCTTATCTTTATCTTCATCTCAGTATTCGTCTTCATATTCATTTTCATTTTTACAGTAACTCAAATAAATGACCACGTGGTAGTTTTTTTTTGTTATTTTTCTATAAAAATACCGTCCAAGCTTTAACCAAAACCATATAATTCACCGTTTAAAAGTTTATACAATTTCAGGAAAATTTTGATTTGATTTTTGAAATTTTTTTTTGTGTTCTAAAGATTCAGATTAAAAAGTTGAAATTTTTGTGAAAATTTGTTGAATTATAATAAATTTTGTATAAAGTGGTTTCTAGGGTTTTAGTTAAAACTTGAACGGTTTTTTATAAAAAAATAACAAAAAAAAATTGCTCGATATACATTACGAATATTAAAAAAAAAAAAAATCAACACGTGGTAATTTGTTTGAGTCACTGTACCTTCATCTTCATCTTTCCCTTACCATCTTCGCCATGTACCACCTACACCGTGGTGTTAATAGTTTAGGACAAACTTCTCCGAAATCCAATTAGAAGTCTCTCTTCCGATTTGTGAAATACCCAGTGAAACTTCGGAAATCCTCCCAGCCTAATTGAAGGAGTTTTTCATTTTACCCATTTGCTATAAGCTCCCTAGTATATGCTTTGTTTGGCAGACAAAACGGTTCCGGACCATGGAATACTCTAGTAAGTAGCTCCGTACTTTGCTGGGCGATCCGTCTAGTCATTGCATCATGCCCCGGTACCCAGCGCAGAGGTACTGTAGTCTTAACTCCACGAGCGTTTTGGTTGGAGTTTTTTTTCTCAATGTGGGATACTAAGTAGTACTATCAGCATGGTAGCCTGATGGTTCTACATACATAATACAGATGGACATATTTCGAAGATGTGCCTCTTCAAAGGCATTCTTTGTTACAAAATAAAACTATTAAATTCTAAAGTACCCCATACACTTGGCAAAGCATGCATATAATGCGCGGCACTCAGTGTTGTTTGGAATTTTTTTTTTTTTGTTATTAAACCTAACGAACAGTAGATGTATGAACAAGTATGCATGTACATACATATGTATATACGTATATATATGAGCACTATGTATATGGTATTAGTTTTACATTTAAGCATTTTTTACAAATAAAGCATCTGAGATTGTGAATCAATTGATTATATTTAGTTTAGGCTCGGATGAAGTTAATATTTATGTACTTTATAGGTGTAAGTGTGATTTATTAGAAAAAGTATTTTTGTTTGTATGTATGTATGTATATAAATAAATTAGTGTATGTTGCTGTAGATTCTAGAAAAAGGTTTTTTTCTTCATGCTTATCTATGTACACACATATGTATGTATGTAAGTATGTATAAATAAAGTGTTAATATGTATGAGTGTAAATGCTTGCGTGTAAGTACATTTGTATGCAATATGTAAGTAAATATGTTTATGCATGACTATTTGTGTATACTTTAATGCTAAAAAGTAATGAAAGTTACGTACTTTTGAGAATATTCACAATGTTTTTCGCACACAAAAAATTAAGTGGTATTTTCCGCTTACATATTTCTTAAGACTAGTTTTCACTATGTCAAATTGTCAAATTTAATGCCAGATAATTGAATGTAATTTTCGAAAATGTGGTAAAAAACGGTATGTTAAATCATTTTCACTAAAATATAACTTCAGTCGTTTGCTAGTCTTGCCAAATAAATTGTTTATATGTTTTTGGATTCTTGTATTTACTAACGATATGATAAAGTATTAATCAACAACAAATTTTATTTGTCACAATATGACAAAGTGAAAACAAGCGTCTACTCGCTTTCGACTCACTAGATGGGCTTCAAATTCTCTTTAAAATTGTAATGCCCACATAAATGCGCTTAATACGGCATATTTTTTGTTGTTGTATTTTACTACATAAGTGATAGTTCTTCCCGCGTTGTTTTGACAAGTATTGACATTTGCTCGCTGACAGCTGTCAAGCAGTTGTCAATGCTGCCAGTGTAGCGCTATGCGTTTTTACTAGTAATTGAGTAAAGTTCATATGTATTTGTTAGAAAAAAATTATAGCTAATCTATAGGTATAGTATAAATAGGGAAGAATTTGACAAACAAACTTATTTTATAAAGTCCAATTGATTTTTAGTGGATATATTTTCAATTAAATTATTTACTTATTCCTTCTTTAGTTTAATGTTAAGGATTGTTTTGTTTTGTTTCTTTGGCAAAGGAATTTGATTCCTCGCGCAATTTACGTACACAATACTTAGTTGTTTTTTTTTTTCATATTCTCATCGCAATTTTGAAAGTTTTTTAAACTTGACAAAATGTTTGAGTCTGACTTAAATACACCATAGCTGCACATTTCCTCATCGCTTTTTTTAAATGATGCTATTATGGTAATTTTTTGTTTGCGTTGGTGGACTTTTATTTAGTGTTATTAAAATCGTTTTTAGAATATTGTTAAAGCGATATTACATAGCGGTTTCACTATGCCCGAAATTGCACAATTTCGATAATCGACTTCAATTTGAAATTGGAAATGCTTATGCGACTGATCTCAAATAAAAATCAATTTCTATCAAGCTACGGCATATGATTTCGCTTGAGCTTCTGCTGTTCTTTTAAAATAAAAACTGAGAAACTATTTCTCTAGAAACAACTTCATCTTATTTTAAATTAATTTTTTTTTAATAGTTTATTGATTCTTTTGAACCGTTTATTTTGTTCTATTTAATCTTTCTTGCTTAAAATTCTTTCTCAATGAGGCAAAGTTTTAGTCACATTCACAAAACTGAGTCAAAGTTTGACCTGCTTATCTCAAATTGAGACTTGTACACAGTATCACGAGCAGGTTTTTCCGAGACCAAATTGATAATCGTATCGCGTACACAATTTGTGTGACGTGGAAACACACAATAATATGTTTTCTTCGAAAGCTTTGTGTACTACACAGGAATTTCGTTCAATTATGCCGTATTTTCACTGTGTATTAGAATGACAAACATTTTAATGAGTAAGTGCGCCATTAAAAAATAACCATGTCGTAGCGCTGCCAGAAATAGTCACTAAGCTCGTGTCCATGTGGTATTTTTTAGTAGATGATTAGGTTATAAATCAAAATTAGTGGCTATTTTTTTTTATATTGTATTATATGTATGTATGTATGTAAGTATAACCGTTGCTTAAAGTATAAATTTTTTTGTAATTTAAATTTTGTTTTGATAAAATTACAAGTTACCAAAAAAATTAGATGTATTACATACAATTTTAAATTTAGAAATTTTATCTTAAAGCATACAATTTTAAGGTACTTAATTTTTTTTGATAAAAACATAAACCAACAAGTAATTTTTAAGCAAAAAACAAAACCGACTTCAATTCTCATATAAAAGATTTAAAAACGCGCTTAATTTCTTCATGATCCATTGATCGGATCTAAACCAAATTAATATGGGGCCACCTCTGAGGTTTCATCTTTCCTTCAAAAAAAGAATTTTAGCAATCGGTTAACGTAGGCCAAAGTTGTGTGGTAACTTACATAACAAAAAAAAAAAATAAAATAAAAAATATTCCGACGAATTGATAACCTCCTCCTTCTTTGAAGTCGATTTAAAATGAAATTTCTAAAAATTGTAAATTTTGAAATTTCGCAAAACTTATTTTTAATAATTCCAACGCCTTTTATTAACACTAAACACAAACGTTTTTAAGTCCATCCATACGCATCGATGTGAAAATATGCTATTATTTACATTACAGTGATGGATTTTTTTGGTATTATGTAGTTAAATATTTATAAAGTCCAACACTCAGTATGCTCTCAAATACTTATGCATCACAAGTACTATGTATTTTCTAATAACCTGTTTTTTCTTTATTGTTAATTGTGATAATTGGCCTGGTGTCAGTGGTTTCAATTTTTACGCTTTGTAAGTGTGTATAAACCAGCAAATTCATTTAAATTAATTATCCCGACCCCATTTCTTAGTCATATCCACTCACTTTCTCATTACACTTTTCAATTTGACATCACAAAAGGCTGCTGCTACTGCTGCTGCTTCACCTCCACCTACACCTCCTCCACCTCTTCCATTTCATCCTCCTTCTTGCGCTGCGTCCTCTGCGCTTACTTCTTATTCTTCTTTCTCTTGCTATTCTCCTCGGAAGACGTAGACTCTGCTGAGGTAGCTTTGGGATTGGGTGCAGCGCCAACAACAACTTTATAAGTGGTTGGCTTCTTGCCGAGTTGTTGTGTGGGTGGTTGTTGTGGTGTGGCATGTGTTATGTTGTTGCTAATGGTTGGAGTTGAAGTGGTGGCTGTTGTAGTGGCGGTCATGCTGCTCGATGGCGTAACTGGCGTTTCATCCAAGAACAATGGATTCTTTACCTCCATTTCGCCCATTGGCTATGTACGCGTTGGAGTGTTGGAAATCGATGAAGAAGCAAAAACAAAAAAAAAAACGAAGAAAAAAATGGAAAATAAATTTATTATTCTCCGCCTGCTCAACCACTCGTTCGACACACTTAATATAATTCTATGTGCAAATATGATTTGCAAGACAGACTTACCGGTGCAAGACCAGGACACTCATACACAGTGTAATCACCCTCCTCGTTCTCCTCATCATCGCTTTCCACATCCGACATGCCGCAGCTGCCCTCCGCCGCCTGACGATTCTCCATCGCAATTATCTGCTGTTTCTGATGCTGATAATGGTACATTTGTGCGCTTTGAGCCAATTTGCGATCGCCCGAGGGCGAGATGTCCTTATTCGGTCCGGTCACGCCATATGCCGGATATTCAACATCCGCTGCAGCCTTTGATTTGCGGTGTAATCTGCAAGAGTTTGACAAAAAAAAAAAAAATGCCACGTTAAGTAAACAACAGTAATGCCACGCGTCATGCATTAGCGCGCTACTTGCGTATGTGCGTAAATATGTAGTAGGAGAATAGACTTACGTGTACCAAGCGATGCCGAGCGCTATCAGACCCACTGTCACAGCGGCGCTCACGCCTGCAATCAATGCCACCAGATACATGCCCATCTCACCGTCCACGCCCAAATGTTGACGCACCACCATACCACCATTGGCATCACTACCGCCGCCCAATGCCGCCTCGCGACTATTGTGCATGGCCACCACCGACTTGCCTTCCTTCTGCAGCTTGTCGATGAGCGCGTGTCGTGGATTACTGTCGTCGCTCGCCGACTCGTGTGCATTGGGCTTCATTGCCGCTGCGACATTTGCGCCTGCGACCGCCGCTGCCGCAGCAACGCTCTGCGGTTTGATGCGATGGAAAGTGGCCGTATTGCCGTCGACTAATTTGGTTGTTTCAACAGGTGCTGGCGCGAGCACAGGTGACTTGGCATCAGCGGGAATGGCGGCGGCGGCGGCGGCGTCAGGTGACGTTGCGACGTGTGACGTTGCGGCGGTTTCGCTTGCGGTATCAGGCTCAACAGCAGCCACTGCGGCGCCTGGCGCAACTTTAGCGCCAACATTCTGCGATTCGGCTGGTACAAATTCCTGGTAGTCGTCCAAGGCGCGCGAATCCAATTCATCGCTATTGTTTTCCCCCTCCGCTTCGTCGCTGTCGCGCTCGTAAAAACGTGGATCGGCCGGCCCGACTGCGAAGGGTATGCGCTCACCCACGGCGTCGCCATTTAAGCTCACCATATTGGGCGGTGGGTATTTGTAGCTAAAGAGACCATTCGTGTCCACGTATTGATTGCCAGTGTTGATGTCGTTGTTGTTCTCGAAATTTTTGTAGCTGTTATATTGATTGCGATTGGCATCGTAAACGTCCTCATCCATTTCGGTCGATTCCACATCGATCTCGCCCTCTCTCTCCTCCTCGTTCGCTTCCGCATTCTCAGCGGCCAACAGCTGCAGACGTTGACTCAAACGTTCACGTTGCTCTTCGCGCTGTCGCTGGCGATTCATTTGCATATTGATGCGTTCCAATTGTTGTTCGAATGTTTGTTGTAAACGTCGCCGCGCATTCTCCTCCATTAGTTGGGACAAATAATCGGATGATACATCAAAAGGTTGTTGCAGAAATTGGCGAATCGGTTTGCGACGAAGCCCTGCAAGTGAACAAGAGGCGTTAAAGTTAAGTAATCGTCGTATAACGGTTGAAATACAATAAGAATAAGGAAGTGAAATGCTTATAACGGCATAGTAAATAACTAGGTTTCTGAAGAGGGGTGAGCTCAATTTTTTTTTAATAATAAAATTTGCATTTTTTCGCCTTTGTAAGCGCTTTTGTTGTTTTGTATCGGGGTGTATTTAGCTTATTTCATGCCACTCATTGCTTGCTGTCTTTCCCACTGTGTATGCAATACGATTCCACTTTTATTCTGTCCAGTTGTTTCTACATTTATAATTTACATTGCGAACATTTCCATTTCAAGGAAAAGCGCAATATTTCTACGTGGACGACGTCGACATCAAGGATACGAAGGATTACCCAACCAGAGAGAAGGCGTTAAGTTGGAAAAGTTTAGTATTTATTAGTGTTGGGTAGTATCGATCCCAAAAGTACTCAGAACTCGATTCTCAAAAGGATCGACAGTCGATCGACGGTTAATATCCGTTCATTTGGTTATCCGGTTAGTATCCGATTATTTGGCTATCTAGGTATTCTAAAAAGTATTTGAACGGGTTCGTAAAATGTTCCTCAAAATTACAGAATCTATTAATTGCAAAATAAATAACAGTACACTTCATAATACACAAACAATTGAGATTTTATGCTTAATTTTTAGATTCGAGAACCCGGGAAACTATACACTATTCGGATATCCGAATATCAACATTCTATTCGGATATTTAGATATTCGGATTTTTTAACCCATCCTAACCTAATATCGCGGCCAGAAATTTCAATTCATAATTACATATATATACATATGCGCGTTTACGTCTATTGAGTGGTTTTCGTTCTGCGTTTGATAAGCTCAACTGAAATTTTCTGAGAAAAATCCATTATAAAACTTCGATATTCGTAATGGAAAAGTTTTCTCTGGCTTGTTTTACCTTTGCATACAAATATAAATTTTGCATATTTTGTAGATGCTAGAGAATTTTCGAAACCAAAAAAAAAAAAAAATATAGAAATTTCACATAAGAAAATGAATCGCAACTTTTATCTTGGAGTTTAAGCGCGTGCAGAAATTTAATGTTGCTTTTGTATGCCACAAACCGCCTACACACAAATTCATTTGATGGTAAATATTTCAGTTAGACAGATATCAAAAACAGCCAACAGCTTACAGTTGAATTGTGTAGGCGGTTTATCAAAAAATTGCGTGGAAAAATGCCAAGAAAATCCAACAAGAGATGCGATTTTTTTTTTTTATGTAAGTCAAAGTTTCCTTTAAACGCCCACACGAAATCCAATGCGATTTACGTGTTGTAATTATTAAAATGGAATTTATGTACCTTTCAGAGCATTAAATTCATTATAGAAACGCGGCAGATAGAAAAAATTCAACGAAATATCATCTGTCAGTGTTCCCTTAAGTACTTTGGTCGTAATACCGTTATGGCAGAAATTAAAAGCGGATTTTTTGTTAATATTTGGCGCCAAATTTCATTCTTTAATTTAATATTTTGCCTAAATGTATGCTACAACTGAAGAAAGTTAATTGCTTTCATAAATGTGTCTGTTTGTCTTTTAAGAGAGTTCTTAAATTTCTCTCCAATTTCCGTGAAAGGGCCTCACCCTCCTGGAGGAGGCGCAATGATGTTTCTTTGGTGGAGCCATAAAAGTGACATAGATCGCTTGACCCTTAGCCTACAATGACATTTAATAATTCTATAGTCTCTCTTTGGGAAGGTTTATGGGTTCGCTCAGTTTGGTATTTCATTTTCTGAGCACTTCCTTATCGATCGGATTCCTCATTTCCTTCGTCTCCCAAGTGCACCACAAATCAGTTGGACAGCATTGTTCTCAGCTAGCTCAGAGAAGCCTAAGCTTCTCTCTGCACACCAGGACCAATGAGGATTTGACCTCGAAGGATGAGAGAGCTATAAGTGCCGCCTGACTATCATTTATAATAAGGTTCTCTCCATTTCAATAGTTCCAACGAAGGTTAATCTCTGAACACATACTAATGGCATAGACTTCCGCTTGAAGGATGATTGTAAACGTTCCCAAGGGCTCCCAAAGTTTCGATCTAGGTCCGTATACGCCTGCTCCAATACCCTTCGGGTTCTTTGCGTTGTTTGTTAACCGCTGTAGTGTGCTCGCCTTGATGTGTCTCTCCATGAAGTGGTACTCCAGGTCGTCTAGCTGTATATACTCGTATCAAGCTTAGAACTTCTTTCGAAAATACTACTCTATGCATATCGTCTCTATAGAACAAAACTGCTTGTTTTTGTTCCTAGATGATAAGACCTTACCTTTACCAAAGCCCTCTTTCGCGAGACGTTGGTAGAGTAGTTCTGGATATCCAAGCCACAACCCCACAGGTTATTATTGGTCTCGCTATCATGGTGTACATCCATTTTGGAATCCTTGGGTTGCATCCCCAGGATTTGCATGCCGCTTCAAAATGGGCCCTCTACACAAGTTTGGTATCGCTTGGGTTCAACATTGGAGACATCTTCTAGTTTTTCAAAGTGAGTAGCCCATATTTATTTCAGTTTTGTTCTTGATAGCGCCAGACATAGGCAAGAAGATGTTAAAACATTTCCTTCACCCTAGCTTCATGCATTTCCTGCATTCGTCGTCACAAGTGATTCCCATCCAGACTGAGTGGGCGGCAATAGGCAGTGTACTAAACAATAACATTACTGGACAAATTCTCAACTCTTGATTTTATCTGAGATTTAGTGGGGGTAATTTTTGGGTGGCTGAATACGTATCTGAACTCAGAATCCAATCAAAATCCTAACCTAAAAATGCGTAAAATTCGGCTTTCGCGCTCTAAAGTATGCATATATTTTGCTCTATCACATGCCGTTAGGCTAGCTCGAAAACTTTTTTTTTACCGCGAAATTGGTGTTGAGGCAATTTAACTATTGTCCCTTTGCCTATCCTTTTTAAGAAAGGCATTAATTTGAAATTTTAAAAATAAAATTTCGCCCTTGAAAAATAAGTTATTCAAGAAATGTATCGGCTTGAGAGGGGCAAGGTATAACTTTTAAATGCTTTCTATAGTTTTCTAAGGAAATGGGTCAAAACCGCATTTTTCTCATTTTTAGGTTATGACATTTAAAAAACCTGATTTCACAAAGTAATTCTGAATTCATATTCGAAATTAAAAATCGACTAGAAATCGGTCTTATCCCAAATAAAATTTTCATGTCTGATGCCTGGTTTATTTAATGGCGTTTTCACTGTGGAGAGTTAATCTACGTATGAGCTAACAGCTGATTTTGTGTTAACTGACCCTTTTCTTGGTCGTACACTACATATTTAGCTTAATTCACAAAGGCACTAACACTTCTTTTCAAAATGCGTTTTTCATATTTTTTAGTAGGATATATTAAATTACATCTTCATCCAAAACTTTAAAGTGTTAGTATCAAAAACTAGTTAATCAAATCGATTTTGAATTTCTAAACAGGTGGCAGCTCATTTTACAAATACTACATACATATTTTTGAAGCAAAGCTTTCTTAAAGCTCTCTCGTTTGATAGCCGCACTAAAATATTGTAAATTAATTTGATTTTGACTTTTTAAACAGGTGGCAACCCTCTTAAAAATATTTTTTAATGCAAATCGTTTTTAACGCCGTCTGACGCCCACACTGTTGTGATACCTTACTTAACTTATTAATTCATCGATTTAAACTTTTTTAAAAGGTGGCAACCCCCTTAAAAAATTTTTTTTTTAATAAATCGTGTTGTAACCCCTTTCGTTTGACATTTGCACTCACTCACTCACAAACTTTCAAATTTATGATATTAGTAAGATGTACTTGTGTAGTATTTCCGGCCAGGCACAATACGCCAATTCTCACGCCCGGGCTTCAGTGCCATAAATCGATAGTGGAATTGATTTTAGGAATGGATAGCATATGTATGTATGTAATAGATCGCAATTAAAATAAAATTCTTAAAAATTATTTTAAAATTTCCAACAAATGGAACTCGGAAGTGTGACATTAATTACTTTAATTGTCGACAAAGTTAACAAAGTACACCCACTTAATAAAATCGATTGGCGCTTACACATAATATGTTAGTGTTTGGCCGAGCTTCTCCTTATTTTTATGAGAAGCTGTTTTTCATGGCAGAAATACACTCGGAGGTTTGCCATTGCCTGCCGAGAGGCGACCGCTATTAGAAAAAAATATTTTGTGTTTCTTGAACCCCGACCCGGCGGAATGGTAGCGCGCACTGCTAACTACTATACCACAGCGGCTGCCCTAGGACACCCGCTTACTTCTCAAAAAAAAATAGTAATAAATTGAACCTAAAAATTTCCACGACACACATTTGTATGCATGAATGTACATACATACATATTTACGTATAAATCGACGCACGTAAATGAGCTGATTAAAAATTTAAATAGTTTCACACTTCGTCAGCCATGACTTTATCTCCTTTTTTACACAGCTAATTAACGAATTTAGGGCATGAAAATTTCCGCTGAGCCTGATTATTGGTATCAGCTTGAGCGCACGAAATTGCAGAAATTGTAGAAATAACAAAAATAGCCCAGAAAGTACGAGTACCGGATTGTAAGCATATAGAATGGAAGAACTCAAACTAAATGAGGCACTCAAGTAAATGCAGTGCAAATACTACATAGAATAGATGATGGAAGTAGATATCTACACACAGAGACTACCACCACCAGTAAGGCCATTCAAAGAAGTCATTGAAATTCACCAGCAACGAGCGTACAGCATTAAGTTTAAAAATAACCCAAAACTTTTCTATTGCAATTACACACACAGCGGCAACATGAAAAACTTCTGAAATCTCCAAGCTTCTTACCAACGCTGCGACCGCGTTGATGCCACCAGTGGAGCTCTGCAACATACCGCCGCAGATAGTTCGTAAATGAATTGTAGCTCCAGAGAGAGAGAGAGAGAGCGGGGAGGGATTGAAGGCAGGTCGGATTTAAAGCCAAGTGTGTTAGATAAGAAAAGTAACTGTATGTACCTGCTGTGCTAAACAGTTAAGACAAGGCCAACACCCTCGAGCACCAATGTACACTGAACGCATGAATTCAATTCACTCGCAAGAGAGTGGCGGGGTGGCTTAGCAAGGCCTATGCCGTGGGTGGTTGTGGGTATGCTAGATTGTGTTATGGTGTCGCTTGAGCTGTTAATATTTGTTGTTGTTGTTGCCATTGCTGTTGTTCTTCAAGTATTATTCTAGCTGCTGGTGGGTGTGAGAAATACATTTTTTTTGTGTTTTTGTGATTTTTTTTTACACTTTCTCTTCACGACATCTGTTGTGTTGTTCGGCTACTCAACGACTATGGTGACAAAGTTCGCTCACTTGATTGTTGCTGCTTTTTCGTTTAATCAGCAGTGTTGCTTGCCATTGCGGTGTGGTGAGTAGCGAGGTGGGCGGACGTGGCGTATGCGGTTGAGGGTATGCGAATATGTTCGATGGGGTGGTAATCTCATTTCAGTTTCAGTTTGTTTCTGTAGAACTGGTGGTATCCGCTTTGGGCAATGACGTCGGCAAGGATAAGAGATACAGCAGCGCCTATATGTATGCTATATAATATGTATGTACTTACGTATGTGTGCATATCTTATATTTTTATGTATGTATGATAAAATAATGACTGGTTAGATGCAGGAATATGCATAAATATCTATATGTATGGATGTGTCTATACGTAATTGTGCGCGTCTATGATTGCTCGCGCGTGTTTGTGAATGTAACTCGTAGATATGTATACTATGGATATATGCGCGCATTTGTATCTGATTTTAAACACTATGATACATATGTACATACAAACACACACACATATTTTTATAAATATTTTTGTATGCTATGGGCGCTAATTTTATGCACATGCATTTTTAAATTAGAAAATAGTAACAAATTTAGAAAAAATGTACCGATTTTTTGTTTGTTTTTTGGGGAATTTTTCATAAAATTCAATTCCATATCTCAACCACTAAAGATTAGAAAATATTGTTGCTTGAAAATCCTAGAAATAAATACATTTATCCTAATATATGTACATTATACTGCATCACTCCCCATACAAAACAAAAATCGGTCCTGTTTTTCCACTTGAATTATAAAATCTATTATAAGTTAAGACTTTCATAAAAATATCTCTAAAAATATTAAGATTTACGTTGACTAGACCGATTTGAAAATACCTTCAAAAATTTTATTATTTAAAATAGTTTTTTTTTTTCAATATTTTTTGAACAACTTGCCTCAGATGACTAAACTGTTTAAGCTTAAAAAATTTGCATAAAAATATTTTAAACAAATTTTCTTCGGAATCATAATAATGCGATTTTTGATGCTGTTTTTTGAACTTTTTTGTTGTTTATCTTTATCTTTATACATAATCCATTTCCATTTCTGCCCGACTGTCTAGTGATTATCAGAAACACATCGGAAGCCAATAATTCTATTTATATGCTTTTAATCGGACATCGGCGACTGAAATACAACGTAAAATCCTGCACAACCCCATACAAGTACAGCAGCAAAAGTAACTTCACCATAAACTATTAAATAACAGGGTTAAATTGAGGGTAGAGAAAGTATGAGCAAAGGTAATTTCATTAAAAAAAAAAACGGTGGTGAGCGTACAAAAACTGTAACTACTTTCATACAAAAAATGTATATAAAAAGGATGACAAAAAAAAAACAAGCACAGCGCACGCAAACTTTATTACCAACAACAACAACAAAGAGCATGAAAATTGTACCAGATGTTGGAAAATGTTTTACGTATTACATTTCTCTGCTGCGGCTCTGCTGGCTATGGAAGGTAAAAGGTAAGGTAAGCTAAAGTCTATATTTGGAATTCTTAGAATGCAAAGGTGCAGCAGGTCGTTTTGGTTGAGGGGTGGTGGTGGTGGTGGTGGTGGCGATAGACGCGAGCGCTATGCTGACGCGTTTCTTTGTAATACTATATGCAGGCGCATGAAATGTGAACGGCAAGCAAGCGCGACCGAACGTACGAATGGCTCAATGAAGTGCCGAGCAGTGTTGATTTTCCATTTGCCTTTTACACTACCAACTGTGTATGCACGAAAGCCACTAGCAATTACAAGAAATTCTGTATTCGTTGTGGATAATTGTTGCTACAATTTTATTTTGTTGTAGTTGAGTGGAGTGGAGTGAGGCAGATAATCGGCTACAACGCGCCCGAGTTCTTGAATCAACACTTTTCTTCCTATGTGCTTAATCCGTTTTTGTTTTAGTATTTCGTTATTTGCCTCCGCTGCCCCCCTTAGCTTAACTTCAGAATGGCGTATTCTTAGAAATATTTAATGGGATTATGCTGTATATGCATACATACATGTGTGGGTGTGTGTCAATACAATTATCTGGGTGTGTGTGTATGTCTAAAATATCTACTCGATACGTGAAGTGTTCAATTGATTGCTTTTGCGTGTTGAATTCAACACTCAGGCTCGACGAAGCTAAAGTTCTCTACCATCAACCACATCTCTAATAGGGTTGCCAATTTCGTGATTTTTCTTTCAAATGTTGCGGCTCTAATTTCAATATGCAGACTACCATTATATGGTGTTATTATACTTGCTCAATTTCGTATATTATTTCAGACAATCATCACCCTCTAGCTTAGTATCCAGCTCCTAAGAACGCGGTCAAGAAAAAAATGCCATTATTTCGTTTGGGTGAATAGTAGTGTCGAAGGAATTTTGATGTCTGACACAAGAAATTTTTCTTCTCCATTTCTTGTGCGTTTTTTTATATGGAGTTTTTGAGAGCTGCATATTAATCTTTAGGCAAAAATTCCTCGCTATAAGTATCGAAACTCCATCAGGCAGTTTAGCCACCAGAGAGTAGGCGATGCTGGAGAACTGTCAGAACACCTCACCTCAAAGTGCCCTACATAATCTCTTCTGATAACACCCGAACCTCAATAAAAATTATCACCGTCGAGAGTTCAATCACCACCCTTCGCAGACGAAGAGCCTCTGTTCCCTAGGGTTTGGTTAGCTAATGTTAGATTGCGGTGGTAGTCCCGCATGCTTGGACATTAAAGAGTCCTCCTTTGTGAATCCACGCGGTTATGAACTGTAACAACTACTTAATTAATTGGGGTATTCACCAAATTGAACAAGTGACCTGACACTCGAACAGTAGGGCTGATTAGCTCAAGCAACAGGTGCCAGATCACTTGCTCAATTTACTGAGTACTACCGACAGTACCGATCCTCGAGAGTTTCTAAGATAGACTGTCCAATTACTGCTTCCATATAAAGAAGCTTCACGAAGTTATTCATAGGAAGATACCAGGATGGGGAAATATGCGGAATTTCTGACTTCATAACCAAAGAGATCTGCTTTGGCAGAAAGTTCCAATGAAAATCCCAGACGGCGAATGTTGGACTTCGTGTTCTTGAATCCAGATAGGTCCAATAGTACGTTCAAGGATGGATGACAGAGCAGATGCAGATGTCTATGGACACGCCACCAGACCAGCAATTCCCACGGCCTACGGTGTTCCAAGCTGAAGTTTTAGCAACTTTGAACGGTGCTTTCCTATATATCTTTTCAGACAGCCAAGAAACCAACTGGACCCTCTGAAACAGGATGATAAAATCCATACTTGGTAGAGCCTGGTTTAACACACTTCAAATACTGGCAGCAAAAAATACAGTAACTCTGTGCTGCGTGCTGGGCCACTGCGGAGTCCCTACTATTTGCTTCCAACCTGGCCGCTGTCCCAACGGGCCACAAACAACTACGTTTTCATATGCATCGAATAGGTGTTATCATAGAGTCGGAATACCGGCTCTCCGTTGAGGACAAGGAAACTTCGGAAAACTTCTTTGAGACTTTAGAAATAAAGAATTCGACTACAAAGGCTCTTTTAGGATTCATTAGGGAAGCCGATGGCGTATTGGGCATACTGGGTTGAGGACTCTCTTTAGAGATGCGAAGGACCTTTGAGGTCGCAGTTTAGCTTATTCTGACATGCCCGTGCATTTGTCTATCCTCAAATTATATTTTTTATCCGACAATTTTAGAAAATTCTTTTCATAGAAATACTACTATACGACAAAAACAAGAAAAAATTTCGAAACACATGCAGCAGTCAATATACTTATGAAACTATGAGCCAAATATATATTTTTTTTAGCTTTTATCTGTGGTCAGTATTTTTTTAAGGATTTTGTAGTTTCAAAGACATTATTAATTTCGAAAATTATTTAAAATATTCAATCCAATGTAGAAAAACAGCATGGATACCAAATGAAAGCGAAAATTCTGTAGAATTACAAACCATTACAATTTGTGGCTCACAAGGACGAATAAGTATTGAATGTGTCCTTTTAATTAGTTTAATTTTTTTAGGCGAATAAAGTTCGCAGGACGAAATTCGAGGATGTGGTCGAGTGCATATTAGTCCTTAACATATAATTTTTTCGAAAATAATTTCAAGGATATTCAATGATAAAATGTTAAAAGGACATTTTCAATACCTAATAGTCCGTATGCTCCAGAAAATTTAATCGGCCTAAATTTTACAGAATTTTCACTTTAATGTGATAGTCATACCGTTTTACTACATTGCGCAATTTTTTGATGTAATTATATTTTTCGAATTTCAAAGTCCTTTGAAAAATCCTGACGTCAGCGAAAAAAAAGTAAAAACGTAGTTTTACTATATTTGGCCCATGGTTTCACGAATATATAGAATTTTTTTTTTTTTGTAAAATTTACTGTCCACGGTGTAAGCGATCAATTCGCTTGTTAATTTCTGCATTTTTGCTTAGTCGGGCCTCCCAATATACATACTTAAAAAAAATTTTAATTTATGAAAATTTTCATACACAGTTTCAAAAAAAAAACCGAATTTTCGCTTTCTAGCACAAAATTGGTGAGCGGAAACAGTTTTAATTTAGAAGCAAAGAAATTTTCGCAATGGCAACCCCAATCCTTACTTCCTGTGGCAGCTCGAGTGTCTTCGTTCCAATAAACACGAAGTTACTGGTGAGGTGCATTCGGGCTGTGGCATGGCTAATAACACAGAACGTTCGTTTGGTTGATTGTTCGATATAATCGAATGTGGGGATTCGATGAAATGGCATACGGCACGCAAGTAAGAGGAAATGTTTAAAAATAGCAAAAGGTAATAACAGCAAAGAGGCCTGAAGTCTAACCATTTTCTTCAAGCTTCTGCCTGTTTCTTGATAAATATGTATGTATGTGTGGATTTGTATGGGTTGCATGTGTGCCTCAAAGTATTTATAAATATCTACTAATTTGAATTCCATTTCTAATTTTATACGCGTGTTTGTTTTGTCTTTTCATTTTTTGTTTTTTTTTTTTGTACCAAAGAGGAAGGGTGTGTGTGTGTATGTACATATGTAATTGCGTCCATACGCTTTGTTTTTGTTATTGTGTGAATAACTTGCTTTGGTATCTATTATTATTATTGTTTGTGTTGTAATTGCGTGCAAGTGCTATTTTTAGCCAATACCTACCTGGGTAAACGGACATTTCGCAGTGACCCAAAATGTTGAGCAGCACTGCACCGAGCAGCGCCAACGCAATTGCACCACGCTTAGCCATATTTTAAAGTTCTTTTTTTTTTTGTTCTTTTTGTAATTTTCACAGCTTACAGCTCTGACACTTCCTCTCGTTAACTCACTTCCGCGCTACAGCCAGCCGCAGTTCAAATTGAGTTATTAAGTTCAGAGTTCCACGCAATCTTGTTATTTGATTGCTCTGAAGTGCAAATCCAGTGGAAAATTGCAATTACACTTGTTTTTCTATGCTTTTTTCAGCTGCCATATGGTACATATGTACGTATGCCGGTGCGTGTGGCTGTGTGCCGCCGACCCACTGTGCGTGTGCGTGCGCGTGTATGTATGTATGTATGTATGCTGCTGCTGCTGGCGTTTGCCCTTTTAATGCAGTGCACACAATTGCTGGTTGTTGCTGTTGTTGTTTTCTTGCTGGTTTCTTGTTCGCGCGACCGCTGGCTGGCCGCTCTTTGGTCGCTGCTGTGCTGTGCTGGCTTGGCTTGGCTGCTGGTCGTTTTGCTATCGATTTTCGTACGCGCGTAGGCAGTTGGCAAATATTCGTACGTAGCTAGCAGATTTTTCGCTTTTGTTGCTAAATTTTTCACTTACACTTTTTCGAAACTTTATACAAAATTACGCCTATTTTTCGAATGCACTTTTCGATTTTACACTTTTCACTTGCAAATAGTTAAAATTTCACAGATTTCAACAATTTTTGTGTGTAGGCGTTTTTTGCTCAGTATATATTTTCAGAGTAACAGTTATAAGTAGTACTAGTTGGTTGCTTTCTTCAGTTCGAAGTGGTTTTCCGTTTCGTTTTCGTTCGTTTTGGTAGCAACGAAGTATCCCGTTGTACTGAAAATGCTGGCGTTGACGTCCCACGGTTGGAGCTTGGCCATCTACATATTATACATATGTTCGGGTTCGGTTTTCGGTTGCCTCCTCGGCGGCAATCGGTTCGCTGGAAACTTGTAGCTTGTGCAAGCTGTGACGCAAAATGTTAATGGTGTCGTCGTCGCATAAGCCAACGGTCCCAACGCCTCCGCATGCAGAGTAGAGCGTATGCATAGGGTTGTTTTGTGGTGGAGCGCCAAGCTGCCGCTTATGCTCCTGCCGCTCGCTGCAAGGGATACTAAGTAACAAACGTTAAATGAAGAAAAAAAAATTATTGCAGCTTTTCAAGACAAAGAATACAGTAGCCGGTTCAGTTGAGTAGAGCACGGTGTTTCATAGGAGATGGTATATGTGCATGAAAAACTGGCAGATTTATTATGAATGAATAAGCAGAAATGGTAGCAAAGCGTCATAAAATAAACAATAAACAGAATCTGTATGGCGAATTAGAGCAATGAATTCCGATTTTGGATCACTAGATCCGAATCTCAAGTCAGAATTCATAAGATGAAATTTGTTGTTCTTTTTAACCTCACAAAACCAATTTTGGTTTGAAATGGGAGACCTTTTTTCGGAACTATATACATATACATATGTACATACATAACAAGGAATGCAGAAAACAGAACACAGGCTACATGCCGCCTAGTGTACCTACTATTTTCATGTTCGTTGTAATCTGTTTTCAATGCATTTGATTCTCGAAAAATTCGAAACAGATTATTGGGGCTCAGCTGTTCATCTCCCAACACGTCGTTGCCAAAAACCTCATAGCTAATCCTTGTAACGGAGGTGCATAGATACAAAAAGTATTTATTCCACCTTCTCATCCTCTACGAGGCAGGAAGGGCAAGTGGGAGTCACAGTCAAGTGTTTGTGCCAAGTAAAGCATCCAATCAACAGTCCTACAACTTGTCTGCAGTCCAATCTTCTCAATGAAGAGGGTAACACGAATTTCGCCAGAGCGAAATATTCATCCGTTTTCTGACGGAGGCTTTGATGGCCGAGGGCACCCACAGTAAGACAAGTTGGTTAGATTTCCCAACATAATTTAGTCGAGACTTACATTGCCGAACCAATCTCCAAGTAGTTAAAGGTCTAGCCAATGCCTTGAGCGCAGCTTGGCACGTAAACTCCTGCTTCTCCATGTATTTTCCACCCCGTAGTCCATGGCCTTTAGAATTGCAAATAACTCGGCTTGGAATACCGAGGCATTTTCCCAAAGGGAAAAGTGAAGCTCATCCCCATTATCTTCGATATAGACACCGAAACCTGGACCTCAAAGTATCACACCAACATTCATTGCTTTTAAGCCAGCAGGTGGTCTTTAAGACTTTCCCACATGTAAAGGTGCAAATTGGTGGTAAGCGTAGCATAACATCAATAGCAGCACCAGGTGTTGTAGAAAAAGCTATCGTACAGCACAGGCGATTGTCCTTTGAAGGACTTAAAGGCATATTATATATATATATAAGACACTTTTTGAAAGATGCGATAAAAATTCTGTCAAATTATGTAGGTACTGTAGTGCACCCTGAAAATTGCGTGCTCGTAAGTAAGTTCACCATTTGATTTCTAAATGTACGAAGTGTCCACTTAAAATCTAGAATTAAATTCTATCTCCTATTTTTGCGCTATTTAAACACTGTAGATACAACCCCTCAGCAATTAGGTACACGCAGGCGTATGAGTAACCAACAGCACAGGCACACACAGCTGCACACAAACACGAAGGCAAGGCAAAAGCCTACCACCGCCTCTCCACACCTCCTCTACTACACACATATACCGAAATGAAATTTTGCGGCCAAAAGCAACAATCACTACTGCGCCATTGTTTTGCGAATTAACTTTGCATTCAATTTTCCCTTGCATACATACATATGCTCCAGCCTCAAAGGCCGCGCGCCGCAACTTTTTCACCCACAACTGTAGTTCAATGAAATACGAACAGGTGGCGATGGCATTACAGGCGGTGGGGTGTTGGGTAGCGGCTGTCAGTTGTGAAAAGTTACCCACATCGGGGTTGGATACGTCTCCTAAGCTTTTACTTGCTCTCTACCTGCTGCGAGCTCTCTCTCTATATCTCTATGCCTTTTAGCCAACAGTCGCCAACAAGTTTTTCGTTCTGTTGTTGTTGTTTTGTGTTAACATGTTTGCTGCTGCTGCTGCTGCTGCAACTGTTTTTGCATCTATGTGATGTTGGTGCTGTCGGTGTGCTGTGCGGGTGTAAGCGTTGTTACGGCACTGAACCAATTTCCAAGTGGGATAGGACATATTTTTCATCAATGAAAATTTTTTGAAGGATGTGATGCTCATGCGCTATTCCCATTTTGGTCGCTCCATTGAACTTTTTCGGCGCTCACAAACAAATAAACTAACAAACAGGTTTACTGTTGGCACGAATACAGATTTCGTGTTTGTGTCGCAATGACGTGTGGGTTTTGCGCATAGAAAAGCTCTTCATTTATTATAGAATTCAATATCTGTTTGAAGATGAATGCCAATTTTGGATACATATAAATGTTTGCAATGGATATGAGTATGTGTATGTTTTTGCCAATACACATACAAATGTACGTAGGATATACATACAGGATGGCTGATGAAAAATGCAACAAGATAAACCGCTATATTTTGGTTATTTCTGTTAGATTGGAGTGAAGGTAAGTAAAAACTGGGCAAAAAAAAACTTGGTATTTTATAACTAAATCATTTTATCTCA
Source organism: Rhagoletis pomonella (assembly GCF_013731165.1). Taxonomy (NCBI): domain Eukaryota; kingdom Metazoa; phylum Arthropoda; class Insecta; order Diptera; family Tephritidae; genus Rhagoletis; species Rhagoletis pomonella. The sequence continues at coordinate 58,380,098 of NW_023458561.1, read as the reverse complement.
ATATGCGCATCTTTGGCACGAATTATAGCCTTCAAGCGATCAATGAAGCTACATATGGCACCCTACCCGCAACTGGCTCTGAGGTCTTTTTACCCATTGTCGTCGGATTTTTTAGTGCCGACTTTACTCTTCAAAATACCCCATACCGAGGAATCCAAAGGGTTTGCATATGGTCAACATGGTGGCCATTGTATTGATGGAAGGAACGTTATTTTTTAGCCATTCTTGGTTGATGCGTGCGAAGGTGCTGAGTTCTGTTGGAAGTTTCAACGTCTGCGGCCAAAATGTTTATCTGCCCAGGGTTGTTGAGTGATTCCTCTCGGACAGTTTACCAACAATTTTGGGCGTTTATGTTGACCCCACGGTCAATGAATACGAGTTAGTTGCAGTTTTTGTCAGCTACCCTGTATGTAATATCTTTATGCTTGGATGTATGTATTTATCTGGGTGGGGTAGTAGCGCCTTTATCAGTGAAAAGGAAAACCATTAAAAATCATTGAAGCAGCTTTAGTCAAAGCCAAGTGCCTGCCTTAAGTTGACTTATGTATGTACATATATATGTTTGTGAGTGTGTAAGCCAATAATTTTTTGCCGTTAGTTTCTCAATTGGCTTAGCACTGGCATTCAGTCGGCCACGTTCGGTTCTTATCCATTCGTTCCAGTGGCTGAATAAAGCGCACTGCACACTAACTTACATACATACATACATATGTACATTAGCTTATATGGTAATGGTAATGATAACTACATACATACATACATATTTGTCCTTATGTTTCTTTGTTATCGGTTCACATTTTTTTCATTTGTAAGCAGCCTTGAACTGGTAATTCACGTAAGTACATATGCGCATATTTAGTTCGAATAATGAGGCCTCAAGTGGGTATTTGTAACATAACCAAGTAACAATTAAAGCGTTTTATTGCGAACTGTATTCCCAAGCAAACTGATTTAGGGCTGAGGTAATAAATGTATGTACAAAACAATAGGGAAAATAGCGGCTTGCTTTCCATAAATACTAAGTAGTATAGGATGATTCAATAAGACCACAGCTGTTCGCAATAAGGTCATTGTTTTATATTGCTGTGTGGCAAGTGACACCGTCCTGCGTAAACCACATACCAATTTAGGCCATCAAAAGTTTGTTATCATGTCACGATATGTTTATGTCATGTTATCGATGACTTCGCCAGCCCAAAAACCACACCAAACAGTGACTGGTTGTGGGTGCACAGTTTTTTCAGCAGTTTTCCTTGTTAACGTATCCGATTGGGTGAAAGGTGCTCGAGCCCACCCCCCCCCCCCCTAACTTTCAAATTTTCCTTATATATATATAAAATAGTACCCAGAAATGCCAGCTTCATAGGGTCGAGCCCCCCCTAAATTTCATTCTGGCTACGCCGATGAATAATACTACTTAGTATTAACTATTGACTAATGCTGGATTTCCACTGGGCGTTAAATGAAAAAAATTTAAGGTATACCGTAGTAATTGATAGCTGCACTCATCTAGCATTGGACGGAGGCACACTTGGAACGCCATTGATTCGTTGTGATCCCGCAATGGAGGCTCCTTCTTCCTTTCCCTAGAAGTGAACTGTATTCATCATTCTGATGAAGCTCACAAAATGATATGTAAGTACTAGCCGTACTTAGTTCAGCACATAATAAAGTAGTTATGGAACGCATTCCTTAAGACTCTGGCAACATCAGAAGGCATCCTGTCGTAGATAATGCTCTGCTCCTATCTAACTAAGGCCAGATGTGCCGTACTATCCTACCCTGCAGTAAATCGTGCTAGTTCAGAACTAGCGCAGAATTAGCTCCTTAAGAGGCGGTACTGGTTCTCGATCTATCCCAACGCAATGCTTTCAACTGTCTCTTTTTACATGGCGATGTCTTACGAAGTGGAAATTGCCACCTCTGCAGAACTTTCGAACTAGTTCTGAACTGGTTCCATTTTCGATAGTTCTGGGACAATAAGTTCTTTATGAAAAAAACAAAATTTAAAACGAGATTATTGGATATTTTTCCTTTTCTAAGCTGTTTCCATTTTGGACAGATAACTTTTTTATGAACAAAATTTTGATTATTCGATTTTTTTATTTTTTCTGTTCTTTCACATATTTTTTTGCATTTTATTTATTTTTTTTTCTTTTATTTTCTTTATATTAAATTTGATCATTTTCTCTTAAATTTTTAAACGGCACTCAACAATTTAAATTTGTTAAATCCGAAAATCACAACTGCTTCCACCGCGATTTGAACTCGCGAACAACGATGTTAGAGTCGGAGGTCTTGCCGCTGAGCTATTTTATTATTGTACGAGAAGTGAGAATTTGTGCATTTACTTCTCAACAGAGCGCAACTAGCACACTAAAAGTTTCAACTGTCCCTCTCTACAGCCGTTTTGCACTAGTTCAGAGATAGTTCTGAAATGTATAGGGCGGAACTAGCGCTTTAACAGACTGTATCTAAATTTTACTGCAGGGTACCTACAAGTTGTGCTGCATATCTTCCGTTAGCCTGTTCGAAAATGTAAAGTTTAATTAACCTCCCTAAGGAAAGCTTAGAATAATAACAGGTATCCTTACGGGACACTGCAGGTTAAGAGGACATCTATATAAGATGGGGCGACTCTGCCAGCGAGACACATCCTCGCCGAGTGTGATGCTGTCTCCAGAAGACGGGAGAGAAGTGTAGGCTCAATGTGGCCACAGCTTAAGCACATTCACTGCCAATCCTGGAAAGCACTGTTGAACTTTATTAGGGATTTAGGTATTCTTCTTTTGGCGGTGCTCTTTGTTATAAATTTCCCTAAAACAGTATTTTACCATCTAGCGCCCAAAACGGGAATATCATGATTTTGCCAAAAAAAAAAATAGTGAAAATGTTGCGCGAAAATTAGACGCCATTGTCCTAAAACATCTTTGGTCTCGATCGGCTCGGGAGAATTCTTACCGCTCTGGACGGAAAAGCTGAGGAGGATTTCTCAGGTGAGTAGAAGATACCAGTCATAGTAAGATTACTTTTAACGATCAGACATTAAATTGCTTGTGACGCCAGGATGCAGAGCACAAATCTCATAAGGCCCCAATATGAGCATAAAATAACTCGAATAGTTCTTAGATCACTAGGCTGATGTAGCACGACTCTCCATCGGCCTTACCGAGCACTTATTTGTAGTAGTGTGGATCCCAAAATTTGCGTATGCTGTTGTTGTAGCGGCACTACTGCTACATCAGTCGTTGTCGTCAAGCTCAACGAACGGGAGGCCCGAGAAACGAGCTGTTTCGGCGGTATTGGGCCAACGGGAGATAGAAGCTGAGTGGAATTGAGCTGACAAGGGAAGAGGGGAAGTCTCCACATGCCGGACAATCAGATGGCTACAATATCCTGACCGGAACTGAACCGGGCAGCGCGGTTGTCTTGTGATAGTTGTAGCTCCGAGTCTGCGATGGTGGTGATTTGGCTGCGATCACGGCATTCATAAGTCGGGAGTCGTGGTAGGTGGTGACCGACTCCCTATGAATGCCGTTGATCACTCGTCGGTACGTAGTCGAAAAGATGCCTTCTAACGTGACGGGGAGGAGGTTCTTCCTCAAGCCGGGGTCTGTTGATGGGCTCACGCTTATGGCATCCTAACAGAAACTGTACGCTGAGAATTTTGTTATGCTCCCTTACGGGAAGCAGGCTTGACTGTATAGGTAGTGCTCAGGCGACATCAGAAGGTATCCCGTCGATATCCTGAGTGCCGCGTTCTGCCAAGTCTGTAGCTGCTTTCACTGTGTCCAACTTATCCCCGGCGGCCAAACAGGCATACTGGATCCAAATTGTTGAAAGTTGGTACGCGAAGTATAATTCTGGCATAAAATAAGACAGTTATGAAATTTTTTTGAAAATGGGCGTGGCACCACCCACTAATGAAGAAATGCTGTATCTCTGTAGTCCCTTCAACAGTCACCACCAAACTCGGTACGAACATTACTTAGAGCCTCACTAAGAAACCCTTTGAAAATTTCTGAAATCAGACAAGAACCACGCCCACCTCCCATATAACAAGTATATAATTTAGAGAAAACTGCGATAAATGAGTAACTATTTAAGCTAATTAAGTCAAAATCGATATATTCAATGACCTCTCAGCACAAAATGCTACATAGGGAAATTTTTTGGGCGTGGGACCGCCCACTTACGCCTACATATATATGTGTATCTCAGTAACCGGTTTATAAATTTCTACCAAACTTGGTATATTTATCAACCTAGGTTCAAAAAAGCGATACGTTGAAAATTTTTGATATCGGATTTAAATTACCGCCACCTACCATATAACGGTAAATTTCAGAAATACCAAAATTCCGATATTTCAATAACTAACACGCCAACTTACAGCAAATCTCTTAACAAGACATAATATTATTGATATTTGTAAAATGGGCGTGGCATCATTTGAAATCCCTATCCCCTGACATTCTGAAGTCGACTTTATTTTAATGAAATTTGCATGTGGTAAAAGG
>NW_023458561.1:58370631-58375478 GCF_013731165.1 Rhagoletis pomonella | reverse complement strand
ACGCTAAAAAATATTTCTTATAACTCTTGTATTAACATTTCAGTATACTCTATTCGAATCGTACTCGTATCACACAATAAAACAAATTTTTCTCAACTTAACAGCTGAGAAAAGAATATGTAATTGCCCTGACGTCAATGAACAAATGGGAAAAAATGGAAATCTTGGTTCCGCATTTCAAGAAAGCCAAATTTTTATTATATCTTTTGGTATTGTATATACATATGTATGTATGTAAGTAAATATGCAGAAATGCAATTAAAATATTTACGACCATATCAATCAAAACTACACTAAGCCAAAAACGCATAAAAATAAAAATAGCTTTACTTACAATTCAAAACTATTTTAGATTTTATGGGATTTCCAATGCATAATTGTTGGTATGTGCATATGTGTGTATCCTGCAATTAATACAAGTAGTAGGCTACGGCGCACAGTGGGACGTCCCCATATAAGCTGCGGCCAAAAATTGTAACCATACTACAAATCAGCAAACACACATTTTTTATGTATATGCTCTATTCTGCATTTAGGAAAGAAGAAATGTGGAAAATGGTCAAAGTTGACACACTGCCACAGCTCTTGTGTGCTTAAATGTTATCTGATTTTCTACACCTTCTCCCATTTTCTTTATTATTTTGCATAGTACCTATTTATTTTATATACAAATTCAATAAAAAAAAATAATAGGAGCTGGAAGACTGATTATTTTAGTAAAAGCTAAATTCTATTTTTGAAAGAAAAATTTCCTTTACAATTTTTAAAAGTACATCTACATACATCCATCCGTACGTACATCCATATACTACATACAAGACCAGCGTTGCCATTTTAGCCGTTTTCCGGCTAGATTTAGCCGGTTTTAATAGCAACTAGCCGGAGAAAATTCGATCTAGCCGGCAGCCGATTTGTTAGCCGGTTTGTAAAAAAAAGTTAGCCGTTTTTAGCCGATTTTACTATTTGCCTAATTTTCAGGTGCAAAAAGTAAACAAGTTGTTCGAAAGCAATAATGCAGACCCAATGAAGATTTTTAATGAACTCAATGTTTTACTTTCGCATCTATGCGCCCTAGTGGTTATTAGCGCGGGCACATTTGATCCTATATGCTCCCCGTTGACCAATACCTTGCTCCATTTCCTCAGTTTTATCACAGTTTTGAAGAGTATTTAAAAACAAAAGTAAGCACAAACGCTTTTGACCACGAAGCCGAGAAAATAATTCGAGAAAATGGTCGCTATTTTATTATCGCTTTAATAAAGGAATTACGCCAACGCCTCTCTACAAATATTGCCACACTAAAAAAAATTGACTTCTTTCGGTTGGAAATGCATTAAGAGTAATTAAACCAAAAGTATTTGTTCAACTACAGCAACAAAAACAAAAATATAACGCCGACGAAATAACATCCATAGAGATGCAATGGCAACGGTTAACGTTACATACCTGGAGTAATTTAGACTCAACTGTAAAATTTTGGGCCGAAGTTTATCAATTTCGAAATGCCCTAGGTGAAAACCCTTTTGCTGACCTTTGCAACCTAGTTTTTAGTTTTCTTGTTTTGCCTATAAGTAATGCAGAAGTAGAACGAATATTTAGTTCAATGAATATAATAAAAACTAAGCAAAGAAATCCAATGTGCGTTAAAACGTTAAACGCTATTTTATATATAAGATACGGTTTAAAACGTGAAGAAAAATGCTGCCATAATTGTACTGTAGATGACGATCTCTTAAAATTAATGAATTCAGGTGATATATACAATAGTGATTCATTTGATGATGAGGAATATACACTCGATATAAATTAATGGTGTTAACTAGTCTTTCGTTTCTTGCGATTTATTTAAATAAAGCATGTGGATTTTCACTAAAACATTTTAGCCGTTTTTTGCCAGAGTCTATGTGAAATTTCACTAAAACATTTTAGCCGTTTTTAGCCGCTTTTTTTTGCCAATTTAGCCGGTCGGCCCAAAAAGTTCTGGCAACACTGCATAGTATATAGACAAGCCATTTGAATTTTTATAGGGTAATCAATTTTGGTTTTGAAAAGTGTGGCCGATTTTGGAGTTTTTTTTTTAATTGTATAAAGTTCTCCAAACTCATATCTGAGTCATGCCAGAGTCATGGCGGTGTAACTCAAGAACTGTAGAATACAAGATTGCGCATTCCCGCAGAATGACATTTGTGGCAACGGGTAAACAAAGAATATGGCGAAGAACAATGAGTTGACAGCTGTGAATTTGCAGTGAGAAAACGTGTTTTCTTCACGATTCACCAATGTCTCAAGCCATCTTTGAATAGAGCAAATTAAGCACAACGTTAACAAAAAATATACAACCACTCTTGAAATGTGTTCAAAAGAATAGGTCTTATTAATTAACTATTTAGAGTTTTTGTGTTTGTATTGCAGGTGCCGAAAAAGTGATAATAAAAAAAATGAAAAAAAAACTGCATTTGGTGGCTTTACCCCTACGGCTGCTATAATTCAACACACGACACGGCATTTTTATTAAGTTTTTATTACAAATAAAACGTTTTTTACTTTAGAACGCACGAATTACTTAGATTTTCACTTGAAAGTACACAATACGTTTGCAATACGTTTGCACTTGTTTCTAAACAAAAAGTTTGTTTACGTATTGCCATAAACGTCAAATTCGGCAAAACCAAAGTAGCGGTTTCGGGAATTCGCCACCTTCAGTTCATTACACCATGGGTGTAACTAACACATATATATTTTCACAAACACATCCAAACCGACTCACGAGTCAGACGCACGGTGTATGCCGCCTATTACAAACATCTGATTACAGCTTTCAACAATTCTGACTGATGACTGGGCGGATTACTTTTAAGCTGTTGCTATGAAGTGATGGGTTTTAAGACAAAGCTTTTCGTTTCTTTTTAATGATTTTTCCAATAGATTTATAGATAAACATTGGTGCATTGAAATATATGCGGGAACGTAATTTTCCATAGTATATTCCACTAAAATGGAGTCCGGCCCTCTCAAAGAGTTTTAAGCTCAGAGCACAGCCCGTGAAATGCAATAGTTTTTCTACTTGGTTGTTGGATTAGCTAGAATACGAAATTTTGAATGGAAAAACGTTGTTAAACATATTTATTTAAATATATTGAACCTGCATATTGTTCAGAAATTTGATTAGTATTTCAAACAAAAATATATATTTACATTAGGTTGGTCCTTAAATGTAGGAAGTACATTTTTACGTCAGATTTCCTAAGCCTCAACCCCTACGTCGATGCTACTATAGTCGAAGATATCACATATAAATTTTTGTCCCGATTGGAGTCGGTTAAGGCGTGTCGCACAGGGTTCAAACTTCAGATTCCTCTATAGAGACTCAAAAAATCTAAATTAATTACTGATAGAATAGTGAGATTCAAAATATCCAATCCAATATGGCGGAAATTATAACGAAAAAACATTTTTTGACTTTCCTCATATGCCGATAAAAAATACAAGTTTTTTTTTTAATACGGGCATAAAAAAAATATTTAAAAAAAATATTCAATTCGGCGAAAAAGAGGCTCTTCTAGCAATTTGTGTACGAAATCACTCGAAAATTTCCCATTGTTGAACGTAGAATTCACCTTTTTATATTTTTCGTCAAATCTACGGCATTTACAGTGGTTTTTAAAAAAGCACACACATTTTACATTTTTAATTAAATCCAATTAAATAAATATTTTACAGTCACATATGCTTGCTAAACTAATCTTAGCTCTTTACAGTAACATCATTATGTTGTATTCATTTGCAATTTTTTTTAAGCGAATTTTATTTTGTTTCACTATGAAATAATTTGAAAATTAAAAACAAATATATTAGCTATCTATAGCATGCCTTCTTTAATTGATATGTTTTTCTTATTTCTATTTTCTAGATTTTTCTATAGTGAATGCAATTGAAAGCAAGCTCTTACTATCTACATACATATATGTAACTAAACATACTCTATACATATACCCGTCTATTACTTTGAAAAAGACATTAGGATGTTTAATTTCTTGCAAACAAAAAGAAAAAAACGTATTCGGTAGTTGCTTGAATAAAAAATACACATTTTCACTTTGCTACTTTTTGAAATTATTTGGTGATAATTAAAAATTAAAATCATTCAATGATGTTTAAAATAATTATATAAAACGACTTGCGAGTGCTGTTAAAATGAGTATCGATTGTGATAAAAACGTTGCAGTGTAAAAGCAATAAAGCTGATAGAAGGCAATAAAGGAGAGTTGTTCCAGGAGTAAATGAGCTACATATAAAGGAAATAACAGATATCATATTTTTATGACTACTTAATTTTGCTGATGGATTTTCAATGAGGCGTCTGAGTCTGACTGAAAAGAATAGATGAAAATAATTAAGAAAAGCCGATGAAAGGTAAACAAATTTTGGCTAGTTTTAATTAAAAAATAAATAAATTTTAATACTCATGTAAATATTTTTCTTGGAAACCCATAAAAAATAACCACACAACCATCTCTGCAAACATTCTAGCATTCTACACTCTACATTCTCATTCTTTTTCTCTCTCCTAAATTCTAGTTCAAAGAACTCATCAAACACCAAATTACAAACTTATAAAAAGTGACAAGAATATTGTCTAGAATGGGTTGCTGGCGACTGCCAACGGGCACCCCAACACCCATGACGTACAACAAATGGCTGCTGCGGTTAACAGGTGAGCTATATGCGCAATGACATCATACATACATACTTATATAGATATGCATATTTATTTTTATAAATTTTTACATGCTCATGCATATATGCATATGATTGAAAAAACACTTTCCACCATTTGATCTATAAAT
>NW_023458561.1:58366836-58370531 GCF_013731165.1 Rhagoletis pomonella | reverse complement strand
ACGCTAAAAAATATTTCTTATAACTCTTGTATTAACATTTCAGTATATTCTATTCGAATCGTACTCGTACTAGTGATACACAATAAATCAAATTTTTCTCAACTTAACAGCTGAGAAAAAAATATGTAATTGCCCTGACGTCAATGAACAAATGGGAAAAATGGAAATCTGGTTCAGCATTTTAAGAAAGCCAAATTTTTATTATATCTTTTAATATTGTACATACATATGTATGTATGTAAGTAAATATGCAGAAATGCAATTAAAATATTTACGAGCATATCAATCAAAACTACACTAAGCCAAAAACGCATAAAAATAAAAATAGCTTTACTTACAATTCAAAACTATTTTAGATTTTATGGGATTTCCAATGCATAATTGTTGGTATGTGCATATGTGTGTATCCTGCAATTAATACAAGTAGTAGGCTACGCGCACAGTGGGACGTCCCCATATAAGCTGCGGCCAAAAATTTTAACCATACTACAAATTAGCAGACACATTTTTTATGTATATGCTCTATTCTGCATTTAGGAATGAAGAAATGTGGAAAATGGTCAAAACTGACACACTGCCACGCCTACAGCTCTTGGGTGCTTAAATGTTATCCGATTTTGGTGACACTCAGAGTATATGCTGGTTTTAACGAAAAAATAAATAAAATTAAAAAACCTTTTAATTCAATTTCAATAAAAAAAATAATAGGAGCTGGTCTAGAAGACTGATTATTTTAGTAAAAGCTAAATTCTATTTTTGAAAGAAAAATTTCGTTTACAATTTTTAAAAGTACATCTACATACATCCATCCGTACGTACATCCATATACTACATACAAGACTGATAGAATTCAAGATTGCTCCCATCAGAGAGGAATTTTGAAATTAATTTTTGTGTGACGTCACACTGGTGTATTTGCGAGAGAGAAATGCCAAAATGCGAGCAAGAATGGAAAAAGAAGAAACGATTTTGCTAGGAAATCGTAAACACGTTGCACAAGTGTGACGTCATACAAACAGCGACAAACAGCCACCTTTGTTCTCTGCATCTGAAAATATCATCTGACTAAATGCCGCACAAGAACTATTCAGCTAGAGCAGCACTGATTCAAAATAATTGTCGGTGGGAAATATGAAAAATCTGATTTGTTTTCTGTACAATATCCAGCTGAGTGACAACAACAACAAGAAAAATCACTTGAAAATGGCAAAATTAATTTAACGAAACCGCAATAAATTCATATGCGTTGTAATTGTCACACGCCCACTTTATGCCGTCCATCGTTCAAATTTAATATTAACTAAAAGAAATTATTTCCAAACAAGTGGGCGTACATTTTAATTTAGTAAAAATAAATGCGAATAAAAATAAATAGTGATATGCTTGGTATTACGGACACTATTTATGTACTTATGTATGCATGGAAAATTAAGTTGCAAAGTAAATTTCTAATACAAGAAAAGTGTGACTGACAAACGACTATTTCTAAATGCGTACATATATATATATATATATGTATGTATGTATGTACTTTAGATCGTATCACGATGTATAGTACAAAAGTAGGTAAATTTGTTCCAACCGATTTTGAACACTTAGAATGAGAGTATTTCAGCAGTGCAACAATTTTTTTCGGCACCCTGTAAAAAAGCTAAATCGGCGTTTTATAACTTTTTTTTTTAAGTAAGGACCGATTTCGATACATGATACACCGTTGTAAAGGTAGAAAACCTACAGTTTTATATATAGAGCTATTGCAGTATCTCATAAATTTTGCAAGTGTATATCTAAGCTTCTTACTATTGATTAGCGGGTAGGATAATCTTTTCTAGGGAAAGCCTGTAAACTCTCTTTAATACCTTTACAACGGTGTATCCTTTATAGAGCACGCATATCAATAGAAAACAAGACATTTTTCAGCAAAAGCAAATCGGACTTTACTTCTCATCAAAAAATTTAAGAGTACTTTTAATTTCTTCATGATTCAATGATCGGATCTTAACCAAATTAGTATGGGACTACTTCCGAGGTACCACCTTTGATTTAACAAAAAAGTGGACCAAATTGATGCGGTAAAATACACAAAAGAAAAAAAAATCTGTCGACGAATTGATAACCTTTTCTTTTCTTCGAAGTCGGTTAAAAAGCCGATTTAGCTATTTTTACGAAAAAAGTTTACATTCCCGAAATACTCTCATTGTAGCATATGTATGAATGTATTCTGCACGTTATCGATGATTTTTTAACCGCAAAATTTTGTTAACAAAAATTCTTACCACTACTTGTAACCACAATTCTAGCTATGAAGTTTTGTAGAAATTCTGGTATTGAATATTTCTCGGTACAATATCTTGTTAGCAGCTTATAAGATAGTAACAATATTTAAAGGTTACAAGAGTGCGCAGAATGCTTAATTTACAGAAACTTTATTACCGGCTAAACAATTTTTCTTGCCACCACAGAATAGACCTCTTAGTTTTTCAAAATCACTAGGAAGAAATTGAAATTTTTTTTCGGCTACGCTCTAATGAGCATTAATATTAATATGGTATGTATGTATGTAAATATGCATAATTTAGAATGGTTGAGCGCGTCGTATGCTCACATTGAACTCTGGCAAATTATCAAAAAAAAAAAATTAGATTAGAAAAAAAGCTAAAGCAAATACACTACGCCTTGAGTGACAATGACGTCTTCATTTAACCGCATATTTAGATACACTCATACATAAGTATGTACATTAGAGTGGTCCGAAAACAGTAAAGTCGGAATTTTAATGCCGTCACCCCTAAGAATTGTTCTATACCGAAAAAGTATACCCTATTTTTTTATTTTATTTTGAAATCAAAAAATATTTAGGGAGTGCTCAACTTTTTGCATAAATGGTATAAAATTCTTGAACATCAATATTTTTCGATCGGAAAACTGTGGTTCACTTCAGGAGACTTCCAATATTAATATCCAATTTTTTATTTAACCTTTTTTAATACTAAAGATTTTTTATTGGTCCCCCATTGCATTTTCTGGGGGTTTTGGCGGACCTGTAAAATATAGTTACTATGAAAAAATTGTTAAAGAAACAATTTGGTATTATTATTGGGAATTTCCTGGAGAGAAGCAGAGTTTTCCGATCGAAAAATATTGATTTTCAAGAATTCTACGCCATTTCTACGAAAATTTGTTTTTCCCTATATAAAATATATTTACAACTTTGAACGCGTTGAGCACTACCAATTTTTTTTCAAATTAAAAGAAAAAATAGAAGTATATTTTTTTCGGTATATAACAATCCTAGGGGGTGGCGGCATTAAGATTCCAATCGAAAAATATAGATTTTCATGAATTTTATATCATTTCTACGAAATGTTGGGCATTGCCTAATTATATATATTTTTTTTCGGTATAGAACAATCCTAGGGGGTGGCGGCATTAAAATTCCGACTTTACTTTTCCCCCCCATAAATTTTTGGACCACCCTAATGTACATACATACATGTGTTAATTTATTTGTACTTTTTCGTTTTACTTAAGCGTGTATTTTATGTTAAATCTATTTTTGTAAACCTCACAATCGTCTAACAAAATGCAGACTACAATAAATAACACAACAAATAAAAGAAATCTTTTTTGGCTGAAAAATAAAGAAACTAGCAAATATTTCTGACAAATTTTACACTAAAGACAGGCTTTTTTTT
>NW_023458561.1:58351431-58366736 GCF_013731165.1 Rhagoletis pomonella | reverse complement strand
ATTTATAGATCAAATGGTGGAAAGTGTTTTTTCAATCATATGCATATGCATGAGCATGTAAAAATTTATAAAAATAAATACATATGCATATCTATATAAGTATGTATGTATGACGTCATTGCGCATAAAGCTCACCTGTTAACCGCAGCAGCCATTTGTTGTACGTCATGGGTGTTGGGGTGGCCGTTGGCAGTCGCCAGCGACCCATTCTAGACAATATTCTTGTCACTTTTTATAAGTTTGTAATTTGGTGTTTGATGAGTTCTTTGAACTAGAATTTAGGAGAGAGAAAAAGAATGAGAATGTAGAGTGTAGAATGCTAGAATGTTTGCAGCGGTAAGCAAAATATATCTAAGAGATGGTTGTGTGGTTATTTTTTATGGGTTTCCAAGAAAAATATTTACATGAGTATTAAAATTTATTTATTTTTTAATTAAAACTAGCCAAAATTTGTTTACCTTTCATCGGCTTTTCTTAATTATTTTCATCTATTATTTTCAGTCAGACTCAGACGCCTCATTGAAAATCCATCAGCAATATTAAGTAGTCATAAAAATATAATATCTGTGATTTCCTTTATATGTAGCTCATTTACTCCTGGAACAACTCTCCTTTATTGCCTTCAATCAGCGTTATTGCTTTTACACTGCAACGTTTTTATCACAATCGATACTCATTTTAACAGCACTCGCAAGTCGTTTTATATAATTATTTTAAACATCATTGAATGATTTTAATTTTTAATTATCACCAAATAATTTCAAAAAGTAGCAAAGTGAAAATGTGTATTTTTTATTCAAGCAACTATCGAATACGTTTTTTTTTTTTTGTTTGCAAGAAATTAAACATCCTAATGTCTTTCTCAAAGTAATAGACGGGTATATGTATAGAGTATGTTTAGTTACATATATGTATGTAGATAGTAAGAGCTTGCTTTCAATTGCATTCACTATAGAAAAATCTAGAAAATAGAAATTAGAAAAACATATCAATTAAAGAAGGCATGCTATAGATAGCTAATACATTTGTTTTTGATTTTCAAATTATTACATAGTGAAACAAAATAAAATTCGCTTAAAAAATTGCAAATGAATTCCACATAATGATGTTACTGTAAAGAGCTAAGATTAGTTTAGCAAGCATATGTGACTGTAAAATATTTATTTAATAGGATTCCATTAAAAATGTAAAATGTGTGTGCTTCTTTAAAAACCACTGTAAATTCCAAAGATATGACGAAAAATATAAAAAGGCGAATTCTACCTTCTACAATGGGACATTTTAGAGTGATTTCGTACAAAAATTGCTAGAAGAGTCTGTTTTTTGCCGAATTGAATAATTTTTTTTAATACTTGTAACGGATTTTAGAAATTATTGTCTAGGCCCGTATTAAAAAAAAAAACTTGAATTTTTATCAGCATATGGGGAAAGTCAAAAAATTTGTGTTCCTTATAATTTCCGCCATATTGAATTGGATATTATGAATCTCACTATTCTATCAGTAATTAATTTAGATTTTTTGAGTCTTTATAGAGGAATCTGAAGTTTGACCCTTGTGTGCCACGCCTTAACCGACTTCAATCGGGGCAAAATTTACATGTGATATCTTCGACTATAGCAGCATCGACGTAGGGGTTGAGGCTTAGGAAATATGATGTAAAAATTTGCTCTCTACATTTAAGGACCAACCTAATGTATATATATATTTTTGCTTGAAATTTCTGAACAATATGCAGGTTCAATATATTTAAATATATATTTTCAACAACTTTTTTCCAATCAAAATTTCGGATTCTAGCTAATCCAACATCCAAGTAGAAAAACTATTGCATTTCACAGGCTGAGCTCTGAGCTTAAAACTCTTTAAGAGGGCCGGACTCTATTTTAGTGAAATATACTATGGAAAATTACGTTCCCGCATATATTTCAATGCACCAATGTTTATCTATAAATCTATTGGAAAAATCATTAAGAAGATACGAAAAGCTTTGTGTTAAAACACATCACTTCATAGCAACAGCTTAAAAGTAATCCACACAGTCATCAGTCAGAGTTGTTGAAAGCTGTAATCAGATGTTTGTAATAGGCGGCATACACCGTGCGTCTGACTTGTGAGTCGGTTTGGATGTGTTTGTGAAAATAAATATGTGTTATTTACACCGACATGGCTACTCTGAATCACTCAGACATGAGTTTGGAGAACTTTATACAAATAAAAAAAATAATAATAAAAATCGGCCATAGTTTCCAAAACCAAAATTGATTACACATATAAAAATTCAAAAGGCTTGTCTATACACTTATGCACTTTGCTAAGAATGCATCCATTTACAAGAAACCTCTTGACCCTGAAAGCAAGGCGTTAAGTTAGTTAAACACAAATTTTTTTAATTCTGTGATATATTTTGGTTTAAGAGTGGAATTAGTGCACATAAGGAGGCGTATTATTGTTGTCGTATGAATCGAAATTTTAAAATGTTTGTATAGAAAACGATAGGAAAATTTCATGATTTTCGATTCTTACGAAAACAAGAATACGCCCCAAAATTTCCTTAATGCAAATATCGATAATTAATTAAGTACATTTTTGTTATGCAAGATTTTATGTAAAAAAATTTCAAGAACGCTAAAAAATATTTCTTATAACTCTTGTATTAACATTTCAGTATATTCTATTCGAATCGTACTCGTACTAGTGATACACAATAAATCAAATTTTTCTCAACTTAACAGCTGAGAAAAAAATATGTAATTGCCCTGACGTCAATGAACAAATGGGAAAAATGGAAATCTGGTTCAGCATTTTAAGAAAGCCAAATTTTTATTATATCTTTTAATATTGTACATACATATGTATGTATGTAAGTAAATATGCAGAAATGCAATTAAAATATTTACGAGCATATCAATCAAAACTACACTAAGCCAAAAACGCATAAAAATAAAAATAGCTTTACTTACAATTCAAAACTATTTTAGATTTTATGGGATTTCCAATGCATAATTGTTGGTATGTGCATATGTGTGTATCCTGCAATTAATACAAGTAGTAGGCTACGCGCACAGTGGGACGTCCCCATATAAGCTGCGGCCAAAAATTTTAACCATACTACAAATTAGCAGACACATTTTTTATGTATATGCTCTATTCTGCATTTAGGAATGAAGAAATGTGGAAAATGGTCAAAACTGACACACTGCCACGCCTACAGCTCTTGGGTGCTTAAATGTTATCCGATTTTGGTGACACTCAGAGTATATGCTGGTTTTAACGAAAAAATAAATAAAATTAAAAAACCTTTTAATTCAATTTCAATAAAAAAAATAATAGGAGCTGGTCTAGAAGACTGATTATTTTAGTAAAAGCTAAATTCTATTTTTGAAAGAAAAATTTCGTTTACAATTTTTAAAAGTACATCTACATACATCCATCCGTACGTACATCCATATACTACATACAAGACTGATAGAATTCAAGATTGCTCCCATCAGAGAGGAATTTTGAAATTAATTTTTGTGTGACGTCACACTGGTGTATTTGCGAGAGAGAAATGCCAAAATGCGAGCAAGAATGGAAAAAGAAGAAACGATTTTGCTAGGAAATCGTAAACACGTTGCACAAGTGTGACGTCATACAAACAGCGACAAACAGCCACCTTTGTTCTCTGCATCTGAAAATATCATCTGACTAAATGCCGCACAAGAACTATTCAGCTGGAGCAGCACTGATTCAAAATAATTGTCCGTGGGAAATATGAAAGTATTAGATTTGTTTTCTGTCCAATATCCAGCTGAGTGACAACAACAACAAGAAAAATCACTTGAAAATGGCAAAATTAATTTAACGAAACCGCAATAAATTCATATGCGTTGTAATTGTCACACGCCCACTTTATGCCGTCCATCGTTCAAATTTAATATTAACTAAAAGAAATTATTTCCAAACAAGTGGGCGTACATTTTAATTTAGTAAAAATAAATGCGAACAAAAATAAATTGTGATATGCTAGGTATTACGGACACTATTTATGTACTTATGTATGCATGGAAAATTAAGTTGCAAAGTAAATTTCTAATACAAGAAAAGTGTGACTGACAAACGACTATTTCTAAATGCGTACATATATATATATATGTATCTATGTATGTATGTACATTAGATCGTATCACGATATGTGGTACAAAAAAGTTCAATTAGTTCCAAGCGATTTTGAACACTTACAGTGAGAGTATTTCAGCAGTGCAACAATTTTTTCAGTTTTTTATAACTTTTTTTTAAGTAAACACCGATTTCGATACATGATACACCATTGTAAAGGTAGAAAATCTACATTTTTATATGTAGAGCTATTGGCGCATCCCATAAATTTTGCAAGTGTATATCTAAGCGTATCCTTTAAAGAGCACGGACATCAAATAAAAAACTTGTAGAGAACAAGAAATTTCTAAGCAAAAAAAAACAGAACCGACTTTACTTCTCATCTAAAAATTTAAAAGTACAGTTAATTTCTTAATGATTCAATGAACGGATCTAAACCAAATTGGTATGGTTTGCTTTAAAAAAAGTGGTCCAAATTTATGTGGTAAAATACAAAAAAGAAAAAAATATTCCGACGAATTGATAACCTTTTCCTTTCTTTGAAGTCGGTTAAAAAGCCGATTTAGTTATTTAAAAAAAAAATTACACTCCCGAAATACTCTCATTGTAGCATATGTATGTATGTATTCTGCACGTTATCGATGATTTTTTAACCGCAAAATTTTATTAACAAAAATTGTTACCACTACTTGTTACCAAAATTCAAGCTATGAAGTTATGTAGAGATTCTGGTATTGAATATTTTTCGGGATAATATCTTGTTACCAGCTTATAACATAGTAACAATATTTACCGGTTACAAGAGTGCATAGGATGCTAAAAGGGTTTACAAATTTACAGAAACTTTATTACCGGCTAAACAATATTTCTTGAATTTTGTTTCGGCCACGCTCTAATGAGCATTCATATTAATATGTTATGTATGTATGTAAATGTGCATAATTTAGAATGGTTGAGCGCGTTGTATGCTCACATTG
This sequence comes from Rhagoletis pomonella, assembly GCF_013731165.1. Lineage (NCBI taxonomy): Eukaryota > Metazoa > Arthropoda > Insecta > Diptera > Tephritidae > Rhagoletis > Rhagoletis pomonella. The sequence continues at coordinate 58,361,660 of NW_023458561.1, read as the reverse complement.
AACTCTGGCAAATTATCAAAAAAAAAATTAGATTAGAAAAAAAGCTAAAGCAAATACACTACGCCTTGAGTGACAATGACGTCTTCATTTAACCGCATATTTAGAAAAACTCATACATAAGTTTGTACATGTGTATGTATGTACATTAGAGTGGTCCAAAATAAGTAAAGTCGGAATTTTAATGCCGTCACCCCTTAGAATTGTTCTATACCGAAAAAATATACCCTATTTTTTTATTTTATTTTGAAATCAAAAAATATTTAGGGAGTGCTCAACTTTTTGCATAAATGGTATAAAATTCTTTAAAATCAATATTTTTCTATCGGAAAACTGTGGTTCACTTCAGGACATTTTCAATATTAATATCCAATTGTTTATTTAACCGTTTTTAATACTAACGATTTTTTATTGGTCCTTCATTGCATTTTCTGGGGGTTTTGGCGGACCTATAAAATATAGTTACTATGAAAAAATTGTTAAAGAAACAATTTGGTATTATTATTGGGAATCGCCTGGAGAGAAGCCGAGTTTTCCGATCGAAAAATATTGATTTTCAAGAATTCTACGCCATTTCTACGAAAATTTGTTTTTCCCGATATAAAATATATTTAAAACTTTGAACGCGTTGAGCACTACCAATTTTTTTTTTTCAAATTAAAAAAAATAGAGGTATATTTTTTTCGGTATATAACAATCCTAGGGGGTGGCAGCATTAAGATTCCAATCGAAAAATATTGATTTTCATGAATTTTATATCATTTCTACGAAATGTTGGGCATTGCCTAATTATATATATATTTTTTCGGTATAGAACAATCCTAGGAGGTGGCGGCATTAAAATTCCGACTTTACTTTTTCTCCTCCCATAAGCATTTTGGACCACCCTAATGTACATACATACATGTGTTAATTTATTTGTACTTTTTCGTTTTACTTAAGCGTGTATTTTATGTTAAATCTATTTTTGTAAACCTCACAATCGTCTAACAAATGCAGACTACAATAAATAACACAACAAATAAAAGAAATCTTTTTTGGCTGAAAAATAAAGAAACTAGCAAATATTTCTGACAAATTTTACACTAAAGACAGGCTTTTTTTTGAAATTTTTCTTTCTTCTCTTTTTAGCGTAAATCAACTGCATATAAATATTTGCATACATTTAACGTGACTACGAACGAGATCTAAGCCGGTTGTACACTGCGTATACGTAATCCAAATTTCTTCAACATTATAATCTTGCACTCAAACAACAAGTGGTTTGTTTCTACTGGCAAGTAAGCATCTTTAGGAAAGCAAGTGTGCTTTTCTCATACATATTTGGTTTTATAATCAGCGCACTATGATCTATTTGTATTAGGGCTCGTAAAATTATCCGACTATTCGACTAATCGGTTAACCGATTATTCGATTTGTAACCGTTCGCATGCTTATTAGTCGGTTAATGGTATTCGAATAGTCGCCCGCCTTCGATTATTCGAATAGTTGCTTTGCTTCGACTACTCGAGCATTGTAGCAAATCGAATTTCAGTAACCGAAATTTCATTGAAATTTCTTTGACAAATGAAAAAATTTTTTTTTTTTTAAATATATACATGCACATATGTATGTATATTCAAATACAAAAAATGAGCGGACGCAAAAGGAGCTGGGTTTGAAAAGGAAGTAACATGTTCCATATGTGGTGCAGTTTTGTGCTACAACTCCTCCACATCCTCACTGAACAACCATTTAACAAAAATCCATAACAAAAATCGCGAAAATGAGAGGTAGGTATTGCTTTAGCCATTGTCTCTAAAATATTTCGCAATAACATTTCAATAATTAGCGCACATTCTTGCAAAAAAATACTACGAATGTAACAAGACTTTTCATATATGTATATGTGTCTGTAAATGCAAAAAAAAACTCGAACTTAAAGTATTCGATTAACCGAAAATGAACGGTTAACCGAATAATCTAAAGTGAACGGTTATCCGAATAGTCGACAGCTTTCGACTACTCGAATATTGCTAACCGATTAACAGTAGTCGATTTCAGTTAGATTCGAATAATTCGGTTAATCGATTAACCGAATTGCCCGAGCTCTAATTTGTATGATTGGTTGTGTGACATCGGATTTGTAGAAGTGGAGTCAAGGGATTACTTATCACAAACGCCGAGTTTATTTGAATGATTTATACATTTTTCTAAAAACAGTGTGTCGTTATATTTACTTATAGTGATAATATGTTGTATTTTTAATGCCTTCACGATAGATATTTATTTGTAGCATCCGAAAAAAATCTGAGCAGCAATCATTAGAAATCAGTGGCTAGAAGCTGGCCGCAATGAAAAAGCGGGCTCAGTTGTTAAGTAAAATGCCTCCACTCGTCGGAGAAGAGGGAGATGAAACCAAATGATACTTATTGCTTTCTCAATCTTTGCAAAGTCTAGATTTGGCTTCATCAAGCATACACTTCTTATAGTTTTCAATGTTTGGGTATCAAATAATAGTTAATTGGATAGCTTCAATTTAAAAATATTTTTTAATGTAATACCACTTTCCATACAAATTATATCGATACAAAATATTAGCAATGCGTTAATATTTTAGCCTAAGGATCCTGAGTACTGAGATCAAAATGAAAATAAAAAAGTCTGAAAAATAATATTAATCAACAAAAATATCGTCAATATTCTACAAAAATAATATTTTTGAAACAGATTTAAAAAAAAAATCCCTTTTGAATGTAATAAATTTAAAAATATTTGACATAAAAAATTAGGTGGAAACCCTATTAAGAATATTGATATTAAATTAGCTTAGTTAAATTGTATTGAGTCGAAAATAAGTGGCAACCTTACACTAATATTTCAAGGAACAACACTTATATACGCAAAGCATTGTTAGTGTATATTATATAAATTTTCTAGAAATAAATTAAATAAATATTCGACCAAAAATAGGTGGCAACCCTGTTCAAAAATATTTCTGAATTGGGGATTTTCAAAACGCTCTTTATTTTATACACATATTATGATGTGCTATTAAATTTGTAACTAATTCTGAATAGATGGCAACCTTAAACGAATATTTTCGGAGATAACCTATCTAGATAACTTTAAAATGTAAAACATCATTATTTGAATATAAGCGTCATTAAAGTTATATGCAATTTGTGATGTATGACCTGCTCTCGGACGCCATATAGGAACATCATCGGCATAGGCCTATTAGTAAGCATTAGTCCAATTTCGAGAAAAAACCATAGGTACTGTCAAATAGAGTTTATTCCAGTTTAAAGCAGCATTTATGTAAGCAAGAGGGATGTGTAGAAGAGAAAGAGTTGTTTCCAATTACTGCTAAAATATTACTAAATTATATGCCTGCTGTGATAAAATTTCCCTACAGTTTCATTATTCACATGCTGTGCGTTAACGACTCAGCTACTGTGCGTTCAACTAAGCAACAAGGCTGAAGGATACACTTTACAAAAATACTGACCTGCCCAAAAATAAAGTGAAAAGGCTCTATTTATAACACTGTGCGACAGTAAATTTTACACACACAAAATTAACATATTCGCGAAAATATGGACAAAATATAGCAAAACTGGATTTTTATTTTTTTCACTCAGAAGTCAGGAAATTTTTAAAGGACTTTGAAATTTCAAAAATTTGATCAATTCATAAAATTATTAAAAAATTTCAGACCGATGTGGAATAACAATGTGGGTATCAAATAAAAGAGAAAATCCCGTAGAATGCATAATGACGAATGGGTTGGAAAATTTCCTTTTAAAGTTCTATCCTTGAATATCCTTGAAAATTTGTAATATTTATTTTTGAAAAAATTACATATTAAGGACTAATATACACACGACCACATCCTCGAATTTCGTCCTCCTAGTTTTATTAACTCAACAATTTTTTTTCTCAATTCTACAGAATTTTCTCTTTCATTTGGTACCCATTTTGTTATACATTACACTGATTTTTTTTATATAATTTTTTTTTTAATTAATCATATCTTTAAAATTTGAAAGTGCTTTAAAAAAAAAGAGTGAAGAACTAAAAACGCAGCTTTACTATATTTGGTTCATTGTTTCGTGTGTTTTAATTTTTTTTTTGGTTTTTGTCGCACGGTGTAATCGTATTTTCGATAATTTTAGTACCTACTCTTGTTTTTATAATAAAAGTAAATGCCAGAGCTGTTTCTTGTACTTGAAGTTTGATGGTAAACTACGCAAAAGAGAATTGCTAATGAATAACCGGAAAAGAAGAAGGAAGCAAAAGAAGACAAGCAAAGAAAAAAAATAAAAATTGGCACTCGCAATTCAAGCAAATCGAGTGCAATTATTGTTGGTGTTGTTACAGCAATACGGAAGCTGTGCGACAGTCAAGTGTTTGAACCAAAAAATTACACATGCCTTTTGAGTGTGTGTGCGTGTGTATATTTGTTTTGCTTTTAATGCAGCTTCTACGACATATTAACACCGATTTTTTTATGTAATATGCTGATTTATTGATTGAGCAATGCGTACTTGAAGGAATTTTTCTTTTTGTTATTGTTGCTGTTTTGTTATTTTACTCTTTTTTGCTTCTAAGCCGACAAAAATTGCCAGCCATGGCTCTATTGCTTAAATAATCGATATTGCAGCGAAGAAAAGCAACAAAACATTACCAAAATACGTATGCCAGTATAATGGCATTTACAAGGCTTAAATTTGCCAAATTGTGTCAGCAACAACAATAACACACAGCCTAGCGAAAACAAATTTACAACAGCACGCCTGTAAGTAGGCTATAAAGCGTATGAAAACTGTCAAAAATCTATGTCAACTGCGCTGCTGCGTATTAGTTGTCCTTACAACAAAAAATTTTCAACATAAATTTTCACTTTCCTTGCGATAACAACAACGTTTCGTCGTCGTAACTTTTATGAAATTTCAGCAAATTCTACATTATTGGCATTTTCACGTTTTTTTTGCGCTATTTGTTGTAGGTGCACTACTTTTCACTTTCACATTTGTTGGATTTTCCAAAGCTGCCTCCCTTTTTCGCCTGCTGTTGCTGCTGCTGCGATACGCAATCAATTCATCGATTCTTTGCCACTTTGCACGCACATTTCTCCATCAAATTTCATTTCGCACCACTTCCCAATACACTGCATTTGCCTGTAAATTATATTTTTTGTTTAATTTATTGCACACATTTTTCGCTGCTGAGTGCTTCTTTTTCTTGTTCACAGATTTTCACTAAAACAATTTCCTAATTAAAATTGGCATTTGCTTTGTGTTGTTGCTGCTTGTATGCACAAATTTCCTTTTTAATGTGTGTGTGTGTGTGCGTGCGTGTGTGTATTGCAGACAACGCAGACGTTCGCCCACTTGCGCGTTGCCTTCTGGTTCGTTGCGCGTTATCCGCCGTTACGAGAGCAACTGACACGGCCGAAAGTGTTTAGCTCAGCCATTTGGTCGTAGTATTGGGCGAATTCGGTGGCCATTCTTATGCACGTACATACATATTTTGCCTCTCATCGTGGCATTTCCCACTCGGAGTTCGAAAATGCACACCTGTGTTCCACCGCAACAGCGAATCTAAACAAAAACAGCTGCTTGGTGTTCCTCTCGCAACCCCTCCTTTAATCTAAGATCCTTCGCTTGTTCATTGGCTAGCACAATTGTTTATAACCCACTCGGTTTCTACATACAGCCGAAATACACATTTTCGAAATGACCTTTGCAAGCTTATGATTCGAACTTTTGTTTTGTAGAAACTATTTCTGGCCAGCGGTTGTTGTTAAGAAGCTTACGAGACACTTTGTCGCCGAACAGAAAAATATGTATTTTGGTTTATGTGCTTGAAAGCTAAAATGGAATAAAGATTATAGTTTGGCGAGCTTGAAAGTGAAAAAGAAACTTAGCGCAGAAGAGGTGAAAATTAGTCTTAATCTGAACCTTAGTACTTAACTTAATACCTTAATACATAACGGTTGTTTGTAACAGGCAAAACGAATCGAGATAGATATAGACAAATGTATACATAAATGATCAGAATTAAAAGACTGTCTATCCGTCCGACCGTCCGTCCGTCCGTCTGTGCACACGGTAACTCGAGTAAACATCTAGATATCTTAACGAAAATATGTGTACTCTTTTCAGCGTAGGACGGATGGTATTGAAAATTGCCAAAATCGGACAATAAACACGCCTACCTCCCATATAACGGTAGTTTTCAGAAATACGAAAAATGCGATATTTTAGCTTATTGGCTTATTCACTCAAAATTGATATTTACAATGATGTTTAGACGAAAAATAAGAATGTTATACATTTTTGCGAAATGGACGTAGCCACGCCCACATATGATTACATGTGTATATCTTGGTAACCGCTTCACCAAATTTCTCCCAAACTTGGCAGTTGTTTCCTTGGTACAACATACCAAACGGCTGAACATTTTTAAAATCGGACAATAACCACGCCCACATCCCATATAACGGTAATTTAGAGGAATGCAAAATCTTCGATATATCAGTAAATACTGAAGCTAATTTATTCAAAATTTTAGAAAGGGCGTGGCACCGCCCTGGAATGCAATAAAAAATCTTTCGTATTAAAAAATTATTAAATGAACAATTGAGTATCGTTACTGCAGGTCTCCTGAAGAGAGCCAGAGTTTTCCGATCGAAAAATATTGATTTTCAAGAATTCTATACCATTTCTACCGAAGTTTGTTTTTTCCCCATATAAAATACATCGAAAAGTTTGAGCGCTTTGTGCGACCTCTTAATACTTTTTGATTTCAAAATAAAAAACAGGGTATATTTTTCGAGATATAGGGGGTGAGAGCAAGAAAATTCCGACCTTATTAATTTTGGACCACCCTAATGTGCATACATATACACACATATATCTTATAAAAAACGCGATTAAAACAGGTAACAATAAGTGCGTCATGTTTATACTACCTATATTAAGTTCATCTTGGCTAAATTTTTCAGGTAATTCGTCCAGTATCTTGATAGCACAAAAATTTCCCAAAAAGTTTTGGAGAATGTTACTACATACAGTGATAATCCTTTGCCAGATATAAATTTTGTTCTTCCGACCGTCGCTGATCATCTTGACTCTTAGAAACGTCCAGTATCTAGTCGATACTTATAATGACAGAATTGGAACCTTGCGAAAGTTTCAGAATGCTATTCTTTATGCCATTAAAGGAAGGATGTAAGTTTCAATCAATTCACAATTGGTCTACCGTACGAAAAATTCTTATTTTCTATTAAAAACACTAGAGGATTAATTATGTATTTACTTGCATCATTTGCTGATTTTTATTTATGAAATTTCATAGAATTTAGAGTAATGAGTAGAATTTAAATTTAAAACATGAATGCAAATCTGTGTATATGGTGTTTTTATATGTATGTATGTATGCATTCAAATCAATTCCCGACTACGCATAAATATGCATTTTTGTATGTGAACAGTGCAAAATGTCCCACAAACGAGATTCGTAACATTTCGCTTGAAGTTTTTACAACATAAATACATATGTATATAGTTACATATTTTTTTGTTTATTTGGTTTTATGTTTGTGGAGCAATTTAGTTATTTAATTTTACGTTATCGATTTGTTTTCTTCAAAGCGGTAGATAGGCCAAATTAGCAGCCCTCTCCGTTTCGAACATTGATTGCAAATACAAAAGCTTTTTATCTTAAATCTAAACATTATTATTTTTTATGTATATGTATATGTATGTATTTATGTAACTATACAGCTGCTTGAAGAATGACATTCGCTAGCCTTGGTAAATTTTTCTTAGATTTTTAAGAGCGTTTTGAAGGCGCCTTCAACGCAGTTAAAAATATTTGCCCAATATTCGTTTCAATAATTTAGCGTTGATTTGTAAAGTGATGAGAGTACTACATACACATATGTTTTTATTAATTTGTAACTTATGCAGATCCGACTATAAGAAGTCGATGTAGTTATTTCGCTAAAATGGTCTCTTCGCTCAAGTTCCATCACACAAGTCTATATAAAATATAAAACAATTTAGAACATTCCACCATACGGGGCATCGAATTCGTTGTCTCTCATTGAATAGCCAAATATGGTTAAGTAATTAATAATATTACTTATCAAAGTAAGTGTAGCTGCCATCCAAGTGATCTGAAATGTTAATGGATACAAAATTTTCAAATGAATTGTGCAACAGCTAATCTGTCTTACCACTTGACTGTGCGCCAATACAATTGGAAAAGCGAAGGCGCTCAGCACCATGCCAGCGCAAAGGAATAGGGCGAACTCCGTCTTTGGATTAGTCTCATTCCCTTGGGAAAAGCGTTTCGCAATGAACACCGGCAAAACGGAGAGCACGTAGAATAATAATACGAAGAATGGATAGAAAATCTTAGGTTGAGGCACAGCACACGCCAATATGAGGAAAGTCATGCCCAGGCATGTTAGAAATGCACAAACCAATAATCTGAAGTAATAAAGTTTATCAAGAATACAAATACAAGTTTATTACAACGCAATTAAGTGCATTAGATCAGAACTTTTGGTTCTTTTGTTCACTTACGCTGTTTTTAGAACACCAAGTCATTCGAGATTGCGGGTGAAGGGCAGTGCCATTGGAAGCGTAGCCAAAATGGAAATATTTTAGTATTAGTAGGGTACTGCAATAGATATACTTCACAATTACCTTTCAAAGCAGCCATTTTTTCACTATTTTCTAAATTTATAGAAATTTTTCACTCGAGATCCTTTTGTGTGTTTACGAAAATTATTGTACCTGCATTAATCATCAGGAAAACAACCAAGTGTAATCAAATGTCAAATATACTGCAGAGTTACCGGAAAGCTACAATGGATAAATAATAATCAGTTATATTATTACCAGTTTATAGAGTAATAAAAATGTTTTTTCGATTGAAAATAAACTTGAATTTAATTTAAATCAATATAAATTAGAAATACCAACTCATTTTGTGATTAACTGCGAAATTCAGTTTAAAATATTAAAATTCAGTATGGTAGCACCAGTGGGAACAGATTAATGAACAGAAACTGACTGAAGGGTTGCTTTCGGCGTTTAATGAAAGTGAACAGGAAATGAGTTCAAGTCTTTATAAGTTAAACAAAATTTATGTTTTTAAAGAACGCGAGTTGTGAATATTAATAATTTAAGTGAAATTAAAAACTTTAACATGGTATGCATGCATGAAACTATGGTAAAAGTTGATTTTCAATGTCTTACTCAGACATTTGAACATATGGTAAGAATACGTGGGTAAATTAGTTCCTAGAAAAAGGGAAAAGAGCCAGTATCAAATGGAAAATTAAAAATGGATGAAATAGCATTAAAAATTCCGTTGTTGTTGTTGTTGTTGTAGCAGCATACACATTTCCCAAAGACTTTTTGGGGAGTGTTGCTGGAGTGACAGTCCTTGTGGCCAGATATAAATCTGTGTCGTTCCGGTTACGTAGACCCGACTGTCGTGGGAACGTTAAAAAAATCCGTAAAAAGGATTGGTCAACCCTCTGAATTTCAACTAATAGTTATACTTTCGAATTGTTTGTATAAATAAATTATTCCCATTTATACGAGTATATCCTTTGAAGTCACTAATTATTCCTATTTATAAACTTATGTATGTACGTATGTGCATAACCGGAACGAGTACGAAGAGGGACTAGTCATATTTGTAAAATAAAATAAAGCTCAGGTTTCCAAGGGAAACGCTCTGTTTTCTATGTCAATTGAACTCCTTAAACATCCAACAGCGTCTATCCTCTTTTATAGACAATTCGCAATATTTTTAGCAGAGTAGTATGTATGTATAGTAGTTCTAAAGAAAATATGACGGCTGTTCAGGATCTTGTGCATATGATCTTGCATTTGCATATTTCGGTGCATTTGTAAATTTACAACAATAAAATGCAAACGGTTGCCACGGTAGCAAGCATCAAATTTCAAAATGCAATTCCAAATGTAAATCCATGGCCATTTCCTAAATATCCTGAACAGCCCCATGGATTTTAATTGAATACCTTGATTTAAAATAAAACGATTAAACCTAAAAATAAAATGTATAAATTAATTTGCCATCTAATTATAAATATGTGTTAAATACTGAGATAATTATGGATTTTAAAAGATCAATTCAAACATTTCCTTTGAAATTCCTTTTACCACATGCAAATTTCATTAAAATAAAGTCGACTTCAGAAT
>NW_023458561.1:58341010-58351331 GCF_013731165.1 Rhagoletis pomonella | reverse complement strand
TAGCAAATATTTCTGACAAATTTTACACTAAAGACAGGCTTTTTTTTTGAAAATTTTCTTTCTTCTTTTTTTAGCGTAAATCAACTGCATATAAATATTTGCATACATTTAACGTGACTACGAACGACAGCTAAGCCGGTTGTACACTGCGTATACGTAATCCAAATTTCTTCAACATTATAATCTTGCACTCAAACAACAAGTGGTTTGTTTCTACTGGCAAGTAAGCATCTTTAGGAAAGCAAGTGTGCTTTTCTCATACATATTTGGTTTTATAATCAGCGCACTATGATCTATTTGTATGATTGGTTGTGTGACATCGGATTTGTAGAAGTGGAGTCAAGGGATTACTTATCACAAACGCCGAGTTTATTTGAATGATTTATACATTTTTCTAAAAACAGTGCGTCGTTATATTTACTTATAGTGATAATATGTTGTATTTTTAATGCCTTCACGATAGATATTTATTTGTAGCATCCGAAAAAAATCTGAGCAGCAATCATTAGAAATCAGAGGCTAGAAGCTGGCCCAAATGAAAAAGCGGACTCATTTGTTGAGTAAAAATGCCTCGACTCGTCGGAGAAGAGGGAGATGAAACCAAATGATACTTATTGCGTTTTCAATATTTGCAAAGTCTAGATTTGGCTTCATCATGCATACACTTTTAATGGTTTTCAATGTTTGGGTACCAAATAATGGTTAATTGGATAGCTTCAATTTAAAAATATTTTTTAATGTAATACCACTTTCCATACAAATTATAACGATAAAAAATATTATCAATGCGTTAATATTTTAGCCTAAGGATCTCAGTACTCAGTAAAACAAAATGAAAATAAAAAACTCTGAAAAATAATATTAATCAACAAAAATATCGTCAATATTCTACAAAAATAATATTTTTGAAACAAATTAAAAAAAAAATACTTTTTGAATGTAATAAATTTAAAAATATTTGGCATAAAAAATTAGGTGGAAACCCTATTAAGAATATTGATATTAAATTAGCTTAGTTAAATTGTATTGAGTCGAAAATAAGTGGCAACCTTACACTAATATTTCAAGGGACAACACTTATATACGCCAAGCATTGTTAGTGTATATTATATAAATTTTCTAGAAATAAATTAAATAAATATTCGACCAAAAATAGGTGGCAACCCTATTCACAAATATTTCTGAATTGGGGATTTTCAAAACGCTCATTATTTTATACACAGATTACGAAGAGCTGTTAAATTTAAAACTAATTTCGAATAAATGGCAACATTATACGAATATTTTCGGAGATAACACCTATCTAGATAACTTTAAAATGTAAAACATTATCTGAATATAAGCGTCATTAAAGTTATATGCAATTTGTGATTTATGACCTGCTCTCGGACGCCATATAGGAACATCATCGGCATAGGCCTAGTAGTAAGCATTAGTCCAATTGCGAGAAAAAGGCATAGGTAGTGTCAAATAGAGTCTAATCCAGTTTAAAGCAGCATTTATGTAACCAAGAGGGATGTGTAGAAGAGAAAGTGTTGATTCCAATTACTTTTAAAATATTACTAAATTATATGCCTGCTGTGATAAAATTTCCCTACAGTTTCATTATTCACATGCTGTGCGTTAACGACTCAGCTACTGTGCGCTCAACTAAGCAACAAGGCTGAAGGATACACTTTACAAAAATACTGACCAGACCAAAAATAAACTGAAAAGGCTCTATTTATAACACCGTGCGACAGTAAATTTTACACACACAAAATTAACATATTCGCGAAAATATGGGCAAAATATAGTAAAACTGGATTTTAATTTTTTCACTCTGACGTCAGGATTTTTTTAAAGGACTTTGAAATATCAAAAATATTACTAATTTAAAAAGTTATTGAAAAATTTGAGTGCGATGTAGAATAACAATGTGGGTATCAAATAAAAGAGAATATCCCGTAGAATTAAAAAATAAAAATTTTTTTATGCATAATGAGTTGGAAACTTTCCTTTTAAAATTTTATCCCTCAACCCTGCAAACAAAAGTTCCCGAAATCTTAAGGAAATCGTTCGTAGTATCGCATTTCTGTAACGATTTTTTTACGAATTTTTAAAGAAAGTTATATGAAGTGGTTGACACGAACTCGTAAAAAAAATAAAGAAAAATAAAGAAAAATCTGGAAAAATTCTGAAAGATATTCTTCACATAGCAGCATTATTTTCGTTGCTTCACAGATTTTCTTCCGAAATTTCGTAAAAGAATGGAAGTGTGCGTAATTTATTTCATTTTAGAAAATTCGGCAAAAAATCGAATTAAATCTTTACCGAATTCTTTAAAATTTCTTTACAATGCAGAATACTCTGAAAAAATGGTTTGCAGGGAATATGCTTGAAAATTTGTAATATTTATTTTTGAAAAAATTATATATTAAGGGCTAATATAGACACGACCACATCCTCGAATTTCGTCCGCCTAATTGTATTAATTAAAAAAAAAATTAATAAATTTAAAAGCGCATTTTCAATACTTATTCGTTCTTGTAAACCAAAAAATGTTTTTCAATTCTACAGAATTTTCTCTTTCATTTGGTGCCCATATTGTTATTGTACATTCCACTAATTTTTTTAAATAATTTTTTGAATTAACCATATCTTTAAAATTTTAAAGTCCTTTCAAAAAAATCTAACTCTGACGATGGACTAAAAACGAAGCTTTACTATATTTGGTTCATTGTTTCGTGAGTATATTGATTGTTACGTGTGTTTCGATTTTTTTTTTTTTTGGTTTTTGTCGCACGGTGTAATCGTATTTTCGAGAATTTTAGTACCTACTCTTGTTTTTATAATAAAAGTAAATGCCAGAGCTGTTTCTTGTACTTGAAGTTTGATGGTAAACTACGCAAAAGAGAATTGCTAATGAATAACCGGAAAAGAAGAAGGAAGCAAAAGAAGACAAGCAAATAAAAAAATAAAAATTGGCACTCGCAATTCAAGCAAATCGAGTGCAATTATTGTTGGTGTTGTTACAGCAATACGGAAGCTGTGCGACAGTCAAGTGTTTGAACCAAAAAATTGCACATGCCTTTTGAGTGTGTGTGCGTGTGTATATTTGTTTTGCTTTTAATGCAGCTTCTACGAACAGTTAACACCGATTTTTTTTATGTAACACGCTGACTTATTGATTGTCGCAAAATCAAAAAAAAAACAGCAATGCGTAATTGAAGGAAACTTTCTTTTTGTTATTGTTGCTGTTTTGTTATTTTACTCTGTTTTGCTTCTAAGCCGACAAAAACTGCCAGCCATGGCACTAATGCTTAAATAATCGATATTGCAGCGAAGAAAAGCAACAAAACATTACCAAAATACGTATGTCAGTATAATGGCATTTACAAGGCTTAAATTTGCCAAATTGTGTCAGCAACAACAATAACACACAGCCTAGCGAAAACAAATTTACAACAGCACGCCTGTAAGTAGGCTATAAAGCGTATGAAAACTGTCAAAAATCTATGTCATCTGCGCTGCTGCGTATTAGTCGTCCTTACAACAAAAAAATTTCAACATAAATTTTCACTTTCCTTGCGATAACAACAACGTCTCGTCGTCGTAACTTTTATGAAATTTCAGCAAATTTTACATCATTGGCATTTTCACGTTTTATTTTTTTTTCTGCGCTATTTGTTGTAGGTGCACTACTTTTCACTTTCACATTTGTTGGATTTTCCAAAGCTGCCTCCCTTTTTCGCCTGCTGTTGCTGCTGCTGCGATACGCAATCAATTCATCGATTCTTTGCCACTTTGCACGCACATTTCTCCATCAAATTTTATTTCGCACCACTTCCCATTACACTGCATTTGCCTGTAAATTATATTTTTTGTTTAATTTATTGCACACATTTTTCCCTGCTGACTGCTTCTTTTTCTTGTTCACAGATTTTCACTAAAACAATTTCCTAATTAAAATTGGCATTTGCTTTTTGTTGTTGCTGCTTGTATGCACAAATTTCCTTTTTCCTGTGTGTTTGTGTGCGTGCGTGTGTGTATTGCAGACAACGCAGACGTTCGCCCACTTGCGCGTTGCCTTCTGGTTCGTTGCGCGTTATCCGCCGTTACGAGAGCAACTGACACGGCCGAAAGTGTTTTTAGCTCAGCCATTTGGTCGTAGTATTGGGCGAATTCGCTGGCCATTCTTATGCACGTACATACATATTTTGCCTCTCATCGTGGCATTTCCCACTCGGAGTTCGAAAATGCACACCTGTGTTCCACCGCAACAGCGAATCTAAACAAAAACAGCTGCTTGGTGTTCCTCTCGCAACCCCCCTTTAATCTAAGATCCTTCGCTTGTTCACTGCCTAGCACAATTGTTTATAACCCACTCGGTTTCTACATACAGCCGAAATACACATTTTCGAAATGACCTTTGCAAGCTTATGATTCGAACTTTTGTTTTGTAAAAACTATTTCTGGCCAGCGGTTGTTGTTAAGAAGCTTACGAGACACTTTGTCGCCGAACAGAAAAATATGTATTTTGGTTTATGTGCTTGAAAGCTAAAATGGAATAAAGATCATAGTTTGGCGAGCTTGAAAGTGAAAAAGAAACTTAGCGCGTAAGAGGTGAAAATTAGTCTTAATTTTAACCTTAATACCTAACTTAATACCTTAATACATAACGGTTGTTTGTAACAGGGAAAACGAATCGAGATAGATATAGACAAATGTATACATAAATGATCAGAGTTAAAAGACTGTCTATCCGCCCGACCGTCCGTCCGTCCGTCTGTGCAAACGATAACTCGAGTAAACATCTAGATATCTTAACGAATATATGTGTATTCTTTTCAGCGTAGGACGGATGGTATTGAAAATTGCAAAAATCGGACAATACACACGCCTACCTCCCATATAACGGTAGTTTTCAGAAATACGAAAAATGCGATATTTTAGCTTATTGGCTTATTCACTCAAAATTAATATTTACAATGATGTTTAGACGGAAAATAAGAATATTATACATTTTTGCGAAATGGGCGTAGCCACGCCCACATATGATTACATGTGTATATCTTGGTAACCGCTTCACCAATTTCTCCCAAACTTGGCACAGTTGTTTTCCTTGGTACAACATACCAAACGGCTGAACATTTTTAAAATCGGACAATAACCACGCCCACATCCCACGGTAACGGTAATTTAGAGTAATGAAAAATCTTCGATATATCAGTAAATACTGAAGCTAATTTATTCAAAATTTTAGAAAGGGCGTGGCACCGCCCACTTATGATCACATACATGTATCTCGGTAACCGTTCGACCAATATATACCAAACTTGGTATGGTTATTGTGCTTGCCACATAAAAGCAAAGCTTTGAAAATTATTTAAAACGGACAAAATTATTTTCATATAAGGGTAAATTTCAGAAATGCTTGAGACTTCGATATTTCGAAATTTAAGGACACTAATTTACTCAAAATTTATACTAACAACAATCCTTAGAAAAGAAGTACCCTTATGAAGGAATTTTGGAAAATGGGCGTGATACCGCCCACATATAACTATTTAAGTTTATATCATTATGTTTAACTGAACGTTCTACCATGTAGCGATAGTTTTCGGATAAGTCAAAAAACTATATTTAATACTTGCGCTGGTATTTAATGTTCGCCACAACCGAACTTACGACTTTTTTACTTTCATCTTTATCTTTATTTTTAGAATAAAAATGTAAAAGTCGCGGCAGGTACAGGACGTCTTGGCAAAGGGTCGCGTGGTTTACCGTGTCGAATGCCTTCGACAGGTCAACCGCGACTAGGACCGTCCTATCACAGGGTCGACGTTGGTTCAGACTACATAGAGATGGGCACGGGCCTAAATTTTCAAGCCCGGCCCGAAACGAGTGCAAAATCAACATTCAAAAACACGCACGAGCCCGCACGTTAAGAATTTTAGTGGGCCTGGCCCGGCCGGGCACGACGGGACACGTCCCAACCCGGAAATAAAGAGCCAACTTTTATTGTTGTATACATATGTACATATTTTTAATTTTGTGTTTACGTATGTATATTTACTTAAAGGAATCAATTTTTTACATCAAAGATTTGTATAATATAAAGTGGAAGGTATTTTATGTACAGATATGTAAACAAAACTACTAAGTAGCTAAGCCCGGCCCGTGCCCATCTCTAGTTCAGACCCTAGCTTATCTGTGTGGTGATGGCGTTTAATGCTGTGGTCGTGCTATGCATTTTGCTAGCTGCAGATGCTAGTTTTTGCCACTGTCGCTCAATGCGTCAAGTATTCCATGTATTATATATGGAAAAGAACTTTTCTTAGAAATGGTATAGAATTCTTGAAAATCAATATATTTCGATCGGAAAGCTGTGTTTCTCTTCAGGAGATTCCCAATAATAATACACAATTATTTGTTTAACATTTTTTTCATAGTTGCTATATTTTATAGGTCCGCCAAAACCACCATAAAATGCAATAAAAAATCTTTAGTATTAAAAAATTATTAAATGAACAATTGAGTATCGTTACTGCAAGTCTCCTGAAGAGAACCAGAGTTTTCCGATCGAAAAATATTGATTTTCAAGAATTCAATACCATTTCTACTGAAATTTGTTTTTTCCCATATAAAATACATCGAAAAGTTTGACCGCTTTGAGCGACCTCTTAATACTTTTAGATTTCAAAATAAAAATAGGGTATATTTTTTCGAGATATAGGGGGTGAGGGCAATAAAATTCCGACCTTATTAATTTTGGACCACCCTAATGTGCATACATATACCACACATATATCTGATAAAAAACGCGATTAAAACAGGTAACAATAAGTGCGTCATGTTTATACTACCTATATTAAGTTCATCTTGGCTAAATTTTTCAGGTAATTCGTCCAGTATCTTGATAGCACAAAAATTTCCCAAAAAGTTTCAGAGAGTGTTACTACAGTGATAACCTCGTTCCCACGACAGTCGGGTCTACGTAACCGGAACGACCCAGATTTACATCTGGCCAAGGACTGTCACTCCAGCAACACTCCAGCAACACTCCCCAAAAACCCTTTGGGGAACTTGTATGCCGCTACAACAACAACAACAACATTGATAACCCTTTGCCAGATATAAATTTTGTTGTTCCGACCGTCGCTGATCATCTTGACTCTTAGAAACGTCCAGTATCTAGTCGATACTTATAATGACAGAATTGGAACCTTGTGAAAGTTTCAGAATGCTGTTCTTTATGCCATTAAAGGAAGGATGTAAGTTTCAATCAATTCACAATTGGTCTACCGTACGAAAAATTATTATTTTCTATTAAAAACACTATAGAGGATTAATTATGTATTTACTTGCATCATTTGCTGATTTTTATTTATGAAATTTCATAGAATTTAGAGTAATGAGTAGATTTTAAATTTAAAACATGAATGCAAATCTGTGTATATGGTGTTTTTATATGTATGTATGTATGCATGCAAATCAATTCCCGACTACGCATAAATATGCATTTTTGTATGTGAACAGTGCAAAATGTCCCACAAACGAGATTCTTAACATTTCGCTTGAAGTTTTTACAACATAAATACATATGTATGTAGTTACATTTATTTTTGTTTATTTGGTTTTATGTTTGTGGAGCAATTTAGTTATTTAATTTTACGTTATCGATTTGTTTTCCTCAAAGCGGTAGATAGGCCAAATTAGCAGCCCTCTCCGTTTCGAACATTGATTGCAAATACAAAAGCTTTTTATCTTAAATCTAAACATTATTATTTTTTATGTATATGTATATGTATGTATTTATGTAACTATACAGCTGCTTGAAGAATGACATTCGCTAGCCTTGCTAAATTTTTCTTAGATTTTTAAGAGCGTTTTGAAGGTGTCTTCAACGCAGTTAAAAATATTTGCCCAATATTCGTTTCAATAATTTAGCGTTGATTTGTAAAGTGATGATAGTACTACATACACATATGTTTTTATTAATTTGTAACTTATGCAGATCCGACTATAAGAAGTCGATGTAGTTATTTCGCTAAAATGGTCTCTTCGCTCAAGTTCCATCACACAAGTCTATATAAAATATAAAACAATTTAGAACATTCCACCATACGGGGCATCGAATTCGCTGTCTCTCATTGAATAGCCAAATATGGTTAAGTAATTAATAATATTACTTATCAAAGTAAGTGTAGCTGCCATCCAAGTGATCTGAAATGTTAATGGATACAAAATTTTCAAATGAATTGTGCAACAGCTAATCTGTCTTACCACTTGACTGTGCGCCAATACAATTGGAAAAGCGAAGGCGCTCAGCACCATGCCAGCGCAAAGGAATAGGGCGAACTCCGTCTTAGGATTTGTCTCATTCCCTTGGGAAAAGCGTTTCGCAATGAACACCGGCAAAACGGAGAGCACGTAGAATAATAATACGAAGAATGGATAGAAAATCTTAGGTTGAGGCACGGCACACGCCAATATGAGGAAGGTCATGCCCAGGCATGTTAGAAATGCACAAACCAATAATCTGAAGTAATAAAGTTTATCAAGAATACAAATACAAGTTTATTACAACGCAATTAGGTGCATTAGGTCAGAACTTTTGGTTCTTTTGTTCACTTACGCTGTTTTTAGAACACCAAGTCATTCGAGATTGCGGGTGAAGGGCAGTGCCATTGGAAGCGTAGCCAAAATGGAAATATTTTAGAATTAGTAGGGTACTGCAATAGATATACTTCACAATTACCTTTCAAAGCAGCCATTTTTACCACTATTTTCTAAATTTATAGAAATTTTTCACTCGAGATCCTTTTGTGTGTTTACGAAAATTATTGTACCTGCATTAATCATCAGGAAAACAACCAAGTGTAATCAAATGTCAAATAAACTGCAGAGTTACCGGAAAGCTACAATGGATAAATAATAATCAGATATAGTATTACCAGTTTATAGAGCAATAAAAATGTTTTTTTTCGGTTGAAAATAAACTTGAATTTAATTTAAATCAATATAAATTAGAAATACCTACTCATTTTGTGAATTATTGCGAAATGGAGTTTAAAATATTAAAATTCAGTATGGTAGCACCAGTGGGAACAGATTAATGAACCGAAACTGACTGAAGGGTTGCTTTCGGCGTTTAATGAAAGTGAACGGGAAATGAGTTCAAGTCTTTATAAGTTAAACAAAATTTATGTTTTTAAAGAACGCGAGTTGTGAATATTAATAATTTAAGTGAAATTAAAAACTTTAACATGGTATGCATGCATGAAACTATGGTAAAAGTTGATTTTCAATGTCTTACTCAGCCATATGAACATATATGTAGTAAGAATACGTGGGTAAATTAGTTCCTAGAAAAAGTGAAAAAGAGCCAGTATCAAATGAAAAATTAAAAATGGATGAAATAGCATTAAAAATTCCGTTGTTGTTGTTGTTGTTGTAGCAGCATACAAATTCCCCAAAGACTTTTTGTGGAGTGTTGCTGGAGTGACCGTCCTTGGCCAGATATAAATCTGTGTCGTTCCGGTTACGTAGACCCGACTGTCGTGGGAACGTTAAAAAAAAAACTCCGTAAAAAGGGTTGGTCAACCCTCTGAATTTCAACTAATAGTTATACTTTCGAATTGTTTGTATAAATAAATTATTCCCATTTATACGAGTTTGTATATCCTTTGAGGTCACTAATTATTCCTCTTTATAATTTATGTGTGTAAGTATGTGTATAACCGGAACGAGTACGAAGAGGGACTAGTCATATTTGTAAAATAAAATAAAGCTCAGGTTTCCCAGGGAAACGCTCTGTTTTCTATGTCAATTGAACTCCTTAAACATCCAACAGCGTCTATCCTCTTTTATAGACAATTCGAAATATTTTTAGCAGAGTAGTATGTATGTATAGTAGTTCTAAAGAAAATATGACGGCTGTTCAGGATCTTGTGCATATGATCTTGCATTTGCATATTTCGGTGCATTTGTAAATTTACAACAATAAAATGCAAACGGTTGCCACGGTAGCAAGCATCAAATTTCAAAATGCAATTCCAAATGTAAATCCATGGCCATTTCCTAAATATCCTGAACAGCCCCATGGATTTCAATTGAATACCTTGATTTAAAATAAAACGATTAAACCTAAAAATAAAATGAATACATTAATTTGCCATCTAATTATAAATATGTGTTAAATACTGAGATAATTAGGGATTTTAAAAGATCAATTCAAACATGTCCTTTGAAATTCCACACTTTTTTTTTATTGAATTATGGACTATTGGCCTTTTACCACATGCAAATTTCATTAAAATAAAGTCGACTTCAGAAT
>NW_023458561.1:58334331-58340910 GCF_013731165.1 Rhagoletis pomonella | reverse complement strand
ATATGCATATGATTGAAAAAACACTTTCCACCATTTGATCTATAAATAACAGCCATCATTTGTCATTGTTGATAATGCCAAGCGTCATGCGGAAAAAAACGAAAGAAAATGTGAATTTATGTAATTTTAATATTTTTACAATTTTATAAACTTAGCTAGCGAATTTTCCGCGCCGCCAAGCTGGCACATACGATTTATGTAAAATTATTTTTGTCAATAAATTTTATAAATATTAATAAGTGTTTACTTACATTTGTAGCAGCAGTGAGTTCCTTTAGGTTGATAGTGGAAATGAACCATTTAACACTAGAAAGACTAAAAAGGCTACGTATTCTAACAAATATAAGTTTATAATATCTGAACACTAAATATCCGTTACTTTAATAAAAAATTTAAAGAAAGGCATTTAGACCTCCGTCTTTCTAGTGTTAAAATGTACTATTTTATATATATATATATATTATATGCATTAATATACATTTATAACGCCATAAATACACGGTACATTGCTGTTTTGAAAATACGAGCCCCAAATTGTGCAAATTCAGCACAGCGTGTCAGAAATTGGTATTACATAGTTGTCATGTAAATATATGCAAATGTTTTTATAATATTATTTTGAAAATGAGAAATATAAATTGCAAAAATTTGAGGGCAGTGGAAACGCCATATTAGCCTTCAAAAGAAAAAAAATAGAACTATTCTGAAGAAACATCGTAAATTAAAGGAAAACAAGTTTTATAGAAACTGTACTTATAGATTATACCAAGGCATATGAAACAGGTGGTAGTTAGCATTAGAGCAAAACAAGATATGAAAATAAAATAAAAGTAAAAACAAAAAAAAATGTAGCGACCAAAGCGAATTCATGCAAGGTTGTGTTACCGTAGTAACTGTGATGTGTTTTTCATGTATTTGTACTTTTTTTCACTTTAACTTTCATTTTAACTTTAGGGTAAACGCTACTGAATAAACACCGTGAAAATTTTGAAAAGCTTGGATAAAAAACGAATAAAACACTGAAGGCCACAAAATATGTTGAAAAGTTCCGAATTAAATGCCTAAATAATTCTATGAGAATCTCAAACAGTCTCGAAAGAAACTAAAAAATCCCGAAAAAGTGAAACTCTCACAAAATATCCGGAAAATTCCAGATAAAAGTATCAAAAAAAACCTTAAGTCTTGAAATAAGTGTATCAAAATTGCTTAACATTTCATGTTTAGATTCAAACCGTTGAACGTGAAAATTTACTTAGAATCGCGAAGAAGCACGAATAAAAAGAAAACTAATTAAAAAATATGCAGAGAAAATTCAAAAATTATTAAAACAAACGAATAATCTTCAACTATTTTTTATTTTAAAATGTAAGGATGAACCAGAAAATTTCTGAGCAATCTCGAAAACCATTAAATAGTTTCGGAAGAGATCGAAAAAGAACGAAAAAAGCACGATTATTTCATTTTGAAACTCAAACTTGCCGAAAAATCCCGAAAACTAACGAATGAAAAACGAAAAGTCACGCGAAGTCCCAAAATATGAGCCGAGTTGATTTAAGTATCCCGTGAACTTAAAATCCTTTAGAAAAATTACTAATTACCTCAGATTGAAAAAATTACGAAATTCCGAGAAAACCTTAAAAACCGCTAAAAAACGAATAATAATGACTAATTGCAGGTTAAGATTAAAATGTACTATGTATTCATTACATTTTTCCTTTCCTTTTTTGTAAAAAAAAAATGTTTTCGATTTTTTTTTTCAATGCCTAGTGGAAAAACAATATAATATTACAAAATTTTCAAATTCATATCATCTTTTATTCTTGTATAATACTAACCTGAAAATAAACGCACAGGGAAAAGGTTTCTTTCGTTGAATTTAGTAAAAATCTAAAGAAAATGAAATTTAACTCAATCAAATCGTATACAAACTTCAATATTATTTATGATTTTATCCAGGTGCAGAATTAATTTGAAGTATTTCCATGGAAATATTTTCAATGATTAACATTTATGTATACAATAAAACACAATGCCCAATGCAATATACTTACGCTTTCTCACATCAGACCGCGTCGCGAAAATAGAATCTAAAATTACTCAAATTTTTTGAGCAAGTAAAATTTATGTTTCGACCAGAAACTGCGCACATTAACCCTCTGCGGCCCTCGAACCTCCTTGGTTTCATTAGGGCTCTAAGGCTGGACGAGGTTTTGTGGTGATTTCTGAAGGTACAATATATCAAATCCTCTATCAAACCTCTGTATCTATCTAAATACATCTACATAATTGTTTTACAGTGGGCCGAATACCAAGATTTTTTTACATTAAAAAAAAATACACTCATAGCAAATGTGTATTTGTATGAACATCTTAATGTTATTACACAAATGGAGCGACCTGTAGTGTTACGCCGCTACCGAATGGCAAATGGATTTTAAGAGAAGCTTTTTCATGTCAGATATAAACTCGGAGGTTTGTCATTGCCTGCCGAGTGGCGAACGCAGAGGGAAAATTTATTATTTTTTTTTAATATTTCTCGGGACACGAATCGAAGCGTAGTCCTACCGGGCGGGATTTTGCACCTCTAACCACTTAGCAATGATGGCCCCATACTGAATAAGTTCAAAATCAGTTGAAACAATTAATCCTTATTTTTGGTCCATATATTACCATCCGGTCTAATAAACAAATGTACTTAATTTATACAAAAATATGCACATATTTATGCCGAAACGATATGCCTTCTTTTCAACTCTTCAACGCAACCAATTTGCATGGCGCATTTAGAGAAAAATAATTGATTTTTAGGAAACATATGTACCTATTTCTGTAAAAGTTTTTAAAGTCGAAAGTAATCAAGAAAGAACAACCAATAATCCAATAAATGTATTCAATGGCAAGCAATTAAAATATTAACAACCCAATTCAGCGCCACTGAGCATTCAAATCATTGATCTTTAAATACAAATTTGAGTTTTATAGCCTCGTTTCGCTGTTAATAATATACGAACGTTGTGTATCGACATATTTTTATACTTGTAGGACATGTGTATACATATTCATTAGACCGTACCAGAAAAAAATAGTTCGCGGTACACCGCTCAGTCTGAGGTCTTTTGGAAATGCAATTTCGGAAAACGTTGTTTTTTTGCTGAACGTAGGTTCCCTACATGTTTCGTCTTATCTTCAGCATCTAAATTCGGATCTCAAATTATGATATATCGATGTTCCTACTTACTTTAGACGCAGGGGTGTACCGGTCTAATGCACATACTTACGTCGTCTACAACAATATGTTATTAGAAATCGACGTGTGCGACGTATTATTTTATTCCCTTGCTTGTTTCTTTTGTTGCAAACTTTATTTGTTTATTTATTCAGTCGCGTGTGCCGTAGTACGTATGTATGTATGTACATACTCATGCTCATATATAAAGTCGATGTGCAAAGTTTTAGCACACTCGGGCGTGAAATGTCTACTACTTAATAGGCTAATAATCCCGGCGGCAATACTACTCTTAACAGGCACACACAGTATTTGCCCACTCTTAACGGTTTACACGCGATAAGATTAAGAGGTGAGAAGAGTCGAATTTGCGTTAGCCTCGACCATACGGTAAATGTTGTTTGCATGTGTCAGCAGTAATTGTGCTGGTAAAACAATGCAACAATGGTGGCTGTTGTGGATCTTTATCGTAGCCACATTGAGGGTGGATGGGCAGCCGATTTCAATGTAAAGGTTATGAAGGCTATAAGAGCGTTGGCTGAGTTACATTGTTAGGATAATAGCATGGTATTGAATGGGCCATTTAGTTGCAAACAATGGACCTTAATGTATTTGTGCTAAAACCCATTTGAAATACGAGGCCACAATAATTAGCCTAAATAGCGAGATTTAGGACGTGGAGAATGGAGACTCATGTAGGCTGTCTGCTGTTGCGAAAGCGTTGAAGGCATACCTCTGATTGAGTTTGCGTCTCTTACTTTCGCTTGAAAAATTTTATTAGTCTTTGAAAGTGATTTTTCAGAACAGATAGTGGTTAATACCCGCTTAGTTTATAACTACTAGGTAGGGTGAGGTTACGCTGGTTGCGACTTCGCCCAGTCCGGAGGAGAGACACACTTACATAGGCTAATTAGGCCCATTGTGATGCCACTTTAGCGAACTTTTGTCCCGTTAAATTTTACCATCAACTGGACTTTTTTATCTGCGTACGTGAACTTTAAAATGTTCCTTTCGCGATATATGTACATATGTACATTAGGGTGGTCCAAAAATGCATGGGAAAAAGTAAAATCGGAATTTTTATGCTGTCACCCCCTAGGATTGTTCTATACCGAAAAATTTACCCATATTTTTTTTTATTTTGAAATCAAAAATATTTAAGAGGTCGCTCAAAGCGCTCAAATGGTATAGAATTCTTGGAAAGCAATATAATTCTGTCGGAAAACTCTGCTTCTCTTCTGGAGATTGCCAATAATAATACCCAATCATTTATTTAACAATTTTTTCATAGTAACTATAAAGGCCCGTCCACATAGAACTTTGGCGTTGCGTTGGCGTTGGCGTCGCTTCAACAGCTGACTATGAATACATGAATTCAAATGCAGCCGTCCACATAGCCAAAATTCGACAACGCTCACGCCAACACAAAGCAAAAAGATGGCCAACTCTCATCTTTTCGCGTGCGTCGCTCGTCAGCTGTTGCAAATAAATAAAATTATGTGAAATATTTTCCTTTTTAATCAAGTGCGGGCAAGAAATATCGTTTTTAATGCAATTATTGATATGAAATATTAATTTATCTGTCGTTAGTATATTAATGTAGTGGCCCAAGCATTCGCTGCCAAGCGCTCATTGTAGCAAGCATACTTTTAACGTGCGTTCTGTCAAACCAACGCCAACGCCAAAGCTAACACGAAAGTTCTATGTGGACCGGCCTTAATTTATAGGTCCGACAAAACCATCAGAAAATGATAAAAAATGATGCAATGGTGGGATAAAAAAAAAACTTTAGTATTAAATATTGGTTAAATAAACAATTGGGTATGGTTATTGGAAGTCTTCTGAAGAGAATCAGAGTTTTCCGAACGAAAAATATTGATTTTCAAGAATTCGACACCATTTCTACGAAAAATGGTTTCTCCCACATCAAATGCATGGAAAACTTTGAGGTGAGAGCATTAAAATTGCGACTTTACTTATTTTGGACCATCCTAATGTACATATGTTTCGGTCATAACTGGTCTAAGCTCAAACCAAGGAAATAAGCTCAGTAGGCTATTCAGAAAATTGAGATAGAGCTTAACCTCACTTTTAATGCACACTAGGCTTGAAATTTTTATTTTGAATATTATTTTTTGTCATTAATTTAAGGTATTTGTTAAAAATCTGCTTACCATAAATAATAAAATATGAAAATTTCTTTTTTTATTTTTGATTGATTACTAATCGTTACCACTTATTATTTTATGTTTTTGTGTTTTTTTTTTTATGTTCAACCACTCATCTCCTACAACAACACCGACCACAACCAAATTAATCATGATTTTTTAAATCTGAAATTTCAACAATTACCAAATCAGTTATACTATTTTGTATGAAATATACAATGGCGGACAATTGCTTTCCATGTAAGTGCAAAAGTAGTTAATTGAAAAACAATTTTTATTTTTCGTAAAAATTAACAGGCCAATTACCGCCAGCAGACTGTAATTATAAACGAATACAAAACTTACAAACTATATTATTAAGT
Organism: Rhagoletis pomonella; assembly: GCF_013731165.1. NCBI lineage: Eukaryota > Metazoa > Arthropoda > Insecta > Diptera > Tephritidae > Rhagoletis > Rhagoletis pomonella. The sequence continues at coordinate 58,335,154 of NW_023458561.1, read as the reverse complement.
TTATATTTTTGTACTAATCAATTTGAAATTTGCGAAGTCTTCGAAAGTGCTAGCTAACTTTTAGTTGAGTTTTAAATTATTTAGTTATTTACTAACCACGTAGAGAAATGTGTGTATATATACATGTATTTATGATACTAATTGGAGCAAAATCTTCTTTAGAAATTTATAAGCCTATCATAAGATCTGATCATCGCTGTCACTGTCTGCAAAAAAAAATTTCAAATGCACATTTCTTTTCGGGTTTGTTTGTTCTTTGTTATACATACTATTTGTTTTGTTATTGTTATTGTTTTGAACTAATTAAAACACTAAATAAAAGCGTGACTACCAAAGCTCTTTGTTAATTTTTGCGTTGATTTGTGGGCTCGATAAATCGTTGATTAGTTCAAACTGACTTGTTGGTCGCTTTGCGTATGTATATTTACGTCTGTCTTGTAAATGTTGCAAACTCGAATAACTGATTATTAAACTATGTATTTACTGTATTTGTCCTGCTAGCAGGCAGGCTTGAAAATCCACACATAGTCGATTTGCATAGTGGTAACACATTTAGTGTGTACTCGTGACTCAACTTTCTATTCGTTCACTACTCCAACATATTCGTCAGTGAAAATAAGTTGGTCATCTCAGCTACTCGTTATCTTATTCGTCTATTTTCACTACGAATTCTTGTATTCTTATTTGTTGTTTTAAATTTTCTCATTAATTACGCTGTACAACACCAAAACAAAAACAAACGAATTATGGTGGAGAGGGCCGAAAACAAATATGTATTCGTGTATCGGCGTTTTGAAATTATACGTCTGAGTCGTATTTTAGG
>NW_023458561.1:58333827-58334321 GCF_013731165.1 Rhagoletis pomonella | reverse complement strand
CACTAGTTTAGCATTTCTAATTTAAATACTGCAAAACAATTTTTTTTATAACATTTTAATCCTCCAATAAATGGACCAAGAAAAATTCCTTAAATGTATCACGAAAAAATTCAACCTGAACACCAGAAATAATTCGTAACTAAAAATGTGTTAAACGGTTATTTTCGTACTTATTCATATTTGGTGTTAAGTGGCTTATAAAACATAATTTTAGGGAGGACATGATTTTCGTGAAATTCTGTCATAGTAAGCGGTAAGTATATGTCCACACTCAGCTCGCTTAAAAAGCACTGCGCGAGATGCATCTTTAGACAACCGAAGTAGGGCTTAATATCAATGCAGGGAAGACAGAACTGGTACTGGTTGATTTTTCCGACAGGGTATGCTACGGGTCATACGGATTGACTACTTGATCCCATTTCTGCACTTTGGGACGAACTTCGCCACTAAAGAGGTCGAAGGCTGACGTGAGGACATGAGGAGTAGGCTACCGG
>NW_023458561.1:58332527-58333727 GCF_013731165.1 Rhagoletis pomonella | reverse complement strand
GAATCCAAATGAAAATGAGAACTCCAAATGCCGCTGTAAAGAGTAAAGAAAAGAAGAAGAAAGACAAATATTTTTTTGTTTTTGTTTGGATTTTCGTTACACATTTGTTGGAAAGAAGAGAAAATTAGTAGAGTTAGTTAGATACTATAATTATTTTTTGGTCTTTAAGTTGTTTCTCTTAAGTATACATAAGGTAGAAAGTTACTACATACTTAGTATTATGAGTATGATACTGGAATTTGTACAAAAAATCAAAAAAGTTATAAAAATAATAAAATTAACACCTTAACACAAAAAGTAATTATTTAGAGTAGAGTTTAAAACAGTACAGCAAAGGTAAAATAATAGTTGCAGTTCTTGGACATCCCTAATAAAAATTATATAGATATTAGACCTGCTAAGACCGATCCTACACTCGAATAACCAAATACGTCTGGTGCTTGTATTGTTAAAAGTTATGAATTTGAACAAAATGTAACTACACCATACAAGAAATTCAGTGTAAATAAACAGTTTGTAAATAAACAAAAAGCTCGAGGGCGAGGGGGAAATAATGGAAGAAATAATTATTTTGATGAGAGAAAATTTAACGTTGGTATTTGGGTTGACTTCAATAGGGATATTCCATAATTCCGGAATTTTCGGGTCGCTATCCACTCTATGTACTATTACTTTAAAGATCTTTGCTTAAAGGAAAAACATCATACTTTAGAAGGAGTTCGCTCAATGTCCTACATGAGAACAATAAAATCGGAGTATCATCGCGATTGCTAAAGTCGCTTGGACCTCTAACGGTAGTAAGTGGTATGTTGAAGATTATGTTGTTACTATTCTGCTGAGTAGCAGTGCAGCTATTAGGTTAGGTTAGGTAGGCTACGAGGCTTTGCAGATATCAAGGCGTTCAATGCTATCAGGAAATGTCCCATTAGAAAACTCACCAGGAACCTATATTCCTTCCTCTTGAGGGATAAAATAAACTTTGTAAGTACGCTCTTCACATAATACTGGGCACCTTGACCCGGTCAAGCCGCCATTTAATAGCTTAGAGGTAAATCGGTACCAGTATGTAGTAAATTCAGAGCTGACCGACACACGTCTTGAGGTAGTGCTGAGCGAAGTAGCGCCTTTATAGCAACTTGACTGTCAATACCAACCGGTAGCCTACTCCTCATGTCCTCACGTCAGCCTTCGACCTCTTTA
>NW_023458561.1:58330744-58332427 GCF_013731165.1 Rhagoletis pomonella | reverse complement strand
TAAAGAGGTCGAAGGCTGACGTGAGGACATGAGGAGTAGGCTACCGGACTACTGCAATATTCCACATGAGGAAGTATTGGCAGCCCATCAAATAAACGGCTCTGACCAATGATAAGATCTGTAGAAGGTGCAGAACGAAAGAGAAAACACTGGAACTATCCTCTGCGGCTATCAGCGTTAGAATTTCACTACGATCGTATAGATTTGCTACGATTTTTGACGAAAATTAGAAATTTACTACCCTAGTCCGCTTTACCCAAGATCTACTTCGGTTTTCTTTCCCAAATAATAAAGAGCACTTATTGCAGTATCTGAACTCCAAAAATTGTCTTAGGGTCATTTTTTCAAGTATCTTTAAAATTGCTATTCCTTTATATATACTAAATAGTATAGTTGTAGGGCACGATTCAAGGCTATTGTTATGCATTATTTTATTTTTGTAATTAAAAAAGGCAAATTATGAGGAGCCAATATACATAAAAATATCTACTACGGAATTTTATTTTCTGCTACGCTTTTTCACTTCATTTACTCCGATTTAGGCTTGCCGTAGTTCTAACCCTGGCGGTTATCCTGCCTTTATCAGACTTTAGTCTCCTGGAGCAGGCTTTCTGCCGAATCTGGAAGCTGACGGCAAGATGGTGGTACAACCAGGGGTTTCCAGTTTGCTTGGCGGACTGCGATTCTCTTCAACATTGCTCCTGCTACTCAGTTATTAGCTGTCTAATGTGGCTGTGGTTTATCTGGTAACGATGTGGACCTTAATGATATCTGCAAAGCCTCGTAGCCTACCTAACCTAACATAATAGCTACACTGCTACTCAGCAGAATAGTAACAACATAATCTTCAACATTGATTTTTTGATGCTAAGTAGGACCACTTACTACCGTTAGGGGTCCAAGCGACTTTAGCAATCGCGATGATACTCCGATTTTATTGTTCTCATGTAGGACATTGAGCGAACTCCTTCTAAATTATGATGTTGTTCCTTTAAGCAAAGATCCTTAAAGTAATAGTACATAGAGTGGATAGCGACCCGAAAATTCCGGAATTATGGAATAACCCTATTGAAGTCAACCCAAATACCAACGTTAAATTTTCTCTCATCAAAATAATTAATTCTTCCATTAGTTCCCCCTCGCTCTCGAGCTTTTTGTTTATTTACAAACTGTTTATTTACACTGAATTTCTTGTATGGTGTAGTTACATTTTGTTCAAATTCATAATTTTTAACAATACAAGCACCAGACGTATTTGGTTATTCGAGTGTAGGATCGGTCTTAGCAGGTCTAATATCTATATAATTTTTATTAGGGATGTCCAAGAACTGCAACGATTATTTTACCTTTGCTGTACTGTTTTAAACTCTACTCTAAATAATTACTTTTTGTGTAAAGGTGTTAATTTTATTATTTTTATAACTTTTTTGATTTTTTGTACAAATTCCAGTATCATACTCATAATACTAAGTACATAGTAATTTTCTACCTTATGTATACTTAAGAGAAAAAACTTAAAGACCAAAAAATAATTATAGTATCTAACTAATTCTACTAATTTTCTCTTCTTTCCAACAAATGTGTAACGAAAACCCAAACAAAAACAAAAAATATTTGTCTTTCTTCTTCTTCTTTTTTTACTCTTTACAGCGGCATTTGGAGTTCTCATTTTCATTTGGATTC
>NW_023458561.1:58308093-58330644 GCF_013731165.1 Rhagoletis pomonella | reverse complement strand
TTTACTCTTTACAGCGGCATTTGGAGTTCTCATTTTCATTTGGATTCCACAAGTGTCAGCTGAATGTCAAAGTATGAATTCATGCCTAAAGCAAATGTCACTTTTTTCATTTTACCACTTGCCAAACAAAAAAAAAATGTGTATCTTTTCTTATTAAAAATAAAAATTAAAGCTGTTTTTCTTTATGCGACAATTGCCAAAAATAACTAAATTAAAATAAATTATTTCCTTTTTTTCTTACAAATTGCGCATTGAAAAAATTTTATATATAAAAAGAAATTAAAAAATTAAACGCAAGAAATACTAAATGTTTTAAGCTTTCCGTGTTTAATTATGATAATCTTATAATTTCAAGTTTATTTTTGTTTCGAAACACTCACACATGCCTACATAGTCGTGGAATTTACTATTCGCTTAAATGCAAATACTCGTGTACTATGTTTTTTTTATTAGCTAATATACATATGTAAGAGAAATGCTTTCAAAAACGGATAATTTGAAAATTTTTCGAGAAAAAAATACACAAAATATTAAATAAGTAGCCACATCGAGACATTTTTTAAGATACTGGCGTCATTTCTGAATTTTTAATTTATTTTATTAAAGTTCTAAGGCCTACAAAACTTCTATTTTAATCAAACAAAATGCGCCGAATTTTTTTTTATTTTGTAGTTTTCTTCGATCTTAAAACCAAAGCTATTTTTTATCACAAACACATTAGTAGAAAGATATATGGATGCAGCATAACCTCAACATGTTATACTCTGCCGGCATAAGAACCGAATTTTATAAATCTATTTGAGACTAAAATCTATGAAAGGATTGAACGATGTAAAAATTTTAATATTTTTGGTAGTTCAGTAAAATTTTAGAGATATACCAAAGTTTTCCCAATTAAAGCAAACATCCAAAGCATACGAAGCTCGCATCTATTTCAGCGAAAGCCGTTTGAAGTTCTTATAAAACTTGAACATTAACATTCAACTATTCTTTTCTAAAAAATAATTAAAAAGTATTTTTGTTTCTTGTAAATTTTTATGAAGACTGTAATGTTTCAATATTTTCTTACTCTTTACTTTACATCTTTATTTATCCTACAAACACAAAATTATTACTCACACATCTTTCAGTTAAATACTATGTAGCTTTTTCTGCTTGCAAGCATTCTTTCCCTCACTGTTTATTTACAAAAATAAAATTTAAAAAATTATACTTGGAATTTATATACATTAGGGTGGTCCATATTTTTTCAGACATCCCTCCAAAAAAAAATTTAAAATATCGGAAATAAGGGGACCGTCATTTTTGCATTTTGAAATCGTTAGCATTGAACCGTGTCGCCGGAGCTTTATTATATTAGGAAAAAAATTTTTTTTTGTTACAAATAAATATTTTTTTATCAAATGAAAATATTACCCTTCAAAAATTTTCAAACAATAAAATATTTTTAACACATTCTTTATAAAAAATGGTTAGTAAAATTTTTGACTTAAATTTGTATCATAATTCTATTTTTGGAATATTTCTGACAGAAATATTTCTACTCGATCAAAAAATATTTATTGATAAAAACGTTTAAGCCCCGACGGCACGGTTAAATATTAACCAATTAAAAAAATTACCGGTTTCTCCATTTTCTATTTTCTATAATTCTGGGGGTGGCAGAAGAAAAGGTGGATTTTTCTATGTATTTTTGAACCATCCTAATGTAAATGTATGTGTTATGTTAATGCCACCAAATTGAATGTATACAATATTCAGTTGTTACTTTCGAATGCAGCACGACAAAAACAATACACATTTTTTTACATTTTTTTTAATTATAAAGTAAAAGTAATTATAAGTAAAAAAATATTATTTTGCATTATGTAAACTCAAATGTTCTTGGCTATATCTTTGACTACGTCCTAAACTTTTTGACATCACTTAGTAACTAATTAAATAATACAGTTACACAACATTTCTTCTCGAAGTTTTTCCGGTTTTTTTTTATTATGAAGACGCTCTTTCAGAAATTTAAGCGAAATTTATACTCAATTTCGAAGTTGGTGTTTCGGAGAACCAAAAATGACACTGAAGATGACACAGTGCCGAAACCGGTTTGTCTCTAAACCAAATTCGGCAAGGGATGACGGAAAATCATTCCACAATACATCGAAATTTATGCTTTTGTTTTACGAAAGTTATGAAAAACTATAAATTTCACAATTTCCCTGGCTTTGCAAAAACTGGTTCTGATGTTAACGGCTATGAAGAAAAAATATATGAAAAAATCGAAAAATAAAAAATTTACAGAACTTTAAAATTGAAAAAGTCTTAAAAGCAAACACTTGTAAAAATTTGTTACTGAATTTCTTTTACCCAATACCTCTAACTGATCTTAGAAGATCTAAAATTTTCGAGAAGGCTACAAGTTTTTAATTTTGAAAGCGGTTTTTTTGCAAACTTGAAACAAGTTTATGTTGTACAATTTTTATTGAATTTATATTAATTTTTAGTTTAGAGTTTGGAGATTTTTTTTGTGTACATTCCAAAAATTTAGTTCTTTAAAAAACGCCTTCTTGAAAATTCCAGGATTTGAGATCATTGTATAAAAAAAATTTTGCCAATTATTTGTATAAGTATTTATTCTTACGATTTTTTAATTTTCAAAATTCTGTACTTTTTCATTTTTTTTCTCTATATAGCCCCATGTATCAATTTTGAAACTACATGCAATAGTTTTTAAGATATGTATTCCAAAAATTAACTTTCAAACTTCGAGAAATTTTGAACTTTCAAAAAACTTCGATTTGACATGAATTGACATATGTACATATTTTCATAATTATTTTCTGTTTATGTAATAATATTTGTAGTTAATCAAAGCAAAATAATAAAAGTCATGCATGCTTAACATTTTAAGCCTTTTTAGCTTGAATAATTTTTTTAGATAGAAATTAAAAAAAAAAGTTCATCGATTCTGTGTTGTATGCAATACAATTCTGTGCTTAGGGCTCTTTTCAAAATGCGATAAAATCGTGTTTTAGTAGAAGCTACCGAAAATGCAAAACCCAGTATTTCGAAAAAAAACAACAATATATATATATAATAGACCTTAGTAGATAAACCAGTAAAAGAACTCAATCTGAAAAAAAAACGTTTCTTAGTTTGGGATGCAAATTTCTGGGAGTAACATCAATAAGTAAATAAATCGCCAGGAAAAATTGAACATATCGCTGGTTTCCGATGTTTTACGATTCATTAAATCGCAGTTAATTGAAAAAAAAAAATTATCATTTTCAATCCCAACCAGTGCAGTGCAGTCTTTTGAAATTCAGTTAGAGAAATACCTTTATATGTATTTCTCAATATTTAATTAGTCTTCTTACATTTTGTGTCGTAGACGGACGGTTGCCCCTTTTTGATAATTTGGTTAACATTCTCAACACTGGACGAAATTCGAAATTTCCGTATGATTTCCGAGAATGAAAAAAAAAAAAGTTTTTATAAACAAAAAAAAAAAAAAAAAATATTTCGAAAATAATGGGTTAGTTGAATCCAAGCCACGTTTGAGACTCACTACAGTCGATGTTTAAACATGGTTGAAATGAATAGCGTCCACTTAGGGATGTTAAAAAATTTGAAACATCGATGACATGCATCAGAACGGTATTATCGATGTCTCAATAAAATTTACTATACCATTTTGGCTACACCAAATTAAAAAATTAAAATATAGATGCAGCGATTGGTATTTCTGTTAGAGCTTCTCTCAAAATGCAAGGAGCACTTACCAATTGCCCGCCAACTTCGAGAATAACTATTCATTCAGTTAATTCGAAATTGTTAGAGAATATACTGGAATAATACTATGTATAAGTAAATCTAAAAATCAGTTATCAATTGTAGGATGAAAATCTTTTGAGCTATAGAAAATGAGTTTTATACGAATCGCATTAATTTAAAGTTAACTTAAAATAAAAGTAATTTAAAGTTAATTTAAACGTAAAGTGGGGGTTTTAAGTCCCCATTAAAATTTTTACGTTTATTACACAAAAATTTTTATTTTTTTGAAATTTTGTTAAAAGAAAAAAAAGATATTTTGAATGAGCATCAGACTCCTTTTAAATGAAAAAATGGAACAATTAGAAAAGCCAACAACAGTTTACGGGTACATGAAGTAAACGCTACAACTGGATGAAGAAGTCACTACCAGTTTCTAATGTTCATAAAGTTGCCAACCACTAAAGTATCATTTGATTCGCGTAGAAAAATTCGATTTTTTTATGTTTTGCTTATCTTGCTTTAAATGTATGTATGTGCCTTTGTGTAATTACTTATGTATGTGTATGTATATTGAATTTTTAGTTTGTAATTAATGTTGCAATGCAAAAATATTTGCATGAAATGTTCTGCACTGAATTTAAAAATAACTAAAAAAAAAATATTTAAAAATTTCTAAAAATTAAATATTTTAGTTTTATTCGAAAGTATTACCAGCGCATATATTAACTGATAACGTTTCCTATAATTCTCAACTGCGATGCACAGCACGTTCCATCTACTGCTATGAATGCGATTCCTGGACGGATGCACGTTGCAAGGATCCCTTCAACTATACGGCACTGCCGCGCGATCAACCACCGCTGATGACCTGCAATGGCTGTTGTGTGAAAATGGTGCGGCATTCTAAATCACGTAAGTGCTATAATATGAAGAAAAAAAACCCACATGCTGGTGTTAGCGGAAAATTGCAGATGGGATACCCCCTTAAAAAAAAAATTGTTTAATAACACTGGTCTACAAATTTCAACTTTTTTTCTGCGAATAAGACGGGACCTGGTGTTTCTGAACGGATTTTTCGTGCTGAACACGAATCCGGGGTCAAAAATGTCCCATCACGTCACGTTTTCGAGAAAAAAGGGGTTGAAACCCCTAAAAACAGCGTTTTTGGCCATTTTCGAAAAATTATAGAGCTGAACCCTGACGTGGTACAAATTTTGCATATATCAGAAATTAAAGGCTAAACCGTGCCCTTTCGAATGAGCCCTATGCCGAATTGATCGCGTGCACCCTTAAAGCAGGGGGTGTATTTGTGTTTAGGGGTGCAGGAAAAATTGATCACAGAAAGAATTTAATCTTAAACGGTCATAGAAAATTAATAATGCCAAGGTTTTAACTATATTAAAAGTCGCTGATTACGAATCTGCAGTTAGATTTTAAAAATTTAAGATGACGGGTCGAATATGGTGGATATAAAAATTGGACTCCTAGACACAAATACACCCCCTGATCTAAGGGTGCATGCGATTAATTCGGCATCATTCGAAAGGGCACGATTTAGCCTTTAATTTCTGACATATACAAAGTTTGTAGCACGTCAGGGTTCAGCTCTACAATTTTTCAAAAATGGCCAAAAACGCTGTTTTTAGGGGTTTCAACCCCTTTTTTCTCGAAAACGTGACGTGATGGGAAGTTTTGGACCCCAGATTCGTGTTCAGCACGAAAAATCCGTTCGGAAACACCAGGTCCCGTCTTATTCGCAAAACCCTTGTAGACCAGTGTAATTAAAAAAAAATGAATTTTTTTATAGCGGGTATGTTGTTATTGTAACTAATCAAAAACATGTCATGCCTTTTAGTAATTTATAAATTCTCTTTAATTTTTCTCTCTCTCTCTCTCACTCTCTTCCACCCGCTTATAGCCTACGAAGTTGTACGACGTATGTGTACGTCACAATTGCAAATAAATTTATTTATGGTCGATCATGTGTGCATGATGGAAAGTTCAGGCAATGGACATATGTGCTTTTGTGAGGAAGATATGTGCAATTCTAGTAAAAATTTATTGCAAAATGGTTCATCATACCATTACTTCATGATCTCTGCGCTCTCATTCATACTCTATTTACTCAATCGTTTCCAAATGCGTACGCAATTGCAGTCAATCGTTCAACAACAATTGCAAATACATAAACGAAAACAAAAAAAACAACAATCACCAAAACGAAAACAAACGCAAATAGAAAAACATGAACAGAACGTAGAAGAAGAAATAGAAAGCAAACAAAAACAATTATTAAATCAATCACAAAACACCTTCAATCCAATGCAACTTCAACTTCTAAACCAACACCAACACCAACACCAACATAAACCAAATAAGTTAAATGCAAAAAATGAAAATCAACAACAAAAACAAACATTTGATGAAAAAGGAAAATTCGCAGTTATCATTTATCAAGCGCAACCGAACATTGCATGTCCAATAAAAACAAATACAATAAACGATCGATATTCACATCCCGTACACAGATAGAGTGAAGCTACTCCAAAAACCCTACTACAACACAAACAATTGGCGAAATGGGGGAAAATAGTAGTACACCACAGACATAGAATCATATTTACATACATAAATGCCCTAGTGAAGACATACCTATAAACATATTTTCAATAATTTTAATTACATTAAGGAGTAATTAGCACACAATTACATGCATACATACATTCATACTATACTCGTATCCATACGCCCCGCGTTCGCTCTACACCCTCGCTCTTTCAGCCCCTTCTATTGTACACACACACACACACACACCACACTTTACACTTATTCTCTTTGCTCTAGAAAAGTTTGCTAAATTCTATAATTTAAATTTCTTCCCTATTGAGTACCCTTTCGTACATACTTACATAATTGCTATGAGAATTAGCATTAGTTAGTTAAACTTTTGTGGAAAATTATTTTATTTTTTTTACCATCTTCTTTTATGAAAAGTGTGTAGTACTCGTATTAATTGAATAGCATTGTGTTAATTTCAATTAAAATTTATGTCAATTACTTACTTAATTTGAGTGCATAATTTCGTGGTACTTTTAGCATTAGTTATGTAAACTATATTTATTTTTATTTCTTTTTTTATTAATTTAACTTATCAAATTTTAACGTATTGTTTAATGAAAAGAAAAAAGACGTAGTTAATAATTGTTAATTAATTTTTGTAGTAGTAATGCTAAGCATAATATACAAAAAAAAACACAAACAAATAATTTTATAAGTATTCAAATGAAAGCGTAAGTGATTATTGAAAACTCGAAACGGAAGCAGGATAAGTAACAGACTCATTTAACGAAAAATAAAATTCTAAGAATTGCATGCAGCTTTAGTGAACTACTACATATTGGAAGTAGCGCCAATGTTGCATACCGAGCTTCGTTGGCAACTATCGCAAATCTGTTAGCTTTCTACTTAACATAGAACAAGGTATGGTTCGTTGGAAGTATTTATTTTATTTTATTTTTTTAACTTACACTAAACTATCTGAATACTTGAGAAACACACAATATAAAATCTTCAATTGCATGTAGTATAAAAAGATACTTTTGCACTTACTAAGTAGACCAGAACTCTGTGCGAGAAATGAGCGTAGGTGAAATACTCGTACGATGAAATTTTCTTGATTTAAATTACATAGTTCTGTATATTCACATATCGCCACCTGAAATGCAAAAGGACGTAACAAACATTGTCGCTGAAATGCAAAAAGACGTAACTAATAAAAAATTCAAAATTCACTTTTTGACTGATATGTCCATCATATTTCATCGAATTACAACTCCCACATCATTTCATAAAAAAAATTATTAGTCTCGATTTTTTATGTTTCAGTTACGATGTTGTTACGTCTTTTTGCATTTAAGGTGACGATATATATATGCATGTACATTAGGGTGGTCCAAAAATAGTAGTCAGAATTATAACGCTCTCAAGCCCTAGGATTGTTTTATATCAAAAAAAAGTATACCCCTATTTTTTTATTTTGAAATCAAAAAATATTTAGAGGTCGCTCAAAGCGCTCAAAGTTTTCCATGTATTTTTATATAAGAAAAATAATATTTTTCGTAGAAATGGTGTAGAATTCTTGAAAATCAATATTTTTCGATCGAAAACTCTGGTTCTCTTCAGGAGACTTTCAATAACAATGCCTTATTGTTTATTTAACCATTTTTTAATACTAACGATTTTTTATTGGTCCCCCATTGCATTTTTCGGGGTTTTTGGCGGACCTATACATTATAATTGCGATGATGAAATGGTTAAATAAACAATTGGGTATTATTACTGGGAATCTTCTTCAGATAAACAGAGTTTTTTAGTAAAAAAATATTGATTTTCAACTATTCTATACCATTTCTATGAAAAGTTGTTTTTTCCCATATAAAATACATGGAAAACTTTACGCGCTTTGAGCGATCTCTAAATATTTTTGGATTTCAAAATAAAAAATAGGGGTATATTTTTTCGGTATCGAACAATCCTAGGCGGTGTGAGCATAAAAATTCTGACTTTACTTTTTCACATGCATATTTGGACCATCCCTAATGTACATACATAATTAGTTGTATAAAGAATAAATGTTGTTCGTTAGTAAGCGTAGCAATTGAATAGAGTTTATAAACATGTTAGCATATATAGTGATTGTCATAACCTTACGACACTCACATATGTATTTGCAGAATTTGAACATTTAACTTTATATATTTTTATTTTTATTATTTCTTTATAAAAATATAGTATATTCTGCAACAAAAGCCATATAAATCCAAGTTTCAATCTTTGTGCATTAAAAAAAAATTAACATACCTTCGTAGAATATTTCGAGCTTTTTACTTCGATTTCTTACAAATATTTTGAGTGTGCAGTTTTGTATCTTATTCAATTTTAGTACAATATAGTGCAAGTTTCAAGAAGGCACAAAATTCCGTTTCTTCCATATACACGACGATTCGACAATTTTTTTTAAATCCAGGAAATGAGCAACACCATTAAAAAGCTCGAAATTTTTACGTAAATTTGTTGAATATTTTTTAATGTTGCACAGAGATTGTAACGTGGATGTATATAGTTTTTGTTAAAGAATATACTAGATTTTTATAAACAAATAATTATAATTACTAAGAAAAATTGTCAAATATTGTCAATATGTGAGTGTCGCAACTCATGATAAGTACTATACTTTAGCGCAAATTTTGTTTTTAATAATTCCTGACATTCTATATAAAATTCTTTCCGAAAGAGAATTCGAAAAGTTTCCATAAAACAGAAAGATTAGGTTAGGTTAATCGCCCGACGTTAATAACTAGAGTAATTGGCCAAAAATTTTCAATTGCTGCATAACTGTAGGAGAGTCCATTGATTGAAGTTTACGCTCACTTTTCGCATGGGGTCAGTAGTTGAGTAGCATGTAAATAAGATATACGAAAAAAAGAAAGCAAACACACACACACAATTATAATATTACAAATAAAACTGCAAGTACTTAAAAAGGCTAACAGTGATTAAATACAAATACAATTAATAATAAAATTTATGAGCATACATACACACATTCATACATATGTATGTAAATACTTGTGTGTATGTATATCTATTAAAAACAAAAAATTTTAAAACTATTAATTATTAAAATAATAATTATTTATAATTATAATAAATAATAAACTATCAATACATTATCAAGTACTTAATACATACATATGTCACATTTACAGTTGTTAACTATTAATTACATTTAGCTGTTAAAGACACAAGGCCAGGCCAGCACTAAAGCTCGATAAAAGAGTGAGCGATAAATTACATCACTCATACGCCAAGGAAGACAGTACTAAGCTATATAAACAGTGACATTGTTAAATGCCAGTATTTAGTTTGACATACTTTCAGTTCACTTGCTGCAGTTACTAATTTTCTGTTTACGCTAATGTATGAAATAAAAATGAAAAAAAAATTGAGGCTAGAAAAGCTTTTTGCTTTGGAGAATCCTGAATAATAGATGGGCTTTATACCTCCCAACTATCCGAAAAGCTATTCAATTTCTGTTTTCATTTTTATTAGAAAATAAACTTCATTATACGTTAGTTTCCTTAACTGAAAAAGGCCTCGAGTACATTGAATACCTCGAAACTTGTAGTTGATCGTTGAACATTTCTAAAAAACATATTTCGTATTTGAAGAAGCCATTTTAATTAAAAAATTTTATTTCTGGCAATTAAAGACACTTAGCCCGTTGTTTTGATTTGTAGATGAACTTTTTGAAAAAGTATGTAGGCAGCTAAAATCATAGGCAGACGGCAGCGTTGATCCAGATAAGCTCGGAAATTAACTGCAGTTGATCCGGATTAAGTAGTGCAGCTACTCGTCAAAATGAATACGGAAACGAAGGGGCATTTTCGGTGACCAAAACGGTCAGCTGTTGTCTATTGTGAATGAAATATAAACGAAGCAAACAAGTGGGCGAAAACACGGGTTAGTTTGAAATCCGCGATAGTCGAGTGGTCAGAGCTTTACAATTTAGTACGTTCTCAATTTTAAAAATTTATTAAATTTTTATTATTTTTTTTTTAGTTTTATTTTATTTCACATCTTTGTTTATTTTATTATCAATTTATTGAAACTATTTAATAAAATAATTTTTTAAATTTCAAATTTCGAAAAAGCTCACAGCAACTATAATTACATTGAAAAATAAATAAAAGTAATAATTCAACTAAAACAAATTAGATGAAATTTCTACTGGCTTAATCCGCATTAATGTCGCCTGCCAGTGTACAATTTTGATCGCACCAACTGTGCCGTTAATCCAAATTAACGTTGCCGCCTGTCTATGCTATAATGTCTTGCTAGTGAGTAGGATAAAGAGTGAAAAATTAAGTGTTAGTTACGTAAATGAGAACTGAGACCATATCGTATAACTCCTGATTTAGAAAAAATAGGAATGTTTTGAAAATTTCCCTACTTAATTTTGATCGGTTCACGATCTACCGTCTGTTAACTATGTTATATTATAAAGAACAATATAAAACATTTTATAAATAAATTTATTAAAATTATTTTTATGTCTTGGTAGTTAAGCTCATAATTGGCAAAAGGTATAAAAAGTTATGTTTCACTTAAAAAAGTAAAAAATACAACATACAAAAATTACATACACAAACATAAAATATGTTTCTCTTAATTAAGTCATTTAACGGTGCTTTTTATATTCCTAAAACATTTGTAGAACTATATATGCTTTTTGCGATTTGCTTCAATTTTCTAAACCGTAAAATTACTGGTATTTGCTTTGCGCCCAATGCAAGTAAAACAATGTTCTTAGCTTACGGCGTGCATACGTCTTCATGTATACATAAATATGTATATGTCCTTATGGTATATATTCGAAAATAAATATTTACTTTTCAGTTTACTAGAGGTTTGAATGGAAAATTGTTGCCTAAAAAGGTGAGTTTGGTAAATTTTCAAAGTTAACTTGTACAACTGCACTTTTATAGTAATTTAAATAGACGGATGTATGTATGTACACATATAATTTTAAGCACGTTTTTTGTTGCCTAAAAATTTTAAATTTTACAATATTAAATATTTTAAGAGTGGATTTACATTGGTAATACAAAGAACTTTGCTTCCTTTACATATAAACTAAAATATTCCAAAAATTTTACTATTTTGTGTTTTAAAATTTTTGCTTTTAATTTTTAAAGATAACCTTGATGACATTCTACTCAGAAAAATATATAAAATGAGATCACGTTATTAACGTACCGCGTTAAGATCTCAACCCTTGCTTGTGCAGTAGGTCCTCCAGCATCATGAAGGAAGTGCTCAGAAAAAAAAAAAAACTTAGGGAACTGCTAGGGATTTGGGAATAAGCTAGGGATTTGGTCAAACGATCTTTGTCGCTTATGTAACTCCGCCAAAGCGACATCTATGCACCTCCTCCTAGATTATGCGACCGTTTCTGGGAGAAATGAGAGGTACTTAAGACATCCATGGCCAAGAGAAGTGCACAAATGTACACTCTCTATCGCCGGGTTCTATTCTAAAAGTTATATCCCCAGTTTCACCAATCAATTTTGAAATTTATCAGACTGTTAAAATTTAAAATGATACATTTTCCAAACAAAATCGTGTCATTTTAAATTTTAACAGGCTGATAAATTTAAAATTTATTGGTACAACCGGGCAATAGACGGGCATACACTCCATGTATCTATTTACCTATCTAGCGGAGTCTAAAGGCCAGTTTTCACTATTCCATATTTTGACGACAAAATTTTTAGAAATATTTTGACACTACCTTATCTCCTTTACCAATACTTCTACTGATAATATCAATGGGCAAAAATGAATAGATGAGATAGCCGTTTTAGCAGCGCATGTATGCGACTGGGGACCTATGTTGATCTACATCAATCGATAGACCGTTTTTACGAGTATATAGTTCCTTTTGCTCGCGGTGCCCCAAAAATCGCAATGGCCGAGTGAGCAAAACACTAGCTTGCTATTCATGAAATTCGAGGCTCGCAGCGAAATTTTTTTTTCTACTTTTTTTATAAAATTTTTTTTTAATTTTTTACCCTTAAATTTTTTTAATTTTATTATTTTCAAAACAACAATATTTTTTCATTTAATTCAATTTTTGTGATATTAAAATTTAATTTATTTTTGAATAAAATTGTTGTTAAACCAATATTTCCTCGCTTCATGTTAGCGTTTTCTTTTTCAGAGCAAAATAGAAAGTAATTTTCGTTCCTTTCGTAATTTTCTTTCTGCGACTTGCTACGCGTTAGCTGACCAAGTAGTGGCCTTTGTCTTAGACTATAGATCTGAGATAGCTACCTGAATACAAAATAGAGACTGCTTACTGAATACCGGAAAAAGTCTCATTGAATTTGTCGCAGTGAAAACAAGCTTTAAATTTAAAATGTTTGAGTGTTCTTAAGTTGTTAGCCAGGTGCTGTAAATGGGGTTATCAACACTTTTGGTTTTAGTTCTTAAGCTTAAAATGTTGCTTATGGTTTTACGCTTTGCCCATATATAAGTTTTTTATTTTTTGGTTAAATTTTAATACTTTCCTTATGCTTTTATGTAAAAAAGCTTTTAGATAAAATAAGAGTCAAGAATTATGTACATAAAATGTATTAAATATAGGAATGTTTAGTTTGATTTTTTTTTGTGTTTTATAATCCACTCTCAAATTATGTAAATACAAATATTTATTTTCATTATTTCATGCTTGTTAAAATTCAAAATGCACCTGCTTTCCTGCACTTTCCCGGCACACTAAGCACCTGAGTAGAACTAATATCCTTTAAACTGAAATTATACCCTAAATGCATATCCTGAATGTTCTGTCAATACACGTCACTACAAAAAAAAATAACTAGAAAAAAAGATGTAACTTAAAAGAACCACACTGAAAAAAATGAAAGCATGAAACGTTAACACCACGAATTTCTACTTTGTTTACCCCTGCCTCTTTAACAAATTTCCCATGAAACGCCCGTTGCAGGCAAACAGTCTACACCTCTTGCTCATATCCCCCTCATATACCCGCACATTAAGTTCATGAGACACCCAAACACCTCTATGCTCCTCTAAAAATACAAAACTCTGCCTCAACTCGTATGACATTGTAGTGACATAGCAGTGCATTCATCCAACAACCAACCCCCACTCACCTGTCGCTCCACTCCGCCAGCCAGTGAAAAGTAAATTTTTACTATAGGCCTTGGGAACACGCGTGCGCGCCTCGTTTTGCTATTTAATAAAAAATAAAAATAAAAACATTAAAAAAGCAAGAGTAATGATTTGCTGCTTGAATTGCGTAGTGTAAAAGCAAGCTACAGAAACAAAATTAATTAAAAAAAAAAAATTATTAAATTTTACAAAAAATTCATTTTAATTGGCAAAAAATCGGTTACAGCTTGTTGGCAAGTTGTTGTATTGGTAAACGTATTTGCGTAACTTATTTTTAAGTGTTTATAATAAGAACCATAGATTCCTCACAATGCAAAAAGCACTGAATATTTGACTTCTAATTTTTTTCCAAAACAACAAAACACATTTTGGATGTTGTTGTTAAACAATTCGATAATTCACTTGCATTAAAAACTAAAAATTAAAAAATTAAAATTTTATGTGTTTGATATTAGCAAAAATATTTATATATTAAATTTAAAAATCACACACACATACCAATTGGTAAAATTTTATTACTGGTTTGAAATTAACTATATTAAAAATTTGATGAAATTTTTTCGTTCATCAAAGATGTGAGAAGATGTGGTTTTCAATTTTGTCTTTATTTAAATTTCTTATATATATTAAATTAATTGTATTTGTGCTAATTTCTTGGATATAGTTTTTTTTTTCATAAACTTCGCTTTTACTTTGTGGTACTTTCAGTTGTACATAACCTAGTTTGAAATTATTTCACGCTTTCGCCTCAAACATTTTCACTTTCCACTTGTTGTTGTAATTTTTATATTTAACACATTTCATGCATACAGAAACTGGTCAGTTAAGCATTTCGACAGGATGTTCCAAACCTCAAAGGGCAATGCTCTCATTTTGTGTATGTACGTCATGGCGTATACGCAACACAAATTCCATACTTTTGGTTTCATACAGCTGAACATGTGAAACGCTAGAGCAGTTATGGGCAAAAAGGCTTTTGGAGTAGGATTCCACGCCAAGATTGGCGTTCTTCAATCAAATTCTGAGATAGGCGTTCTTCAATCAAATTCTGAAGTAGAATCTGCAAAAAGTTTTTAAAAGCTTCTTCCTCTATATATGAATGCATGTTTTTGTCTTAACTGATAAGCCAAGTGGCCAACAAAGAGGCACAGATTTCAAACTTTTTTAAGCTTACTACATAATTTCTGCAAAGCTGGCCTAGAATAAAAGCTCTCTTCGGCTTATACTGGTCTATATCAGCGACTATGAGGTAGAGCTTTTAATCTATGCGCGCTCATATGAAAAATTCCAAAAGCTTTAAAGAGTTTTTACCGCTTTCTATATTATAATCGATGGCGATCTGCACTAGTGCAACATATTGCCAATCACTGTGATTCAAAACCTTTCATTTTTCATACAGATTCTTTCTCTAATTTTTCTCTCGCTAAAGCGCTCATATCCCAACCTACAATCACGAGCTCTTGCTACATAAAAGCTTTTCTGTTCAAAAACAATTTATACCCGATCACAACTTTTGAGCTTTTCGATTTTCCATACATTCTGCCAAC
This sequence comes from Rhagoletis pomonella, assembly GCF_013731165.1. Lineage (NCBI taxonomy): Eukaryota > Metazoa > Arthropoda > Insecta > Diptera > Tephritidae > Rhagoletis > Rhagoletis pomonella. The sequence continues at coordinate 58,315,573 of NW_023458561.1, read as the reverse complement.
AAAAACATGCATACATTTGTATACAACGCCTACCATACATCACCATTATTAACACTCACGTTTTACTCTCTCGCTCTCTCCAACTTTCGCTTTGTTTCTCTCACTTGTGCCACTATTTTATATCAGTTTATATTTAATGGAAAAGACATTACATCACAAAATTCATCAAAAAGTCATCTGCAATAGAAGAACAAAAAAGAAAATTTGCAAAGAAAAATTTTGATTTCTCTTATTACAGTTAATTAAATACAAAAAAAAAAAAACAATTCAGTGAATTAGAAAAATTCTAATTAGGTACGAAAATGAAAAAAATGTGTTGGAAGTGTTTCTTCTCTCCCTCGCTCACAAAAACACTTGACCAATCGTCGCTTGCGAGCGAGAGAAAAAATACTTTCGCGCACATTTTTTTTTAATTCGAAACCAATAAAAAAATTAATTCAAAAATCAATATTTGCGATTTGAGCTTTGAGAGAAACAAGCAGTCACAACTAAATATTTTGAATTACTAAATCAGCATACGCAAAACTCAAAACTTGAGAAAAAATCACTGAAAGCGAAGAAAAAGAAGAAAAGTGCTTTTTCACATACGATGCCAATGGTCTGACTTAAATTTTTTCATCATGTACCACCATCGCAACCATGTGCAATGCAGCCAAGAACAGCGTATATGTATGTATATTTTTATTGAAAAATAATAAATTACTACTTATACTGCATATGCTGCAAAAAGCAACAACAACAATAACAACATCAAGAAAACAGCTACGTACACCATGACCAAGAACAGCTAAAATTTTATTTAAAAAGATATAAATTGCGCTTCAAAGCTAAAAAAAAAGCTATAAATAAAGCAATTGAAAGCTTCAAAGCTTTTAGCTACATATACTAACAAACAAAACAAACACACACATACATATACAGACTACACACAAATACACAAAACAAAATCGCAAACACAAACAAGTCACACCCACATACTAGATATACATTTGTACAAATACCAACACAAACAGCAAACACACAATGGTAAAAAATTAAAGTTACAGTTACAATACAAACTAACAAAAATTATGGAATTAGGCAAGAATTGTTTTTAAGAGCTTTCAACCAAGTTGGAAATGATAAATAAGCAGCAACGACACCACAGCAGCAACAACAGCCAAAAGATGCCCCACACGCAAACGCAGAAACACACACACACACACAGCAGCAACAAGAACAACAGCAGCAAGCAACAGTTTTCAAGTGCGTGGAGCTGATTGCGTCGCAATACGAAAAATTGCACATGCGAAAGCTCCACTTGGAAAGTGAAAGTTCTACTTGGAAATATTTCATAAAAGCACGGTGAAAGCTCTACATGGAAAGCTTTCACTAAAAAGCACCGCTTAATAGTTGTATGATTAAACTTATTTTAGTTTCGAAAAAATGTTAAGCTGCATTGAAAATAGCTTGAATAAACTTGCAATGACTATTAAATTTTTTTTCTGTAATGAGAATTCGAAAAAATTGCCCAAGAATAAAGATTTAATATTTTCTTTAATATATTAGTAATATACAAATTTTTTTTTTTTAATTTAAATACATACAAGTAAACTTTGAAATTGTTATAATAAATTTTTTCACTGTGAAATGTTTCTTTCTTTCAATTAAAAAAATGCTTAATTAAATATTTTAAATGTAATTTATTCGGTCGATTTTCTTTTTTATAAAAATTAAGAACTTTTTTGGCAAAAAAGTTAGAAAGTTTAGTATTAATCAAAAATATTTTAAATATAAGTTACTGTGTCCATTATTACTACTAAAAATTTGTTTTAAAACATCTGAAACGACCAAAACATCTGAAACGAACAAAAGGAAGAGATTGAAATAATTGATTATGGTATAAATTTTTTTTCAATTCTTAACATGCTTGAAACTAATATCTAGTATATGCTAGGAGCATTTTGGCATCAAAAAGATTTTTCTTTTAATTTCGGTAAGGTTTTGTTTGTGGTCAAGGCTCTACATTTAAGTTCATAAAAAATAAAACATTTTTAAGATGCTTTATAAATTGAAGAAAAATTTTTTATGAATAGGGTACACTTAGTCCCCCATGGCTTTATTCCTTTAATTTGAATATAAAACGACTATATAAAACACTTTGCCTGAGAGTTTTCGAAATGTATTAATGCAAACTTTCACACAAATTTATTCTGCCTAACCTTAAATTTTACTTCATACAACTTCAAAAATGAATTGGTAACTTTTAAAAACTCGAAATGAGAGATTTTAAAATAAATATGGATCACTTGCTCGAGATCTACCTAATGAGCTTTCGTACCGCGCTAAAGCTTAAAAAATATAAATCCAAATGAAACTAGTTGCAAAATTATTTCTAAATATTTCATGAAGCCTTCCAACCAGAGTAAAGCTTTTTTAGTTGCTCCCTTTAATTATTAGTGCCAATACATACTAATTAAAACACATTAATTTGTCTTTTAAAGCTTGTTTTTTTTAAATAAAAGCTTTAAAGCTTCATTTTACACTAAAGCTTTCACTTTATATAGGCATTACTAAGCTTCATTTTTTTTTTGTTTTTTGTAATAATCTACGGTAATTTTCAAGTGCTTCAAATAGGGCTACCTAAAAAGAAACCAAATAACATTTTACAAAATTCAATACAGCTGCGTAACTATAATTCAATACTTCTGAAAGTCTTAAAGCCTAGTGGAGCTTTTCAAACGAGGTACAATTACTTTTTTAATACTTCGTCTACAATACATACAAGTTAATTAAGATAAGTTAATCTTCACTCGCTTATATCTAAATCTAAAAGCTTTAAAGCTTCAATAATAAAAGCGCGTTCACAACCTCTAAGCGTTAGGTATACAAAGGTAGTAACCAAGTTAAGTTTAAATACGAAATATTCCTAAAAGCTTCGAATTTTACTAATTTCTAATCAACCAAATTAACAAACGCTTCATATCCTTTTCCAAATCTTCCATTGCATAGATATTTAAGAAAAAATATATTAAGAAAGAATATGACATTAAACAACAGGGTTTTTAAAGCTTTGTGAATAAATTAATTAGACTTATACTTAGTTTTAAACAAGAAATCATCAAAAATTTGTTATATGTATGTAGTATGTACATGCAGGAGTAACATAAAATTCAAAGTACTTATTTGAATTTGTAAAAGACAATTAATTTTTAATAGCTTAATGCTAAATATGCTAAATAATAAGTCGATTTAAATTTTATTAACTACACATTGGTGCAAGTTATTCAACAAGGTATCATGAAAGTTATTACATACATACATAACTTAATAGCTAAGCTTTATCGCAATACAGAAATAAAAATAAATAACCTCTCACATGCATTACACAGTAAAGTAAAACAAGCATAACTTTAAATTGTGGCACACTTTTGCAAGCATAATAAATAAATACAATACTATAGTGGTATTTACCAACTGTTGACAAACGTCGTTGCTTGAGCTGATCACATCTTTTGCCAGACTGCCAGGCCACTTGCTTGCTCACTTTGGTGAATACCACTATACTTAGTACTCAGTGTTTGAGGCAAAAATACACTAATATTTAATACATACGTACATATGTACGTACTCAAGATGTGAGATACATATTGTTAGTAATACATGTGGTAAAGTACTTGTTCTATAACTGTTTTATGTCCAAAACCAACAACAGTGTAGTGTCAAATGCAATAAAGAAGAACATTGTAATGAACCATGGAATCGAATTTAGTTTTTTATCGCTGCTAATTGCGTACCTTTAAAGGCAAGTATTAAAAATTATTTTAATCAATTATACAAACCTAATAGAATTAATACCCCTCCCTTGTGCAACGCTCGGGATTTTCATTTATTTTTTTTTGGTTTTTTCTATGGGGGTTCCAAATATTGTATACAGCAAATAATGAACTTCCTAACAGTTATTAATTTTCTTTTGTTTCTCTTTATTTTTGCTTCAACAATGTAAATAACAAATCAATGCAAATTGTATAACATTTCTAACATCAAATATATATGTATGTATTGTATAATTCATTCTTGGCTCATATTCAACACAGACATGTCCGCACTGGAGTCAGCAACGTGATAGGAGGAGTGGAGTGGCAAGTCGAAGTCATCGTCGAAAAGCATTTTTCGCATGCGCTCTTTGTAGCTAAAAATGAAATATCAGAAATGAGTCCAAAACAATTAATATCAATGTTTAAGTTTATAAATGGGTGCAAAAATAAAAGAGTTTATAAATTAAAGCTTGAAGAATCGATCATACAAATGACTCAATACATAAAAGAGTAAAAATAGGTGGGATATGTCTGGCTCAATCAGAGAAAAAGAAAAGCAGATTAACTTCGAAAGCTTGGCGAACTGTCGATAGAAATACGCTGCCAATGCTTCTTTCCAAGATTTGGATAAATCTCTATCAGCCATATCGCCAATCGCATGTGAATAAATCGTTGCCATAATTTAGCAGGCAATACGGATTTTTTGGTGGATTTTTTGAAATGAAATAAATTTGTATATTGAATAGGAATTCATATTTCTTTAATTATTCGACTGCACCTTCGTGCATTAATAAACTAAATTTGTGTGTGCACAAAGTATAAAAAATTAATTTTTCTCGTCGATTTCATAGTAAGTAGTTTTTGTCATTTCAAAAAATGCTCCCAAATTTTTAACCGTCACTCCTGTACGACGGCTAATCACTTTCTCAATGCAAATATTCAATTATAATCGCAATGATCCTTAAGAGCATTGATCGCCTTTTTAATAACAACACATACCGACCCGTTTTCACTCGCTTAATTAGAAATAGTAATGAAAGTAAGTTTACTAAAATAAAAATAAAACTACATCACAACTTATGGAACAAGCGCGCCAGCATTGGTTTAAGAAAGTTAAATTTCAACTCACATAAAAGAAATAATACTTGTGAAAAGCACCAATAATCTTACAAGCATTTAAGCTATTGCAACCACCATTTTCCATCTGTTTACTTTCAAGCAAATTATTGCTATATACTTACATTTGACTGTCGGGATTATTGTCCTGATTCCGACATTTTTCTAATTTCTTTTCGATAATTTTTACTTTATCCTTCGCCGGCAGCTCGTAAGTCTTTACCATAAAACGTATTTCTTGGAACAAAATGAAAATTTGTTACATTGTATTGAAACGTAATTAATTTGGAAAACTTACTGCGCACAGCTTCTATCAGAACTGGCAATTTATCCCGCGCCGCTACAAATAAATTCTCTGTTACATAGCTATCCAAATTTTCCTGCTCTTTACTAGCGGCATGCAGCACAGCTGCCAAAGCAATCTAAACCAGATATTTTTAGTTTAATACCCGTTCATTTGATCTTCAATTACTTACCTGAGATGGCGCGTATAGCAGGCAGGCATCGGTAAAGAATGTTTTTTCTATAAATTCATCTATATGTGGTCTCAAGCGTTCGGGATTTGGCATATTGCTTCGAGTCTGCAGTAAAGATAACAAATATTAGCAAAAAGGCTATAGTCATTTCTGTGTCACCGCACCTTAATGTCTATGAGGAAACCTTCAACTGGCCTATATGGATTGTGTACTGTTAGATAGTAATTAAGTTGCTGCATCATTAACAACTCATTTGAGAGTATAATATCCATTGCTTTATTGCGATCACCTTTTATATTGCCCACGAACTGGCCAATTGATACATTGAATTCCTCGACCTTACAAGCCAAATAAACACACGTGGCGCTGAAACCAAGTACCTACATATATACTCAAATGACACATTTATTTATTTCGTATTATACTCACAGTATCTCCTTTGGATGATAATCCATTGGTGTGTTGTTCAGATAGAAACGTTTGAAATAATGAAATGCAGTGCCAACAACACATTTGGGCATAGGTGGCTCGAACCGGCGACAAAAGTCATTTAAATAGAGCTCATATTGCTTTAGTAGAATACGTTCTTCACTGGGCGAGAGGAAGTGGGAGTCACGTTGTTCCTGCTGCAAATGGAAATCGAATCGATGTCGCTCAGTGGATATTAGCTATTCTTAATTTTAGGCTTACTTACATCCATCTCCGCACCATGTGCCTTAATGTAATTAACATTTTGTTGCAAACGTAATTCATTAAGTTGTTGTTCAGTTGAAAAAGTCCAGAATTTCTTCTGCGAGCTCAAAGGAAACATTTCGACAAACGGCTAAAATTTATTTATGCTGATTCCTCTTCTTCTTTTCGAATGTATACAAATTCAAAATAGAACATTCATGAACACAGGGTGGTATATGTGGTATGGAAAATTGTATGTAGGCGGTTATTTTAGATTTAAAAAAAAAAAACAGAATTGGGGTGTTCACAGTTCGTTCCAAATAGTGTCTGAAAATGTAGACGTCTACATTTTAAGACGTTTTCTAACCGTAAAATCTGTGGTGTTGTTGTTTCAAATACAAAATTGGAAAACGACGCCGTCTACATTTTGTCACACTCAAAGGTATGTTTTTTACGCGTCTACATTTTGCAACCTCGCAGCAGGGTTGCATTATGGCAATACTAATCACATTTTTTTTATTTATTGGGCACGTTTTTTGTATTTGCATTTAATTTGAGCGCGATTTCTGATGAAAAGAAACAAATCAAGGAAAAGAAATAACAAATATTAGGAATTGGTAATTAAGTTAAATAATTACAATTTTTCAGAAACAAAATCGAAAGGCGATATATAAAAAATGCACGCAAAGAGGAAATGTCTGGCAACACCAGCACAGTTTTGTGACGATTTTGCGACGACTGCTAGAAAGGGGTGCTCACAGTTTGATGCTAAAGATGTCTCAAAATGTAGACGTCTACATTTTCAGACATAATTTGGAACGAACTGTGAACACCCCAAATATAAGAAAAGAAAACATTATTAAAATTAAATAAATGAAAATAAAACGGGTGAGGTTTAGTAGCGCTCTCAGCTATTTCGGGCTATTCCGTCCAAAGGGGTGGCCCGATCCAAAAAAAATTCCACACACTTGTAGTCCGGGGTCTACGCAATATTTTAACACTCACTTTTGTAAATTTTGGTCACTAATTTATTTACAAATTTGGTTTGAAATATGCCCTTTTTTGTAAAATTCGGAAATTAGCATACATTTATCACTTCTATTCTCCTTAAAGCAGCCACTTCACCAATTCATTTTTGTTTTCCCCTTCACTTTACACTTTACTCAATTAGTTATAACTTGCTTTACGACTTTAATATTAACCAATTAATCACAATTCATTCAATAAAAAACACCTTCAAAATCACGCGTCTGACTCAGCTGTCAAACTCCAAAATATGCAAAAGAATGAGAGACAAAAGAAGATAGGATATAACCCAGAAGCATTAAAAATATACAAAGGTGTTCTCTGCAAAAGGTGTTCAGCTCCTTTTCCTCGCAAAACAGAAAGGAGAATTCTACTGCCTGAGGGTTATAATCC
>NW_023458561.1:58291330-58308083 GCF_013731165.1 Rhagoletis pomonella | reverse complement strand
CTACTAAACATTTCCCAATAAAACAATATAATTTACAAAATTGAATTAAGGTCAGTATTATAAAACACAATAAAAATAAAATATAGTAATACAAAATAGAGTAATATAAAATATAGAAAATACAATATGGTTTAAAATATATAAAAAATAACATAAAATGAAATAAAATAAGGTAAAAAATATAAAATAAAATGAAATAAAATAAAATAAATTAAATTAATATGTACCATAAAACATGTTCGATCAAAATAAAACTAAATTATAAAAAATTAATAAACTGATGTTAATAACATAAAATAAAATATAATATAAATTGTAAAACATCATATAGTAGAATTACATACAACTAAACACTAAATAAAATAAAATAAACCAATATAATATACAAAATATGTTTTAGGTGGTATTTGAAAATGCATTCACCTATCAATAGCAAAAGGAATTCTCACGACTATCTATCCTGTTAAAAAACGGTACATACTTAACTTGTAAACTTAATAACTACTTTTTAGGACACCTCTTTCACTTTTGATGTCAAGAACTTTTTTTCCTTTTCATTACTCTCTCCAAAAATTTCAATTTCTTTACATTTTCAACAAAATTTTAATGCAATAATCAAAATAAATTTATAAATCTTTAGAAATTAAAAAAAAAAATCAAAAACCCAAAATTCATAGTGGCACATGAAAATGAACACTAACTTTCATTACTTGCCATGCGCTCTGCAGGACGAGTTGCGTAGAATCGCCAACGCAATAGTGGCGCCTGGTAAAGGGATCCTCGCGGCCGATGAATCGCCAGGTTCAATGGATAAAAAATTTTTACTACATAGCTTACCTAACACTGAAGAGAATCGTCGTATATACCGTCAACTTTTGTTTACCACTGAACATCTCGAGGATCACATATCCGGTGTTATTTTACATAATGAAACACTTTACCAAAAAGCAGACAATGGCAAAACTTTCGGAGATCTGCTCCGACAACGCGGCATAATAGTCGGCATTAAGGTGGATAAGGGAATCGTGCCATTGCCCGGTTCACTGGATGAGGGCACCACCGAAGGACTGGATGATCTCTATTACCGCTGTGGTAAATATAAGCGCGATGGTTGCGACTTTGCTAAGTGGCGTTGCGTACTGAAAATCGGCAAACACGTACCCTCCTACCAAGCCATTTTGGACAACACGAATGTGCTTGCCCGTTATGCCTCCATATGTCAATCGCAGGGTATTGTGCCGATTGTGGAGCCAGAGGTGCTGGTCGATGGTGAACACGATATTATCAGGGCGCAAAAGGTAAAGAAGCAACTGCATTTAACTATAAGTAATTTCATAAATTATTCAATAGCTTTACTCTATTTTTTTGTGTGGAAAAAGGTGACTGAGACAGTGTTGGCTGCACAATACAAGGCGTTGCATGATCATCATGTATACTTAGAGGGTACATTGCTGAAACCAAATATGATAACACCCGGACAGAAGTGTCCGAGAAGAAATTCACCGGAAGAAGTAGCTTATATAACAGTGCAGGGTTGCCTCAGAACAGTACCGGCTGCTGTACCAGGTACGTTTATGAAGAATAGAACTGTTAAAAGCCACAGCAATAGATTCTAGAGGCTATGCATGTAATATGTCAACAACCGTCGGATGTTATAGATATTCTATGTAGTTTTTAACCGACTTCAAAAAAGGAGGAGGTTATCAATTCGTCAGAATATTTTTTTTTATTAATCGACTCAATTCTTCTCTGTCCTTTCACTCCGGCGCATGCTTCTATTGCTCACTATTATATATATATTTATTTATATAATTTGTTTAAGCTAATGCTGAAGGCTCGAGCTTTGAAAGCGATAAGCTGTTCCTTCTTGGATCTTAAAATCTAAATCAGGTATCGTTAGCCTACAGCTGAATACTTACTAGGCTCTTGTCTAATGCAGTGATATCGTTTGTTATTTAAAAATTTTCAGATCCAGATTAAAAGTTGCTTTCGGCGGATCTGATTAGGGGTTCCGCTTATTAAGGTATATCTTTTATTACCGCTTTTTACCTTAGTCCTAATTGTTAGTTTCCAGATGTCGTTTTTATAGATTTTGGTGGAATTCACATCCGTCTTTAAGTTTTCTGTAAACTTATGAAATTTCGACCGACATGTAAGCTCCTATCTGCTCCACAGCATATTGCTTTTACGCCCCCTTGATCTTTCTTTTTTTTAGTAAAAACTCACTCTAATTACATATGTACATAAATATATTGAAAAATTGTTTACTTTGAAGGCATCGTTTTTCTTTCCGGTGGCCAGTCGGAGGAAGAGGCTACGGTACATTTAAATGCTATAAATAATATCAATTTGAGGCAACCCTGGGAACTATCATTTTCTTATGGACGTGCACTACAAGCATCGGTATTGGACGCCTGGGCTGGCAAAAGAGAAAACATTCCATTGGCCCAAGGTGAACTACAAAAACGTTGTAAGGCAAGTAGTTACATTAAATAAGGTTACAATCTGTCTCTATATCTTTCAAGCGTATATGTAGGCAGTTTTTATCATTTTTTAACTTTTGAGGTCAATCAAGGGTTAAAACCTTATAAAACTATTTTCCAGATCATTTTACTTAGGTTCACCGAAGACAAGTAACCTCTATGAGTTGAAGGGTACTCATAGAAGGCATACCACTCTCAAAACTAGACTTTTAATGAGTTTTTGGAAAATACTTTAAATGACCTTTGCGGGTTGAGAGCTAGAGGATTACAATGTTACGAGAAAATATTGCGGGAAAAAGAAGAAGACAAAACCCTCGCTGAATTAAGTTTAAAAATAATTTTTTTCATATTTCTTAATTCGATTTTTAACCAAATCAAAACCAAAAGGATTCGTTACTATTATAAAATAATTTGCTTCAATACCCATAAAATTTACAGGATTTAGTCAGAGGTCGTTCCGTACAAATTTACAATATCTTCAGTAATATCTTCCTGTAATTTCTGACTAAAACCTGAAATTCTGACCGGTACTGGTACAAAAAAAAAACTGTCAATTGAGATTGGTTTGGTTAAACCGCTAGACACCGAATGACCCTCAATTTGTTGCACAGTATTGTTCGCCTAGAAAACGCGAGTTTCAAGCCTTATCGGGCGGCAAATATTCATCTCTTAAAGAAAGGTTCTCCAGTAATTAGAAATTATTTAGTGTACATATTATTTCTTCTCGACAGTTATTAGTTGTAGGGTTTTCAATAGATGTGTTTGGTATATAAAGAACAATAATAACGGTAAAATACACGTATGTATATTATAAAAATTATATATGTAAACCGATTGTATCAAATTTAATTTCTTGACGGTATTTTTTTCCAAAATATTATTTTACCAAAAATAATTTATGCACTCGATTTTTAATTCTTAATCTTCAATGTTTTTTTAGTTTTTAATTATGTACATATTACATCAGTAAATAATTAAATGTTCTTATTATCTTTCATTTCACAGGCAAATGGACTAGCCAGAGATGGTAAATACGTGCCAGGCTCTATACCGGCCTTCAAACCTGACAAAAGTTTGTACGTCGAAGATCATAAATACTAGAACTTCAAAACGATTTAAGCTTACATACACACATATATATTACAATATATTACGTACATACACATTTTTATATTTTATTTAAATTACTGTAAAGTTTGTAAGGCACCTGGCATTAAATTTAAATTTGAAATAATTTGCTAATGTAAGATTCGCTCAACCAACATAAGACAGAAAGGGCAAAATAGCTTTTTGGCTTTGCTCGTTATTTTTCCTGTGAATATGGATTACCTTCGCCGCTTTCCAGCACTTTGACAAAATGCAGGTCATCAGGATGGAGTTGGTTAAATAGGAAACTTGCGGCAAGATTATGGAAAGTATTATTTTAAAAATATTGTCATGAAATCCATCGAATCCTACTGAATTTGATTTAGCAGAAACAACACAAACAAATTCAAAAGACCCATCAGCAACATTTAAACGTTCAATGTAGCTATATACAGTCATGTGAAAAATAAGAGGAAAAAGGTTTAGCTATTTTTCTTTTAAGTCTAAATTTCAAACTTCGTTGAAAAAATCGAAAACTTCAAAAAACAAAAACTACATCAACAATAAAATTTTTATAAAGAACTTTTAGAAAAATTCTAAGTATGCTGTTTCATAGCCCGTTAAATTCTAGCTCAACAAAGTGCAAGTTTCAAGTGGCTAAGAATTCGCGTTGTTTTTTGATATTTTTTTTTTGTTGCTGTCGGTGTCACAGTATAAACACCCTCGGTCAAAAATTAACGCGTATTCTTAGCCACTTGAAACTTGCACTTTATTAGACTAGTATCAAGAGCGAGAAAACGATAACAATACCGTTACATATATCGATAACATTCACAATATCGGTACCGACGATCAGCATAAAAATAATGTCAGTGATGGGCATCAAAACAGCAGTATAATATGAGTAACAGTAACCAAAATGGAAATATGGAAATAATTTGAGTAAATATAACATAATATGTATTGCACGTATGTAAGTATAGTCCTGTTGATATATGTAAGTATGTATGTATAAGCACCATTGTTCTCATCAAACGAAAAATAACAGGTTAGTATTATATACTAATTTATGGCGCGCTGAAAAGCTTTGGTTTCGTAATTTTACTTTTTTAGGCTTGCGATTCGTCTGGATCTTCGCCAGCATAAGGATTCTGATTTTTATCCTTTACACGTCGCAGAGTAATACCCATTTTTAATTCGGAGAGGAAGTCGTTAACTGGTGGTTTGCGTTCAGCGCGTGGCTTAATACCGCTGATCGTTGCAGCTTTCTCATCGACTTTCTGTTAATAAAAATTATTGGTAAATATTTTATTAGCGTTTACCCTTACTACGGCCAACAAACCGTAGCACCTACCTTTAAAGCAACGCCCTTCCGTATGCTATCAAGCAAAGCGCCACGCGTATCGCCGTTATCATTGTTTACGGTTAGTGAAGTGGGAGGGCCATTACTACTTTTAGCTGCTGTATTTGACATGGGTGGTGGTGGAGGAGGTAAAGGTGCGCCACCAGCCGGAGGTGGTGGAGGCGGCGGCGGTGGTACTTGTGCGCCAATAGTTGCAGGCGGTGGCGGAGGTGGTGGTGGTGGCGCTGCCGCTGCCGCTGCTGAAACTTTTGCAACGAATTGTGGCTTCGGCGCCGGTTTAGGTGGTGTTGGTGGCGATGCTTTCTTTCTATTGCCAATAGTGGCATATAATGGAGAGGAATCTGTACCGCCATTTTGACTATTTAGCGGTTTCATTGAAGCATAATCATTGTTCTTCGTAATTGGTGGTATCGTTAGCTTAGGAGGTGGTGGCGGCCTATTGTGAGCCACAGTGCTTCTGTCATACAAATTTCTATCAGCGCTATTATCAGAAACTTCCCACTCGTCGATGCTTTCCAAACTCTGATTGGAATGATAAATTACTGCCGATTTATTGTTGTTGGCCTGAACTAGAGAAGGTGGTGGCGGCGCTGCATCGACGCTTGATTTCGGTTTGATAGTTGTAGGTGGTGGTGGTGGCGGTTGTCTATAAGTTTGTCTTGGCTGCATTGACGCTTGTACTGTTGGAGCTTCCGCTACAGTCTGAGTACTGTAAATATCTTCGATCGATGGAAATTCAGTAGGACTGGCGAAACGTGAAGCTAAAAAGGAGAAATTTGACACAGGATTCGTTGGAGTTGTTGGCGTAGCGCAGAAAGTTGGTGGAGTAGAAGGAGTTAGCGTAGGAGTTAAATCTTGTTGAGGCAATGGTACTGGCGGCGGTGGTGGTAGGGGTGGCGCATGTCTAGATTTCATGTGGCGTGAAACTCTCGGCGTTTCGGGTGGTGTACGATCCGTGCGCGAGGAAAAAGTGGCATACATAATGTTGGGTGGTGAATGGCTGACAGTGCCATTGCCATTGTGCTGTGGTGGCTGAAAGTCCACATCGTTTACTAAGTTAAATTCAATATTATACTAAACTCTTGTAGTTTACTCACCATCCACGTAAACTTTGATTGCACAATATTTTTGATGACATCCTGCTTGCGCATGCCGGCCAAATCTTCCTCCTTGATGCCGCGCTCCAACATATACTTCCGCAGCACATTATCATTCATGGTCATGGTTAGGTCAAATGCATTACGCGTTCGGTCACGCGTCATATCTCCGGCGATGTGTTGAAAGTTCATCGGACCGCTAATCTCGTAACGGGAGCCTTTAATGCCCGTCACAAATGTCGAAGGCGAAGGTGGCTGGGGTGGCGTCGGCTGAAAACGACGTGGTACTATGGGACTACTTTGTTCTAAGCTTTGCAGACTACTGCTTGATGAGTTAGAGCTGATGGTGGCATAGTTGAGTGTTGCCGATAGGCCAGCGTTGTTATGTCGTCGCATACCAGGAGAGGCTGTGGTAGTGCGCACAGGTGGTGGCGGTGGCTTGGGACGTTCTGCGGGTAACGATGATGGCGGTAGAGTATATGATGATGCCGATGCCAGTGTTGAAGGCTGAAATGATGGCGGAGTACTTTGAATAAGGGGTTAAAAATTCTAAGATTTATTCTAACTTTAGTCTAAGTATTTCTGCTTCAATAATCTTTTGATTGAAATGTGGTTAACTGATATACATAAGTAGTATTTGTAATTATAAGGATTTTAAGCGATTTTGGCCGAGTTCAACAAAGCACGCCAGTCGTTTCTCTTCCGGGCCAATTTACGCCAATTGGAAGTGCCGAGTGAAGCCAAGTCCTCCACCACTTGGTTTTTCCAACGCAGTGGGGATTCCCTCTTCTCCTGCTCCGCCAGCGGGTTCCGAATTAAATTTTTTCAGAGCTGGAGCCTCGGAGTCCATTCGAACGACATGACCAAGCCAGCGGAGCCGCTATATCGTTGTAAAGCTCATACAGCTCATCATTCCATCGCCTGCGGTACGCGAGATCTTCAAGGCGTAAAGGCCCGTAAATCTTCCGCAAAATCTTTCTTTCGAATACTCTAAGAGCCGCCTAATCGGATGTTGTCATTGTCCAGGCTTCGGTGCCATATACCAACACGGGCATGATAAGTAACTTATACGAGTGTGGTTTTCGTACCTCACTCCTAAATTGCCTGCTCAGTCCAAATGTAGCAATTGTTGGCAAGGGTGATTCTGCGTTGGATTTCCATGCTGACATTATTATCGGTGGTGTTAATGCTGGTTTCCAAGTAAACGAAATTCTCTACTTTCTCGAAATTATAACTGTCGAACAGTGACGTGGGGGCGCGAATGTGCTGACTGTTTGTATAATGACAGGAGATACTTCGTCTTGTCCGCGTTTACCACCAGACCCATTCGCTTTGCTTCCTTATCCAACTTGAAAAAGGCAGAACAGACTTCGCGGTTTTTGTTACCGATGACGTCGATGTCATCGGCATAAGCCAGCAATTGCATGCCCTTGTAGCAAATTGTTCCTGAGCGGTTCAGTTTTGGAGCTCTTATTATCTCCTCCAACATCAGATTAAAGAAGTCACATGAAAGGGGGTGGCCCTGTCTGAAACCCTGTTTGGTGGCGAACGGCTCGGAGAGGTCTTTCCCCAATTCTGACGTAGCTGAACGTCATTTTACACAGCCGTATCAGTTTGGCAAGGATGCCAATTTCAGACATAGCGGCGTATAGGCAACTCCTTTTAGTGCTGTCGAAAGCGGCTTTAAAGTCGACAAATAGGTGGTGAGTGACGATCCTTTTCTCGCAGATCTTTTCCAAGATCTGACGTACTCTGAATACCTGGTCTATGGTGCATTTGCCAAGCCAAAAGCCACTTTGATAAGGCCCAATCAGTTTATTGACGCTGGGCTTCAGTGTTTCACACAATACGCTCGATAAGACTTTGTAGGCTGATCTGCGGTAGTTGGCGCGAATGGCGGGGTCGTCTTTCTTGTGGATAGGCAGAGCACACTTAAATTCCAGTCGTCGGGCATGCGTTCATCTGACCATGGAGCATCGACTCCGTCATCATCGACTGGGGGGCTCGGTTTCGTCTTCTCCACAGCTTTCAGTGCTGCTATCATTCAGTAGGGTGGAAAAATGTTCCATCAATAATTTAAGTACGTTCTGGACATCAGTTCTTGTTTTTACAAGAATTCGCGCTGGTCTTAAGACCACGTCCTATACGCAAGTCTTAAAATATTTCCGAAATATTTTGGTGAACGTCTGCAACTTTTTTGGCGATGCAGTCTAATGTACAAACTAAGTTTTTCTTATCGTCCCATAAACTTTATCTAAAATAAATCTATACAAATTGTTATGGGTAAGTTCTTTAGTAACTGAGTAACTGGTTGTGTCATAGGTACTAAATATAATGGGTATTTCGATTTTTCCCAAATTTATTTACGCGCAGTGTGTTTAGTAATTATATGGCTATTCCAAGGCACATTGAACAGGTGAGTATAGAACTTTAGCAACACCAACAAATTTCGGGTGTTTTGCCTGTTCATTTTACAGGCCTTCAAAACCCGCGAAGGTTTCTAAGCTGGCAGGATTTGTAAAAAAAAAAATTTTTGTTTGAGCTTCAAGGAATCGCCTAAGCACTATATCCAAATTAAATAAAGTTATATACAAAAAATTGCATCACCTTAAACTAAATTTTTCTACTAAAACTAATAGCATATTTTCACGCTTGCGTAATTCAATATTTTTTGCAAACACTAAGTTATATCATTCAAATAGAAATGCAAATACATTATTTAATTACCATCCAATATCCTGGCATTTTGTTGCTTTTTATAATATCATAAATGAATGCGCGTCGCTGTTCCGGTGTTAAATATTCAATTTCATCCGATAATCCGGCTTTGCGCAAATACAACCGCAAAGTTTCATCCTCACCGGTGCCATCGAGAGCAAAAGTTCGTTTGAATTCTACCGATTCGGCACCTTCCATGTGCTGGAAATCGTTTGGAGAACTAATGTAATTTTTATCCATATTTCTGTATGCCTTCGAAAGAGGTTTTAAGAAAAAACAAAAAACAGATAAGAATCATAGAAAATTTCGACTTCCCTTAACCCTTTATTTAGACTTCAGTGATTAATGAGTAATGGTATGCAGTCACATATCATAAAAATATGCGCTGTGAAACCTCGATATAACGACGTTGAAGGGGGTAGGACGAGCTCTTCGGTGTAAAATTTGTTAATATACAAAATCTTTCCACAACAAAAATAGAAAATTTTGGTTATACACAAGTGTAGTTTAGAGATTTTTAACGGAACTCTAACCGTCAACATATTCAGAATTCCCCACGAAGAGGCTTTTGAGTCGACACATCGTAGTATAGGGGCTCAAAATGTCTTCGTTTACCTATGTGCCATTTTTGTATAGAATATTTCGCAAAAATAATTTTTTTTTCAGGGGACTTTGCCAACATTTTTCATATTGAATTTTTTTCGCGTTTGTTTTATTAAGACTTGTTATATCGAGGTTTCACTGTAAGTAGCTATGGAAAATCGTTAGCAAGCTTACAAGTGGTAACACATACAAAAATATCTATACTCCGTCGATAAGAACTTTAAGTAAATGAGTTTTTTTCGTTATCAGCACAAAAATTACGATCGGATTCGCATAACGACTTATGGTGATTCACTTTGATAGGTAAATTTTCGCATTTTTTCTGTGTAGCCGTTGAAAGGAATATAGATAATAGTTACTGATTTCCTGCTAGATCTTTCAAACACTTAATTTTTTTTTGTTATCTGTATGAAAAGCTATTAAACTTTACTGTTTCTTTTTATTTATTTTTTTTTTTATGTTTGGTGTTCAATCAACCCAAACATGACATCAATCGATAACATGAAACGATAATTTTAACCGACCACTTTTCAGGTCTTCTTTCAAAGAAACAAGAACAACTATCTATTAAGCCGTTAAAAAATGCTGAAATCGCTTTTCAGCAACAACACCGACAGAAGACAGTTATGAAACTCGTATACTTGCTCTATGAATTCGAAATTTTGACTGACTTCAATTTGAGAATAAGCAGTTGGCATTACTCACAAAAATATTTTGCCAATAATTTTATCAGATATCGTTAGTTCTTTTATCAGTTTCTAATCACTTTGTACTCTCTTGCCTTTGTAGAAAATGTATTTGTATTGTTTCTACCTACATATGTACATCTCTTTATTGTTAATTTCTGCTTTATTAATTATTTTCGCACAGGTGAGTTTGCTTATCTAGTACATACAAACATACTAGCACCTCGCCGATGCTTATCAGCAAACGTGTATCAAAAGCAAAGTATCAAAATAATCATATCGATTGCTGGAAGTCACTTTCATTCTAATTTTGCGTGCGACAGTAGTAGGTACCGTAAACTCACCGTAGTTTTGGTACACACGTATGTACATATGTACATTAGGGTGGTCCACATTACCATGAATTTTGTAAATAATTTTTTAAATCTATCATCTCTTTGAGACAAACTAAAAACGCATATTTGGCCCCCAATTCCGCGAGTATATTGATTTTTTTTTTGTGTAAACTTACTGTCCCGCGGTGTTAGATGATAATTATTTTTTTATTTTGCCGATAAAAGTTATATCCTAACTTTGCCTGCTAACAGTTATTTCCTAACGTCTATTTTCACGTTGTCTGATAAAATGATTCAATAATACAAGGTTCGATAAACTGATAGTTGTCTCTCTCGCACCGCTCCCTTAGCAGTGGCACAGTGTTGCTTCTTTGCAAATTTATTTGGAAAAGTGTAGCTTTGCAGTGAAATAGAAATATAAGCTTTGGTGCAATATGTTGCAATATGAAGCACATTTAACTGATGAAAACATAAATTGTTTTTAAATTGGATGTTTACATAAATCTGATAGTAGTTTTATTTTAACTTTGAGTCCTTTTGCATTTTTTATACAGTTAAATAGACATAGTTAACGTAATTCACGTAGACGTATTTATATTTCGTCCAATACTTCGTTTAAACTGCCAGACTTCCTGCAAATACATTAGAATTTACAAAAGGAATTTCACCACTAATTGCCACTTTGAGCACATAACATACTATAGAAGAGACGCAGGCCACTGTCAACACCAAGACGTCCAAGGCATTAGACACACACGGAGTCTTAATTCAAATGCTGAAAAAAACGACGGCCTGTTGGATTGTCTAAATCACCGACACGCAACACAACACAACAAGGCGGCGCCAGGGAATCTTACTGACCCATCTCGTTCCTTTTCCAACACAGTTAAGTGAAAGTCTGAATCAACGTCAAACTTGTGATAGGACACTAGTAGTAGAGGGTGACCTGTCGAAGGAACGAAATTATCGTTCTTCAAGCCCTAGAAGATCAGAATTCCTGAAAGGGATTGCTGCAAAGCGATAATATCTATGATTGACGAAGGATCCCAAGTATGGTATATCGATGGATCGAAGATGGTCGATGGGAGTACTGGGGCAAGCAAAGATACCATGTTCCAGGCGGAAGTCTTCACAATCGAAGTCTGCGTTCGCGGATGTTTTAGTGCCAGAATAAATATTATGTCGAATAGCCAGGCAACATTGAAAGCCTTGGTCTCATGCGCTTGGCGCCGCGCTTTTCTGTGGTATATCTAAGAGATACAATGCAAAGCTACTTAGGAGCTAGGAAGAATTTCTCAGACTGCTGGCCACTCGCGGAAGTCAAAGGGAATGAGACAATCAAAGACATCCATAACTCCTTCCTGGAGGAACTCCGAAAGACTCCTTCAACTTAGCCGTGAGGGTGTTAGAGTGATTACAATCAGGCTTAAGCACAGTAGATATTTTTTAGGTCGCAGCATGAATATACCCGACGTAATAATAGAAAACACCCAACACCTCTTTGAACGCACCACCAACGCGACGACCCTGAACTTCAGGATTGCCGACTCACAGGACGAAGAAGTCGGTGCATGGCATTATCCCTGGGGGTTTAAGCACTTTTATTCTAACCACAAAAAAACTAGAACTTTTGTTCATCCATCTCAAATGACACAAACAACTGTTCGTTCCCACGACTGTCGGGTCTGGGTAACCGGAACGAACCAAATTTATATCTGACCAACGACTGTCATTCCATTAACACTCCTCAAAAACTCTATGGGGAATCTATATGCTGTTACAACAACAAGAACTAGTTCAATTAATACAATTAGAGGTGCGTGTTACCACCCTGGAGCAGCTGGTCTGATCAACGTCCAAAAAGCGTTTGTTTTCTAATTAGCTGGTATTGGATTCATGGTTATTACTTCGAAACATGACTAGAGATCATCAGGGTAGAAAGGGCACAAAACGACCGCTACAACAACAACAACCCATTGATCCCACGAAAGCCGGACCGGAACGACCCACATTTACATCTGGGCAAGGACTGCCACTCCAGCACCACTCCCCAAAAACTCCTGCTAGCTAATTTAACTTTCAAGATGCCGTCATCGAGGCAACAACGTGAAATTCTGGCCTCGTTTCCGTACACATATTTATAATAAATTCAATAACATCTTTCTGGCTATTTTTGACTAAATCCCGAAGTACGGGAACTCAGACTTGACTTTCAAGTTCCCTCTCGACTTGAAAGGAAAATTGATATCGAAATTACGCTCTGAAGTGAGAGTAAAAAGTGAGTAATAACAAAAAGTACGGGTACAAAAGAGTATTTTTCCTGTAAAATCGTCAACCAGTGATCGCTTGACATTTTTCATGATTTTACCACTAGAAAAAGTTCGGGTCAAATCTTGCAACTTCAACAACTCTCCAAAAATCGCTCTCATTTACAGGATTTTGGAGTATGGGATCATTGTAAATATCTGTAAGTTCATGGTGTCCTGGATCAGGGTTATTATATTAAAGGTGTTGCTTTGATATCCCTTTAATTTTGTAGATACGCAACAATTTCTAGCGCTCAATTAAAAGAAAAAATATGCAAAATTTAAATTAAATTTTCTATCCTTTGCGGCGCCCTGTAGTTGAACACACTCGCTGGCGCTGAATAGACTATTTCGAACACCCACCACCAGTAGCAAATGTTGGCGATTATAATTTTTTAATAATTTCATACTTAAACTTTGTTGACACATCGGGTAAATCACGCCAACAAATATCTATAATTTTTGGCAATTTTTCTCTGCATTCGCATGTGATTTTAACAAAGTTTAATGCCCCTCAATGAAGTGTCTTAATTTTCATTGTTTCGCAAGCAGCGTAGCAACTCCGAAAACATTCGGAAACGTTTTACCCGAGCCGCCATTACGTTCAGTGAAGAACGTGCCCCTGTGAAAAACTCGTGTCGTTGCACAATTGGCAACGAATTTTAACGCAAAAAGTGGAAAATATTTCCAAAATTCATTAGAAATTTACAAAAACAATCGCGCGTAGTATTTTGCATATAAAATATGTGAAATTGGATAGTTTAAGTGGAGAAAACACGTTGTGAAAAAAAGTATGCATTAATCGAATTTGATCGATTTTGGTGAAAAAAAAATTTTGCTGGTGCTCGCCATTTACCCGATCCGACAATCTCTGGCCATTGTTTTTGTTTCTCGCTCGGGCGCATACCGTCTAGATATGGTGCGAATGAGAGGTCGGTAGTGAATATGATTTTTGGGCGCATATGGCGTTTCGTGTTACGATACGGTTGTGTGTTGTATATGCAAGCGAACTGTGTTTAGGCCAGGTAGCTAGCTGACTCGTACAAACTTCTTGAAGAGGAGTGATGGGTGTATGTGTGAGGTTGTTGGCTGGAGGCGCTGTCGTGTGTAGATACGATACGGTAGCGCGAGCGCGGAACTGGTACGTCGGTATAGCAAAACGATTCATTATACGTGTCGGTATTGGTGCATGGGTGGGGTAGTGTTTGTAACGGCTGCTGGATGGCTTGCGCGGCGCAGTTGATTTCGAAAATTCGGAGTTGGGTGCGAGTAGGTACGCCCGTGTATATTATTTTCGGAACTTTACTTTTCCGCAACCTAATGAGCGTGTGCGCGAAAGAGTTGAAAATGGTAGCTTTAAATTGTATGAATTCAATTCGGAGTTCGGCAACGTGCTCGATTCGGTTGGTATCGTTTGCCGTGGGTAGTTTTTGCGTTTTCCGCTTGGCTCTGTTCGATTTATAAAAAATTTTGTGCCTGTCATCGGCTTGAATTCATATGAGTGTAAATGCGACAACCCGCGCTGTGTATGTATATTTTCCTTGTCGGCGCGCGCGATCCCTGCCGAGAACGTCGACGACGGCTGGGCTTCCGCCATTATGGCTTTCATGCCAAAACCACGCTATTCCCAAATTTCTTAAATTTTGTTTGTAATTTTTACGCAAAGTTAAAATGTATAAAATTATGGGAGCTATTAAAAAGGGTTACTGATACAGCGGAAATTTTATTTATTGCATTGTTGTTTCATAAATCTCTTGTTTTGTGGTGTGAAATATGACGAGCATATTTTTCTGTTTGCTAGGAGGACCTCGTTTTTTCATCAATTTTCGTGTTTTTTTCAGCAGTACGTTGGTGCTCAGCGAGCATATGTGAATTCGCCGCATAGTTTTTGTTTTGATGAATTCGCCGTGAGATATCGCGTGGCGTCGTTATCGTCTTGACCGAGTGCGTCGTTCGCTTGACAAGGCGCTTGTGTATGAATATAGAAAAAACTTTTAGTGCAACCGCCTTTTCTTTTTTTTTTTTTTCAAAAATCGCGGTAGCATCTTGCATGCCATCCTGAGTCAATAACTCTCGGAATAAAGCGCTGAAAAAGTCTGTGTTCCTAATTTAATCTTAGATTTTTTGAAAGGTGGAGAATGTTCGCATTAAATTTATAAACAAAATCCATATCTTCACGCTTCTTCCTTGTCGGTTGCTCTTAAATGTTTTGACAGCCTTGTGCCGTCTGGCAGCTGTCAGTTTAATTCGCTCAGAAACAGATGTAAAACATATGTAGAAAATAACAAAAAAAAAAAAACAAATATTTTATTATTTTTTCTTTTAATCTATACAAGGAGTTTTGAAGAGTGAAGTAAAAAATTTATTGAAATAATCAAAAAATTAAATCAGTATGAAGCGGAATTAAAAAGTTAGCCTTTTAAAAAGGAAAAGTTAAAAAAGGCGAATAAACGGCAAGGCAGAGTAACAACAAACAAACAATTTGTAAACAACGACCTAGCCCGTACAGCCAAAAGTAGCAATAAAAGCTAAAGCGACAGCGAAAAATCGCACTGTATAAAAAACAGTGTGGATCAAATTAGTGTGATAGTAAATTTAAACAATCAGAATTAAAGTACTACAATGTTGCAATGAAATGTGCAAAAGTCATCGTTGTAATTATGTCCATTCATTTGATTTCTTCGATTTCAACGTGAAAAATGTCGTCGATCCGATTGCTGCACCGCTCGTCGTTGTCGTTGCTACCACTGCAGTGCTGTAATTGCAATAACTTTATCGCCTACATTTTGTTGTTGATAACATCGCTGTTGTCTACCACGCTTTGCGCTATCTATAAAAGCGTTAGCAAGAAAAACAACAATAACAACAGATCTTGCCTTTATCATCACAACCAAGACCAGCGAAAGGATAGTTGTAACCATCCATTGGCACTGAAATCATCAAATCTCGATCACTTTTACTGTTACTGCCGCTGCTTAAACCAATTAAATACTACAACAGCTGTTTCTACAAGAGGGTCAGTAAATCAAAGCACTGTTACCGATTGCCAAACATCTGATACATACATTCTCACACCGCTCACAACTGCTGCCAAGCACAGCGCCAGCAGCAATTGCAGTAGTAGCAGCATCAGCTGGAATTGCAGTGAAAGTGACGGCCCACTTCCGATAACTAGGAACAGGCATTCGCAACAGTACTCACATAAAGAGGAGCAGCAGGTTTTTTACCAATCAATTGATTGCTGCTGCGCCAATAAAAGCAAAAACAAGAACATTTGCAGGAGTAGCATAAGAAGCTCCGTTCACAACCGGAATATAGACAGTGATTGCTACAGTCCAAAACGAGCATTGTATATTCGGTCCAATACTAACACCTATACTAGGCAGCTTAGTAGCCACATCACCACATCATCAACCCCTGAAGAAGCAGAAATAACCGCGACGGTTATAGTACCGACGCTTGTGGATCTCACGCACCCATCCTTGCATCCTACATTAACTCCAAATAGCAACGGCAAAAACAGCCCACTTACCTCCAAACACCTGACTAACAACAACAACAACAAGCCGTTTTTCAATCCTTCAGCGCAGAGGCTAATCAGTAGCAGTTCAACGCCGCTGCTGCAGGAGAATCAGCAGTCTACGCATTCCAACAGTGATTTTGGTGTATCGACGTCGTTACACGTTTTGGTGCAACAACGAAAGTCAAAGTCACAACCAAGAAAACCGCAGCAGAATTTGCGTGTTGGTATCATAAAATACGCTTAACTAAATTTAAATCGAGTCTAAACAACACACAGTAGAAACGGATAATTTCATATTTACGGAAACAATATTCATTAGTAAAAGCCTCAGCAGCAGAGAAAGCAAAAAACAGTCAACGAAACCATCAAACGTGTTTCATTAACAGCTGTTTTTGCCATAACCAATTTGGTACAACTGTAAAACAAATATTGGATAACCAAGAGGGCGATTAAAGTAGAAAGGTGTGAGAAGAATCAACAAAATCAGTAGACGAATCAACTAAAAACCACCGTTGCATCCATAAACAGCAAACACACACACACATACACACAT
>NW_023458561.1:58285931-58288330 GCF_013731165.1 Rhagoletis pomonella | reverse complement strand
ATCTTCTCTATAAACTCTATTTTAATATTCATATTTATTCCAGACATAAACAAACTATTGTTGAATCGCAAATTCTCACAACGAAAAATAATCACCCAACAACAGCATCAAATCCAAATCACAAAGCATTTACAACAATTGCACCACCAACAACAGCAGCAGCAACAGTTGCAACAACAGCAAGACGATGATGGCAGCGGGGTTAATACTCTCCATGATGGACACACGAATTCATCAGGTGGGGTGACCACCACTTTGGTTGGAACGTCGTCGCAGCTGCAAAAAGTGCAGATGCAAGGGGGCAAAGTGATAAAAATGTCGTCGTACCCACTGCTCGTTTCCGAGTTGAATGTCGCACAGCAACAACAGCATCACCAACCACACCACCAGCAGCAGCAGCAGCAACAGCAAAAACACAACTCAGCGGCAATTTCTGCCAATCACAACTACAGCCTGCAGCCTACGACAGCGATAATAACCTCATCGCAGTCAGCTACACAGCAAGGCGCCAGCGGTGGCAATAAAATCTATCTGACCAGCAACAACGCCAGCGGTGGTGGAACCAATTTCACCATAGCCACAGCTAGTGAACTGGCTAATGCTGTTGCCGTGCAGCAGTCCAATAGCAATAACAGCGGTGGCGCCGGCAGCAGTAACGGCAACAGCAACATGGCACAGAAATTGCATCACTACAAGGAGCTGCAGAACGCCAACTTGAAAGTGAACTTTGTGACCACTTCTAACGCAGGTGGTACTAGTAGCGGTAGCGGTGGTAGCGCTGTTAGCGTGCAACATGGCAGCATCGTTGTGGATGCGAAAACAGTCGCAGCCGCAGTCAGTCAGTCGCAACAACAGCAGCAGCAACAACAACAGGCAACGGCTCAGCAACAGACAGTTGTGCTGAACAAAGCCTCGGCAAATGCCAATCTGCAGCAGCAAAAACTGAAACGCGAACGTATACTCAATATAATCGGCGCCTCGAATATGGAAGTAAATGCAACGAATGTCAATAATGCCGTAGTCAGTGCCGGCGGTGTCGGTCCTGTTGAGAATAGCAAACGTGTGCTCTACACAAGTCTGCTAAACGTGAAGCCGCTGCAGAAGAACAACTCTGGTCAGATGCAGATGCAAATTGGACCCGGTGGCATGACACACGCGCTCTTGCGCGGACGCATTGGTAACAATCAAACGATTTTCACGAATATGCGTACGGTCCCGATAGCGACGAGCGCAGCGGTGGGCAATGCAACCACTGTGCAGCAGTTGCAAGTATCAGCTGCTGGTGGTAGTTGCAATAACAGCAGCAATGTTGGAGGCAATGGAATGAGTGTTAGTTTGGCGCAAGTTACAACGAATTCGACGACATCATCGTCATCTGTGGCGCATATGCAACATTCTTTGGTAAATATAACCAATTCAAATGCCACTGCTGCAGCGGCGGATATTATGACCACAAGCAGTAGCTGTAATGATCTCAAGTCAATTGAGAGTGTTGGTTGCAACAATAGTAGCAGCGGCGGAAATACTAACACGGTGGCGTTGTCGATAAGCAGTGGCAGCAGTAATGGCAACAGTAACAGTAATAGCAATAGTAGCGTCGGTGGCGGTGGCGGCGTCAGTGCTGGCAATTCAACTCTCAATTCGGCGTCAGCGGCGACTGCGAACAATAATACGCTTGCTTCTGCAATAATCAACAGGTGAGATACGGGGAGCTAACTAACAATAAGCAACTATGAATATGAGCTAGAGTGCGCCGCACAGGTGGGCGCAGCCGTCGCCGTTGTCGCAGGTCGAGCGGCGGCAGCAGCAGTCTTTCGCATTTGGTGTGTCACAGCCGCAACCGCAGCTGCAGCTGTATATGTAGTGGTAGCACTGTTGCCGCAACAATATTGCCTATTGATAGAGAAGCGGTACGCGCGCTTTAATGGGGAAGCTTTAAAGACGACGGCGATAATGAAGCTGATATACAATTTCGTTTAAGCGTCTGGCCCTACATTGAATGGAGTAAAGTGTTGAGTTGTTAGCGCTGACAGTCACTCTAAACAGGAAGGAAGGCAGCTGAGCCTAAAGCGGTGAAAGTGATGAAGAAAATCACAAAAAAATACGGCATCAAAAGAAATTACGTGCCGCCGCAAGCGACTCAAAAATACATTCTTAAAACACACTTCAATCGACTTGTGGTGGATGGTGGGACAACAGCGCTGGCCGTGGACGCCGCATCAGGAGCAGTTGTAGCAGCAGATACAGCAGCAGCCGTAGCAACAGCAACAACACACAACAACTTATACCTTACCAATCTCTTGTAATTTTACTAGATGTTGTTGTTAATAATTGATAATGTACTTGTAGATTACTTGTAGATTATATAATAATTTATATATACATATATATATATATAT
>NW_023458561.1:58284653-58285831 GCF_013731165.1 Rhagoletis pomonella | reverse complement strand
ACTTGTAGATTATATAATAATTTATATATACATATATATATATATATGCATCTAAACATATATATGTATATATATACATACATACATACACAAATACTTAATGAGTTGAGCTGATGATATGATATAAAAAGAAAAGTAAACGAAAACGGAAAGAAAATAGAATGTAAAATGCTAGAGAGAGAGTGAAATTTGCTAAAGAAAAGAAGTACCGTTACGGCAAATGAAATTTTTATTTGTATAAAAAAGTCGTAACTATTTAGAGAAACATAAATTGGAAAAAGCAGTGAGCAGCAGTTGGCAGAATTGGTGTTGGTGGCTTTGAAGATTTTTTCGATATTTGATTAATCAATTATTTAGAAAAAAATGTGATTTTTTCATGCTTTTACAGTTATGCTGAGCGAGAGATACTAGTTATTTGCATGAACCAAAAATACAAGATCACCTAATCAAAGAAGCAAGAAAAAAGTATATTTCTGAGTGTTTTTGACATCTGCCTAAGAATGAAAACAAACAAAGAAAACGAAAAAGGCGCGGTGATTGAGTGCGATTAAATTGGTATTTATTATAAAATATACAAAGTGAAACTTGATGACAATTAGCAAAAAAAGTTCATAAAATATGGTTTTCATGATTGAAAGTGTTTTACAATCGCATATCATTACCACGGGTCGATTTTTCAATGCCAACGTTCTGGCCACAAACGTGCACCCACTTTTCACGCAAATTTACGCCTTTTGGCAAACCAAACATACGCACAAACTTGTTCCGATCACACAGCACTTTATTTTATATCATAAATATGTAATAAACCAAAATTTATAATTAAAATCGCTGCAGAAAACACATTCAATCGCTAAAAAATCACTACGAAGAGGTAGAAGACGATGTAAACAAACCCGAAAAACGTCAAAAACGCTACGAAAACTTTTTTCTGAAAATCGATTACAAATACAACGATGGCTGATTAGGTGATCTGTAGTCGTTGGTTCATGAGTTATTTGTTTGGTTTTATATCTTTTTAAGGGAAAAACAAAAAAAAAAAAAATATAAATAAAGCAAACACTTTGATATTTTTTGGCAGAAAATAATCGGTAGTTTATGTTTGCTTTTCAGATTTACTTTGGAAAATTCTGGTATTTTTTCGGGATGCATCGATTTTACTTTTCGGGATTCTTAGT
>NW_023458561.1:58283050-58284553 GCF_013731165.1 Rhagoletis pomonella | reverse complement strand
CCACCGTTGCATCCATAAACAGCAAACACACACACACATACACACATAACAATAATCATGTCAAAATTATCATTTCGAGCGCGTGCGCTCGATCCCTCCAAGCAGATGCCCATCTACTTGGCGGAGGAGCTGCCAGATTTGCCAGAGTATTCGGCGATAAATCGTGCGGTGCCGCAAATGCCCAGTGGCATGGAGAAGGAGGAGGAGTCGGTAAGTTTACGTGATTACAAACATATAAATGTACATAGTATATACTTATTTGCATAAATAAAGTTGTGGTCGAAGAAAGAAAAGTAAAGCTATGTGCATACCTCGCGTGGGGCCGAAGGGAAAGAGGCAAAACGAATGCATTCAATTTCGTCGAATAACCACAAACTAAAAAGAAACTGCTCGAAAAGTAAACCAAGAACTGCAAATTCACATGTTTACTTGCAAGTATGGGTGTGTATGTAGATATGTTTGTTGCCATTTACTCGTTCTGCACCATCATTAAAGCATTAGTCAGTAAGCGTCGACAGAGGGTAAATGTTTTTGTTGTCACAATTGGATTTCGTTATAAAAAAAATGGTTTTATTCTTATTCTATTTTTCCTTGGCAGAATTCTCGTTTGCGGTTTTTACGCACTTGCAATTTGGCATTTGTTTTGTTTTGTTGTTTTTTTTTTACAATAGGACTGTTTTAAGAAGGTAACTTTCGCAACAAACCAGAAGATAATTTATGCAGGCCTTTTTAGGTAAAGCCATCCTAAGACGCCTCTCCAAGAAGGGCTGAAAAAAGGGCTTCTTTGAATACCTTCTAGAAGGGCTCATCCATTTACAATTTACGCGACATAAATTTACAATATTTAGCATTACAAATTAATTTCAATAAACATTTTAAGTAGCAATAACACATATTTTATATAAACCTTGATGTAGGATTTTTATAAATTAAAGAAGCAACTTTAAAAGAACTCCTCCAAAAGGCCTTCCGAAGTATGTCCTATAAGAGCTTTTCAAGGAAGGTCTTCCATGGGTAGCGAAAGAAGAAGCCGGAAGTTTGTGCCATTCCATACAAAATAGAAAGGAGAAAGGAATACAGAGTGTAAGGCTTCTTGACTCTCAGGAAGGCCTTTCGGAAGGGCTTTTAACTCCCGAAATTATCTACTGGGAAGGCAAGTGTCTAAGGTGCAAGTACGAATGTACATATATCAAACCAAGAAGCGGTATAAGAAAACAGCCTCCGCTTTTAAGGAATTTCAAAGACGTTTCGGTCCGTTTTTAATAGAGAAAATAAATTTAAAATTTTGATTGTATTGCTTCTGCGTATGGGTAAGTCGTGGATTTTTTTTTAGATACATACCCTGAAAACCAAAGTTCCCGAAGTCTTATTGAACATATTCGCAGCAGGAAGAACTTCATCGGAATAAAATTCGCCATTAGAGATGTTCGATCGCAATAATGTGAAACATAAAAACATAGACATTTCGCAATTTGTTATTTTAGGACATTGGTTTTTGCTGTT
>NW_023458561.1:58278233-58282950 GCF_013731165.1 Rhagoletis pomonella | reverse complement strand
TTTTTTTTTTTTTTTTTTTTTTTTTTTTTTTTTTTTTTTTTCCTTAAGCGCCTTATCCGTTTATTTGTAAATGTATGTGTTTAAATTTGTTTATTTTGAGTCTTTTTCTCACAGTTATTTATTTATTTAATATTATCAATTTAATTACTAAATTTGACCATTATTCACTTAACTTTGAACTATATTTTTTGATTATACATCACTTGTTGAGTCTCTACCTCTTTTGTGGTTATTTTTATAGCCAATCAATGGCTTTTTGCCATTTGGTCCCCATTGGAGACGGTTAAGGCGTGAAGAAGGGAACTTTCGCAACAAACCAGAAGATAATTTATGTAGGCCTTTTTAAGTAAAGCTATTCTAAGAGGCCTATCCAAGAGGGTCTGAGAAAAGGGCTTCCTTGAATACCTTCTAGAAGGGCTCATCCATTTACAATTTACTCGAATGCATAAATTTATAATATTTATTTATTTATTTATTTGTTACAGTCTTGCGACTTAAAAGTACAGATAGGTATTTTTAATATATAACAAAGTATGCGTATATGTAAGTTTAAATTTTCAATTACAAAGCTGTTTATGTTTCTAAAACTAGCACTACAAATGAATTTCAATAAACATTTTTAGTTGCAATAACACATATTTGATATAAACCTTAAGCAAATTCTTCAAAGATGTGTAATTTTTATAAATTAAAGAAGCTACTTTAAAAGAACTCCTCCAAAATGCCTTGTGAAGTATGTCATATAAAAGCTTTTCTAGGAAGGCCTTCCATGGCTAACGAAAGAAGAAGCCGGTAGTTTGTGCCACTCCATACAAAATAGAAAGGAGAAAGGAATGCAGAGTGTAAGGCTTCTTGACTCTCAGGAAGGCCTTTCGGAAGGGCTTTTAACTCCTGAAATTATCTACTGGGAAGGCAAGTGTCTAAAGTGCAAGTACGAACGTACATACATATATCAAACCAAGATGCGGTATAAGAAAACAGCCTCCGCTTTTAAGGAATTTCAAAGACGTTTCGGTCCGTTTTTAATAGAAAAAATAAATTTAAAATTTTGATTGTATTGCTTCTTCTTCTTCTTCTTTTTTGGCGCTGTAACCGCCTAAGCGATTTTGGCCGAGTTCAGCAAAGCACGCCAGTCGTTTCTCCTCTGTGCCAACTGACGCCAATTGGAAACGCCAAGTGAAGCCAAGTCCTTCTCCACCTGATCTTTCCATCGCAGTGGGGGTCTCCCTCTTCCTCTGCTACCACCAGCGGGTTCCGAGTTGAATACTTTCAGAGCTGGAGCGTCGGTGTCCATTCGAACGACATGACCAAGCCAGCGGAGCCGCTGTATTTTAATTCGCTGCACTATGTCCATATCGTTGTAAAGCTCATACAGCTCATCGTTCCATCGTCTGCGGTACTCGCCGTCGCCAACGCGTAAAGGACCGTAAATCTTCCGCAAAATCTTTCTCTCAAACACCCCAAGAGCCGCCTCATCGGATGTTGTCATTGTCCATGCTTCTGCGCCATATACCAGCACGGGCATGATGAGTGACTTATAGAGCGTGGTTTTCGTACGTCGAGAGAGGACTTTACTCCTGAATTGCCTACTCAGTCCAAAGTAGCACTTGTTGGCAAGAGTGATTCTACGTTGGATTTCAATGCTGACATTATTATCGGTGTTAATGCTGGTTCCCAAGTAAACGAAATTCTCTACTTTCTCGAAATTGTAACTGTCAACAGTGACGTGGGAGCCAAGGCGCGAATGTGCTGACTGTTTGTTTGATGACAGGAGATACTTCGTCTTGTCCTCGTTTACCACCAGACCCATGCGCTTTGCTTCCCTATCCAACTTGGAAAAGGCAGAACAGACTTCGCGGTTTTTGTTACCGATGATGTCGATGTCATCGGCATAAGCCAGCAATTGCACGCTCTTGTAGTAAATTGTTCCTGAGCGGTTCAGTTCTGCAGCTCTTATTATCTTCTCCAACATCAGATTAAAGAAGTCACATGAAAGGGAGTCGCCCTGTCTGAAACCCCGTTTTGTGGCGAACGGCTCGGAGAGGTCTTTTCCAATTCTGACGGAGCTGGTGGTATTGCTCAACGTCATTTTACACAGCCGTATGAGTTTTGAGGGGATGCCAAATTCAGACATAGCGGCGTATAGGCAACTCCTTTTAGTGCTGTCAAAAGCGGCTTTAAAGTCGACAAATAGGTGGTGAGTGTCGATCCTTTTCTCGCGGGTCTTTTCCAAGATTTGGCGTATTGTGAATACCTGGTCTATGGTGGATTTGCCAGGTCTAAAGCCACACTGATAAGGCCCAATCAGTTCATTGACGGTGGGCTTCAGTCTTTCGCACAATACGCTCGATAAGACCTTGTAACCTATGCTTAGAAGGCTGATCCCGCGGTAGTTGGCGCGAATGGCGGGGTCACCTTTCTTGTGGATTGGGCAGAGCACACTTAAATTCCAGTCGTCGGGCATGCGTTCATCTGACCATATTCTGCACAAGAGTTGATGCATGCACCTTATCAACTCCTCGCCGCCGTACTTGAATAGCTCAGCTGGCAGGCTGTCAGCTCCAGCGGCTTTGTTGTTTTTCAGCCGCGTTATTGCTATACGTACCTCGTCATAGTCAGGCGGTGGAACGTCGACTCCGTCATCATCGACTGCAGGCTCGGGTTCTTCTTCTCCACAACTTTCCGTGCTGCTACCATTTAGTAGGGCGGAAAAGTGTTCCCTCCATAATTTAAGTACGCTCTGGACATCAGTTACTAGGTCGCCATTATTGTTCTTACAGGAGTGCGCCCCGGTCTTTAAACCTTCCGTAAGTCGCCTAACTCTCTGGTAAAATTTTCGGGCATTCCTCCTGTCGGCCAGCATTTCAAGCTCTTCGCACTCACGTATTTCTGCCTCTCTCTTCTTGTTGCGGCAAATACGTCTCGCTTCCCTCTTCAGATCCCTATAGCGGTCCCACATAGCGCGCGTTGCGCCCGATCGCAGCGTGGCCCTGTAGGCAGCATCTTTTTTCTCTGCAGCTTCCTGACACTCCTCATCGTACCAGTAGTTCTTTCGGGCTCGCTGAAATCCGACTACTTCTTCGGCGGCGGTACTTAATGAGCGGGAAATGTGGTTCCACTGCTCGCATATGTCGGTTTGTTGAAGAGTGCTCTCTGAGAGCAGGTGTGAGAGTCGAGTAGCGAAAGCGCTGGCTGTCTGTTGTGATTGCAGCTTTTCGACGTTAAGCTTTCCTTGCATATTTGGGCGCACATTTTTTGCTGCACAGAGGCGGGTGCGTATCTTGGCTGCAACAAGATAGTGGTCCGAGTCGATGTTTGGGCCTCGGAGTGTGCGTACGTCTAAAACACTGGAAGCGTGCCTTCCGTCTATCACAACATGATCGATTTGGTTTCTCGTTTTTCGATCCGGAGACAGCCAGGTAGCTTGATGGATCTTTTTATGCTTGAACCTAGTACTGCATACTACCATGTTTCGGGCCCCGGCGAAGTCGATCAGCCTCAATCCGTTGTCGGACGTTTCGTCGTGGAGGCTGAATTTTCCGACGGTGGTTCCAAAGATCCCTTCTTTGCCCACCTTGGCATTGAAGTCGCCAAGCACGATTTTGATATCATGACGGGGGCAGCGCTCGTACGTGCGCTCCAAGCGCTCATAGAAGAGATCCTTGGATGCCTCATCCTTCTCTTCCGTCGGGGCATGGGCGCAGATGAGCGAGATGTTGAAGAATCTCGCTTTGATGCGGATTGTGGCTAGACGCTCGTCCACCGGGGTGAACGACAGTACTCGGCGACGGAGTCTCTCTCCCACCACAAATCCAACTCCGAATTTGCGCTCCTTTACATGGCAGCTGTAGTAGACGTCGCAAGGCCCCAGACATTGTTTGCCTTGCCCCGTCCAACGCATTTCTTGGATGGCGGTGATGTCAGCTTTTGTCCTTACGAGGACATCAACCAGCCGGGCAGAGGCACCTTCCCCATTAAGGGTCCGGACATTCCAGGTGCATGCCCTCAAATCGTAGTCCTTTAAACATTTGCCGTGGTCGTCATCATAAGGGGGGGTCTCATCCGAGGCTTTGCCTTGCTTCTTCACTGGAAGTGGTTTTTACGTGGCGGGTCCCAAGCCCAGCGCACAACCCATTGCTGGGACGGGGGTGGTTTCGCAACCAAATACACGTTTATATAGCGAGCCGCTTGCTCCAAGCAGACACCCGCTTGCAGCCGCACCTACTGGTGAACAGACGCTGCAGACTTCAGTGAGCCCTTAAACCGAATAAGTCAGAGTGGCCCCACCGAAGCTCCCTCTCTTTCTGCCGTGGCCCAAGGCTCCACTCGGATTGGTTACCGCATCTCGCACATGGGTTGCTCACGTTGCCCAGAGTGCGCGAACGAGGACGCAAGAGTCGGGATTGAGTATAGCCATGCAACTGTAACTGCATACCCAGCGCAATGACTATACCCCATTGCACTCCTGTAACTGCATACCCAGCGCAATGACTATACCCCATTGTATTGCTTCTGCGTATGGGTAAGTCGTGGATTTTTTTTTAGATACATACCCTGAAAACCAAAGTTCCCGAAGTCTTATTGAACATATTCGCAGCAGGAAGAACTTCATCGGAATAAAATTTGCCATTGGAGATGTTCGATCGCAATAATGTGAAACATAAAAACATATAGACATTTCGCAATTTGTTATTTTAGGACATTGGTTTTTGCTGTT
>NW_023458561.1:58258936-58278133 GCF_013731165.1 Rhagoletis pomonella | reverse complement strand
ATAGACATTTCGCAATTTGTTATTTTAGGACATTGGTTTTTGCTGTTTTTTGTATTTTTGCGATATATTGCGAAGAAATGTTTTTTAGTTGTAGGTATACATCGGTATTTACAATTATCACAAGCGTTGCTTCTTTGTTTGATAATTAACAGTTCTTTAACCTTATGTTTAATACATACACACATACATACATATGTACACTTGTGGTCAGCTGATTAAGTCAAGTGACATTTTGACTAGTTTTGGTTATATTCCTTTTGTTTATTTATTGTTTATATTTTTTTATAAAACTATAGCACTTTACCTAACCAGCGCCACATAAATCCACATTTCAAGCTTCGTGCAAAAATTCAACAAACTTTAACATTCGCTTCCAAAAATTCTAAACTTTTTATTTCGAATTTTTAGAAAATTTTTCAGTATGCAGTTTTGTAGCTCATTAAATTCTATAAAAAAAATATAAATATTAAATAAATAAAAGAACAATAGCCAAAACTAGTCAAAATGTCACTTGACTTAATAAGCTGACCACAAGGGTATGTATGTTCGGAGAAATAGGCCGTTTTCGAGTCACAATTTCTCTGCTGCTGCTCTGATTTCATACCTGACGGTTGAACGAAAAATTTGAATGGATGGTAAAACAACGTTCCGGCCTGTGGCCCTAAGGCCCAGTAGGACCGGCCTATTGCGGCTGGAAATTAGGGTAGGCCAATATACCAAAAAAAATGCACTGATGATAACAAGACACGTACGACCCAAAGTAAATATGTACGTGTAAACTCAATATAGTGACACTTAACCCTTAAAATATGATTGTAAAAAAACCCAGGTATGTATAAGGAACTTTATAATAAATTTTATTTTATTATTGTTATGAAATTAAGCCGGTCAGAGAAAGAAAATGCCAAATCATTACAAATAGTTTATTGTGCAGACTTATGGCGTTTTCTTTTCTACCGACAAATGTTGCCTTCCTAATACGCTCTACCCACAAATAGTAAAGAGAGGGCAATAAAAAGGCAACACTTTTTGTATAAAAGAAAACGCCATTAGAAGATAATTTCTCAGAATAATACCTCCACTTTCGTACCCAGTTCATTATAAAAAAGTCGAATAAAAAAATATAATGTAAATAACCCCGTTTCTATAAAGGGACTAAAATAATTTTTTGCAGAAGTCAATTCAAAAAATTTATGAGATTTAAATTAAAAAAACGTGGGACGCATGTAAAAGCAATCGTATCGTTTATTTTTCCAAGACAGCGCTAGGCAGCCTGGTAAAACGACAAATGTCAGCAGTTCAGCAGTAAACAATACAGCGATCGGTATTAGTTTATAGATAACATATACATACATATTTATAAAAGTCGACAAAAACGTTGGGCCAGAGGGAAGTATGGCTTTGCTGATGAGGGTCTCCCAAGGCAAACGAAGTTCCTCCCCCAATTTCTCGCTTCGTCCGTAACTTTGGACTTTGTCCGAAAGTTCGTAC
Source organism: Rhagoletis pomonella (assembly GCF_013731165.1). Taxonomy (NCBI): domain Eukaryota; kingdom Metazoa; phylum Arthropoda; class Insecta; order Diptera; family Tephritidae; genus Rhagoletis; species Rhagoletis pomonella. The sequence continues at coordinate 58,276,642 of NW_023458561.1, read as the reverse complement.
ATATGCTTTCTGACATGCCTAGGGGAGGGCTCTGCTGCAAGCAGGTATCTGTTGTGATGCCCGCGGCTGTGATACACTACGAGGAACTGTTTAAATAGCATTTCGTTGTGCTTCTTCACGGTGAGCATTTCGTCCTACTCCGGCAGGTGGTGTTCTTGGGACATCAGAAGGTATGTATGTAGCCAGCAACTTTTCTTTGTCATTGGCTGAGGTTGTTATTGTTATGGTTGCGCAGCACTTCAACAAGGGCCTAGGAAGTTGCTCGTCTATTCTTGCGTGGATCAAGTCGTGAACATATGTACACTAAAGTGGCACCAACCAAGGCAGGAATTGCTTTTTACAAATATTACAATACAGTATATTCTGGGTTTACACGCCGAGGACAGTGTGAGGAACCAGGAGTTGTTGGTTTGTCCTCGTTCTTGGGTTACAGCGGCGTGTAGGTGGAGTATGATTGTGTCTGTGTCTGTGTCTGTGTTATGTTGGAAGGTGGTCGTTTTGGGGTTGCGTTGCGCATGTGAATTTCGCTGAGCCGTGGAGGCAGCTCGGGAGTTTAGTGGGACAGCTGAGGCAGCTGTATTGGTTGTTCTGTTAGAACAGGACGGGTCCACAAATGACGTGGTCCACTGTCGGTGAGTTCGAAGACCTGATCAGGTTCTGAGGTGCAGGTATTGCAACTGATTGAAACGTAGTTTGGGTGTAATCGTCTTTGGCATACTAAGCAGGTGTAGGTGCCTGGCCCAGGGTTTGACTCGATGCCAGTCCTGAGCAGGAAAACGTTTAAGAGACCTAACCAGGGATAGGTCGCCGATACAACAGTCCTTGGTTGGGTAAAATCCGAGTCATTCCTGAGCTTAGAACCGGTTGTTGTGGGAAACTTTTAGTGATAATTTTCTTTGGGTTTCAAGAGTATAATTTTATACACATACATACAATACATATATATTATGTATTCGGCACGAGAAACTTTTAACTCTCAATTAACAAAAACAATAAAAAAAACCAAGAATTCTCTCCACAGGGTTCGATATTATTATTATGCAAAAGACATTGCCACTTATGAAATTAGCTTCGAATGCTTGAAACAATGACTGATACATATATAAATGCACTTCAAATCTATTGGAATTAGTAACCTACCGAATATTTCACAACTAATCACTAGCGAAATTTACAGTGTTGCCACAAGATCTACCGAATAATTAGGTTTGGAACATTTTCATCAATCTGCATGTAAAAAGAAACTCGATGGTTGCATCTCAGACGAGTTAAGGCAAAACTCGGCCGGATTTCCTTCTGCAAATCGCGAATTTCCGTTCGTAATCCGAAATCGGTATTACTCTTAATTCTAATCTGTAATTTAAATATTGCAATTGGAGTTCAGAAAGAAAAAACCGCTAAAGCTGTGAGCAAAAAGAAAATTTAAAAATTAACGCAATTTTCAGACGTTTCGTTTTGGTTAGAGCATGGTCCATGTTTTATAAAAAAAAATATAAAAAAAATTAAGATTAAAAACCTTGCAAATATTTAACAAAAATTACCATGTACTCATTTAGATATTGGTTGAGGTATGCACTGGGACCAGTATATCTATTGTTGTGCCGTCTTGCTCCTTAAAACATCACCTCGCTCAGTCCTAGCCCTCTTAGGAAATTATTTGGTGACATCGAGTGTCCGCTACGAGGATTCCGCTACGGGCTTAATGACCCGAAATGCCTCTGGTCCTCTAGTCAGGGAATCGCATTGGAGGAGTATGTGCTCAGAAGTATCAGTTGCATTGTCACAGGATCGGAATAATACGTTGGACGAGACACCGAGTTAATGTAGGTGACTTTGTTAACTGCAATGACCTGTTGGTATACATTTTAGAATTCTTAGTTTGTACTTTGGGGAAATTACGGTTTATAGCGTGGAGCTCGATGTCTACAGTTCAAGGTTAACAAATCTTATTTTTGCAACTACGGAGATTCAGGCGGTTTTGCAACGGCATCGACCTTATGTATCATCCTTACATATATTCCGGACCTGGCACTATGTGATTCAAGGGAACGAAAATCGAAAAACCCCATACAGATTTCCATATAAAAATAAAAAAGTTTCGCTTTCGATTCCGTCTAAAGAATCACGTTCGATCCGGCACTAAATGCTGTCCATTAAATCAGAAACAGAATAATCAAACCGCAGCAAACGGGATGATGGGAATATCAGCGACAACAATAACAACAATATCAACATTCTCTGACTCACACACACTTAACCTCTAGCATCACATTTTGCAAAGCAAGCAAAACAACTTTTCGAAAATAAGAGCAAAGTTGTGGGAATATTGGTACATTGCCTGCAGCTGTAGGATTTCTTGAACGTCGTCGTATTGCTTTGTATGTATGTATGTATGTATGTATGTAGTTGAGTGTGTGTGTGTGTGTTGTTGTAGCTGTTGTTTTTGCTCATAGCCACCTTTCAATAACATCGCCCCTCGTTTCGGTCTGAGCGAATGCCAGCGGTTTGTTTGCGAACGTTTTTTTTTTTTTAATTTTTCTTTTGCTTGTGCATTTGTTTGTGTGATTGTGCAACTTCGTTTAGTTGTTAAGGTTTCATATAGTGATTCTGTAAGTAATTCTAGCCGTATTGTTAGCAAAACAATACTGTGGAGCATTTGTAAAGAGCAGAAAGTTGCTGTTTAAGCAAGTGAAAGAAAGTATAACTCAAGAAGTAACAGACGTTTTTATTTTTCTATTATTCTTATTTGTTTGCTAATTTGTTAAATTTTTCAATATTTGCACCACCATTAGCATTCAATTATTGCGACACCCAGTTACATTTTTTATGCGATTGTGAGTTTACCATTTTTTTTTTCAATATGCGCTGGTCCCTTAACATTTTGTTTTATTGTTTTTCTTATTGTAGTGAGCATTCTATCGTTGTTTTTGAAAAAAGTCGTTCCATCGTATGCTTTAACTTCGCTTATTCTGGAAAAATGCATACCTAGCCTCAGTGGGTAAGAAGTGGCTGAGAAGTCCATTGTCTCGATTGTGATTCCTACAAACATAGATACAGTGACATTCCTAAAATCCATAAAAATTTAAATTTCGGTAATACTTAGTATATTTGAAACGTATTAATTTAAAATTTTGTTTTGTAAATAAGCGCGCAGCTCACGATAGCTTAAAAAGTGCCAAAAAGTAAAGCATGTAAATTTTTGTTAACAACTTTTGCTAAAGCGGCAAGGTGCTATTACGCAGTTGTATAACAACAAAAACAAAAAGGAAAAAAACACTTGTACGAAAAAAACAAAAATTCAGGTGAAAACGATGTACTACATGTACCCATAATTTAATGACTTATCACATATAAATTGTCAACTCCACGAACGTCATGCGCGTAATTACTTAGCATCACGTTTTTTTTTTTATTCATAAGTGCTCATATGTGCATATGTTTGTTGCATGCACAGATCCTAACTACATTTTCGTGCCCCACCTTAAGCTTTTTTTTCATAAAGTGCTTGTTTCAAGTTCATTGAAAATGATAATAAAATTGAGAAATTAAACGTTTGGTAATTTTTTTTTTGCTTTTTTTCATTCTATTTATTTTTGTACTTTCTATTGATAAGATAGGTTGAATGTTTAAATGGTTGCAAAGCTTTTTTTTTACCTGTAATTAATCAACACCAAGTACATATGTACATAGGTACTTGTTTATTTTTTATTTTTTTGTGATTAAAAGTGCTAGTAGGTCGATATCAGAACGCTATAATCTATATTTAGTCTGAACAGTGGAAAATTGTTTTATTTATTCATTTGGACTTAGTGTTTTACATTAGCAATTGAAACGAAGGAAACGAATTCGTAAATTCACTAAACACATGAGAAAAACAAAAAAATTAAAAAAATAAGCAACAAATTTAAATAAAAATAAAATAAAATAAAAAAGAAATTGAAAAAATATACATCTAAAATTAAAAGTAAAATATTAAAAAATTAAAAATTTATGGATCAAAATAAAAAAATATAATAATAGAAATAAATAAAAAAATAAATATAGAAAATATTTAAAAACTATCAGATAGGAAACTATAATAGAAACAAATAAAAATAGGAACAACGTAATAAAAAATAGAAACAACATAATAAAAAAATAATAAAAAATAGGAAACACTGAAAGGAAAACGGAAAATAAAAAAAAGTTTGATTTATATGTTTTTGCTTAAAGTATTAACTTAGCTCGAAAAAAATGACGAATGTTTAAAAACGTTTATAGTTCTATACATTTTTTATAGATAAAATAATTTTTATTACTTTTAATAATTCTATATCCATGATCTTCTGCGAAAATTACACATTTCAAAATTCGAAAAATAAAATCCCTTACTGCTGTTAGGTGGCTCATGTCTCTAATCCTTGTCTAATTGATGTCTAATCCTTATTAAAGTAAGTAGTAACGGTTAGTGCAGTCAGTAGTAGGGACTAGATATGAATTATTCAAGGATAAGATACATGAGGCACTTAAGAGGAGTAGTAAGTGTTTTTATTTACTTTTTGAATTTTGAATTGTGCCTTTATTGCAGAGGGCTTTCGGCATAGAATTATTAAGAGTAATAAAAAATTATATAGAATTATAAAAAAATATAGAATTATAAAAGAAAAATATATAGAATTAAAAAAAGGAAATATAAAATAATACAAAATATGTAATAGAAAATAATAAAAAATTTTAATAGAAAATAATAAAGAAATGTAATAGAAAATACAAAAATTTGTAATGGAAAATAGTAAAAAATATGTAATAGAAAATAAAAAATAATAGAATATAAAAATAATAGAAAATAAAAAATAATAGAATATAAAAAATAATAGAATATAAAAAATAATAGAAAATAAAAAAATAATAAAAAATAGAAAATAACCAATAATAGAAAAAAAAAATATTAAAAAATATAAGATAACCAATAATAGAAAACAAAAAATAGTAGAAGATAAAAAATAATAGATAATAAAAAAACCATTAGAAAAAAATAGGAAATAAAAAAATAATGGAAAATATGGGTTAATGCGTTCAAATGCGTGACCAAATCAAAAAATCTTAATATACACGATAGTCAAAGCATTAAACGTAAAAAAGATTTCAAATTGCCCTACAATAATGTGTTAGGAAATTCCGTTAGAGTAGGCTATTTTTTGTAAATTTTGGATGTAGCCAGAATTAGACCGGCCAAGGTTATGTTTTTGAAACGCGGGCGAGGGCCGCTGACGCAGAAAGAAGCTATGCGCAAAAATACTGTGGATGCCGTGCGTAACCCGAGTTAAAATTTTCTCTGTTAAAATGGAAATTGTACCCCCTTTTCTAATGAGTCCCTAAAAGTCTTTAGAGCTGTCAAAGATGGGAGGGGTGACTTCTCTTTTCTTATGTGCCAGATCGAATAAAATAAGATTTATTAAAAATAAGATAGGTAAGATAAAATCAGGATAATTAAAAAATTAAAAAAATTAAACAAATAAAAAGAGTTAAAAATTATAAAAGAAATAAAAATATAAAATAAATAAAAAGATAAAAAATAAAATAAAAAAATTTGCTAAAATATTAAAATATATACCAAGTAGAAAAATAAATAAAACAAGTAAACATTTTTTTTAAAGAAATTCCGCCAATCCCTGGCTCAACTCGGTTTAGAGAGTCTGTAACGGACTGGTTTCCAACCCAAATTTTAAAAGGGGATGTAAGATATTCGTTATCAAATACAACATGTTATCCTGCTGTCGGGAAAAATAAACCAACAGCAACGTTTTCTTTGACTTTGATATTTTACTCTTATACTGTTAAGTTTGTTTTGAACATTTACCTTTAAATGTTTCTCTTAACGGTCATATTGAAACGCCAATGACAAAACTTATCTTCTGAGTTTCGCTAAACGAGATACAGTATACGAAGTTGCGGCAATTTTATCTTTTTCCCAGCAGGATGTTGTCGTTGCAGGTGGTAAAACTAGTTGTGATACCATTGGACGTTATTAGGCGCCACTGCATATCGTTTCTTATCGAATGGAGAATCTGAGTGCTGTTTTCAGATTTCTTCATGGCAAAGCAAAGGTGTAGTGCACATGGAAATTAAAAAAAAAAAAATGAGAACATTAAGTACTCACTGCCACAGTTTATATTAGTGATCTACCACTGGGTGATGTCTTAGCAAAAAAAAAGAAGAAATACCTACATAGAACAACCAGGATAGTATGTTCCATACAAAATCCAAAACTTTTTGTTTCCCTTGTAAAATTTCTTAAACGTACTCTATTATTCAGTACGTCAAAACGACTCAAAACCTTTCGCCCAGTTAACAAATTTAGTTTATATAATTAAACAACTTAAAATTGGCTAGAGAATAATAAAATCATAAAATTTTTTCTGCCTATTCAAGTTGCCTGATTTCAGCCACCGCCTAGAACCATCAACTGCTATCAAGCTGCCCAAGTGTACACCCTAAAGCGCCTCCTTTCGTATTAATCCTTCTGTGCACATACATACCTACGTACAATATGTTCATGTGTACATATTCTGCATTTAAATTGCAAATTTTCCCATTTCCTTCATTGCCGTATTTACGCTTTGCTGCTTATCTTTCTTAACTCTCTTATGTCCACTTTCCATCTGACTTTCATTATCACATTTTTAAGTTTATCTTTAATTTAAAATTTTTAAGCCATAGCAACTCAAATGGAATCGTTATCAGTGTTGCCGCGAATCATTTTTAGTGGTAGTCAAATTCCTTAAAAAAAAAGGGTTAAAAAGAGCTAAAAAAAAGTCGTGGCTAAAAATGGTAGCTAAATTTTTTTACTTACATATACATATGGTATGGTATAGAAAAACAATGAACTCGGGGAAAATAGCTAATTTTTTATCCAACTAAAAACCTTTTGTATAAAAGGGGAAATATACGACACCAGCTTGCTGTGTCCATCAAGTGATTGTACCATCAGGCTCGAAGCATATAACTTACCAGCTTGCTGGTACAATATTTATTTCTTTACAAATGAGGTCCACGAAAGATCAAAATTATTAGAGCCGAAATTTCGTAATTTTTCTACCATTTTGTTAAACATTGTTTTTTTTTAAATTCACAACTGCAATATCTTGAACGTAATCTTCCACAAACACGGCTTTGACTCATAGTGCCAAAATACTTTTTACTTAGAAAAATGAGCTAATTTCACCACTCACGACATCAGCATGCTGGTACAATCATAAAAATTTCAAATTGTTTTTGAAGTCGCGCCAGCAGCTGGTACAATCACACCACAAGAACATACACTTGACTTGACTGGCCATTCAACAAAATAAGCATATATAAAAATGTAAGGAACATACAATATATATACATATGTCTTTCTTAGTTTAAAAATGCATCTCTTACATAAACGAAAAAAACGAGATCTAATTAAGCATAAGGGCTAAAAAAAGGGCTTGGACCAATTTCAAATTTATGTGGCCAAAAAAAGTATGTTGTAGCTAAATCTAGCCATCAAAGGACTAAAACGGCAACACTGATCGTTATGCTGCTCTACTCTCCACCGAAAACGTTGATTCGGTAATGGCTTTTCGTTTGCGCCAATCTTGTGTTCTTGGTCGCTGGCGCATTTGAACAGTCAATGACGACTTGAACGTGAGTCGTGACCTGCTGAAATTGCTCATTGTCGGAGTTCGCTTGTCAGTGCTTAGCAGATTGTTGCTTTTGTTTTTGGCTTGGAGGTTGTTTGAATCTTTTTCTTTGTGCCATTCTTTGTTTTTGCGCAATGTGCTGGCAGTTTCGGGCTACTCCACTTCATTTCATACGTTACTCGGCGCGTAACACTGGCTAAATTTGTTTTTGCGTTTTCTTTTTATTGTTATTTTTTTTGGTGCTCTTTGCTTTAAGTTTGTTAATTTTGTTTTTCATTATTCCTTAAATTTGTTTCGTTGTTGTTAGAAAAATATGTGTGTTTTCCAGTCTTCTTAAAGTCGATTAGTTTAGTTTGATTTTGCTTTTTATTCGTATTGAAACGGGTGCTGCTGCCATTGTTTTTGTTGTTGTTAGCTTCTGGAGTTCATAGCCGCCAGTCCATTTTGTTTTGCTTGCCAGTGATGCGAGCAACATCTTTGTTCTACGTACTCCCTCTGTTGCTTTTTTAGTGCTTCACGGAATTTCTTTGCCTCTTGGAAATATTGTACGTGGGCGTAAAATGGAAATTGTTTTACTCTATGCTCTTCCGTCATGCTTACGGAGTATATGTATACGAATGTACAGGCATACGTAACTATATACTCTTTCATTTGGCTGCCTATTTGTGTCACAGCTTCCAGGCATTGCATATGGACTTTATATACTATGGCGCTATTGTGAGCAGCTCTTCTAAGTGAATTTTACTTTATACACAGAGCTTCCCTTTGGCGTTGGAATGTTACAAATTCTAGGCGTTCCATCTGTAAATCATATAATACCTTACTTTGTTTTACCAGTAAAAAGATAATTAAGTATCCGATTTTCACTCTAATGGCTTAAGTCGCAACAGCGAGAGCCCGCAGCTGTTTGGAAATCGATGTATGGTTTATAAGAAGCCTTGATTTCAGTTTCTAAGTACAAACAAATCGCTCTTTTTTGTTGTCACACTTTGATCGAGAAATGTTATACAAAGCTAGTGGATCAAACGTGTGACAACGGTAAGTGTTATACCAATGCTTGGTAAAATTGTATTTAATTTAAATCGCGAACAGTACATTGAAAATACGTATTTATTATGATCACGAAACGGAATTTTTTGGACCTAAAAACATATAAAAAAGTTAAAGTAAGATAACGAAATAGCCAGGAAAAGGCACTAGAAATCGCAAAAAAGGCAAAAGAAAACACTAAAAAAGAAAAAAACCGAAAAATAATCAAAAAATACATTTATTTTAATAATAATAATATAGATTGGCGCTTGCACATACATATGTTAGTGTGTGGCCGAGCTTCCCCTCCGATTTGTGGCGTGCGCCTTGATGTTGTCACACAAAGCGGAGGGACTTACAGTCTTACGCCGAATCCGAACGGCGATTTTATTTTTATGATAAGCTGTTTTTCATGGCAGAAATACATTCGGAGGTTTGCCATTGCCTGCCGGGGGATGACCGCTGTTAAGAAAAAACCTTTTTTTCGGCGTGGAAGCGCGCACTGCTTACCACTATACCACAGCGGCGGACATTTATTTTAGAAATGTTTATTTTACAAGTAAAAAGAGAAAACCCCAATTTAAATATGGAACTTTTCAAACTTTCATATTACCAGGAATAAGGGCTTTTTTGTCCCTTACAATTAAAGGTAGAAAAGGCAAAAAATGGAAATTGTCTTAAAAAAGGCAACATCAAATGTTTATATATGGAATCAGGGAAAGCTTAATCGTGGACATTCTTTATTGAAAATACTCTATCTCTTAAGCAGAAAAAGAGGCAATTTTCATGAAATCCGAGCTCAAAATTACATTTTTAAAAAATCTTTTTTTTTTTTGGAAAATAAAAACGCAGGTTTATTCCCCATTAAATTCTACATTTGGGGGTAAGTTTTCACCTTTCTATCGTTTTTCGGCTGGGATATATGCGTGCCCAAACTTGACAAATTTGAACAATATTTAATTTTTTTCGAAACTCAAATTTTTTTCGAAATTCAAATGTGCAATTCAAATTGTTACTGTAAGAAAGCGTTACTATGTTTTTTTTCATTACTTAAAATAAAGTTTATTTAATTGTTTGGTGTATTTTTTGGAATTATGTGTTTTAAAAAAATTATGTTAAAAAAACTAATCCAACCCCTAGTTTTTCCAAGTGTAATTTTCAAAATCATTTTTTTTTTAATGTGCAAAGCGCTTTTAAATTTGACAGTACTGCAATAAAGTATGTTCCTTCCTTATTAAGGATCCGAGTTTAAAACCAAAAGAACTTTGCGCATTCTTAATTAAATTGGTTTTAAAAATTTCACTTCGATTTTAATTAAACACAAAAAGATATACTTCTGGTTAAAGTGCCAGTTTGAAGTAGCTAGGACATACCGTTGATTTTTGGCCATTTTTTGAACTTTAATGTGCTACAATTAAATGGGTTACAAAACTGCATACTTAAAATCCTTTTAATAGTGCTTATTATAACTATACGACACCCACATATTAAAAAGTTTTGACTATTTATTTTATTTTTATTTAACTTTAATTACTTTTTCCAAAAAAACATAGTAGATATTTTTTTATTAATTAATGTTTCTAATTAAATACATTATTGCTATTTGATATTTTGTATGCTTAGTTTGTAAATCCCTTTAAATTTAAAACATAATGGGGCATATTCATAGTCGAATCAAAGACGAAGTTAAAAATTATTTCGACTTTTTTGACACATTTTTCTTAAAAAGTGTTGTCAGACAGCTTAAATTATTTTTACTTTCACTTTTGTTTTGACAATGTACATATCCCATAATATTTTGTTTCCCATTGCATTCTCTATCTTTTACTATCTAACTGATCTCTATATAAATGACTTCCCCTGATTCATGCTCTTTTCTAGCGATTACAAGAAATACACACATTGTTACTGTTATTACTTTTTGTAGCTTTTAACTTAGTCCTAAGTAGAGATGGGCACGGGCCTAAATTTTCAGGCCCGGCCCGACACGAGTGCAAAATCAACATTAAAAAACACGCACCAGCCCGCACGTTTAGAATTTTAGTGGGGACGGGACACATCCCAGCCCGGAAATAAAGAGCCAACTTTTATTGTTGTATACATATCTACATATTTTTAATTTTGTGGTTATGTATGTATATTTACTTAAGCGAATCAATTTTTTACATCAAAGATTTTGATTATATATATTTTCTGGGAGTGGAAGTGGAAGGTACTTTATGTACAGATATGTAAACAAAACTACTAAGTATCTTATTTTTTCTATCGGTTTCCAAATATTTCGTGCTGAAAGCAAATATTCCGGCCCGTACCCGCGGGCTTACGCGCCCATCTCTAGTTCTAAGTATTATATTGTAACCTAAACTTACCTATTTTTAATAAAATTACCTGGGGAAAAACTATAAAAAATTGGCCACTAATGGGTTAAAATATGGTCATCAATGCGTTAAGTCAAAGACGTAAATGGGTTAAATTATTCATAATTTGCATAATAATAAAATCTAATTAACTGAACATAAGACATTACAAAACACTAAGTCCCAATGGGTTGATGCATGATAAATAATGGGATAAGACGTCAAAAATTTATTCTTAAAAAGGATTTAAAGCGAGTCTACTGGAAAGAAAATTATTTCAGAAATTTGTGCACTCGCTTATATGGGGCGCCCCAGTGTGCACCGGTACGACACTTTCTTGTGTCGTATGGTTGGTTACTTCTATCTGAATGCATTCTACCGTCATAAAGTTACAAAAATTTTAACCTTTGGCTGATGAAGTTGAACGAATAACAGACGCGTTCAGATACATTCAGGTTAATGATCAGTGAAGTTAAACGGATTAAATGACTTATGCCACTTTCTTAATAAACCATTAATTTGATGGTTAATTTTTTTGTAGTTATTGGAAAAGATATTAGGGGTATCCTCTGAGTCTTGCAAAGCCCTTGCACGGTGCACGGATTGCACGGTTTGCAAATCTGTCCCATACGAAAACCGGTTTTTACCGTGCAATCTGTGCACCATGCGAGGGCTTTGCAAGACTCAGAGAATACCCCTATTATCTATATGATATTAATAACTATAAAGTTTCTCATGAATTATTAATTTATGCAATACAAGTAATTTTTAGCAAAAAGAAAACCGACTTCTCATATAAAAACAAAGAATATATATATAACCAGATTAGTATGGGACCACCTCTGAGACACTACCTTTCTGATGCAAAAAGAAGTACCGAAATTGACGTGGTCCAAAGTTATGCGGTAACATACATTAAAAAAAAAAAATAAAAAGAAAAAAAAAAAAATACAAAAATAAAATAAAAAATAAATAAAAAAATAAATAAAAAAATGAATAAAAAAAATAAATAAAAAAATATTCCGACCAACTGATAACCTCCTCTTTTTTTTGGAAGCCGGTTAAAAACATGCAACACCGATTTTAAAATTTAGAATAATTTTCCGGTTGCTTAGAATATTTTTACAAAACTAATTGAAATGAATCCTTCAGACAATGTTGTTGATGGTTATATGCTACTAGATACATATTTTACACATTTTACGCTAGCTGGTTGACCGCCAGTCACTAAACTGTAAAGTCTAGACAAAGGGTGACAAGTTTATAAAAAGAAAGCAGTCTAAAAACGAAACAATTTTAGTAATTTTTAAATTATATTTGCGTGACATATCGCACACCGTCTTCAAAAGAGACACAACTCAAAGTTACACATTCGTCAGCAAAGGAGAAAAACTCTTTCTTAGCACACGCTAATCATATGGGCAAGAAAAACTTTACCTTAGGTTTTTTCAACAAGTTATAACAAAAATTTGCTCCAGCTCTTGCTGAAAGGTAAATAACTGCTCTGTGTACATTTTTAGTGAATAATTTCAAAAAAGCCAAACTTTGAGTTGTGTCACTTTTGAAGATCGTGTGCGATATCTAAAATAGAATATACCAACTATCGCCAGTGTAGCGCAGCAAAATTTCGGGCTAGCGGCTATAGTTTTGAAAACATACAGAAATTAACATAAAAGAAGTTTTTGTGACGCGTTATTAATTCTTTTTTGTGTTTCTTGTGTTCTATCTGGCATCTGACAAGTTCTCAATTAGTGTTTGCTTATTCTGTTTTTTTTTTGTTTTGCTTCTTATGATACTAATGTTCGCAGTGCTTCATTGTTTCTTTTTCTTTAATTCGTAATCTTTTATTATTGCGAACTTTGTTGTTAAACCACTGATCACAATGTATGAAAGAACTGTTTAAAAAATATTCGTCTCTTTATTTTTCCAACAAAAATTTGTGATTGCCCATATACAAAGCATTTATAGGCATTCACGTACATACTATAAAAGTTTTTTTCTCCGAAAATATATTTTTGTTGCTTTTATTGCTTATTCTGTCCATTGTTTATTTATGTACTTATTAATTTTGTAGGAATTTAAAAATATATATATGTATATATTTGCACATGCGATTTCATTAATTTATTATATATCGCACGCCGTCTTCAAAAAAGGCACAACTCATACTTTGGCATTTTTGAAATTATGCGCTAAAAATGTACACAGAACGTTTATTTATTTACCTTTCAGCAATACCTGGGGCAAATTTTTGTTATAATTTATTAAAAAAAAAACCTAAGATAAAGTCTCCCTTGCCCACATGATTATCACGTACTAAGAAATAGTTTTTTCCCATTTTCTGACAAACGTGTAATTTTGAGTTGTGCCCCTTTTGAAGACGTTGTGCAACATGTATATCATCATGCATCATTGTCAATATCAAGCTTGGCGTGGGCGGCATTTATATACGTGAGCACTCCCTTACAGGCTATCTTGAATTCCCAATTGGGCAATTGTTGGGCTGTTACATCAACAGCACACATAGCTTCATATCTTCATGTCCCATTTCAGAAGTCGTAAAATCCCATTTTCATATGCGCTCAGCACAAATTCTACCATTTATATAGGGAAAGGTGCCATAAGTAAGCCTTAGAATTCATCGATCAAATTATTCATGTTGCAGCAGCACAAGTTATCGAAATTATCCGGGCTTCGAACGTCTGTCTACTTCAATTCGTGGGTGTTACTTGATTTTCAATTTCCTCAATTCCTTATCGATTTCCTTTTTGTCATGAAAATGTTGCCACGTCAGCAGGACTTTTTTGCCGAAGTGTGTTTTATAATAAAAATGTCTTTCATTTGATTTTTCGTAACTTTACTTTTAGCACCTTTTACTTTATTTTGATTAGTTAATTTCCTGCTCTGTCTTTATCCATCTTAACCACAGAATTGTTGAATTGTGTCTCCAAAAGCCAACGTCATCCCATCTGGAAAACTAAAATATGTACATTTTGCGCGCCAGTTATTTACACAAATATCACTTGCTTGTAATCAAACTTCCGGCACTCTGCACCACCCACCTGGCCACTCTGAGCAAATCGGCGAAGTCTTAAGTACTCAGTGACGGTCTCACGAAATTGGCGCGCACTTATCCTCTTTATATCTTTACAAAAGCTCAGAAATTTTCCTTCCAGGCGGCGAGCTGTGACATGAAAGTGAACATGTGTAAATGTGAAAAAATGTATGCACACGTACATACATACATAGATATCTATATTTCATGCCTACGAGTAGCGAGTACGTAAGCTACGCCTGAAATATGCATGAAATATTTATGCACACATTTTGACGTTTTGCCGATAGTGTGGTGGTGTGGTTGCTGTTGTTGTCGACATGTGTTGAACGTGATGAATTGTAGAGTTTTAGTTTATTTATTTCATGCAATTTAGTTTATTTTACATGCATGAGTGTACAAAATGTGTTTGGTAGTGTGTGCGTTTGCGAGTAATGATTCACTTTCATTTTATTGCCCTTTGGCTGGCATGATGCATTAATTTACTCGTCGTTTGAGGGCTTTTAATGTTGTTTTTCTGTTGAATTGCTGTAAATATGTATTTGATAAAATACTTGGGACGAAGACGATAAGGAAAATGTGCTTAAAAACTCTAAACTAACGGTGCAGTCGGACGTGGCAACACAAGTACTTTTTGAACGCGCTTTTCTATCAAATTGAGAAAGTGAAAGTCCACTTTCCCGTGTGACTAACCAAAGAGTACTTTTCGTCGTTATTTGGAAATGAAAATACAAGGCGTGAATAGAGGTCCATTCAATATGAAATCCATACTTGCAAGTTTTTTTGTTTTAATGCATTAAATAGCCCATCAAATGTTTAAGAGAGTGATTTCGAGGGCGTAACAACCCGAAAGAGCTGCAAATTCTTGTTAGTAAAAATTTTAGCAAGCTAGTGAAATGAAAATATGGATGAACAATTTAAAACTATGTACTTAATATATATTTTTTGATATTTATGACCAGGGAACGGATTTTTAGGGCCGAAAAACCTATAAAAAGGACAAAATAAAACAACGAAATAGGCTGGATAAGGCAAAATAAAATAGCGAAATAGGCAGGAAAAGGCACTAGAAATAGCAAAAAAGGCAAACGAAGGCACTAAAAAAAGACAAATCTGAAAAATAACACTCGGTTTCAGGAAAATTGTTCAACGGACGCCACTACATATCCAATTCCTATATGGAGTTGCTCGCTGATTCTAAAAATCGAGTTAATTTTTTATTCTAAGGATAAGCTTTCGAGAAATGTATTTTCAGGTGTACATGGCGTATGAGTAACATTCTTTCCTGCTTACTATCTATTTTTCTTGTACGCTCTCGCTGCAAGTAGTTACTGGAAAAGTTATTGAATGGACCTTATAGCAGAAAGAGCGCAAATCGCTTTCAAAAAATAATTTCAGCTTGCTTTCGATATATGTCGAAAAGGCTGTCAAATTGAGAAATTTCAGAAAGCAGTTGCATGATCAGTCACACCTTGCATGTAAAGTGCCTTTCGAAAGAGGTTTTTTTTATCTCCGAAAGGCGAATTGCAGATTGCTAGTGCAGCACGAGCAAGTTGAAATATATTTTCGAAATCGATTTGCGCGCTTTGAGTTGCAGTCACGCCTTGCAACTTTAATTTCTGAAATTGATTTCCGAAGATCAACAGAAAGGTCTTTCAGGCTGTTCACACATGGAAATAAAATTTCTCTTTCACAATTTCACAGCGAATTGCTTGGAAAAAATGGAAATATTGCCAAGTCTGACACGCCCTTAACTTAGATTTTTACAGACAGTACTGTCTAACCAAATGCAATGCTTTTGTGAAATAGTTTTGTGAACTTTAAACAAAATATCAATTATTGCTTTCCGGAAATTAAAAACTACTTTTGAATGTATTTTTGCATGCAAAGTTTGACCGCTCCTGCAACAACTTTGACGCGCAAATTACCACGTTTGAATACACTTTTATTTGGTGATCCTTTCGGAATTAATTTTAAGCGAATAACACAATGAATCCCAAAGTATGTAATTTAATGTTGATTTGATAGTTGAATTTGGAATTGAGTTGCGATTTTACTTACTTTATAAGCAAACGTAGAACTGTGAAAGAAGGTTGCTAAAAGATCGTTTTATGACGCAACTGTTACCGAACTACTATTTTTATGCAATCCCCTTGTTAAGAAGTATTAAAAAATGCAAATTCCAAGTTCTCGTAAATTTTGTTTATATGTATGTGGGTTTATTCACTAACAAAGAAGATATCCAACTCACAAAATCTACGCAGATGCATTTCTGAACTCTCGCAAAAAACTAGGTTTATTCTTTTAGTAGTTGTAATTTTTTACATTGGAACATAGAGCGATTAAACCTTGGAACGCAAGATGGCTAAGTCTTTTTGGCCACGGGTAGATGGATACCGTCTCTTAAAGCTTACAAGTTTACATATTTCGTCACTGGTTCGCGCCTTAACTGGCCATTGTACTATTGGGGTCCTTGCGGTAAGGCTCAACGTAACAGCTGCGTACAATACAATGAGGTGGGATCATCTCATTAAAGGCATCGTTCGATATTTTTCCCTTTTTTCCATTCCTATTTGCATGCTATCTCTTCCCAATCACAAATGGCATGAGTAGCAAACAGTTTTAATATTATTTATAATCTATTATTTAGATTGAACGAAGAACTCTTGCTACCAGAAATTCCAGAAATGATACTAAACACTAGTATCCTAAGATCATAGGATTTGAAGTCCACAAAATCCCACCAAATTATATACTGGTATGAACAAAGTGTATATCGTTACCTTAATATAGAAAAGCCCTAACTCATATAGTCGCTGAAATGCAAAAAAGCCGTAACTGACTAACATTTTTTATTACTTAAAATGACGTGGGGACTTATACATATATCGATGAAATGCATCATAATCAATCAAAAGGGAATTTTAAATATTTACTTAGTTGCGGCTTTTTGCATTGTCAGCGACTGTATGAGTTAGGGCCTTTCTTTCTATTAAGGTAACGATATAAACATTTAAAACCTAACCTCTCTTAAAAACAATTATTTTCTATATGTATGTATTGAGGCTTTGTTTTCCCAAAATTCTTCATTTCCACATTTTGTGTTCAGTTAGACAAATTCTACGACTTTATTAAGGAAAAAATCTAGTAAAATAAAATCAAATTGCATTCTGCACGGAAGATATCAATCGTAACTTTACTTTTCTTATTTCGGTTATAGTTATAATATGATGTGGCAGTCGGTCCAATGACTAACTCACTTAGACCATGCAGGTCCATTGTGATACTAGTTACAATATAGTATGGGTCTAGAGGCCTACTCTTACCCTTTATAAATAAGAATATAATTCACTAATCAATTCCGTCTGCCTTCTGCTTTTCCAGGAGCATCATCTGCAGCGGGCAATATGTACTGGTCTCATTATACCCACACCAGAGGTTTTTACCACCGATCAGCAAGCCTACGATCGTATGTATCCTCCAAATTACAAAATGCCGCGGCAATTAATTCACATGCAGCGTAAGTGCCAGTTTGTGTTTTTCGTTTTATAACATTGTCAATAATTTGACAATTGTCAATTTTATAGCGCTGGGTCTCGAGCAAGATGTACCAGAT
>NW_023458561.1:58252051-58258836 GCF_013731165.1 Rhagoletis pomonella | reverse complement strand
ATCTGGTACATCTTGCTCGAGACCCAGCGCTATAAAATTGACAATTGGCAAATTATTGACAATGTTATTAAACGAAAAACAAAACTGGCACTTACGCTGCATGTGAATTAATTGCCGCGGCATTTTGTAATTTGGAGGATACATACGATCGTAGGCTTGCTGATCGGTGGTAAAAACCTCTGGTGTGGGTATAATGAGGCCAGTACATATTGCCCGCTGCAGATGATGCTCCTGGAAAAGCAGAAGGCAAACGGAATTGATTAGTGAATTATATTCTTATTTATAAAGGGTAAGAGTAGGCCTCTAGACCCATACTATATTGTAACTAGTATCACAATGGACCTGCAAGGTCTAAGTGAGTTAGTCATTGGACCGACTGCCACATCATATTTTAACTATAACCGAAATAAGAAAAGTAAAGTTACGATTGATATCTTTCGTGAAGAATGCAATTTGATTTTATTTGACTAGATTTTTTCCTTAATAAAGTCGTAGAATTTGTCTAACAGAACACAAAATGTGGAAATGAAGAATTTTGAGAAAACACAGCCTCAATACATACATATAGAAAATAATTGTTTTTAAGAGAGGTTAGGTTTTAAATGTTTATATCGTTACCTTAATATAGAAAGGCCCTAACTCATACAGTCGCTGACAATACAAAAAGCCGCAACTAAGTAAATATTTAAAATTCCCTTTTGATTGATTATGATGCATTTCATCGATATATGTATAAGTCCCCACGTCATTTTAAGTAATAAAAAATTTTAGTCAGTTACGGCTTTTTTGCATTTCAGCGACTATATGAGTTAGGGCTTTTCTATATTAAGGTAACGATATACACTTCATGTTCATACCAGTATATAATTTGGTGGGATTTTGTGGACTTCAAATCCTATGATCTTAGGATACTAGTGTTTAGTATCATTTCTGGAATTTCTGGTAGCAAGAGTTCTTCGTTCAATCTAAATAATAGGTTAGGTTATATGGCAGCACTTGGACTAGAAAATTAAAACTGTTTGCTACTGATGCCATTTGTGATTGGGATGAGATAGCATGCCAATAGGAATGGAAAAAAGGGAAAAATATCGAACGATGCCTTTAATGAGATGATCCCACCTCATTGTATTTTACGCAGCTGTTACGTTGAGCCTTACCGCAAGGACTCCAATAGTACAATGGCCAGTTAAGACGCGAACCAGTGACGAAATATGTAAACTTGTAAGCTTTAAGAGACGGTATCCATCTACCCGTGGCCAAAAAGACTTAGCCATCTTGCGTTCCAAGGTTTAATCGCTCTATGTTCCAATGTAAAAAATTACAACTACTAAAAGAATAAACCTAGTTTTTTGCGAGAGTTCAGAAATGCATTTGCGGTTTATGAAAAAAATACATTTTTGGGAGACAAAACATTTTGCGTAGATTTTGTGAGTTGATATCTTCTTTGTTAGTGAATAAACCCACATACCTATAAACAAAATTTACGAGAACTTGGAACTTGCATTTTTTAATACTTCTTAACAAAGGGATTGCATAAAAATAGTAGTTCGGTAACAGTTGCGTCAATAAACGATCGTTTAGCAACCTTCTTTCACAGTTCTACGTTTGCTCATAAAGTAAGTAAAATCGCAATTCAATTCCAAATTCAACTATCAAATCAACATTAAATTAAATACTTTGGGATTCATTGTGTTATTCGTTTAAAATTAATTCCAAAAGGATCACCAAATAAAAGTGTATTCAAACGTGGTAATTTGCGAGTCAAAGTTGTTGCAGGAACGGTCAAACTTTGCATGCAAAAATACATTCAAAAATAGTTTTTAATTTCCGGAAAGCAATAATTGATATTTTATTTAAATTTCACAAAACTATTTCACAAAAGCACTGCATTTGGTTACACAGTACTGTGTGTAAAAATCCAAGTTAAGGGCGTGTCAGACTTGGCAATATTTCCACTTTTTCCAAGCAACTCGCTGTGAAATTGAGAAAGAGAAATTGTATTTCCATGTGTGAACAGCCAGAAAGACCTTTCTGTTGATTTTCGGAAATCAGTTTCAGAAATTAAAGTTGCAAGGTGTGACTGCAACTCAAAGCTCGTGCTGCACTAGCAATCTGTAATTCGCCTTTCGGAAATAAAAAACCTCTTTCGACAGGCACTTTACATGCAGGTGTGACTGATCGTGCAACTGCTTTCTGAAATTTCTCAATTTGACAGCCTTTTCGACATATATTGAAAGCAAGTTGAAATTATTTTTTGAAAGCGATTTGCGCTCTTGCTGCTATAAGGTCCATTCAATAACTTTTCCAGTAACTACTTGCAGCGAGAGCGTACAAGAAAAATAGATAGTAAAATTGAGACGAGAAAATTATCAGAAAAGGTTATTGAAAGCAAAACTAGTAAAAAAAAAACTTGCAACTTACGCTATTTTGACATTTTCCGATGATAAGTTTTGGCGCCCAATTTTCTTTTTGATTGGGAATATTTCCTCTATTGTCATAAACAGGGCACGGATTTTATGGAAATTGCCTATTTTTCTGCTAAAGAGATAGAGTATATTCGATTAAGATTGTCCACGATTTAGCTTTCCCTGTTTCCATATTTTTTATTACCTTTTATGTTGCCTTTGTTCGCCTATTGTACCTTAAAAAAAAGTGATTATTGTGCGAAAAAAGCCCTAATTCCTGATACTATAAAAGTTTCAAACGTTCCATATTTAAATTGGGCGCTACTTGTATCAACTCACGTCGAGCGCACGTTTAGTACATTTAAGGCTGTGCTAAAGCCTGTTCTGTTACACAAAAAAATCAAGTTGATAATGAAGAAAATCGGTGAATAAATAAAGAAGTAAAAAGTGGTCATATAAAAATGCGCAAAGCTTTTTTGCATGAAAAATGAGCAGGAAAGAATGTTACTCATACGCCATGTACACCTGAAAATACATTTCTCGAAAGCTTATCCTTAGAATAAAAAATTAACTCGATTTTCAGAATCAGCGAGCAACTCCATATAGGAATTGGATATGTAGTGGCGTCCGTTGAACATTTTTCCTGAAACCGAGTGTTATTTTTCAGATTTGTCTTTTTTTAGTGCCTTCCTTTGCCCGTTTTGCTATTTCTAGTGCCTTTTCCTGCCTATTTCGCTATTTCATTTTGCCTTATCCAGCCTATTTCGTTGTTTTATTTTGCCCTTTTTATAGGTTTTTAGGTCCTAAAAATCCGTTCCCTGGTCATAAATATCAAAAAATAAATATTAAGTACATAGTTTTAAATTGCTCATCCCTATTTTCATTTCACTAATTCGGTTTCATCAAATTTTCCTCTTCAACACTTTGTTTACATTTGAATTTGAAACATAACCTTATTTTTTATTAACATCTGCAAATTCCTGCTAAAATTTTTACTAACAAGAATTTGCAGCTCTTTCGGGTTGTTACGCTATCGAAATCACTCTCTTGAAAATTTGATGGGCTATTAATGCATTAAAACAAAAAAAACTTGGAAGTATGGATTTCATATTGAATGGACCTCTATTCACACCTTGTATTTTCATTTCCAAATAACGACGAAAATTACTCTTTGGTTATTCACACGGGAAAGTGGACTTTCACTTTCTCAATTTGATAGAAAAGCGCATTCAAAAAGTACTTGTGTTGCCACGTCCGACTGCACCGTTAGTTTAGAGTTTTTAAGCACATTTTCCTTATCGTCTTCGTCCCAAGTATTTTATCAAATACATATTTACATTCCTTCGTTAGCAACGAGTGTTGGTGGACGTGTTTCGGCGCATAATATTAAATACTTTGCTTTTTGGCGCAACGGCACATGTGTATGTGCTTTGTAAAATCACCATTTTGATTTAAGTGGATAAGAAAAAACCTAAAAACTATAGCCTTTTTCAAGGCTGACGCTTTTAAGTACAGACGGTGCTTCGCTTTTGGCGTCACAGCGTACTATTGTGGACAAATCTGTGAAAAATTTTTAATTCACCGGAATTGTGTGGGAGCACCCAAGGTTCAGGTGAGTGATTGTGACTTTAGTGTGGGGTTGCGAAATCTCTTGTGCTTTTGTTTTAACTTTTTTGACTTAATAAAAATCAAGCCTGCCCTCTACGGCAGGAAAAAAACACAAAGCCGCTATGGCGTCCTCACTATCGAGGACGTCATCGGCAGATGACTTCGAAGCTTTCGCGAGCAACAATTTAGTTAGAGGCAAGCGCCTAAAAAAAGAAAAAGAAATTAGAATAGCAAAAATGCTAAAGGCTCATGACATGGCAAGAACTAGTCTTGACATGGGTGTAACCGGTAAGGGAAAAAACGTGGAGGAACCAAGTGAAAATGAAATGAGTATAGATATACAAGAAGGTAACGGGACAACGACGAGTACCGATAGCCCGCTTTTGGCTACGGATAACGGACAGCAAGCAAGTACAGTGACTGCAAAAGATGCTCACTCAAACTCAAATTCAGACATTACTTTGTATCCCCACAATTTTTCCGGCGTTTACATTGTCTTAGTTGACTCATCCCAATGTAACGACATGATAACCGATAGAATCACAAACGGTCTTACACTTTTTAACAAAATTAAAAATTTTAGAATTAAAGATATTGACCTGATTTTTGCTATTGGCAAAAGTCTATATAAGGTTACCTTTAAAAACGCGGCTGCAGCCAACAATTTCGTCCTCAATGATAAAATAAAATCTATTGGTCTCAGAGCTTTTGTACCTAAAACGGCAGTAGAAACATACGGTGTAGTGAGGGGCATTCCGACATGGTGTGAGGAAGCGGAGATCAAGGCCGATGCCATCTCTAGCGTACCTATTACCACAGTCAGGCGCTTCACGCGTAGAAACCAGGATAACGAATCCTTTACTCCCACAACCACTGTCAAAATTGGATTCTCCGGAAAAGAAATACCTGAGTTCATTATACTCAATTATACCAAACTTTACGTGGATTTCTACGTCCCACCCCTAAGGCAGTGCTTAAACTGCGGTAGGCTAGGACATACTCAGTTTTCCTGCAAGTCAAAAAAAACGTTGCATCAAATGTGGCCTTGTTACCTGTGATATTAACTCATGTGATAAAAAATGCATTCTATGCGGCAGCTTAGAGCATGTTTCTACTGACAAGCTCACCTGCTCGGCATGGGAAAGAGAACGTTCAATCAACCACATAAGAACAGTTAAAAAACTGTCCAGGCGTGAAACAATAAAAACCTATTTCTCCGAGAGCCAAAACCGGTTTGACTTACTCGCTACTGAGGACTTAGATTTCCCGAAGATTTCTGAAAAGGAAGAGAATCTTAAAAATAGGGATTCGAATGTTAACAAAAAACTTACACGAGCAAAATACAGTACAATTGTACGAAAAACAATGCAAACTATCAAGGCACCAGCAGAACAAGCAGCCAGTAGGGAAAACAGGGTTAGAGCACCCAGAGAGTCTGTTCTTAATAAACCAGAATACCTTAAAGGGAAAGTTACTGAAATGGAAAAGCTTATCACTGAATTATTCAAAATCATTCAGAAGGCCTGTGCTGGTGAGCACTTTGGCGATGTTCTAGGGGAGGTACAAAACGTTAAGCAAAAATTTGATGAGGTTATGATCCAGGAAGATTTACATGCGATAAACAGGGGAACTAATCCCCTGGCCCATGCATAAAGTAATGAAGATATTGCAATACAACTGCCAGTCCTTAAAATCCAATATAAACACCATAGAGTACTATTTAAACCATTACGATTACGATCTTGTATGTCTAAGCGAAATTTTCACTTGTAACGAACCACAACATAGGAATATTATAAATTATAATATAATAGAGAAAAATAGAGTTGATGGCTATGGCGGCGTCGCCATAGCTCTGAAAAAACAAATTAAATTTCACAAAATTAACTACATAACTGATGCTGATGTCTTAATTATTAAAACTAAAAATCTAAAGCCAAATCTTGTAATTTGTGCGGTTTACTTCCCCCCAAGCGTACTCACTAATGACTTCAAAAACGAAATAACCAGGCTCCTTTCATTTTTAGAACACCAAGAAAATGTCCTACTACTCGGCGACTTTAATGCCAGGGCGAGAGTGTGGGGTGACCAAACTCAATCCTGTAGAGGCAACAATCTGCACAGAATAACATCTGAATACAATTTTTGGCACTTGAATGATGGCTCAATTACTTTTAAAAATGATACCTTGTCTCCCAATGGGTCAGTGCTTGACCTGTCATTCACAAATAGCTCGATCCCTTTTGAGTGGAAGACTGACCCCACTCGGTTGGGTGGAAGTCATCATTTCCCTATCTCTATAGAAACCACTATGGTCACCCACGAAGGACATAGGTTCCTGGCTAAAAAAAAACTACTTGATAGTTTACAGAAAACCATTCTTGAACCAAATTTCTACGACATACACTCGCAACTTCAAACTGAAATTGAAGCAGCCACATACACTCTCAGCCCAAATAGAAGTCCAAAAGCCTGGTGGACTGACGAGCTTGACAAAGCCTTCCGCTTTCTCAAAGCAGCATACAAAAAATGCAAATTATCACCCTCACCGCAAAACTTTCTGGATTTAACTGAAATCAAGAAAAAGTGGAAAAACCAAGTAAAAGAAGCAAAAAAGAAAAATTTTGAAAATAAAATAAGTGAACTAAATGAGGCCCCCACTACAAAGAATGCTTGGAAATTTGTAAAAGCTCTAAGGGGCGATTACAAAGGTTCCAATAACTCACCTTGGTCAAGTGACAACAACAAAGACTTTCTAAATTTATTAAAAAA
>NW_023458561.1:58244025-58251951 GCF_013731165.1 Rhagoletis pomonella | reverse complement strand
CAATTGTCAATTTTATAGCGCTGGGTCTCGAGCAAGATGTACCAGATTACGATATGGATAGCGGCGATGAAGTTTGGATAAGCCAACAGAGTCGACGTCTTGATCTGACACCACTGAAGTTCGAGCAGATGATGGATCGGCTAGAGAAGAGTTCAGGGCAAATGGTCGTTAAGCTAAATGAGGCGAAGGCACTGCTTAAGCAGGACGATGAAGTCAGCATTGCCGTTTACGATTACTGGCTTAATAAACGTTTGAAAATGGTAATGATCATATTTAGATAAAGAAAATAGAGTAAAAGTAATAGAGAATGTGCCAGTACTTATATGATGCACATTTTGTACCTTCATACATATATTTTGGTTCTAAATTGAAATTCAAAATACAAAACAAAAAATTGAATTTTGCTAAATTAAAACTTGCAATAATACAGCAACACCCGCTGATACTGACTGTGAAAACGGAGAATCGTCCGGGCTCATCTTCGAACAATCCGTACTTAGCATTTCGCCGACGCACCGAAAAGATGCAAACGCGAAAGAATCGCAAAAATGATGAAACGTCCTATGAGAAGATGCTCAAGCTGAGGTGCGTACGAAAATACTTTAGTTTAGTTTTTTTTTTTTTGCAACATAAAGCGTGTAAATATATTTACAGCTATAGTTTATTATGTTTGAGTTGATTTAAAGTTACGAGTTTGGTATTGTGAAGTCACGAAATATAAATGAGTGACAACTTGCAAATTGCTGTTACGGCAGATATATTATTCAAATTAGTCTACATTAGCATTCAAATTAGTTGATTTTGATACGGCAGGCCTTAATTGTAGCGAAGTTGAAAGCTAAAGACAAAGCGAAAACAAATAGAATTTTGAATATTACACTTCCATAGTAGAATTTATGCCCATAAAATTATAGAGAATATAACCAATGGAAATAGAACGATACAATTACAAATTGAAACAAATGTATTAAGTCGTATATAAAGATGATAAATACAGAAATACTAGAACAAGGAAAAATTAACGTGGAACCAAAGCATTTCATGAAATCTATAAACAAGGAGTTCGGAATCGGTTTGAGAGTGTGAGACTTATATTTTTCTGTCCTACAAGACTACAACCTTATGCTGCCTCCGAACTTCATATGATACATGGGTATAGTTATAATAATAGAAGTGTGCACGCAGTTATGACATTGTGTGGTGTTTCATGCCCAAAGTTCAGGAAAGGCTAGCAATAAATAAAAGTTCAGTAAATTACTATTCAAATTAAAACAACAATATCCAACTGACTCACTCACTGGTGTAGTATTAATTTTCCAATTAGCAAAATTAGCGTAGAAAAATACTTTGCCTTTATGACCCCTGCAAGTTAAACTGCGTAAGCCAAGCAGTAGTAGTAATCGCTGAGCTTCGTTTTTTTTTTTTTATCAACAAAATAATACTAATTATTCGCGTACATACATAACTAGGCGCGACTTGCAGCGTGCCACCACCGTGCTGGAGATGGTGAAGCGACGCGAGAAGACGAAACGTGAGCAATTGCATTTATCTATAGAAATCTTCGAGAAGCGATATCAGCTGCGCGACTTCAGTGGTGCTCTATTCTCCGAATTGAGTTCTTCGCTGAAGAATTCCAGGTATGATTCTTATAAATACTTATTCGATTGCGCTTCCAATTACTTATTTACTTCACTCTCAACTTTACAGACCTGCGTTTGCCCCTTTGTATACGAATCAATACTCACACCATGCATCTGCGACAGGCACCACACCCACTGGTGTTGTATCAGCCGGTGCGGGGACGCATGCTGCCGGTGTTGGCAGTGTACTGGGGCCAGGCGGTTTGCTTACATCAACGGCGGGTGCGAATAGTGTCGCAGCCGGCAGTGGTGGACATCTGTATGCGTCGGCTTCGCAGTACCTGAATCCTTCAAGTTTAACCATTGGTAAGTTGCTTAATGAAATTTGTGTATTTTTTCACTGAATGTTGCTATTACTTAAGTTATACACTTTTAATTTTCTAACCCACCCTCTTTTCAGATGCAATCAACACTGGCGCAAGTGGTGGTAGTGGTAATCGCAAGGAGAAGCGACAGTATAAGAAACGAAAACATAAATTGCCGCGTGATAAGCAACAGCAGCAGCAACAACAGCAGCAACATCAGCAACATCAGTATTTGGGTGGCGTTAGCAGTGGTAATGGCTTGTCGGCGTCGGCGCTTGGTGGCGCAGGTGCAGCGTTAAGCGCGCAGCATTTGTTACATTTGCATCGTCACAGCTCATCGCCCGCTGCTAATGAGTCCAATATCGAGACGGAGGAGGAGGAGTTTGGCAGTGGTGGTTTGGGTGGTGGTCATCATGCGCACAAAATGGGCTCCGAAAGTGAGGAGGAGATACCGTTTGCATTTAGGCGGAAGCAACATTGCGACTATCAGAGGGTGAGCTATTGCGATGGCTAAAGATTAGATGTGAAATTGACAGTACAAATGAGCATTGTTTTGTCTAAACATGTATGTGTACATATGTACATATGTAAGGAATTTGGTAAAAGTCGTTTGCTATATTTTATGTCACTGTAATTTTGGTGAGAACACTAAAGGGCCTATTTCCGATGAGCAATTCCGATTGAGGATAAAAAAATATTCGTTTTCAGATCATATATTTCAGTTATATATAAAGCCCAATGGCGGCTATTTAAATATGGAAAATGCAACACTGATTTTGAATATGAATTCGCAATAAACTTAAATGCCATTTAAATTTTTATCTGAAATTGACCCTAAGACTAAAAGACAAGTGACCTAAACCAGAACATTCTAAGTTCGGGTAGATAAATTTGAGATTTTTTTTAAATAAAGAAAAATATCTTATATCTATATATTCATGTAACTACATATGTATATATAGGGATGATTTTCGAATTTGTAGAATGACAATTTACATTTGGTCTTTATTCATTTTGCTTACAGCCTTTAGTTCATGATGGCAATTGGCCTTGGGAATCGAAGGAAGATTGTGGATTTGGTGATCCGAAATATCGATTCACTCTAACATCCATTAAACATCCGAGGTGGATATATTGCTCTAAGCCAATTTAAAGTTCTCATTACATAATATGGGTCCACTTTATTTCAGACCTCGTTGCATTGGTTTCGCCAGACGTCGCATGGGGCGTGGTGGCCGTGTTGCTCTTGATCGCATAGCCACAGATATGGATGATTTTTGGTCACAGCTCGATTACACGATATTTGAAAGCGATACCACTGCGTTAGCGACGAAATGCTCAAATATCAAAAAAGAGCCTGTGAAACCCGCCTCGCCACCCACGGTTGTTGACCTGCCGCCGCCGTCCAACATAGGTAACGCAGTTGGCCCAGCTGCCATCACAATCGCCAGCACCTCCACGACGACATTATTGCCTGCATCACAACTACCCGCCAACACAACGATCAAAGTCGAGCCCATCGACGTGGCAATAGATGTGTCGCCAATCAAAATCGATGCTAACGCCGCGCAAGTCAGTGACGATGATGGTGTTGAGGCCGACTTTGATGACGACGACTATGAGGAGGCTTTGCATACAGATGTGAATATTTCACGCGATGCCAACTACATTTCGTCCATGACGTTGTTACGACAGCGGCAACGTCAACGTATGCGCTTGCAGCAGAAACGACGACGGCGTCGACTGCAACGCCAAAAGGCCATTGAAGAGGGTGGCGGTGACGGCGAGTGCGTAAAACGGCAACGCTTCAATAACACCGACAGCGTCGTGGTGGATACAAAGTCAGTGACTGCGACTCAAAAGGTTCCGTCGGCAAAAGAGGAATTGCCACGTCGTTTGCTTCATCAGCTGTCCAAGTTGATTGATGAGAATAGCATGAATAGCATAAGCAGCTTCTTGCTGAGCGAAAAAGTGAAACGTGAAAAGCTGAATGGCGATGACGTGTCCGATGAAGTTGTCGTCGACTTGGAGCGGCAGCAGCAGCAGCAACAACAACCGTGGCCAAATCGTTCCAATAACAATTTAATTAACTACAACAACAACAACAATAGTAGTAGTAATATAAATAAGAATGTAGGCGTTAGAGATAAATTCAATGTGATAAAAAGCGAAGGCACCACCAGCCCAGGCTCATTGGCGGCAGCGACGGTCTCAGAACCAGCGGTGGCAGCTACCGTAGGAGCGGCGTCGTCGACAACGACCGCCACTTCAACAATGTCCATGTCGTCAGCAGCACCATTAACAAAAGCCATCAAACAAGAACTAATAGATTGCACAAGCGGCGGTGCTTCAGCCGACGATTCGAATGAACCATTGAGCAGCATAAAGAAATCTGCATCTGCGTTAACGGACACCACATCCACTTCAGCTATGCAAGTGTTGGAAGACGAGGAGAATGTGAATTTGGCGCAATTGAGCAGTCTAATCAGACACACTGTGAAGAAGGAGCCACTGGACGATGATGCTGCCGCGTCGCATGCATCGCTAACAACTAGCACAACGAAATTTAATTCTGCAAATTATGCGCATGCCAGCATCGACGATGAGGATATGTCAACGCCGCTAAATCAGTTGCCCGATGTCATACGCCAGCAGCACCGCCAGTCTTTGCAGTTCAATAACAAATTGAAGTGTCAGCAGCTTGCCGGCGATGTTCCATGCAGCAGTGGCATCAATGTCTTAATCGACGACACCTTGCCCACCACATTCGATGGTGACAAGTACGATTACGGTGGCAGTCTTTCGCCGACTTCAAGTCAGCGGTTGGATGTTTGCAATGAACTGCTCTCCGAAATACGCAGGGATTGGTTGCATTTTCGCCCGAAGACGCCAACCGATGACCTGTCTGATAGTAGTGATTGCAAGTTGTCGCCCTCGGAGCCACTGGTCGAGTGGACGCAGCAGACTCCTATAGCCGTCGAAATGCTGCGGTTGCCGTGTGATAGTGTTGAGTCAAAGAGAACTCTGCGCACGCAAAAAAACACTGAGCAGACGTTGAACAGTCTGTGGGATACACATTCCGACGATGCGCTCTTCGTAAGTAGTAGTTTCAAGTATGCTGAACTCGAACCAGATGTGCAGCTTCTACAGACTTACTATGCGCCAGAAGTGACGCGCGGCAGTAGCAAGAGTCCTGACGTTGGCGCAGCAGGCAATTCGAACTCGGCCATTGACTTCAATTTGAGCGGTGACTCGCTAACCGATATAAATCTTTTGGGCGACGGCGATGAAACGGATGAAAATATGCTCGTGAACATACTGAAGGAATGTGACGACATTAAGACTCTGAATCAGGCTACAAATTTTTGGAATGGCATACTCGAAGGTGAAGCAGAAGTTGATGAAGTAGCTGCTGATGTGGAGACTGACTTACTGGCATGCATCGAGGGGAAATCGTCGAAGCATAAGGAAGGCAGACGTGCTTCACGCACTAAAGGCAGCACCGGTGGTGGTTGTGGCGGCAAGTGGCGCAGTGGCTGTGCAATATATGGCGGCACAAGTTTCAACACAACGGATGCCACTAGCACACTTCCTGACGAAGTGTTTTTCCAAAAAGTGCAACCAAAAGTAGAGCCCGCCGACCTAGCTGAAGAGTCAGAGACTACAACGTCAGCAGCGCCTACTAATGCAATTATAAAGACAGAGCCCGTAGACGATTTGTCCGACCCAGCAACGCCTAGTGTTGGTGGCTTAGTAACCGCACAACAGCAGGTGACAACTTCGTTAAGCACTATACCCGCGCAAATATTGCAAAATACGGCTGCAGCTGGCGTTAGTCTTGGTGGCGGTGCCACAACTGTCGCAAGCATACCGCATTTCATTACGAACAGCGTGCAGCCACAGCTTGTTGCCACGTCCGGAGTGGTACACCGTCAGCCACAGCTGCATATGCAGCAGCAGTTAATTACACAGCAACAGCAACAGCAGCAGCAGCAGCATCAGCATCAGCCACAAGTGCAGCTGCAGGAGGTGGCTGCAGTTGGTGATATTATAACGGTAACTTCAACGAACGTGCCACCATTGCAGCAACAGCAGCAATACCAGCATGTCCAAGTGCAGCAGCAACAACAGCAGCAACATCAAATATTGCAGCTACGACAACCCCGTCTACAGAACGTCATGCAGCAACTACAGCAAATTCAACAGCAGCAGCAACGTCAACAATTGCTGCAAATGCAACGAGATCTGCTATCCGGCGGGCCGGTCATAACTCAATATGTATCGGCAACGCCAACAAATGCCGGCACCACAACTGTTACGACCACGGCACTTCGCCAGCCTACACTCACACCAATTGGCGCCACAGCGACAGGAAATCACACTATCTATACCACCACCTCGGCGGCAGACGGCAGCATCATGGGTGGCACACAAAAAATTTACATACAAAAAGCCACACCCACAATCAGCAGCGGTACCGCTACCCTATCTGCATCGCAAGTTCCTAACAGCCAGTCGTCCGCAAACACAGCGCCTGCATCGGTTATTACGCTGTCCAATATGAAGCTGGAAAACAATAGTGATGGAGGTGCGTCCGCAAGTCAGACAGTGACGTCAGGTAGTACTACAAATATACTAACTATCGATGGTAATGGCGTCACGGCATCGCCTATGAGCACCACGGGTTCTGGTGTCAACATCATCAGTACGGCGGGTGGACATCAAGTGGCTGTGCACAATATTAGCGGTGGTACTATGCAGCATTTGACTAGCACCAACAACAGCGGTGGCACTGT
Source organism: Rhagoletis pomonella (assembly GCF_013731165.1). Lineage (NCBI taxonomy): Eukaryota > Metazoa > Arthropoda > Insecta > Diptera > Tephritidae > Rhagoletis > Rhagoletis pomonella. Next base: position 58,245,210 of record NW_023458561.1, on the reverse strand, counting down.
ACAACATTTGTCGTCGCCGTCAGTTTCGGGTGGCACTACGCCACTTATTGTTACAACAACGACACGCCAAGCGCAACAACAGCAGCAGCAGCAACTTGTGCATCAACCAACACAACAAATTGTGTGGCGTCAAATAAGTGGTGGCACGACGAATACTGCGTCAGGTGCAGGTACCACCGTTAGTGGTGCCGATGCTGCGGCGGCAATGGCGGCCGCAGCAGCCGCAGCCGGCTCGGCTGGCAACAAGATTGTGTGGGCCAGTCGTCCGGGTCAAAAGCGGCAGTTGAATGGGCCAGATGGAGCGACAGGTGGGTGAAATTTGAGGGGAGGAAAGAAATAGTTCTACAATTCTTAAAAAATCACAACTTAAAGCAGTGTCACACGATTGATACATTTGTACAGATTTGTACAATTTTTTAATTGGCTTATTGCTACAAAAACGCGACAATTTTTTTTTGTAGTCAACCGATTATTACAATACCTCGAACTTCTATTGAAAAAATTAACAAACGGTTTTCGTGATTGCGATAAACAAAAATAATTGTGCATTCACACGATTGGGATACAATTCGCACCAAACTTTGGGCAAATGTCCAATCGTGTGACACTGCTTTTGGGGTTGCCTAAAAACATTATTGGACACAAGACACGCCATTTCTAGTATTAAAACAGTTTATTAGATACACTATAACACAAGTAAAGCAGAAAGGGTTATTTGCTATTAATGATAGTTTTTGTGATTTTTTAAGTTTTCTTTAATCCTAGAACCATAACGTCCTTCCATCCTACGTTAAGACCAACTATGCGTAAATTGTACATAATACAAATACAAAATTTTACAAGAAATTTCAATTTCACTGTATTAAAGAAAATACAAGGAGTAAATTAAATTTCAATGACAGATTTGACAGATTTTAATTTGATGTTCACCACATACGCATATTTTACGCATAGACTTGTGCTGCACTCGCTCTCAAACCTTCAACTGACCACATATGCTGTCCTTTCGCATTTCTGTATATATAAAAATACTTGTTGCACGCACTGCCGGCATTGGGTACCGTTACAGCGTGGCACACTTGTGCAATCTTAAGAGCGAAATACACCACACAAGCGGCTTGTCAAATATTCTTCAAATCTACTTTTCCCATTTCGCCATACACCATGCAAACATGACTCGTTCAA
>NW_023458561.1:58242595-58243925 GCF_013731165.1 Rhagoletis pomonella | reverse complement strand
AATTAATATATTGCGTTTTTTTCAGTTAAATTCCATTTCTGTTTTGGTTTATTTTTTTTTTTTTTTAATTAAACGAAACCGTTATATAGAGAATACGTTTATAAGTAGGCGTTAGCTAGTAAATAAGTAACGCTTTAGCTATTAATTTCTACTACCACATTTTTTATTTTTATTTTTTTACGCTAATAAAAATTGTAAATCAATAAAAGAAGATGAAAAATGGAAACGCTAAAATTTAAAGTAAGCCTCGAGGTGAAGTATGTAGCTAGAGACAAGTGAGTTAGAGAAAAAATAGAAATAGAGAGGGAGAGAGAGCATATGTATAGTTTGATATGTCAAGAAGAAGGTGGTGGTAGCAAGGATAAGCTACCGCCGCAAGTTGGAATACAACATTCGCTTATTATGATATATGTATATCAGATCTTATTTTCAAGATCGACTTTTTACTTTTTAATAAAATCAAAGAAAATAAAATAAATAAATCAAAAACTATTAACAAATAAGCTAACAACCGATTTGAATTTATTGTTTTGAGCGCCAGCCGTTAACCAGATGCGGTACAACTGGTTTTGAAAGTGAATTCAAAATTCTTCCTAGTCGAATTGGGTCAAACAACGCAAATTTTTAAATCTTACAAATTTTAATTTCAAAATTGTTAATTGTCAAAAAACTGGGAGTGTTCCGCTAAATAGGAAAAAGCCCCGAAACCATAGAAAATCCCGAAATTTTGGCTGAAAAGTCAAAATAGCTGTGAATTTATTTTGAAGTTTTCCAATTCTTCAAGCTTATAAGAACCGCTCAATAAAAACGCAGTTTTCGAAATGGATTTTCAAAACTAGTTTTCCAAAAATGAAAAACCGAGTGTAGAGAAAGGAGTGCATGTTAGTCTGATAGAAGTTGAAGTTATCGAAAAATAAATTTGGAAAAATTATCGAATTTTACACAAAATTTTTTGATATTATTTCATCAAATTTTAAGCTACATTGTGACCAATTGTTTGAGGTTGTTGAAACACATAACTTTTAGCCATTAATCTCCAGCGTTAAATACAAAATTTTCAAACTTCCACAAAACAGCAAACATTTTTTTTTTATCAATTGGTCCAGCATAAAGCGAAAATAAAAGATAAAATTATGTTTGAAAATTTATTTTTGAAGTCCACTTGATGAAAATTTTGCAAAATTTCGTGCTAAAAAATGGAGCCAATAGTGTATAAGGGGCATTGGGCGTTCTCTTTAACTGCAAAAAGTCTTCAATTTGATTTTGAAAAACATTTTTTGACTTTTCTCAAAACTTCAAAAAATTGTGTTACTCCAGTGAAAGGTGAAAG
>NW_023458561.1:58203242-58242495 GCF_013731165.1 Rhagoletis pomonella | reverse complement strand
GAAAGTTAGGCTCTGTTAAGGAGTAGGATAAAAACCGTAATTTTTTAACACAAATTTGAAGATTTGAAAATTATAGTTTTTTAAATCTGCAGTTAAAAAAGTGAAATGTTCGTTTTGAATAATGTATTGAGAGCATTCGATGGAAACAGAAACTTTTATTGAACTGCAAAAGATTGCATGAAATATTTTTCGAGTTTTTAGTTTCAATTATCCCAAAATTAGACGAAAAAATAGTAGCCTCCCTTTCACTTGAGTCGTAATAAGTTCAAAATTAAATTTACATCGGGAATTTCGATATTTAAAAATAGACTTTAGAAGTCTACACGACAAAATATTTTTAAAAAATTTGCTTCGAAATGCACAACACTTGAATGATACAACATTCTAAACAAATATATTTTTCAAAACTGAATTTCAGAGATTTCGGTTTTCAAGTATTTAACGCATTAAACTGTAGAATTTGTTTCTACGAAAGGCTGACAAATGCTACAAAATGAAGTTAATAAAACTATTTTTTTTTACTTCTTCCAAATTTAATTTTTTAACTTGTTTTGGAATTTTTTTGATTTTTTGTTCAATTATGTTTCTAATAATAATTATTATTACTAATCCTTTTTTCAAATTAAATTTTTCGGTTTTCAAATTTTGTTTTTAGTTTTTCTTTTATTTTTTTTTGTAATTTTTTCCTTTTTTAAACCTTCTTCGAAACTAATTTAATTTTTCGAAACTGCTTTTTCACAGATTTTGGTAGGATATATTGAAAGACACCCTCAACAAAAATTTGAAAGTGTTAGTACCAAAAACAACAAAAACCACTTTTTAAAAAGCCCTACCTGTTTTTGATACTCTTTTTATAATGTTTTTTGCTTCTTCTGTAAAATAAAAAATTTGTTGGTTAGACCCTTTGTGAATTAAAGTAACAATATGTATATCAATTTCTTTCCGAACGTAAAGGCAATCGGTTGTTGGCTAAAATTGAAACTTCATACAATCCATAAAATTCTTCAAAACACGCCCATGTACTTCCGCATATACAAACCTACATACTTAGTAAATATAAATAGCACCGCAGGGAGGGGCAGACCCTTTAAAGAATATAAAATAAAAGAAAATGTATGAACAAATCAAAGTTGGAACTTAGTTAAGCATTTATTAAACTTAAAAAAAAAATCCAATTGTTTTTGAATGTCCAAATAGTTTAGAAGTGAAAATACATATTGGAAAATTTAGAATTACCAGTTAAACGTGCTTTTCGAATTTCTGGTGAAGTGTGATGCCAAAATCGGCGTTGAAGTAAATTAAGAACTTTCAAAAACAGTTATGCAAAATTTAAGCTACAAATCGGAGTTTTTCCCAAACTCAATGCAAAATTTACGAGTATGTTACGAAAAATAAAATTCTTAAGCATTTTTTCGCGAAGTTGACTCATTAATTTCCAACCAAATTTCTTACCTCTTACATAACTAGAACTATGTAGTACTACTCCACACACACACACTCACACCGCAAACACTTTCATACACTCATTACAAACCGGTGTAAAAAAAAGAATAAAAAATTAACTTAAAAAAAAAATGTGAATGAAAAAATGCTGTAAATAGTTAATAATGATGATAATGAATAAACTTAAACTTAATTATTACAATTAAATTATAAAGGAAACGAAAACAAATTAATATTAATGTTAATATTAAAAGTTATGTACTAAATAATTATAATTATAAAATATTACTGGTAATAAACGACAAACAAAGCGAGACAAAAAAGAACAGAAAAAATAAACCAACAAAAACAAAAAGCTTTTTTAAGATGTAACTTCAAAAAAAAAAAATTTGCGAATGTTAAGGTTTTTTTTTGTTTGAATAATCGTGAGCGAGCGACGGCATGTCTGCTTCAGTGACGAGAGCTGGGATTGGTATGCGGAAAAATTGTTCTTTTATTTTTAAGCGTTGCGAAAAGTTTTGCAAGTTTGTGGGATTTCGTCTTTTCTTCTTTGGACTTTTTTACAAGGGCAGTCGAAATTTTGCACTTAGAACTCTAAACCGTTGGCTTGAAATTTGTCACACGCTTCAGAAGATCGCCGCCGCACGGTATCCATTTACTTTACCAAATATATTATGCCGGATTTCCACTATGCATTGAATGGCAAACGTATCTTGGCATTAAATTATACAAATTTTAAAGAAAAAATTGAGAATTGAAAAAGACCTGTGCCATTACGTTAAGAAAAATTGTCATTAAATTTGTTTCCAAATGACATTTTTTAAATGGCACGCATTTTCTCTCAATTCAATTTGTAGTGGAAGTTCCGCATTAATATTAACTTGACGGGAGTCTAATCACGCAGAAAGCGTCAGTTGCTTGGTCATGGGTCAAAGGTTTGTTGAGGTCGTTTTTCCTCGATTCAGCACGTAGCAAAAAGATGATTTGGGGCCAGCTCGTAGAAAATTAAAACTTATTCGTAAATTTTTATTTATAAGAATGCCTTAATTTCGCAACTTAGCTCCAATTCGACATTTAACTGTGTTTGCGCATGCTTCACATTTCCATCAATTATATGTAGTTTAGTACTAAAAGGCACTGGTTTTTGCAGTAATACTACAGTAATGCATTTACGAACTCGACCTGTATTTTATGCTTAGAATTATCATCGAAAGTCTTGAGGCCTCTAGATTTGTATGAAATATCTTTTGAGTTTCAAGTTAACTTTTTTTAAGGAAGAATGCTTTTAATTAACCGGCTTCAAAAGAGAGGAGGAGGTTATCAATTCGTCGGAATATTTTTTTTTTACTAAAAAACAGCAAATCGATTGATATAAATCAGAAAAGCTCATCAGTTTTGTCGACATAATATGACATAGTGTAAACTAGGCTTCATTAAACTTTTGTTTATTATAGTTATGAAAAACTATTAAAATTTCCTAAAATTTTGATTCATATTTTATTCACAAAAGTACGTAAGGCAATGCAACCGAACTTCAGTTGGGTGGCCAGTGGCTGAAATGGCATTACAGATGGCTACTGGCAACTGAAAGCTGGCAACTGAGTTGCTTTATTGGCAACTGCATTGCATTGTGATTGTCGTAGAAATTTTGATTCAGATAATTTATTTCTTTTTTCAACTGTTTCTTCAGCTTATTTACACTCAAGTCTTAGTTGCTGGTTCTTCAAAATTTTATTACCTTCAACTTTATAAAACTCAACTATAGTTGCTATTCATAATACATATACATTTTCATTTCAGTGGCTTTGCCCATCAGCAACCCAAATGCGAACGAAATCGCATCCGGCATCCATAATCGATGTCGCCTAAAAATTTCAAAAATCTAATGCGAATAAAAAGCAATTCTAGACAGCTCCTCCGGAAAACTCTTTCAAGCAATGCTATCCAGCGCCGTTGCGCCCTTGTTTAAGAAATGTTCATCATTTGAAGAACTGCACCATTGTAATTCTCTTGGATCTCCTTAAGAGCCCTTGCTAAACATGTTTTTGCGAAAACCCGAACCAGTCAACCAAATAGAAATTTTGCAGGTCTGCTCGGGTACAGGCCTTGATGAAGAAAAAAATTGTTTAAATAATCTTTCTAGCGCCAAGATTGAGCATTTAATTAAGATTTGCTACGCCAGAAATTAGCCAAGCTTTCTATTAAGGCAGCTGATGGCTATTTTCTATTCAGCCTAAATTGACGAAGCACACTCTATTGAATTTATCGAGTGCCGTAATCTCAAAATCAAATTTCTATTTGAGATACATTCGATCACGAATACCATATTTCGAGCTCTGATCTTTGTCAAGTGAGCGATTCGGAAATTTATAGTTTTTGGAGTAAAGTTTGAGGACTATGTATATACATACATTAGACTGCATCGCCAAAAAAAGATTTAGACTTATGAACTATAACTGAAAGGTATTTTCTCACCCTTTTTATTTCTTTGCAAGTCTTAAAATATGAAAGATTTTATAATTCCAGTGTTTTTTTTTTGTATGGGGAGTGATGCAGTCTAATGTAGCTTTTTCTCAAACACAAGTGGAGGGGTGGCCTTAACCCTAGCACCCACCATTTTGAAAGGTTTCACCTGCAATGTTTTTTAGAAACATTTTTGTTTAAAAATTAGTCCAATATCTTTTTTTAAATTTCATAAGCATATCCGAATACTGTGTAAAAATCGTTGTGGATAAATCGAAGACATACATGTCAAGCGCATTTCGAAACAGCAGCAGTTGGGAGGGAAACTCGAAAAATTGAACTGAACGTTAGAAATTTTCTCAAGGTTAAGTGAATACGCCTAATATTTTATTACTAAAGTTGAAGATTATTTGGCGAACCAGTGTCGCGGTTATTCAATTAGCTCAGTGCTGTGTTTTTGAAACCAAATATTCCTTTTTGGCCTTTATGATCCAGTTCGCCAATAAGTGGGCTAAATCATGATCAAAAACGGTATATTTAAGCAACTTTAAAATTGTGAGAGGAAAAACTTTGAAATTTTGTTACAAATTTGGTGCATTTTTCTAAATTTTAGACAAAGCTTGAAGCTTATATTTAAATGAACTATACTTTTATAGAAAATATATGATTTTTTTTTTAAGGAAAAACATTATGACTTGTAAAACAAATGTGAGACAGACGGTCCGGAGCAATAATTTCCGTACTTTGGAAATTAAAATAGACTTTGTATTATATGAAAATAAATTAAAATTAATTTTAACATTACGGTTTGTTTTTATGACTTCTAAGGCAAATTTAAAAGGGGATTTTTTAAATTGATTTCATGAAATAAATTAGGTAAATAAATATGACAAACATATTTTTTAAAACAAACTTTTATTTGTGGTTAATAAGAAAAAGAAAACTCGACCCCCACCACCTAACGGACATTTTTTTGTGTTATTTCTCTCCAATTAAGTTCTATAGATTCTAAATATAAAACAAATAGGACTCTTGCGCCACTTATCAGTCAAATTTTTTTATGTAGTTATTTTATGTAACTAGTATACTTTTTAAATATGAACCAAATTGCACCATAAATACGGGTTTTCTAAATATCTTGACTCCGGCGCCATCTATCGGGCAAAATTTTTTGTGGAGTTACTCCCCTTCATGTAAGTATATATATGAGACATATCGGATTATAAGTACAGGGTTTGCAAATATCGATACCTGCGCCACCTAGCGGTTTAATTCATCTTTCATTTTTGCATTGTCATTGGGTTCTGAGCTAAGTTTGAAATTAAAAGGATCTAGCTCATCGGGAGAAACTTAATGGGAGCTTGTAATAAATATACAAACTGCAGTCAATAAAATTTGCGATTCTTATTAATATATCTTTTTATGAATAAACGCTTTTCTTTACTTTTATTTAAGTGCCTTTAACTAACTAAAATAGCAAATTTTAATAGAAATTATTGGAAAATTTTAATTTTTAATTTGAAAAAAAAATACGTGGTTACCTTTAAGAGTTTAATTTAATTCCTGCATAACTCCTGCAATTCACATTATTCTACTCCTCTCTGCGCTCGTTCAAGATCTACAGCATGCCCGTCGCCCGCTGCTTTTTTCCAGTTTTTAATTTGCCTTAGTTAATAAAATAATAAAAGTTAGATACTGAAAATATATTTTTATGTACATAATGAAAAATATATATATTTTCGGAGCATGCGTTTAGTTAATTTATCTTGTAAACATAAAACCATACGTATTACGTACAATACAACAACAATAAGAAGAACCTACTACTTTTACACTTATGACCATTATTTTTTATACCATTGAAATACAAAAAAAAAAAACAAAAATCTTAAAATAATAAAATATGTATGTATGTATATTATAATGTGTGTGCTCGTCATTGTGCATACTCTTAAAAAAAAATCTAACTAAAAAGCAAGCGATGCAAGCAGCCAATACAAATGCATTAAATAGCTTCTGAAGAAAATGCTAGAAAATAATTTAGTGAGCGCAAGCGCGCAAACTATAAAAAAAAAATGTGTTAAACAACTCCTTAAAAACCTAACCTAAAAATTATAAACTAAAAAATTTAAAAGGCATAAAAAATTTAAATATCAAATTAAAAAAAAATATATATATATACATATATTGAAAAAGTGTGTAGTCTACTTTAAGTTTAAGCGTAAAGATATGCATTAAATAGCGATAAAAATTAATTGCAAAACAATAAAGCAGCAAAATAAAAATGAAACGATAACATATAAATTGTTGTTGTCTGCAAGCATGTGAAATGTTGAAATGCATATAAAAGCAACAATGAAATAAAAAATCTATGATTTATGCGCGTAAAGAAAACAAAGAAAAGAAACAAAAACAAAACTTTTGTCTTTTAATTTTTCTAAATTTCTTTGCTACTTCTTCGGTTTAGTTGTTGGTTTTTCGGTCTCTAAAGACGGTTTCATTTTGGCTTGAAAGGAGTATGTATTTTCAAAAATTACTCGTCGCTCGGCCTGCCAACTTGGCTCAAACCGTGCCAGTCTCGGCCCTATTTTTTTACTCCAAATGGAACCCAATTTGTCAGTCTGAGGAAGTTTATATAACAGATTAATCTTAGTTTGGTTTTGGTTTGATACTTTTTTCTCTTCAGGATGGCCCCTCAAATAGTTGGCAGCTTTGCTTGCTGCATTCTCGTTCTTTATGTTAATTTTCCTGGGGCAACATCGCATTTTATCGGCAGGTCGTACGAGAAAAGTGTAAATTTTCTTCAGCCTTTGCCATATTTTAACAATTGTTTCCAATTTAGTTTTTGTTTGGCTCTATAATTTTTGGGAATATTTGTTCACATGGAGTTCGGGATGAGGCCGAATAAAACAAACAAAACACATAAAATTAAAAAATTAACATAGAAATTGCGATGTACGTGTAAGCAGGTACATACATTTTAAAATTGAAATTGACAGTTCAAATTGCGCGATTTGGGCATCGTGGAAACTTCCTATAAATCATAAATTAGACGTGACTGGTAACCATTGGCATAGGTCTTTATAAATAAAAACTAAGCAATTGCCTTTTCTTAAAATTTCAGACCTTTTACTTGATTTAATCAAAGAAATTTAAGTAAAAGGTCTGCAATTCTAAGAAAAAACATTTGCTTAATTTTTATTCATAAGGCCCATTGTCTATTGTCGCGTCGAGTAAAAGTCTGGTAAAAATCGACATGGTACCAAAGAAAGGCTGAAATCTGGCACAAACCTGAAAAAGTTAAACAACTTATGAATATCCGAACTGTCATATGATATATTTTTTGAAAACTGACATCTCTAGTACATTGAACCGTCATTGCAGTTTTTGAATAGTACAAAAAAGAGAAGTGACTTTGAACACAAAGTTTTAATGGGTCAAAAAAGTTCCGTTAGAAACTAATAACGTCGTTTGTTGTGAAATATTATCTTAAAAATTCTATGTAAATGGATGCGTCAGTGTATATACACACAGAAAAATATCGACGTAAATTTCGATGTATCGAATCAAAGAAATACATCGATATATTTTTGCCACCGACTTTCCTACTGATGAGCTATAAAGTAGTTCATAATTTCGTATGTAGGCAACAATATAAAATTGAAAACACGCAATTAAATTGCTGTTACTCGACTACGCAAAAAAATTTAGAAACCTGTGTGATGTAGCCGTTAGGGTGTGGGTTCAAGCGCGGCTGAAGTATTTCTGCCATAAAAAAAAGCTTCTCATTGAAACCATTTGCCGTTCGGAGTCGTCGTGAAACTGTAAATCCCTCCCATTTGATTGACAACGTCAGGGCGCGCACACCACAAATCGGAGGAGAGAGATGTTCGGTCAAGCACCAGCAAATGTGTAAGCCTCAATTGATATATATTTCATTTTCTGCTGGGATGCATGTGGTTTATGTTAAAGGATGCCTAAAAATATGCTCCAATTTATGTGCAGGCCTTCTCTACTGCATGGTACAGTACGAGATAAGATTCACTAATGTTCATTAACTCCAAAAAGACGTGTTTGTATGTATGTAGTAAGTATGCTTGCATTACCACACCCAATTTGCCACAGAGCGATGACGATGTCAAATCGGCCTGGTGAATTCTGGTTGCACTCGAATCGACATCAAATCGAAGTAGTTTTTTCCATACAAAACGAAATGTGATTCCGACATCCAGTTTTGTCGTCGAATCTATTTTGAGCTTGTCTGGGAAAAACCATCAAACAATAATGCGAGGCTTGATTCCTATATTTTCTTTAATTCAGATTAAAAAAGTTCGAAATTTTGAGAAAAGCTTATTGTTTTTTTTTTTAAATACTACATACAGTTTAAAAGTTGAATTAACAGTCAAATTTCTCTGAAATGAACTTCTCAATAACGATGTCTTCCCTACTGCGAATAAAACTTAAAAATGTTGCTTTTTAGTTCTGCTGTTCTCCTTATAACGCATTTCCATATAGCGAGTTTTTTTATAACGAGCAATTTTTTCAGCTTTAACTTGAAAGGTGACGCGTTTTCAATATCTATTCACAAAATTTATTGGGGATATCTTCCAATTTTTAAACGCAAGAAGCGTTGGAAATGAGAAACAAATTACCGAGCACTGCATTTGCTTCTCTTGGGTATTCGAAATTTTTGTTGTTGTTCTGTTGACCTCAAATAAAAATGCTAAAGAACGACATTTTTTGTTATATATTAGGAATTCTCTATACAACAGAGAAATTCTCTATACAACAAAGTAATTCTCCGGGTTTGGGGTGTTCGTTAAAAAGAACTTTGGCTGTAAATGGTTTTTATTTTAGAACAGAGTACATAATTTACCAAAAAAAAAAACGTTAAGTGTGAATATTAGAACCCTTTTTAATTATATACAAAAAAAAAAGAACTAGACAAATGCATTAACGTAAATTATTTTTCAATAAAAAATAATAAACTTAGTTAAAATTTTTTAGTACCGCATACATTTTTACTATCTTTTTGTAAGTCGCTGAAGTCGTTTTTGTGGCAGGCCGGCAATGGTCGGCGGCGGACAAGTTGTTCGCCAGTGCCCAGTCGGAATCGAATCTTGAGTATTTGAAACCGTTTGGCAAATTGGATAGTACGTACATTAGAGTGGTCCAATTTTTGTATGGGGGAAAAAAATTTCATCCTAGAAAACGGGGCAGCCGCTTAATTTTTTCCTTTTGATATTTATAATATTTATCTATACCAACTTTCAATTTTCTACTGTAACCAATACAGGGTGCTCAATGACCTTGAAATGCGCTACTGCATCGCTGTGAGACTGGCAAAAATATTGGTGATTTTTATAAAAAGCTACTGTTGCAATGACTACTGAAGATTGTGATATTTTGTTAGATAATTTAAATTTGAAATATTCTTAGGTTGCTTAACCAATTGTTTGATTAATATAAATACATATGTACGCAATATTTCTAGAGTAAAATATGAGTATGCTCTAAATTTATATTTAGAAACGTAAAGCTTGGTACTAGCACCTCCTTCGGCAACAGGAAACATTTTGAAGGTGGCCCAAGCCCTATTTTGGAATTTTTTTTTTGGACCACTCTAATGTACATGCATATGCATACTACTGCATATATACTCCTGCAAGGAAAGCTACAAGTTGTGCATTAGAATGCTACCAGTTTGCGCTTCAGCCCAACTAAGTAGTTCCCATTCTATCCATTTTCAATGTTAGCGACTGGTATTTTTAACTTTGCGATGCCTTATGGATGTCTACCAGTATAAATACTAGTGGTATCACACCAGTTGATGGAATAGTCTGCCAATTCATCTCCCATCAGTCGCAATGGCCGACAGAGTAAAGCACTAGCGTGTCATTCCCGAGGTCCGAGGATTAAGTGCCAAGGCAGTTTTTTTTCTTTTTTTAATGAATTTTTTATAGTTAGATTTTTTATTGTAATTTTTTATAAAGACATCTTTTTCGTTGTTGTTGTTTCCGACAGGGTAGGAGTGTGATGTAATGTGGAACGATTTTCCGTCATCCCTTGTCAAATTTGGTTTGGAGACAAACCGGTTTCGGCGTTGTACCATCTTCAGAACGAAAAATGACACTGAAGATGGCACAACGCCGAAACCGGTTTGTCTCCAAACCAAATTTGACAAGGGATGACGGAAAATCGGTCCACATTACATCACATCTTTTTACTTTAATTTAATTTTTATGGTACAATCATTTAGCTACATATGTTTTTTCTCAAATGAACCAGCGACGCTGAAAATTGACAGAATTTAATTAATTGCGTTTTATTTTTAACTTAGAAAATTCGCTGATCGCATAAATTCTTCGTAATTTTCGAACTGGTAGGCCAGCGATTTAGCTCATACTAGTTAAGTGGTCATTAGTATACGATCAGCGACTGAATGGTTTGAGCACATACAGTGAATTCGCGATAAAGTGAACTAATTAGAAACAAGGCAGTTTACGTTTGTGGACTTGTTCATGTTTGCGTATGCGGAAATTTAAGGCGAAAAACACTCCTGCCCCAAAAGATTAAGGCTTGGTTTGCATCGAGTACATTATTGCCGCTTCAGTCGCCTTCTTCCTTTTTCAGAACTCCCATAATCTGGCATAAGCACTTCGCGAAAGAGAAAAAGAACGATTGAATTAGTGGATTCCCCAAAATGAAACGTAAATTTTTGTATTTCCTATTTAGACAAAACTGACTAAATTTTTATGCGCTTTGAAGGCCATCTTAACTTGTTCACGTTACAGAGTAGTGGAAGAAAGAGGAAGAAGAAAGAAATGCTACGGTTAAGCGGTGTTCACTTAATTACCAGTACAATTGACTTGCTCCAAGATATCGCCGCGTTAATAAAATCAGTTTTTTTTACAAGAAAAATGAAAGAGCCACTTGTAGTTAATGAAAAAGTTTTTATTAATTCGCCTTTAAAGTAGTTGATTTTTCGACAGGGAAATACTTAATAAAGCGACGAATTTCTCTTTTAAAAATGTGTCCATATAAAATGAATAATTAATGCAAGGAGTTCTCCGGCTATATAATAAAATAGGAAATTTTTGATGTTTTAAGTTTATCCTAGAAAGAAAAGCGAAACGACTTCTTAGAATGGTATCTACCGATTTATAAGGTTGTTTCAGGTATTTTTTTGCAAGACTATCTTCTTATAGAAAATATAGTATCTATTAAAATTTGCGCATCTATGCTGATCTATTTATACGCATGTACATATGTACGTAGGTGCATTTCGGATTTAGAATTTTTTAATTAGATACCTTTGATAATTTTGTTAGATTTTTCCAACTTAATCATAATTAAACAGAATCGGAAGACAAAAGTGCTGCGGAAATTTTCTTTCTGATGTCCGAATATTACGCTTATAGATGTTAAATATTTAACTTGTATATACATATAACTAAATAATAAACAAATGTACATATGTAAGTGAGCTACATACAACTAAAAACTGTGTATAACAAATTACATATAGGTATAACTTTAGGTTTATCTTTTTAATTCAATGTATATATGTATATATATATATCGAAAACGAAATTCAAACAGTCACACCTAAAAATTTTCCAAAATCCATTTTTTCAACAGTTCACAGAACATATCGCCGATATTTTTGCAAAACCGCCTAAATCGCCGTTGTGGCAAAAATGAGATTTGGTAACCCTGAACTCCTTTAAATGTATTTGTAAAATAATAGCTAGAGAAAATACCGCCTCTGAAGGCAATGCATTCAAAGATAAACAGTTTTTCGCTCTCCTGAAAAATTTTAGTGCCATAAGATAGGCAGTTTTGCAAAAACGTCGACGATATGTATTTGTAATGTTCGCCAAAATTAATGAAATTTTATAACTTTTTTCATTAACTGAAAAATACTGTTAGGACTGCTGTGTTACTTGCGTCGCTTGCGTGGTATCCAAGAGTTTTTTTTGGTATTTTTCGAGTTGTAACTGTTTTTATTTGGTAAGCGAAATATACGTATACAAACCACTGCAAATTGTAAATATGTAACGAAAAAAAAAACACTTTTGTCCTACAATAAATACAATATAATCTTAAATACAATGCACATATAAAGTCAAATAACGAAGTTAATATTTCATAACAATTTCTTTGAACAAAAACCTCAGCGGAATACTTACGGTAAGTGTGAATTTAAAATACAAAATACTTTCATATATGCATACATATATACATATGTATGTACAAACTGATTAATTTTGCTTTAAAAATTATTTTATTAAGAAATTTTATCAGTGCACTTATTTTAGGCTTAATTTTATACGTTTCGTACTAGTTTGGTATACAAAAATTTCTAATTTTAAGCAAACCGGCCATTGAGGCCTTTGTATCGTTGCTTACTTATGATTCTAGTTGAGAATAATCTTAGCTAAGATCAGTTTAATATTTTGCTCAAATTTAAGTTTCACAAATTATACTTAAATATGGAAAATATTTCGTTCAGAAATATGGTAGCAATGCTTTGTTTACGCAAATCGTAAATCATCTCTTTTAGCATACTTAATAATAGTTTTGATCCCATATTCTGCGGACTTAATCTAGCAAAAATGGCAAAAAACAATAAATCGCTCAGAGCGGTAGACTAAACTGAAAAGTACGGCGTCGCTTTCTAGTAAAGAATGGTAACTTCTGACAACTTCAACATAACCTCCAAATTTTGCTTGTAAAATTTTGTTGACAGCTGACCGTTTGACACATTTACCAGAAAAAAATCTGCGGACTAAAAATGGTAATTTCTTACAAATGGAGTACCTTATTTGATCTCTTATGTGTTCTCTCAGTTGCCACTGAACCGAATACGGGATCGATTTCCAGTTAAATTTGGTGAAAAATGGTAAGGTAGGACTCATACGGGATCACAAATAATATTTAATACTTGCGAATACTTCCATTCTCTGTCTTCGTTGCTACTCCATCACTTAAATATACTTTTTAAAAACACTTTTAATTTTTCAAAATTATTATTTTTCGATATTCACATATTAATTTGCAATTTATAATCAGCTGTTGGAAAGGATGAGTAGAACTTAAGTCGCCATATTTGCGACCTAAGTTGTACATAAGTAGTTGGTGAAACGCAAAATCCTAGTTCAACTTAGTAATACCGGCCCTAAAGATCGTAAATGTGCAACGATGAGAATGAGGTGATCTCTGTTTTTAATTTGCAATTTAAATTTCAGTATATCTACACACATACAAGGCACGTGAAATAGGTTATAGCACTATATAGAGCAAAAACAACAAGTTGTCAGAATAGGTAAGCAAAATTTGACATAAAGACAGCTCAGCGACGAAATGCAAAAAAAAAATTAAATTAGCCGCTCTGCTGCTGTTACCTGTTCAATAAGCCTTGGTATCATATTTTCTTAGCCAGCTGTTCGGGCTCGATAAAATAGCCAGTCCAGTTCTTGGACAGTAATTTAAGTATGACGACGATAGTCAGGACATCTATAAGTAAAGTATTCTAAGCTGTGGAAAGTGGCAGCTAAAAGTTTTACAAGTTAAGCTTTCATTTGCACAGTCGCGCGATTTTTTGAGTCTAAAGTATTTTTTGCAAGGTAATTTCGAAACAAATTTTTAATAATTTTTTTGGCTCAACCTACATTTTTCGGTGACACCTACATTCGGCAAAACTATTATTTTAAATACTAGTTATATTGGAATAATCAGAAAACTTCCTTAGCAAACGTATAGGGCCAAATTCACAGTGCATAGTTAACTCAGAATCGGCAGTTAACTACAGATTTTTGTATTGAAAATCTATAGTTAACTGCCGATTGGGAGGCCTTAATGTTATTTGATGAGCTTTAATCTACTTACATTAGGGTGATATGGTAGAGTATAAGAACCGAGATCTGGTGGGTAAGTTCTTGAACGAGGTGCTTGAGTCAATGAACTTTAGCACAAAACAAATGGATCTTCGAGCCAAAAACACCGACGTATTTCACCTTAAGATCCGTCTGTAAATGTCGAAGATATGGCCCCTACGTTCAGCCAAACGAAGAAATCTTAATTCGAAATTGCCTTGCAAATATACTTGGGGACTCATGGGTTACACTAGGGTGGTCAAAAAAAGGTAAAGTCGGAATTTTAATGCTCTCGCCACCTAGGATTGTTCTATATCGAAAAAAAAAAATTTTTATTTTCAAATTAAAAAGTATTTAGAGGTCACTCAAAGCGCTTAAAGTTTTCCATGTATTTCCATGTGTAGAAATGGTATAGAATCCTTGAAAATCAATATTTTTCGATCGGAAAACTCTGGTTCTCTTCAGAAGACTTTCAATAACTACTATACCCAATTGTTTTTTAATCATTTTTGAATACTAAGATTTTTTATTGTTCCCCGATTGGATTTTCTGTGGTTTTTGGCGGACCCAAAAATATAGTGGTGTTGGTTAGGGCCTTTGTGAATTAATGTACACTCTGAAAATTTTTTTTAAACATTTCATGTGTATGTTTTCAACATCTCATGTTCAAAATCAAATCTTCAACATCTTATGTGTATATTTACATACATACATAGATTCTGGTTGAGAAATACATAGACACTTTTTAGTAGCTGTTTTATATGCGCTTTTTAGAGTGTATCTTAGTATCTGAAATCACAAATTCCTTAAAAACTTAGATTCTCTGGAGTTCGTAACAATTTTGCTATATCATATTTTGTACTATATGTATATCTACCAATTAGAGTGTTCTTTTATTTTACATTTTTTTCTAGATTTCTATGATTATTTACCATATATTGGTGTGGAGGTATATACGCTTACTTCTTAGCAAGTTAAAATTAAAAATATAAATTTGTACAATAAACTCTCTTTCGCTTCTTACGATGATCACTTTTTATAACTAGCTAGCGATAGTCCATCAAGTAAATAAGGCAGCTGCAAATATTTATACGGGTAATAAAATATTTATTAAGTATAATTAATCATTTGTAATGTATGTATGTATGAATTTATTATCATTATAGTGTTGAAAATTAAACTAATTAATTAAAGACATAATAAAAGATACCTAATCTATTAAACATAATTAAATATGTATAAATAAATTATACAACTATAAATATGTAATTGCAACATGTAAAAATATATGTAAATTAAAAAATTGATGTAAATTATATTTTCTAGTAGTTAAATGTCCAGTTAAAATTTTAAAACAAAGTTAAATATTTGACAAAAGAAAAAACGATACTATAATAGAGGTAGAATACTTAAATTGTGTGCTGGACATTTTATGAAATTCCAAATGTAGTCTTGTCAGTTTGGTAAATTACATGTGATGTTACTAACTGCTATGCATATGTATATACATATGTAAGTAAGTAACCTTTTATATATGTATGTACTTAATTAAATAAAAATAAATAAATATGATTGTATGTGCATGACTATATGTGTATATATATATATTTTTGAAAAAGAAATTTAGTATCTATAAAAAGAATAACTATTATGAGTATAAATAACAAATTATAAAAGTTAAATTATATAAGCATTATTTAGTAATTGCATTGCAAGTTATGATAACTAAAGGTATGACACCCATTTCAAATAAAAGATATGTAGTTTAGAGTCCAACTTATATATATTTAGCTGGGTGACTTATATGCACAGTCTACGGGCAAGAAAGTCGGGCAAGCAAAAAATTGATTTCGCTGAGTTCTATGAATTTTTTCGCCTAAAACCAATACCATTCAATTTCAATTTATTTAAATACTAGTGGACCCCGCGAACTTCGTTCCGCCCAAAATATATTTTTTATTGAAACATTTAGTCCAACGTTTTCAACAAAAATTCACGTTCACGTTTAGTTTTGTGGTTGGCAGAAGGCATATCCTCTATTGCCGTCTTAAATAACTTAATGGAAGCGTTATGTACGTGAAGCAGTTCTTGCCGCAACAATGATCCGGTTCGATGGAGAATCGCTCTTGAATCTATATAGTACAGTTGGTGGCAATTTCAAAATATGGCAGTATCTTTTGTCCACAAAAATCCCGCCGTACAGCAAGAACCGCCATCGTTCTTGTGGTTAATTTAACGGTGGTAATTTATATTTGAACCCTGGTGTCTCCGAATGACTTCACTTGACGACTTTTATCCATAACTCGACTCCAGCGCCACCTTGCAGCTCTTTTTATGCAATAGTATTGCCCCTACCCTTGCCAAATTGCGTAGTAAGTACGATTTTTAGTAATAACTCGACCCTAGCGCCACCTAGCGTTTTAAGTTGAGAAACAAAATTACACAGGGACCCAGGGACTCAAACACATACAATTTTTTTACCAAAATTGTTTCGGTCCTTTAGGAGGAGTTCACGCACAAAAACACATACCGAAGAATTATATATATATGTATTTACAGATAGGTAAGACTTCAGTGTATTTGGAAGGCGCCACGCCCCCTTTTCTAATAACCATCAATTTTCTTTATGAGTATGGAATTGATTTCAAATATCTCCATACCAAGTTCCAGGCCTCCGCGACAAATACTTCCAGAGATATATGGTATAAAAAATTCGATTTGTATGGGAGATGCCACACAATCTTGATATATCGAAATTTTTATCATCCTTGGAAAGTCTGCAGTAGGTGTTCAAAATTTCAAAAAAATCGGTACAACCGTTCCCGAAATCACCTTTGTCGAAATTTATAGACACCGGAAATTAGTTGTCGATATTTACGGATAGTTATAGAGCTATAAAAATTTATGGGATTATCCAATTTTTTCAAGTTAATGAAATTTGTCAAGTTATCAATATTTATTGAATTAATATTATTTATAGAGTTAACGAAATATATCGAGTTATCGTAATGCAACGAGTTCTTTGAACTCATCGAGTTATTTGTTGCGATATTTAATGGAATTTGTCGATTTATCGAATCGAAGTCTTTGGAATTTTCAAAATATATCGAGTTATCGATAATACCAGAGTGAAACGAGTTATCACAATTTTTTGATAACTTTCGAAAAATTCCTAGCTCGGTTGATTTACAGGTATCCAAAGTTTATCGAGTTATCGACTTATATCGAGATATGCACATTTTTGAGTTACCGAAATTTATCGAGCCCTCGAAAAACAAGTTATCGAAACTTATCGACCAACTGGAATGTATCGGTTCAATTCTAAGTCCTCAAAAGACCTTTAATGATATGAAAAATTGTAGTCACGGTTAAGTTCCAAAGCAGGAGAATTTCCGGTAAGTAATTTTATACCTTAAGCTTATTATCAAGCTGTCAAGAGAAGCAAAACTCCATATAAAAAATCGCTTAAGAAATGGCGAGGAGATTTTCTTCTGTCAAATTTCCTTAAGGCAGTTAGAAGTTCCTAAGGAATTTGCTACGCTTTCTACTACGCTTTTCTAAAGTTTTTTTTTGTGAAAAAAGAGCACAAGGCAACCCATATTTAAAACAGAAATATATGCCCGTTCTGTTACTTCGTGAGGAAAGAGTGAGACAACAGGCTGTGAAATATCAGATGTCAAAATTCCTTGGGCTCACACACGAAATAACAGCAATTTTTTCATGACCGTTGAGCTGGATACCTTTGACGGCATATTAAGAGCCAAAAATCTGCCCATCCCTGGAGTAGAGCGTTGGCATGACATTCGAGAGGCAAAGATTTTATAATTTTTGGTTTGGTGTCTTTTCCAGGTTTATTTTATTCAACAGTAAAACTGAGCTTACCTTTCGCCGCAAACTCCCATTTGGAAGTTAACTTAACACTTTTCTACTGAAAATCCTTAGGTAAATGCCGATTATGAGTTAAGTCGCTACTCGGAAAACGGCCTTAAATGTTTTTAAATTTTTGATTAATAAATATGCAAAGATCTCCTAGTTGCAATACATGCATAAATATATAGGCCTTAGGACACCAGGATTTTCTTTAGATGGATTAATTAAAAGTTAATTGATCTTTATTTAGATAAGAAAATAATTACTTTATATATTAATATATTTATGTATGATACCTTACTTCTGTTACCGAGCGAAAACAGCCTTCTACTACTTTTTGACTCGCCAACTGTACACACTGTGGAAATAATTGTATTGAAAAATTCCTCCAATCAAGGGTGTCTAAGTATGGCTTTTGAAACTTCTTAAATACCACAATTAATGCATATGTACATCTCAAATACAAATATGTATGTATGTATATATTTCTGACTGCTATCATTTAGGTACACAATACCTATATATGTATGTATGTATGTACATTTATATTTTTTTGAAATAAATAAATAAATAAAAATTATTGTATTATATAATGATAGTAATTGAGATTACATATATGTATGTAGGTATATATAAATTTATTACATAAGTACATATGTATTAACGATTATGTAAAGTCTACATGTAAGTGAATGCAAAATTGTAAATTTCGAACTCCACTAACTAACCCACTAACTAGGAACATAAAAACTATTCGACTACAAATTGCAAAAATATCAGAAAAATGCATTATATAAACATATACAATACATATATAGTAATTAAATTAAATACTCTAACTAATAATTTAATTGCCATTATCGAAGTATGTATGTATCTATGTACTGCGTTGACGCCAAACAAAGTCAATAGAATTCGAAATACAATGCAAACGAAAAAGTGGGATAGAGAATACAAAAAAAAAAATGTGAAAATAAAAACTTAAAAGTATTAAAACTTAAATGCAGGTAAATTGAAGTAAAATTTGAAACAAAAAACAATAACAATAAAAACTAAATAAAAAGGATTAAATAAATAGAGATATGCAAAAGTTACAATATTTGTATTTGTACATACACTCAACGAACAAATTCAATAAATAATTCTTTGCTAAATATGAAACAAATCACGAACTTGGTGTTTTACTCCATAACTGTATGTATGTATGCATTTGGTCATATGAAAAATCTCCGCGGATTTTTGGGTAAATAAAAAAAAATATATATTTATTCGAAATTTATTTTAATCAAGTAGGTACATGCAGTGGCCTTTATTATCTATGACCAGAGGCGGGATTTTTAGATCCTAAAAACCTATAAAAACGCCAAAATAAAATAGGTAGGAAATGGCACTAAAACTGAAAAATAGGCAAAAAGTGAAATTTATTCTAAGAATGATTATATGAGAACAAAATGTTATGTCAAAAGCGTTCCCAAAAAAGAATCAGACGGGGAAAAAGCAACTGAGAGCTGTTTGAATCAGAATAGAATGTGAACAAAAGGTTCGGAAACGTTTCCGTGAAGTATGAAACGCCAGCAAAACTCTCGGGAAGGTTCTCAAGAAGAACAGCATGAGAACGAAACTTTCGGTAACGTTTCCAATGAAAACAAAATGAGAACGAAGTTACTGAAACCGTTTTCAAGGAGGATCAAATAAGAACAAAAGTCTGGGTAACGTTCTGCCAGAGAACAATCCGAGAACGAAAGTTTTGAGAACTTAACGTGAAGAATGGGAGCGGCGTTTACGTATGGGAATGAAAAATTGTTTCAGTGGGAACCACGATTGTTTATTCTAAGCCAAAGGAAATCTGGATCAATGCAACTTCCAGGTCGGTTATAATTAGGGTGAACTGTCCATTTATGGAACAGCTTTTAATTTTTTTCTGTGCGTGAAAAGTTCGTGTCTTAAGTATTTCGTTGACTTAATTTGCATACTTATCTTTCAGTTCTTTTTTTGATAAATTTTAATATTCAACTAACCATTCATATAAAAAAAATACAAAAAAATTGCAAACAAACCCTTTTTTTTTAAATCATCTCCTTCCGTAGTTTTAAAATAATAGACCAAAAAAAAAATCTCAGTGTAAATGTGGATAGTTCTGTTATATTTTTTTGTGTGCCGTTCGATAGACTAGCATTACTGTATGCTCGACAATTTCTTTTAAGTAAGCCAAAAAAATTGCTAAAAATCAACACTATTTTCTAGCGTGTTGATACTTGCACTTTATCTTACAAATTTAATGGGCTATGAAACTGCAAGTTTGTGGACACTTTTGTAAAAAGTTTGATATGTGGATTTAAATGTGGTTAATGTGATAGTATTTCATAAAAAAAAAATTAACATTAATTAAACAAAATAATAGCCGAAACTGGTCAGAATGTCACTTATCTTAATCAGCTGATCATAAGGGTATATATATTTTTTAATATTTTTCCTATTTAATTACTATGTATTAAGTACGATCTCAAAAAATCTTGGGATCAGAAGCAAAAGTATATTTCAGTAATATCCGCGTTAAATAGCAACTGAATCAAGGTTTCATATGATATACAATATGTTGCCTTTAGTCGTCGATATACTTAAAAGACTTAGCGGCTCTTCGGTCGCCAAATTGTTTGCCATCAATGCGGTGAATACGTTAAAGCTTCTCAACCAAGTTCCGTCAATTTGTTCCGAATCATCAAAGAGGTATGGTGCCTGGCATTCTTATAATGGAGCATAACTCCTTTTCTGTTGGTTAATTCTGATCACTCTTTCTTGTTTGCTTCATTCAAACGGTCGAGTTGGGCAGATTAGAGGATCGAATTGATCGTTTGGCGATCTTGTAGCAGTTCATTAGGGACAATTCCTTTCCAATACCACCAAACACTAAACATAGGTTTTGAAGTCGAGCCGGAGGGTTCTCGGTCTTTGACCACGATCGCCTGCGTTACTTTTTCTAGTATTGAATGCTTTTTTCATCGCCCGTATTGATTCGTTTCAAAACCACTTCCTTTCGTTGCGTTTCAGCAGCGTTTTATTCGAAAAAAAAAGCAATGGAACAGCTACACTGAGAAAACAGTTTAGTTATGCCAACTAAATATATGTAGCTTACACAACACAAGATTTGGTAACTAAAACCAACTTTTTTGCTTGCGTGTGTTCATAACCAAAAAAAAAATAAAATAAAAAATAAAATAACAAAAAGACAAGTATTTGTAAAAAGAACTACGCACTTGGCAAAATAAATTTATCACTGTTGGTCATCTCATTTTGACTGTCGCCATAAAATTTGGCGCTAACAAGCCAATTCAATTACCAAAAAAGTGCTACCAAACAAGATCTGTTGGCAATTTTTGCCACCCAATAAAAAAAATAAAAATAAAAAATAACAACCCCAGTTAACCAAAGAATGCCACCAATAAACAAACAAAGGCACGAACAAGCAAACAACCCAACTACAACAACCAATTATCCATTTTGGACACAACAGCAGCAGCAGCAAGCAGCCAACTGCCATTAACGAAATATTGCGAATACGTGCCGATAAACTAAAAGCCGCGTTGAAAATCAAATCAAATATTTTCCATTTTTCACACCGTACACAAAAAAAAACAATCGGTGCATGTGCATATACATACATTTGTATGTACATATACCATAATGCAGTAGGCAAAAATAAAACAAAAAACAGGAAACAAAAAAGGTGAAAAACATGCAAGTAGGCAGTGCGCAGGCGCAGCACTCTGAAATAAGACAAAAAAGTAAGTAAAGTGAAAAAAATGGAATAGATACAATAACAATAAAGCAACTTTTAGCGCTGATTGCACGGTAGCCAATCATGTTGTTGTTTGTTGTTGGCATCATTGTTAGCTTTGCTGCTGAGGTGTTAAATGCGCCACATTGCCGTCGAACTCGCCAATTTCACAAAGCAATCGCGGCTTTCGTTGGCAATTTGGCTGGCGAATTTCCATTGTGATTGCTGGCAATTTCGGGATCGTGTGTTTGTGAATAGGGCTTATACAAACACTTGTGGCCAAGGAAACTTTACCTTACTTAAAAAAAAAAATTAAGTAGAATTTTATAAATTAATAAAAAATTTTATTTTTTTTATAAATAAGTATTTCACACTGTAACAAAAACTCTATAAAAAAAAGTTTCAAAATTTGCGAAAAAATTTGGAAAAATTCCTAAAATTTACAACAAAAATTCAAAAATTTTTACTCAAAATTGTTATGAAAATTTCGGATATGCATTTTAACTGCAGTACAATAATGTGGAATTTCACCACGGCCTTGTGTAGTTTTTTCCTTGTAAGGCATTTTATTACGAAAAAAATGTGCAACACTGTATAGAAAAAAATTATCAAAAATCAACCCGAATTTTGAGCCTCTCCAAACCTGTGCTTTATTACACTAAAATTAAGAGGGCTATTAAACTTTCCTAGGAATTTTTATCAAAAAGTTTGACATTTTTATGAAATTTTCAAAACTTTATACAAAGTTTGTTTCAGTGTGAACTATATTAAATTTGGTTTTCATTAGTTTACGAAATTCTACCTAATTTTTTTTGTCAAATCGTGGTAAGGTTTTTTTGCCCACCGGTATATATATGTATGTACCTAAGTATTTACGTATGTCTGAAGGTATCCGCTCTTGTTTCCAGCATTTGTTGTTATTGTTTCATAGCCGAATTTCGTTGTAGAAGTTAGCATGGTTGTTGCCACACTTTTAGCATGTTGTGTTGTTAGTTTTCGCCAAGTGTTGACCATTGGCCATTTGCAGCTGTCACCGTTAGTTTAGCTGCTGTTCCGCTTCTGTTGCTGCTGATCGTTTGCTTTTGCTTACTTCTTGGTTGCTGACTCGCCGACAGTGGGTTGGTTGGTTGTTTTAAACACTTTACACTGGCAATTGTGTAACTCACACGGTTGCACATTTCGTTGTCATGTACAGATGTCAAGTTAGCAGGAAATTTAATAATCTACAAGAAAAAACTCGATACGATTTGTGAGACTTTAGAAATCAATAAAAAATGCTCGTAGTCAGCCTGTTTGGTTTTTTTAAATGTAGGGCACACATACATATGTATAAATAGGTAGATAGTTTATGACGTGAAGTCCTCCTGGGTATGTCGGACTCACATACGATATGGCGAGATTGATTCTGTATAAGTCGACGTTTCATCTTGCCTTGGCAGACCTAGCTCCCCAACACGATAGGAGACTTTAGAATTCGGATGAAAGCATTAACTCTGGATGTCGGTAGCCAGTGGCATCGAATTATTGTGGTGTATAAGGTCGCACTTCGCCGGTGAATTTGCAGAAATGCCGTTCGAAACCTCTAAATGGATATTCCCGAAGAACCTCTTATTCATTTAGACATTTTTGGCGATCAAAATTTAGTGCTTCGGTTTATAGAATCCCACTGCTGCCTTTTCCAAACAACACTGCTCCCTCAGCATTTTCGCACAGTTTGGAAATTAGAGATGTCTATGTGCACATTACACGTGTAACTACAACTAAATAAATATTTATTTCAGTCAAAAAAATAGTAAACAAAAAGGCCCACCAATCGCCCATTACTGCCACAAATTTTATTGTCGATTTTCCAATTTTAATTGGCAGCAAATGCAGCAGCAGCAGCAGCGCCCTCACTCAATTGGCTGCTGTTGGCGGCGTACGGCGGAGGAGAACTCTCGTCGGTCGTATCCAAGCACAACTGCCGTACTAAACTACAGAGTAATCATTTGTGATTGCTGTTTTTGTTTGCATTGCATGCATTTACTTAGTTATAGATTTGTGGCTTCAATTGTTTGCTGCCTACATGGCACTTGCAGAGCTTCGTTCGTTGTGGCAGCATTTCTTCGGAAAGTGTAGCTGTTGATATTTGCTGTTGCTGTTATTTGCACGCTTGTTGCTGGTAGTTACAACAATTTATGAGCGCCTCCCAGCGACCAGAGTTGCCATTTTACTTTATTGCTCAGTTGTTGCAGTTCGGTTGGTGTTGTAGAAATTGTTCATTGTTGTTGTTGTTGCTAGTTAGTGATTGGTGTTGATTGTTAACACTGTTTAATGTGGTTAGTCCATATGCTGGTAGCTTACTTTGCTGCTGCTCCCGCGCTGCCGTTGTCGCAAACGCCATTGTCATTGCTGCGGTCGTGTTGTGACTTCGTTAGCGTAAAACTCTGATTTAGAAATTTGTAGCAGCAAACCTTGCCAACGGACACCTTCTTCTAACACCTTCAAGCTTCGCTGCTGCAGGCCACTCTCTTGCTGCTCTCCTTTCTTTTGGTCGTAGGCATTGTTAGAAAAATTCCAGCTTGCTGCCCGTTTGTTGCACACCACTGATCATATCATCGCGATGATGGCTGTCTGTTTTTGCCTCGGTTGCAAGCATTTTGTTGCAACAATAATTTCTGTTACATTTAACTGGTTAAAAATGAGGCTGCTAATGCCGTGGCAATTGCTACTTCATGCTTCATGGTTGTAACACAGTTTGTTAGTGTCAATTGGGCATAGTCAGACATACATACATATGTACACATATGTATGTACATTAGGATGCGTCACCAAAAATCGGTATGGGTTTTCCATCGGAATTGTAAAATTTTGCATATTTTAAGCCTTCCGCCAACATAATTCGGAAAAATATTAACATTTACCTGGGCTGGAGCGATTTGAAACTACCAGCAAAGATCTCATTATTTTGATTCTGCTCAAAAATTGTTTAAACATTTTTATGTAGACCTTTAAGGCTTAAACTCTTCTATCAAAAGAGGTGATTTTTTAGAAAAAATATTTTTGAGGTATTTTCAAATAGATCCAGCTCACGTAAATATTATTGGTTTTCCGAAATATTTTGGCAGAAGTCTCAAAGTGCGTTATCACTTTATATATCCGTTATGTACCGTTCTTTTTTTGTACGGAGAGTGATGCACCCTATTGTGCATATGTTCATGTAAACACATATTTGTGCTAACTTCCAAGTGTTGATTTCTGTCTCATCGCCGCCGCGCATTCTCCGTTGCAATCACATTGGTTGCAGCAGTTGGTGGCAGGATTTTTATTACCAGCATACATTTCTATTTGTTGTTTTTATTGCATATACAATTTTTTTTTTTATGTTACATGGGGTCCCTTCCTACCACCGGCTATTGTTTTTTGGTAGCTTTTTTTTTTGCAAATTTTGAGCGAATTTCTTCCTTTCTTGTCCCCCTGCCTTTGCATTTCATTAGAGATTTGTTGGGGTCATGCCTGAGTTGTCAGGCTAAACAAACAAAATTCGTATGAAAAGTGTCATTTATTTATTTTAATTTGCGCCAATGACAGTTCGTTCGATTTAGTTGGCATTCATTGTTGATGCTCGCGTGACAATTTTTTCGATTAACAATTGCAAATTTTCAACTTTAACTTTATAGCTTCTATTTGTTTTTTTTTTTGTTGAAAGGTACCAAGAAGAGTCTAAATTAATGAAATTTCAATTTAGAAAGTTTGATCAATGGACAAACTAAAAATGAGGTAAAGTATGCGACTGAAATGGAAAATATGTAGTAGCATTTTTAGTAAATGCATATACATATCTATATTAGGGTGGACTTTCAATTTTAAAATTTTAAAACAATGTTTAGGGTTAGCTACCAAGGTTTACAAAAAAATTAAAATCTGATAAATTTAACATACATATTGATCCCTAATCGACAAAAAAACATAGTCGATACTTCTTAAAAATTTTATTTTTGATGGAAAATACTTATAGAGCATTTACTATAGATTTATTTCTGCATCAAAAAGGAAATAAAAAAAAATGTCGTTTAAATTTTTTTGGCGGTTAGGGCTCGACAGATAGTGTGGCAAACTATTCATATAATTTTATAGACAACGCCAAATAGTTTCATTTGCGCAATGTAGAGCTCAAAAGACAGTTATTTGTTTAAGTTTTTTTCGGAATAATTGCAGCGTTTTTTTAATTTCTTTATAAGTTCTAAATAAGTCTGGTTTACAAATAATTACCATGAAAAATACTTATGTAGTAACTTCCCGAGCTTTTAAATATTTTCTATCCGCAGGTTTTTGCTAAACTGAAAGATCCGATCAATACAATGGTTCTCATTGAATATTGAATTCTATTCGTTGAAAGACATACAATTTGATCAGACCAAAACTCGCTGAGTTATTGCTGGTCAAAGTCAAGACTTTGTCAAATTTTTTTTACGATTTCAAAAAAAAGTAAGTGCGCCTGGGCCACACTGTAGAAGTGAAACTTACATTACTTATCTACATACATACACACATCTGCTTTTGCTTAAGGTTATATTTTTTTCGCTTTTTTTCTATCAATGTAGATCCCTACCTCTACCACTGTTCGTTTTAATAACATTCATGTTATTCTGTTTTTCCATTATCTTCATTTTTATCTTCATACTCTATCGATATAACGTCCATCAAAATATCGATAACAAAACCAATGACAAATTCGACAAAAATTTCAATAGCAACATCGATAATACCATTGGTAGCTTAATCGGTTAGAAATCGATAAATATCGACAACAAAATCGATAAATATCGATAACAAAAACAAAATCGATAAATATCGATAACAAAATCGATAAATATCGATAACAAAATCGATAAATATCGATAACAAAAACAATATCGATAACAACATCATAAATATCGATAACAAAATCGATAAATATCGATAAAAAATCGGTAAACATCGCTAACAAAGACGATAAATATCGAGAACAAAATCGATAATTATCGATAACAAAATCGATGAATATCGATAACAAGATCGGTAAATATCGATAACAAAATCGATAAATATCGATAACAAAACCGATAAAAATATCGATAATTTAATCGATAAGTCTCGAGAATCTCGAAAATCTCTAAAATCCCAAAATAGTTCCCAGATTGAGTCTGTGTCTCTCTCTATATCCTTTCCTCTTTAATTACCTTTCTATCTTCATCTTTACTTTTATCGGTATCCTCATCCTCATCTTTGTTTTTACTTTTATTTTTATCATTTTCTTCATCAACATATTCCCCTTCACCTTTGCCCTTATATATATAAGTAAAGTGTTTAAATTTACCTTGGTCTTCGTTGTTACCTTTATCTTTACACATCTTTGTTTTTGTTTTTGTTTTGATTTTTACCTTTGCCTTTATAACTGTCTTTATCTATGTACGTATGTACGTACTCACCTTAACTTTCATTCTTGTATTGTTATATCTAAGTGTTATCCTCTAACCTTTTATTAGCAAGTTTTTGTTAAATTCATACCATATGCATACACACCAGGAGTACTTGTTTCAGGCCCAACCATTTCCGTTGCACCACTTCCGTTACATAATTTCCGTTGCATTATGTCCGTTGCAGTCCCCACACAAGAAGTACTTGTATCAGCCCAAACCATTCCCGTTGCTCCATTTCCGTGTGCAATTTCCGCTGAATTTGCCAATTTACTCCCACCCAACCAACCGCCGCTAAGGAAGTTTCACTTCAAAAACAATCGTTTCAAAGCCTGAGCGACCACTAAAAATTATTTTATGTAGAACAAAATAAAGGGGTCACCCATACAAAATTTCTATGTAGACATTTTAAGGATCGAAATTGAAAACCTGAAAATATGGCTAAACTTTTATTAATCAATTTTTCAATTACTTCATGAAATACTTAATTTAAAAATTTGATTACAAAATTATGTAAGTGTAAAAGTAATGTAGTGGAGTATGTTCGTTCTTTGGGGTAAGCCGTTACATTTTCACGACTATACTCAATTCCGAATCATGAGTACCCGTTGGCCCGCAACGTGAGCAGTCCATGTGCGCAATGGGGTCACCAACCCCTGTGAAGTTTTGGGTCACTATGACGTATCCTCTCTCTCCCTCTCTAGAAGAGCTGCCTCTATCCAACTGTTGCATATCCTGACAAGATATTTACACCGATTGAACGAAAACGCGTCACGATCATTTGGCTCTAATTTAAAACTCCTATGAAATGAAAAAGCAAGCAGATGTCGAGGTCGGCTGGGCTCGATTAAGATTTAGATTAGAATTAAGATTAAGATTAAAATTCAGATAAATAATATTAAAAGTAAAGTTAAGATTAATATTAATAATAATAATAATAGATTGGCGCTTACACATATGTTAGTGTTTGGCCGAGCTTCTCCTCCGGTTTGTGGCGTGCGCCTTGATGTTGTCACACAAAGCGGAGGTACCTACATTTTTACGCCGACTCCGAACGGCGATTGTATTTTTATAAGAAGCTGTTTTTCATGGCAGAAATACACTCGGAGGTTTGCCATTGCCTGCCGAGGGATGACCTGTTTTCCTATTTTTTCGATGTTGCTTTGACCAGGGTTTGAACCTAGGCGTTGCGGCGTGGAAGCGCGCACTGCTTACCACTACACCACAGCGGCCGAGATTAATATTAGCATTAAGATTAAGATTCACATTAAAATTGAGATTAAAATTAAAATAAAATTAAAAAATTAAAATTAAGATTAAGATTGTGATTGAGATTAAGATTAAGATTGTGATTGAGATCAGGATTAATATTGAGATTAATATTAAGTTTAAGACTAAGATTAAAAATTGGTGAAGATTAAGATTCACATTAAAACTGAGATTAAGATTTAGATTAAGATTAGGGTTAAGAATAAGGTTAAGATTAAGATTGAGACTAAAGTTAAGATTAAGAAAAAGATTAAGGATATAATAAACATTGGGATTGAAGCTAAGACTAAGATAATTGTTAAATATTATGCGGAAAAATGCTCATTTAGCAAAAGAAGAAGAAGTTTCACTTGAGTCGCGCATGGATCCACACACAAATTTTTTATTCATAAGGCCCACTGAGTATACCCATCATTATTTTCTTAAGGTTATGCTAGGTTTTCTAAACCCATCTAATATCTTAAAAAAAAGAAGATACATATCTAAATCGAAGTGCTGCTTTAAAGAAGTCATTCACAGACGTATTTGTAGCGAAGTCGCAAAAATGTTTGTTTTCAATCTAATTTTAGTTTATGCTTTTGCCAACAAATTGCATTTGCTTTGACGGCGCATCGCACACCCAATGCGCCAAATCGTCGGGTTAAAGTAATCAAAATTGCTAAAGAAGTCTACAAAGTTAATTGAAATACCAAGCTACACAAAAAGTGTATGCCGATCGTTATGGGTCAGCTAGAGCTTCCTAGACAACGCTGCTCGCGCTAATGCATACGAACCCAAGAGCACGAAAATCGATCGCGAATATGCGCCTCTCATAAAAGCTAGATCAGATGGAGATCAATGGAATACGTGAAATGTTACTCCCAAGATGCAACCAAAAAAAAAAAAAGAGAAAACAATAAGAAGAAGGGGCACTAAGTTTAAGCAAATGCATAATAAATTTGTATGTACGGGTGTGTGCAGGGCAGAGTAAACAAATAATTTTTTATTACCATAAAAAATGGGTGCGCTGACTGCAGCTAAACCAACACGAGCCACAAGCGAGAGATTAGCGCGACTAGCAAATGGAAAAATGAAAAAACCGGCAACGCAACCATAGCCAAAGCTGGAGCAGCGGCAGCAGCAGCATCACCGGCAGCAACATAAATATTGTACAAAGCGAGAAAAATGCAACAAAGCGTCGCGTCATTTGGCAACCGTTGGAGTAGCAAATGCGAAAAGCTAGTGGAAAATTTGCATTTCCATTTTATTGTAATGTGCTGGGCGGCGTAATGGGCGAATAAGCCACAAGCTGCATGCCACATGCTTCTTGCCACTAGCCACTAGCCGCTTGTCGCTTGCCGCTTGCTGCTTGCTGCCTGCAATGTGGGGAAAATTGATTTGTTCGCTGGCACCATTGTTCACCTGACCGTCTGGCCTCAGCAATTCTAACTGAAGCACCAGTTGCCTGGCTGGCTGGCTGGCTGGCTGACTGGCCAGCTACGGGCCAATGGGCCATGGCAGTGTTAGTGTTAGATATTTGTATGCAGCGATAGTAATGATTTCGTTGATTATGCAGCTGGTCGTAATAATGATGAGCAATCTGTATAGAGCTGGTGCTGAAAATCTATGCTGTTGCTTGTAACTAGCCGCTGTTGCGCTTATGTCTGGCGAAGCGGAGCGGTTTTTGTGTGATTTAAGCGCCAGGTTGTGGCACTCCGCTAAATAAAGTTGCAAGCTACAACCGAGACTATGAAAATAATTACAACAACAACATAATTTGTATGTTATTTAAATAAAAGCACCAAGGACAATAATGGCAACCGATGTTTTCTTTTACGAGGGTTACTATTTATCTTTCGGGATTATATTTTGTGTCTTATAAGTACTAATTTCAATGAATTATTTTGTTATTTGTCTGCAGTGTATAATTCAGTTTCTCAAGTCGACTTAAGCTGTTATTGCTTGCTAACACATATATATATGCATATGAAACTACATATCAAGAACCGAATGCTGAATACGTTTTTAAGCTTTGATTCGGTTGGTTCGCGCAATCGAATATTTAGGAAAAGATTTCTTCAGCATTCAGATTTGTGTGGAGTTTGCGAAGGTTGGATGGTTTTGTTCTCTTACGCTTAAAGGAGTTGAAATTAAATTTCTTCCCCTGAGTAATGTATCTACATATGTATAAAGGTCTCTGGCAAAGCATGGCTGCTGATAGGGGCCTTCTTCGATTACAAGGAAAGCCCAAAACCGATATGTAAATGAAAGTGGTTTTAAGACTTTTAAACCAAAAAGACCAGATTTTCGTGGGCACTTTCGTAAAAATACAATTTTTTTTTTGGTAACTTTTGGAAGTCTTTTTTTAAAGGAATTTCTCTACTTTTCGAAACTTTCGGATTTTCCGGTTTTTTAGGACCTTTCCGAATTTTTGGTGCTTTATTTTTGTGCACATTTGGGATTTTTCGATACTTTCCGTATGTTTTTAGGACTTTTCGGGATTTTAGGACTTTAAGTTATCTGTGATCTTTCAGATTTTTGTTTCTTTTGAGCTCTTGTAGCTTTTCTTGAACTGTTAGGTCCGAAAGTACATTAACAGGGCAATTCTGGCTAAGATAGTTGCAAGTCTGTTGTTGGGCAATCGAAAGACAATAGCCAAGATAGCTTCAATGATTTTGTTTATTTTGGCACGAAAGTCTTGCAAAAAGGCTCCTTTAGCAACTCTCACACTGAAAAGCTCTTTTAATAGAATAATAATAATATGTATATAGTTTACTCACGCTGCTCCAACAGTCGCGATAGCTGAGTGTGCCAAAGCACTGGAGTGCCATTCGAGAGATCCGGGGTTCGAATCCTTGGGCAGCGAAATTCTTTTTTTAATTTAACTTTCTTCTAATGTTTAGATTTTATTGTTTTAAAAATAATAATTAATATTTCTTTAGATTTATTTAATATTTTGAAACTTTTTTATATTATTTTTTTTAATTGAATTTGTAGATTTTATTGTTTTAAATAGAAAATGTTTTCTTAATTGCATTAATTTTTATTGCTCTTAGTATATTTTTTCTTTTTTAATCATTTTTTTTTATTTTAATTGTTTTAATAGGTAAAATATTTGGTTTTCGTTTAATTTAATTTTTTTCTTGTATTTTAATAAATGTGTTTTGGGTCAAGAGGAAAACGACATAAATTTAAATATGCCCTAATTATCTCTTTTTCAGTAGTAACCTCTTTTTAAATGACTAAATTTCATTAATCTGTTGAAAGATGTTAAAAAAACGAAGTGATCAATTTTGTCTATTGAAACTTTTATTTCATGCATAATTACTTTAAACCAGTTACAAGGAGATGTCTCACAAGTCACAACTTTAAATATTTGTTAATATTTCTATGAAGATTATATAAACCTAATTTTTATTGAAAACGAATGCGTATAATTTATATTTTACAACACAAACACATCGTTCGTGAAGATAAAGTTTTTTGGAAAAAATTCATCTTTGAGTGCACAAGGGTAAAAAAGAGTTCTTTTGAGTGTCCCAACAGTCACATTCATTAAAAGGATAGTTACATAAAACTAAGAAATAGCTTGGCATTTTTGTTATGGAAATTTTGTACATTAGGTATCGTTCCATGTAAAAAAAAAAATCTTTCGCTGTTGTATAAGTTCCAACGACACAGTTATAATTAACGGTTGATCACATTCTGGAGTAAAATATCCCACCAGTCGCAATGGAATGGCCCTTTTCTTTTTTTTTATTGTTTGTTTGTTTGTTTCTAATTTGTAGATATTATTGTTTTAAAAAGAAAAGTTTAATTTTTATTTCTTTGTAATTGTTATGGTGGCGTATTAATATTTATTTCAATAGTGTAATTGAGCTTTATTTTTGCTTTTTAGTGAAATTGAAAAAGCAACAAATTCTAGGCGGTGGAAGTTATAGCTGCAATTTCGGATTTCACCACATCTCTTTTGTCTTTCAAAATACTGTGGTGAGTTCAAAGCACAGTTGCCAGAATTGCTCTCTAAATCTTAATTTCGCCTTTTATGAATGTCTAAAAGCAAAAAAAAACGCTTCTTGTGGCTAAAAATAATAAAAGTCAATAAAAGTTAAATAACAGTATCTGGTTTTGACCACCTAAGGCGTATTTTTAGTTTTTTTTTTTTACATTCCATTCATTTTCGAAATCATTTTCAATTTCATATTTGTTTTTTATTTACAAAACTTTGCCACAAAATCTTACTTTGTGCACTATTTTTTGCTGCGATTAGGTAAACAGTTGAATATTTTCGCAATCAACAGTAACAAAAAAAAAATACTCCGACGAGTAATAAAATTACAAGAATTTTTATGTTTGCAAATGCTAAGAAATGTTATTGATTCTATCGAACGCATTACGACTCTTGCTCTTTCGTTGCTCCGCTTTCCGCCGATATCTTACACGTAGTAAAAAACCAAATGCAATTTCATTAATTTCTCGCTGCTATGCGTTACTAACTAGTTATACGGTATATTTACGAGTAATGCCCCATTCACTTCTAATCTCGACACGCAGATATGCACATAGCACGGCTCATTGAAGTCATCGACTGCGTTAACTGTCTTGAGTCATGAGTTAGAATGAGCACCTTAGGCGTGTAATTTGCAGTAAATTACAAAAAGATCAACGCTAGAGGTCGCTGTTGCGGTCGTTAATGCGGAAGTATGCGTGCAATGGACGTTTTGTGACCATCATAGAAGAACCAAACAACAGATTAACAGCAACAGGTGAATTCGCTGTTGTCCACACGATGGCAAGAGAAAAGGCAATTAACCAGTTGACATTTGTCAAATATGTTAATGTGAAAATTAAAATAGGTAATGAGAAATTCTTAATAGAAAATTCTGAACTTTTGTGTTGGAGATTTTTTTTTTGTTTTTTTTTTGGCGATGGAATGACTTAAGAAGTTAGCTTTATATATGTAGATATTTACCTGCACGTAAGGAAAGTAGGTTTTTGAGCTTTGAAACAAAAACTAATAAGTTTAACAATATGGCAACCCCCACCCATAATGCACGTAAGACTTAAATTAAATGCAGTTTATTCCAGTCTGCGCATTTGGTAAAGAGAATTTGCCAAAGACAGAAAATCGAAGGATGAATACATTTTTTGATTTTGTTTGTTGATTTGTTTTTAATTGAATTTCCGTCACTCCTTGTTTCTAAACCAAACCGGACCAGGGATGACGGAAATTCGTTCTAACCAAAATCATTCAAGAAAATCATAACGCTAGATAGAACGAAAAATGATACTGAAGATGGTACAGCGCCGAAACCGTTTTGTATCCGAACCAGACTTGACGTTTACGTGTCTTTCTTCATCGAAGTTTTTTATGCGTCTTTTTTTTAACGGATAACTTTTTAAAAGTTCGAAACCACAGAAAAAAATGTTTTGCTAAAGTTCTGAAAACCCTAAATGATCTTGCAATATTATTGAAAAGTGAAAAACTTTTCATATACTATTTTAAAAATCAATAAAAGTCGCGAAAAATTTTTTAAAGTATCCATTAATCGGAAAAAATGTAAAAAACTGCCAAAAGAGCTTAACAATAATTTGGCAAAAATAATAAATAATTGGTGAAAGCTGCTCAAAATCCGATAAAAGTAAAAATCTGGGAAAACCAAATAAAGAAATCTAATAAAACAACTTAAATTTTTACGTAAGTTCTATGCTCTTTGCGACACCTAAACCCAATTCGTTCATTTGTAATGCATCAATACTCCCTAGTAGAAAAGAAATCGGTGGTGATAGGGCGTTATCCGCCTTACTAATCGAAATTTCCGCGCCGTGTCTGGCCATCTCATCGGCACCTTCGTTGCCTTCGATATTCCTATGTCCAGGAACCCTTCAGAGAGAGGTTTTGACATGACTCAGTGAAGTCAAAGATGCACTATATTTTCGAGCAACTTTTAATTTTACAGCTTCCATCCCGTAAGAGACAAGCCGCCTTCTCTATAGCAAAGATCTCCACATGACCGCTGGTGCAGTTATCAGAAAAGCGATATGATTGCCTTATCTGAAGGTCCTTGCAATAAAGCCCCGAACCGACCCCTTTTTACAAGCTTTTATTTAACTCGATTTTTATGTACATACGTATGAATTTATGTAAGTATTTTTTATGTATTTATGTAAAACTTGCAATCAATTTTAATCAACTTCCCGATGAGCTAGAGACTTGGAATTCCTACCTTAGATTAGAACCCGATGACAATGGAATATGAAAGATGAATTAATTCGCTGCGTGGCAGAGGAGTGGCGGTATTTTAAAAACCCGTATTTATAGTCCGATTAGGTTCATATTTAGAAAGCTTGTTTTAAACAGTTTTTTTTACTATTAACTTATTCTATTTTTTAGCCATCAGTGGAGATGAAAATATCGAAATTTATCGATAGTAGGCCGATAAAATTATAAAATGACAATAGGAAGCGAGTAGACATTTCTTCATATCAGAAGAATACTAAATTTGATTAATAATGAAACACTCATAGATATACACTGCCGGCAAAAAGTATTGGCACAGCGAATTTTTCACAATATATGCACCAATTTCTATTTTAATATTTTTCCGCTAATTTTTTATAAAAATATGGTTTATTCTAAAACAAAAAAAAAATTAAAATATAATTTCTAAACTTTGTGCAATACTCGCGAAAATTTAATAAATTTTCACGCAAATTTTCATCTTTTTAATCAGATTTTTTGGAATTTTCTTAAGTAAACAGTTTTGCAGCCCATTAAATTCTAGTAAAAAATGCAAGTTCGGAGTTAGTAAAAAGTCGTATTCATTTTTGAGACTTTTTTTTGGTGAAGTTGTTTTGCATTTTTTCCATATAAGGAATTTTCAAAATTTTTTTGTATGGAAGAGAATGCGTGAAAAAAAATTCTAAAAATCAGTGGCAATTCCTAGCTAATTAAAGTTTGTACTTTATTATAACAAAATTGATTTGGTTAAAAATCTTCATACTCAAAAAAAATCTAAAAAATTTTAACTAAAAGTTGAAAATTCGCATGAAAATTTGCTGAATTTTCGCGAGTTTTGCACAATAATATTTTTATATTTCTTGTTGTAGAATAAACCATATTTTTATAAAAAAAACTGGCGGAAAAATATTAGAAAAACTCGTTGTGCCAATACTTTATTCCGGCAGTGTATGTATTAACACCAATAAATAAAAAATGCACAATAGTAAACCTAAAAATATGTACATACTATAAGCAACATGTATACAAATTTATTTATTTCGTTTATAGTTAAGTGATACATATTTTTAGGCTGCGTTTTCTGCATAAAAATCCACAGTCTACAGATAAAGCATAAGGAAAAAATATTAAAAAATTTTACCAGACAAATACTATGTTGTACATATGCACACATGTACTATATATGTATACATTTTAATGCCACAGAATCTCTTTTCCTTGATTTCATTTCGTAATCTGCCAAAGCGACAATCCAGTTACGCTTAATTTGCAAACGTACATGTAAAAAATGCTGGCGTAAAGTCATAGAAATGCATCAATAAAATCCAATAAAAGTAGATACGACTAGCGACGTTCGACGACGACCAGCAGCATCGCCATACGACACTACTGACATGACACAATTGCCAAACTGAAGCGAAATGCAACAGCAATGAAAATACATAGCGACAACCGACAACCGACAGCCAACAGCCGCCCAACTCAGCAAACAACACTGACCAACAGATTGACTGAACGTAGCTTAAATTACAAATCAACGTACAATCAAATACGCAAATTGCTACTGCAATAACCACAACAACAACAATGGCAACCAAAAAAAAAACAAAAGAATTGCCATCAACAATGTCCGTCGCACATTGATGGCGGCTGACGGTTGGCGGCCGTTGAAGCAAAACGCGTGGACGACTGACGACTGTACGTTCCGCTGCACGGCGCTGGACAGCTCAACACAGCCCAGCTCAGCGCAATCCAGCCCGTCGCCGCCGCCGCTGCTAGATGATGGTCAATTTGCGCTGTAAGTGAGGCGATTGCATACATTTTATTTTTTGTTGCAATATTGCCCGCCTTTCATGGCGATTAAATGGTTAAAATGGTCACTTGAATGGTTGCCGCCGCTGTTGCTGTTTAACAAGCCCATAATTAGTTGTGCTTTTCACTTAAACAAACAAGCCGAAGCTGACCGACCATTAACAACAACAGCAGTAACAAAGAGAAGTCGTTGGTGCAATAATAGCAATAAGTGGTGGAGTTGGTGACTATAATAAAATAATATACACACAAACAAGCGCACTTACATACAAAAAATGTAATAAAAAAAATGCAAATAAATGGCAATGCCAAGCAACTGAACAAATAAGTCGCGACCAAAAGGCAATGAGCGAATAAACGGCTGAACGCGGACTGTACGACTGAACGAATGAAAGCTGACAATTGACAATGCGTCGAGGATTTAATTGAAAGGATGTGGCTGTGGAAGCGAAGCAAGCACAGTGGATGGACAATAAGCGCTGGCACATTGATGCGAAAGCGATGAGGTTGGTTTCGCTGCCGAGTCGAGTTCGTTGCTGTCCATGAAACGAATACATAGCTGCAAGCGGTGTAAAAATTTAGCTGTGACTCTGCGTGAGTAGAGTTGGAAGGACAGCACTGAGATATAGCGCTGAAGGTGATGCAGATTGGGAAGCTGTGGTTGATTGGATTTGATGTGGCACGTACTAAGAGAATACGCCTTTCGCTTATTGAATTGCTGTTTGTATTCAATGTGTATTCTTTAATTTGCGGCTAGAGTACAACAACAAAACCCTAGTTACGCAAGTGCTATATTCCATGTACTATATTCATAACAGCTAAGTCGAGGATCAGGCCAGCCATGCCCAGCACATATGGATGTACATATGTAACTCATTTGAAATCGACAGTTCAATCAATGAAACATACTTGAGCAAGTTCCAGCTTAGCTTAGCTCTGCACATATTCAAGGGAGTTTTGAGATACTTTACCAGAATGGTAGCGCGAAACATGTCGCTGATTCGTTGAGTTTTATTGGATTAGCTTTCGGGTCTGTCCATAAAATACTTGTGGAGTTTAGTTTCAGTTCAGGGATACGTTTTGGCAGCAGTGTCTGGTCTAAGTGATGGCATTCTATTGAATTTATATTTGATAAAATCGATTATTGTCGTACCATAGACGACAAATTGTCTACAAAAACCAAAGCACATTCCTTAAAGGGTGTGCATTAGGGTGGTAAAAAAAAAAAGTAAAGTTGGAATTTTAAAGCTCTAACCCTCTAGGATTCTTCTTTATCGAAACTAATTTTACCCTGTTTTTTTATTTGGAAACCAAAAAATATTTAGCGGTCAAAGTTTTCTATGTATTATATATGGGAAAACACAAATTTTCTTCGAAATGGTATAGAACTTTTGAAAATAAATGCTTTTCGATGGAAAGCTCTGGTTCTTTTCAGAGGACTGCCAATATCAGTACCCAATTGTTTATATAACCATTTTCTGTTATTAACTATTTTTTATAGGGCCCCTAAAACCTCAAAAAAATAGTCTCACAACCACAAACTTACAATCCCTAGGATCTGTAGGAGTTTTTAGACCCTCTACTGCGCAAACCGGACTTCAGTTCTGAGGGATCTGTCTCCACTAACTGCTGTTTTCACAGGACCCTGGGTCCTAGGTAATCATGCCGCAAGAAGAAGAATGAGTTTTTTGAGCAATCCCTTTTTTTGGCAGGATGGATCTAAGAGTGGTAAAATTTTGTTGCTGTTTTTCTTTGTGTATCTTTTTTCAGTTCAAATTGCGATTTCTGGTTTTAAAACGACGTGAATTTGTGCTAATTTAGGTTGTACCAACTGGAGGTTTTTATTTGGATTCCGAAAACATCAAAATATACGTATGCATGTAATGGAAAGTACTTCCTACTACCATTAAACAGGAAAAAACTTCTTCTTGAGTTTGAATTTCCTGACGTAAATAGCAACAACCAGGAGGAAAGACAATACAAAAATGTTCAACAAAAAAGTTATCCAAACTACAATTTTCAATTACTAAGGACAAATCGTATGTGAAAATGTGTTCCCGAATATCTGATTGATACGCTTTTCAACAAACAATCAATTTCAGTACAGGCAAATGTAAATATAGCACATAAACCACTTTACAAATGCGTCAATTGAATACAAATTATAGCAAAAGCTCGCTAATTGTCCTTTAATTACTCACTCCACTATCGAACTACAATGCTGCAATTAAATAGGTGTATTTTTTTTCTATTTAAACAACAAATTAGAACGGCAACGCCTCAATTACAGTGAATGTAATTTGAATAGATACAACAACGAGCAGCGAAACAAGTATGGAGGCGAGTGAAACATGAAAAAGTAAACAATTTACAAATGCAAACAAGGACAATGGGCGTTGAAGTAACAACAACAGTACACTACAAGAGATACATATGTATGTACATACATGCAACAACAATGAGCTGACAACTGTACAACAGTTGGTGAGTGGACACTTGAATTAGCCTCGAATTTCAATCAATTTCCATTTTGCTTTTCCAATTCAATTTCATTTATTTCAAATGCAAGAGGACATGCGACGTGACGCCAGGCAACTTATAGGTATTTGTTGGTATTTACATAAGTACACACACATAGTATTGTATGTAAGTACTTAAGTATGCATAACTTTTTTGTAATGAGCGCATAGTCAATCAGCTGACAGTTTGGGTAGTAGGGGCAGTCGTCATGAGCTGTTAGGCTATCGTTGGACTGTTGGTCAACTGACCGAAGCCACTGGCCAGTTGAGTGGCTGGTTAGTTGGTGGGGCGGGTCAAACAACAACGCATTTAATTTATCAAACAGAGGCATCTAATTACTGCATGCCAATTACAATCGCATCGCATTGACAAACTTTCTACTTACCATTTGAATTCAGAAATAAAGGTTGGGGTAAGTCATTTGACATTTTTATATATGTAAGTACAAGCTCTAACTTAGTGTTGACATGCTATCGCCAGTTATATTTATCATATTAATCACCCTTGTATGTATGTTGTGCTAACGGGTGATTTTTTTGAGGTTAGGATTTTCATGCATTAGTAT
>NW_023458561.1:58200999-58203142 GCF_013731165.1 Rhagoletis pomonella | reverse complement strand
AAAAAAATAACCAAAATTGGTTAAAAGTAACCAAAACGGCAACACTGCACATGCTTCTTGCCTGCCACTAGCCGCTTGTCGCTTGCCGCTTGCTGCTTGCTGCATGCAATGTGGGGAAAATTGATTTGTTCGCTGGCACCATTGTTCACCTGACCGTCTGGCCTGAGCAATTCTAACTGAAGCAACAGTTGCCTGCCTGGCTGGCTGGCTGACTGGCCAGCTACGGGCCAATGGGCCATGGCAGTGTTAGCGTTAGATATTTGTATGCAGCGATTGTAATGATTTCGTTGATTATGCAGCTGGTCGTAATAATGATGAGCAATCTGTATAGAGCTGGTTTTTGTGTGATTTAAGCGCCAGGTTGTGCCACTCCGCTAAATAAAGTTGCAAGCTACAATGGAGACTATGAAAATAATTACAAAAACAACATATATTTGTATGTTATTTAAATAAAAGCACGAAGGACAATAATGGCAACCGATGTTTTCTTTTACGAGGGTTACTATTTATCTTTCGGGGTTAGATTTTGTGTCCATAAGTATAAATTTCAATTTAACTTTTTGTTGCTTGCCTGCAGTGTATAATTCAGTTTCTC
Source organism: Rhagoletis pomonella (assembly GCF_013731165.1). Taxonomy (NCBI): domain Eukaryota; kingdom Metazoa; phylum Arthropoda; class Insecta; order Diptera; family Tephritidae; genus Rhagoletis; species Rhagoletis pomonella. Next base: position 58,202,547 of record NW_023458561.1, on the reverse strand, counting down.
AAGTCGACTTAAGCTGTTATTGCTTGCTAACACAAATATATATGCAAGTGAGACTATCAAGAACTGAATACTGAATACGTTTTTAAAGAAAAGATTTCTTCAGTGCAGTGCGCGCTTTCACTCATCAGCACCAGGGTTCAAGCCCTGGTCAAAGCAACATCGAAAAAAAATAGAAAAAAAGGTTTTTTCTTAACAGCGGTCATCCCTAGGCAGGCAATGGCAAACCTCCGAATGTATTTCTGCCATGAAAAACAGCTTCTCATAAAAATAAAATCGCCGTTCGGAGTCGGCGTAAAACTGTAGGTCCCTCCGCTTTGTGTGACAACATCAAGGCGCACACCACAAATCGGAGGAGAAGCTCGGCCAAACATTAACATATGTGTAAGCGGCAATCTATTATTATTATTATTATTATATAAAACTGCATACTTAGAATTTTTCTGAAAAATCTGAATAAAAAGTTGCAAATTAGTGTGCAAATTTAATGAATTTTCCTGAGTTTTGCACGAAGTTTAGAGATTTTATTATTACGTTTTCTGATGTAGAATGAACAATATTTTTATAAAAAATTATCGAAAATAAATTAGAATAAAAAACTTTGCATATATTGCGAAAAATTCACTGTGCCAATACTTCTGTTCGGCACTGTATATGTTTTGCTCACGCTACTCCAACAGTCGCGATAGCTGAGTGTGCCATTCGAGAGATCCGAGGTTCGAATCCTCGGGCAGCGAAATTCTTTTTTTAATTTAACTGTATTCTAATGTTTAGATTTTATTGTTTTAAAAATAATAATTAATATTCTTTAGATTTATTTAATATTTTGAAACTTTTTCATATTCTTTTTTAATTGAATTTGTAGATTTTATTGTTTTAAATAGAAAATGCTTTCTTAATTGCATTAAATTTTTACGCTCTATTCTATTCTATTTTTTCTTTTTTAATTCTTTTTTTATTTTAATTGTTTTAAAAGGCAAAATATTTTGTTTTGGTTTCATTTATTTATTTTTTCCTGTATATTAATAAATGTGTTTTGGGTCATTCCATGGAAAAGAGGAAAACGACATAAATTTAAATATGCCATAATTATCTCTTTTCCAATAGTAACCTCTTTTTTAACGACTACATTTCATTAATCTGTTGAAAAATATTTAAAGAAGTGGCAATTTTTGTCTATTGAAACTTTTATTTCATGCATAACTACTTTACACCAGTTACAAGGAGGTGTACCACCAGTCACAAATTTTAAATATTTGTTAATATTTCTATGAAGATTATATAAACCTAATTTTTATTGAAAACGAATGCGTATAATTCATATTTTACAACACAAAAACATCGTTCGTGAAGATTAAGGTTTTTAACAAAAATTCATCTTTGAGTGCACAAGGTTAAAAAAGAGTTATTTTCAGTATCCCACCAGTCACATTCATTCAAATGATAGTTACATAAAACTAAGAAATCGTTTGGTATTTTTATTAAAGCAATTTTGTACATTAGTTATCGTTCCATGTAAAAAAAAAAATCTTTCGCTGTTGTATAAGTTCC
>NW_023458561.1:58188165-58200899 GCF_013731165.1 Rhagoletis pomonella | reverse complement strand
TTTTTAAAAAAAAAGTTATCAAGCTCTTAAAAAATCACCCGTTACTTTGGACTGAGTGGCAATTGAGAAGTAAAGTCCTCTCTCGACGTACGAAAACCACACTCTATAAGTCACTTTTCATACCCGCGCTGGTAGTAAATATATGGCGCAGAAGCATTGTAAATAAAACATGCGTTGATGCGGCCCTTGGAGTACATATTTTAAAGAAAGATTTTGCCGAAAGACCTCCTCTGCGTTGGAGAGACCAAGTGGAGAAGGATTTGGCTTCACTTAACTCTTACAATTGGGGTCAGTTAGCACAGGAGAGAAATGCCAGACATGTTTTATTGAAGTCGTACATAATTTTGTTAACGCTGCTCCAATAGTCGCAAAAAATGAGTGAGCGAAGCACTACAATATTTTTCGTGGGATCCGGGGTCAAATCATTTTTTTAATTTTTAGCTTATTTGCTTATTACCTTTTTTAGAATTAATTTTTTTAAATTTATTTATTTTTTTATTTATTTAAAAAAATATATATATTTTTTTAATTTCATTACATTTTTTTAAGACATATTTTGTTTTTTGATTGATTAGGTCGTTAAAAAAAAAACATTTTTATTTCTTCCAATTTTTAGGAACTTATTTTATTTTTTATTTATTTTTATTTATTTTTTTGCCACGTTTTAAATTTTATTTTCTTTTAAATTTAAGAATGTGTTCTTTGAGAAGCGAAATCTCTGGTTTTACTTCATTTAATTTTTACTAATTTATTTTATTTTTTTCCTTTTATTAAATTTATTTTTTATTTTTATATTAAATTGTTTAGAAAGAAAAAATGTTATTTTTAATAATTATGTATATTTTGGTAACTTGTTTTGTTAGTTTATCCTTTTTTAATAAATTTTTTTCTTTTCTATTTTAACTTTCTTTAAATTTTTAGTTTTTATTCTTTTAAAGAGAAAGCTGTATTTTTTATTTCATTAAATTTTTCGAAAACTTATTTTTAATTTAAAAGACTAACAAAAAAAGCTAAGACCTCACCGTTACCAGATCTCTCAGTTTGTCTTTCGAAAGGCTGAAAAGAGCTTTTCAAGATAGCCGCCAGAATTGTCAATTGTTTTAGTAAAGACTTTCGTCTTCCGTAAGACTGTGCTTGCTCGAATTTCCCGGTTAAGCAAAGTTCCGTAATATATTCTGGATGGTCAATACTTCCAAATGAAATGTGATGCAGTAATCGTATAGACGGAAAGCTATATCCGGCCTAATTTCCTGTGAGAAAATTCCCTCTCCAACTGTCCCTTCAAGTACGTACACAGGCAGCCAAAACATGAGCTGAAAACGTACTCTGAGAAAAAAAAAAACAGTTTAAAGTAATTTAAATTAAAAAGTTCTCGTATCAAAACATCAAAATGAATATTTTTCGTATTTTTAGTTTTTGCGTACGGTGATAAGAATTTTTTTTAAATTAGTTCTTGAAATACTTATCCAAAACCTTCCTTGGTAAAAGTTTAATGATTTTTGGAGAGCTTATCATACCTTAAGATGTAACTGCAGAAGCCGAAGATATGAAGGAAAATCTAAAAAGCGACCTTAAGGTTCGTCACGAAAAAAGTTTTAATTTGCCTTGCAAAAATACTTTAGACTCAGGGACGTACGGCGAACTTTTTTTTCTGGTACGTCCTAATATGTAGGTACAGTTAAATTTTGCTCTTTATTTCCAAAAAATGGCCGTAATGCAGACAATCACAAAAAAATGCTTCAGAGAAGGTGTTCACCGCCATTTCTTAAATGTAATATTATCAAAATTATTTGCTAGTAATTAAACTTAATTACAATAAAACATTTTTAATCATCATTATGAAGTTATTTAATTTCGAGTTTACATTTTTACTCCATTAAGTTCTCAGCAGCCTATTACCGACTATTTACTGCAGTGCCAGCAGCTATGCAAAAATTGCCATCATTTGATTTCACGATTACTATTCCAATAAATAAAGGAGATTTTAATCAAATCTGTGGTGCTAGAAATGCAGTACTACTATAAAGTTTGTGCTTAAGCGAAGTCTATGGCCATAACGGCGTCAAATTGCTAAACCAACTTAAACAAGCGTTGATGATGGACAATTTGCTAAAGAGAAAATTATATAAACTATACTAAGATACTACAACAATAAAAAAATAAAATTTTTTGTAAGAGAAATATGATTTGAAAACTAAATCTAACTTAAACCAAAAACACCAGCACCAACAGGTAATATGCAAAGCTGCGGGGAAACTATAAATGAAAATGTTGATTGCTGAAAAAGCCGCAGGAGACTTTTTATTGCAGTTGAAAAAAACACAAGAAAAAAAATCGAAAAAGTCGAGTAGAAGAAAAATTACATAAATGCCTGAAAAGCAAATACATAAATATGTATCGAGTTTACTCTACTAAACGAAAGACTTAAGGCGCAAACCCGGCAAACAGCGAAACTGCGCATGCTTAATAGGCCCAGCGCAACGAAAACAAACAATAATAATGTGCAACTATTTTATTAATGGATACAAATGCATTACAATTGAGTGGCGTTGCAGCCATTTTTCACCGAACGCCGAATGGCAGAGTTTGGTTGCTCTAGCCGCTGCTGTCCGCTGGCCGTTAGTGCAGCACATTAAATGTCGCAGTCATGCGCAACAGCAAACAAATAGCGACAATGCCAATGACGGGGCAAAAACAAAGTAACTGCGAATGACTATTATAGTAACAACGTAATAATTCAAATATAAATATAGTATTTAGTTTAGCAAAAGAGTCAATAGATTTAAATTGTTGTCTAGCAGGCAAGAATAAAAATATACAATTTTAGATTTAATGCAAAGGGTTATTATGAGAAGATGATTTTTTTCAAAATTTTTTTTTTAATTTATTTATATTACGGTTAATAAAGGCGTGTTTTTTATATTGCAATCAAAAAGGCAAAGTAAAGTCTGATTTTCAGATTAATTTACAAACTTTTACTTTTATATTTGAATACTTTATTGGATTTTTTTTATTCGCCCTTATCGTTTTTTCGAGATCTCGGTATTTTCTTGAGATATTTTATGATCTGTGGAAATTTGTTTACTAGAAATTTTTTCTGGGATTTTTCCGAATTTTTCTGTTTTGGTATTTTTCGGCACTTTCCGAGATTTTCTAAATTTCTTTTGCGACTTGAATCCTTCCCTTTTTAGGACACGCCATGAATTTTCAAATTGTCTGATTTTTGATTTTTATTTGATTATTCGAGGTTTTAAAAGAAATTTTCGCGATTACTTCGGGATTTCCTTGGCAACATTTTTCAGTTTTTTTTTGTTTAACCTATGTAACTGCGCTATTTTCTGGCTTTTCCCCCTAGATTTTCTTGAATTTTTTTAGTGGTCTCCGGGGGTTTTAAGGTAATTTTTAGGACTTTTCAGAATTTTTTTGTTCAAAAATACCAGAAATATCTTTTGTGGTTTTCGAGATTACCTCGGAATTTTTTAAGAATTTTTTGGATCTTTTGGAATTTTTTTCTAAACTGCTCTTGGTTTTTGCGGTGTGTTTCTTGGCCTTCAAAATTTCCGCGAGTATTTTTTAAATCATTTTAAGATATTGTCTTGATTTTTTTCAAGTTATTTTATTGAATTTTTTCAAGATTTTTCCGGTCTTTTTACCCATTTATGGGACTTCCCAGTATTTTTAGAAACTTTTCTTAAAAAAAAATAATTGGTATTTTTGAGCTTTTAATGACTAGCTCGGGTTTTTCTATATTTTTTTTTATCTATCGGAACTTGTTCTGGATTTGTTCTCCGCTATTTTTCGGCTCATTCTGGAATTCTTGCAACTTTTGGGATTTGTTCGGGATACTTTTTTGTATAAAAATTGTTTTCGGAACTTTTAAGGTTTTTTTAGTGATTTTGTGGATTTTAGTTCTCGGGTTTTCGGGATGACTTCGGGACTTTCGGCACTGTCCAAATTTTTGGGAGATGATATTTTTGGGATTTTCTCGATCCTTAAGGATTTTCTGGTTATCCAAAGTTTTTGAGATTTTTTTTTTGGAAATTTCTTCATCTTTAGGAACTTTGCTTTCTTTAAGAATATTATAAAGGCAAAAAATACCGGGCTTCTGGTAAAATGAATACTCTGCTCGATCTCTGGTTGCCCTAAACCCATTTAGATCGTTTAAGAAAGTAGAATAAATACCTAAGTTGAGTAAGTCTTCTCCTTCATATAACCGATTTTCAATTTAAGCTATACATGATTTGCAAAATAAAAGTAAGAACTGCTCTAAAAAATATCCAGAAACTCAACACAACACCTTGCTTGGTTATTTCGCCCTTTTACACACTTACATACGTCTCTATATATTTTCAGCTGCTTGCTTCCAGTACGCCTTGAAGCCAGCAGATTGCACTTCTCCTGCGCCTGCGACCCCCGCTAATTGTATCAAAACCCTACATTCGACGCCTCCATTGCACTGCGGCAGATTCCGTTGAAAGATGATGCACAATTTATATGGCAATATCGAAAGTGAAGCGCATTTAGTTACCACTAAACTGCCCAGCACCACAACACACCACAGCAGATCAGCCAACCAACACCCGCCTCACTGATGATATGCGCACAATGATTGCACTATGTTGCATGCAACAACAGCCAGCAAGCAGGCAAGAATAAAATCAGAGGTAAAAATGCTAAGTAAATAATGCGTTGATGTGGCAGTTGCACGCTTGTATGTATGTATGTATGTATGTATGTAGTTGTGGCACGTTATGGTCAAGCAGTCCGCGCGGTTAAGTAAGTGGAAAAGTATTTTAGTATCTTTGAGATATGCTAAATTCCAGCGAATTGTTGGCGATGCCTTTTTTGTTGTATGTATGTAGTAGTTGCTGTAATTTGTGATTGTTGTGCCGCGTGCATTTTGTATGGGAGTGTGACTACAAGAGCTTTGTGGCATTTTGCACTACTACCTTCTTTTTAGCACAAAGTTTCTTTGGTTGGTTGGTAGTTTTTTTTTTATTTTGTTCTTTACTTTTTTGTAGCTTGTACGCCATAATGGAGTCGGCATGTCTCGTGAGTGCTTGATCGGCATCGACACCAAAAGGGAGGCAAGTGGGAGAAAAAGTAGAAGTAATGCTGTAAGGCAGCGAATGCAAATGAAATGCACCCGAAGCTGAAACAATTGAAAAGCGCTAAAATGTGACATGAGACGCAAAAGTTTTGAAAAAGTTAAATATTTTAGCAATGTAGTTTAACCTAATCAAAAAAGAAGAAAGTCATTCTCAAACTTTAAATTAAAGTTCCCAGTGGGAAAAGGTAATTTTTGGGAATGCAAAAAGTAATGGATAGCCCCTACAACCTACTCCAGAATTTCTCTACAGCAATGTCATACGAAAGTAATGTGTCGCATGTCACTTTATGGAACTATAAATAGAATTATTAAGCAATTATTGAACCCGTGACCAATCTATTCGGCTACAGCAGCCTTTGAGATAAGGTGAAAAAATAACATACTTGAGTTAGTTCTCAAACTTTTTGTTTTGTTTGTTGCTTCAAAAGTACACATCATCCGCTCGCTTACAATGCGATGCATATTTTCGTTCAACCGTAGTTGTTAATCTTTTGTTGGCAGGAAAAGGTAATGCATTACCATTTTCTCACTGGGTAATTATTAGATTTTAAAATCAATACGGCAATGAAAATTTCGTCCTACCGTTTTTGTGAAGATAAATTTTTGCTCTATATATTTTAGATATGATTTATTATGGAATATTTTGGTATTTTTTTACGATTTTTTTTTAGATTCTTGAAGTTTTTACTCGATCTTGTCGGGGCTTTTCAGGAAACGTCGTTTTTTTCAGAAGTTTTCTGCAACATTTGGAATTGTTACTGAAGTTTTTGTGAACTTTTGGAACGGAATAAATTCTTGGGGATTTTTCATTTGCATTTTCTTGAGCTACGTCTTGTTTTAATTTTTAGCATCTTTCTGTTTTTTTGGGGGTTTCGTGTATCAGTTGTCAAGATCTTAAGGAAGGGTTTGGGGTCTAAAGATTAATTTTCTGGAATCTTTTCGTCAGATTTCGCGAACTTTTGGAATTTGTCCAGGACTATTCGGGATTCTTCGAATTTTCGTTCCTAGTATTTTTCTTTGTGGATTTTTTTCCGGATTTAATTTTTGGGATATTTCAGGAGGTTTTTTGAATTTTTGGGGACTTTTTGTTTTTTTGTGAGACTCTTTGAGTTTCGTGTTCCACTTTTCAAGATCTTCAGAAACGTTTTCGGATCTGTTGTGCATTCTTTGGAATTAGTTTCGGGAACTTTTCGAATTTGTCCGCGACTATTCGGGGTTCTTCAGTTTTAGTTTCATGTATTTTGCTGGATATTTCGGAATTATTTCTTGATTTTGTAGAAAATTTTCGTCTTGCTTTCGGGATATTTCAGGATATTTCGTGAATTTTTGGAAACTTTTTGGGTTTCTTCGTGATTTGCTTTTGGGAATTTTTCAGAATTTTTCGGAAACTTGTGATTTTTTTTAACTCTTCGTATTACCGTTTTCAGAGAAATTCGGGATTTTTTAAAGAACATTTGAAATTGGTCCGGGATCCGGGGATTCTTCGAGTTTTGGGTTCCAGTGTTTTTCTGGATATTTTCGGAATTATTTCTGGATGTTTTCGAAATTATTTCTGAGCTTTGTGTGTGAGCTTTCGGCTATCTTTTAGGCATATTTTCGGGATTCGTGGTATTTTAAATTTAGCAATATTTCTGGAAGTTTTCTGAATTTTTTCGAGAATTCGGTTTGTTTTAACTTTCGGAATTTTCTTAGAAATATCCGGAAAAAATTTGGGATTTTGGATTATTTTTCGGTATGTGCCTGGATCTATGAATTTTCGAGACCTTTAGGTATTTATTAAAATATTTTGGCTTGTGTTTTTTTTTTATTTATTTATTTGGTGTTTTTTTCGGGACTTGTTTGAGCTTTTTCGGGTATTTTCTTGATCGTTTGGAACTTTTCGAAAAACTTTAGCCACAGATCTGCATTAATGAGCAAAAAGTATCATTCAAACTTTTTATTTATTTTTTCCTATAAAAACAAAAGCCTATGTAAAAATTATAGTTATTTCTTAAAGCGGAAAGGTAAAATTAACTATGTTTACATCGAGTGCATACGGTATTTGGTTTTCAGGTAAAATTCGCTCCAACCTAACTTATTGGAATACTCAAAACATTCAGCTATGACTCTAAATTATTTAAAAACTTTATAGGCAACTTTTTACTTATGATACAAATTTATTAATAATTCTATTAAAATCTCGAATCAAAAAATCACATTATTTTCATTTATAATAAAAAAAAAAATCTAACAACTATATAGTATAAAAATATTCTATTTCTCATCGGCTAGGAAATTCCATGCACGTTTCCTCCCCATCAATTGTTGGCGCAAATTTCGCTGGCATGTCTTCGCATCGCTCCGCATCAGTTGGAAATTCACACATCCAATGGAACAACATATCCTCTATTTCCTCATCAAACTCAACAATTGACTTACTCGCCATTTGTTCCTCAACGGAAATATCCTCCAGTTCATAAATAAAGGCAGGATCTCTAAAATTCAACCGCCGCCGCCTGATGCAACGCTGCGACGAAGTCGGTGTTGCCACATACCGCTCCAGCATATAATTACTGCCAGTTTGTTTTATTGGCGTGGAGTCCTCTTCCAAGTCGGGCGATGTTGGTTGACCGCATCTTATAACATTATCACTTTCGGCTATTCTTCTATAGGCTTCCTCCTTTTCAAGCCATTTTGCCAATAGCGCCAAAGTACCCGATTGTGGCATACTTTCCATGTTGATGCTTGATATTTAAGCGTTTTATAAAAATAAGCAATATTTCTAGCACGTTGTTGGCCAATGCTGGTCACAGGTGTTCTATCACTCGGCTGGTGGATTGCTTGCTTTTATATACGAATCACTGTAAGCCTTTTCTTTGGTAAAGTTTTACCTAAACATATCAACCGGAATTATTGTTGAGTGCCTGTTCATGGTTTGGTTTGCTCAGAATCTGTACTAAATTTTATTTAAAGTATACCTGGTACAGATAGTGTTAAAAGTGTACGGTGATTCCAGTATGTTACATACATACACCCTTTAAAGGGGGCTACCTAAATAGAGCCAGTGTCTTTGTCAGGCGCGTTAAGCCTTGTATATGTATTTACAAAGAATACATATTTTCCCTTTGCTTACCAGTAGCAGTTAGATGATCTTGCCAATGACTCCGATGATGAATGAAAACTTCTTTTTAGAATTTCGTCCTTTTAAATGTTTCAATGTTCCAAAAAGGGTAACGAATAGTTCTTGCCTCCAAGGTCAGTTCTTAAAATCATTACTGATTTATTTTGAATTACAGGAGAGAAAATATAAGTTAATGATTTTTTGGTGTACTCTTTGATGTTGCTTTATCAAATTTATGCTGTTGTTGAAAGCGTGAAAGGGTTTTGGACTCGATATGACTAGTAGACATACATTGAAGAAGCATGCACGGCGATCTAGTGGGTCTATTGAGCCTATCCTGTTCATTCATCGCCTCCCTACAGCATCCCATTCAACGAGCAGGTGCAATGGTGTCTTCTATAACTATTACAAATATGAATTTTAGCTTCTTCCGGTAAACATGATAAGAAGCAAATTTTTGGTTTAGAAGTGGTCGGGTCCAGTCGCGCCTTTCAAAGCAGGCAAGAGCAGATGGCGAATGGGCGACGAGTAGCTATGAAACGCTAGAGCTCCCCTATATTGGGTTGAAGCCCTCGCATTTTTTTTTTGTATAAAGTTAATATACAAAAATAAGCGGCCGCTTTGTAGTGGTATCAGTGCGCGATACCATTCCGCAGTGCCCATGTTCCGACCAAAAACAAAAAAAAAAACAAAAAATAATAAATTTTTTTTCTAACAAGGTTTTTGATCTGGATGAATGGGGAAAATTCAAAATTTCACAATAAGGGTATTCTCTGAGTCTTGCAAAGCCCTTGCACGGTGCACGGATTGCACGGTTTGCAAAGCTATCCCATACGAAAACCGGTTTTAACCGTGCAATCCGTGCAATCTGTGCACCATGCAAGGGCTTTGCAAGACTCAGAGAATACCCCTAATTATCCACATTTTGCAAATTAATTTTTTGAACAACCTAAAAACTAAATATTATAGTTACGAAAATGGTTCTGGTTCGTTTTAAAGGTAATATCAGGGGCTATACAAAAAATGTATTAAAAAAAATCGAAAAATAAAAAAATACAGAATTTAGAATTATGTATATTTATGTATATATTTTTGACAAATTTATATTTTTTTATACAATACCGCTAATTGTTCTTAAAATTTCATGAAATTTTCAAGAATGTGTTTTTTCAAAGATTTGAACTTTGAAAGCAAATTTTTTTTTTTTCAAACTGTAATATCTAGCCAGTTTCACGAAAGTTATTTAAGTTAAAAATTATCTTGTCAATACTGTTGGGGCGAATTAATATTTAATATTTAGACTTTGTTGCTTTTTCCATTTTTTAAAAAAACCAAATCGTGGTACAAAGCTCAATAACAATATTGAGAAAAATTATTATTTTTGTTTGAATTTAATATGAAAACTGACAGAGGGGGAAAAATCACTTTTCACTTAAACTGCAATTGAAGAAATTTTTTTTTTTCAAAGTTCAAAAACATAAATCTTAAAAAAACGGCTCCATGAAAGTTTCGGGATCTTTTAAGATCATTCAGAGGTATTGTATTAGAATATTTACCCAAAAATTTGTATAAGTGTTTGCTTTTATGATTTTATTTTTTTTCTACATTCCGTGGACGTTATTATTTTTCGAATATGCTGTAAAGTAAAAATCAATTTAAATTAAATAAAAACTGTTTAACATAATTTTACTTAGATAAAAATTTAAACCTCAAAAAATCACCTTCATGAAAATTGCAGGATCTTTTAAGATCAGTCGGAGGTATTGTATATAAATAGTGAACCAAATATTTGTAGGAGTGTTTGCTGTTATGATTTTTCAAATTTCAAAATTCTGTAGACTTTATTATGTTTTGAATTTTATTATACATATTTTTTTCTAAACATCATTTTTAAAACGACTATAATATTTTTTGAGGTATTCAAAAAATAAACTTGCAAAATTTGGAAAATTGTGAAATTTAGGATTTTTTTGCCAGCCCCAACCGCCTAGCAGAAAGTCTTCTTTTTCATGCAGAAATATTCGTAGAGCTTTTAGACGCATTTCTGCACCAAGAATAAAATTTTATAAAAAAAAGTAGTTTACGTCATTCCAAACAAAAAACGATGGATTTGACTTGTATTGACCCATATTCTATTATTATTTTTTTCAAATATCGCAAATATCTACCAAAGAGATAGTAATATTATGTATCATAAAAATTTGTATTATTTTCTTCGAAAATATGCCCACAGTAGAAATAAACGACTTAATAATGAGTGTGACTCCTTACTGAAGCTACTTATGTCGCTCTCTTAGACGCTAAAACCAAACTAAACCTACTAAGGATTCCATAATTGAAATATTTGCTTTTCACATGGCTCAAATTAATATTTATTATTTTATTTAAGTATGTATGTACAAGTTTTTATTCTTAAATCAATTATGTATAACTATATGAATATCTCATTCATCATCCTCTTGAAATCCTACAAAATTTAAACGTCTACCCCTAATGGGTCGCTGCGTCGAAGTGGGGGTGGGCACATATTGCTCCAGCACCAAATTTCTGGCGCCATTATTAAAAGGTGTCGACGCATTCGCGAAACCATTCGGTATCATTTCCATAATTTCCTCGTCAGCGGACTGCGATTGATTCATCCTTTGATCATCCTTTTCTCGATCTACCCATTCGGCAAGCATGGCTAGCGCACCATATCGCTTTCCAGACATCTTCTGCGGTTAAAAGTTGTTAGAAATTTTATACAAATCTCACTAGAGTGAATTTGTGTTGACGTTAGTCAAAACGAGACTACCACAGCAGCAGATGTGTAGCTGTTTTTATAAGCGGCTTGACTAGAGAACATTTCTAGGGAAAGTTTGAGGATTCCATTAAAGGAGTTTTTCTCTTTGTTTATTGACTGGTAATACAAACTAGCATGCCCTTAGTGATTTGTGTTTTTATTTGTTTGAATGGCAGATATTATATTAAAAAAGGAAGTGACTAAAACGGTTTCTCCCAAAAATTATAAATAGGTTTATCTAAGTATTGCTAAACGATGTTGATAAACATGTGGAAAGAGAAAAGCGGTTATTGTTGAGCTACCTGCCTGCGTATGCAAATATTCATATTTTAAGGAGTGGCTAGGTTGCGAATTACCTGTACCTGAGTACATACAGACATCTTGTATGAAAAATAAATCGTCCTTATTTTGCACACATGTACATAAATATTTATTCTGATGCATAGAAATATTGGGTGGTTAACGCATGATTGACCTGCGATTTGAAATATTTAGTATACCAGCTACACTACCAAACCTAAGACAATGAATTGTGTAAAAGAAAAAACCAAAAAAAGATCCTTCTAATGCACACTGGGACGAATCGAGAATTTAAAACGACAAAAATGTTTACTTTCATGCATTTTACAAATTTCAATGAAAATTTGCATCTACGGGTTTAAGAGGCTACTGGTTACGAATTAAATATTAAATTTTAAAAATTCAAAATGAAGGACTACATTTTGAAAAATTATGAATTGTTATACCTGGTATCCAAAGGATTTTGAGTTCGCTGATTACGAATGCCAAGATACCAATTTTCATTGAAATCTGCATTGGAAGTTAACAGTTTTTCATCCTAAATTTAGGATTCGTGCCAGTGTGTGACTTATGAAAAAATGCTTTATTTAAAGAAAGGGGAACGGGTTGAGGAGTTCTTGACATTCCTACATTAAGTTTTGTTTTTCAAAAACTGCGAAAAAATGCAATGCGTATTATTAATGGAAGCATTGATTTTCAAGATTTCTATACCATTTCACATTTTTACGGTTTTTTCACCTTATAAAGAGCATGGAAAATTTCATGGGCTTTGAGGCAGTTCTAAATATATATATATATTTTTTTTTAACAAAAAAATAAGGGTATTCTTTTGTTCATATAGAAAAATTCTTAACATTTAAAAATTCTTAAAAATATATTTTTTTTTAATTTTTCATACGAAAGTCTTTCATTTAGAATAAAATAAATTTTTTTCGCAAAAAAAGGTTTATTTGTCAATATAGTATCGTTTTAGAGCGAAAAATTTAGTGCAGCATTTTTGAGATTTTTTATACGTTTTCTCAATATCCTCAAAATAGGCGTTTGTTTAAGTGATAATGGCTGAATGTAGGGTATGTGCTGGATAAGGGAGCAATTTGTAAAAATTTATGCAATTATCCGACCGCACACATACATAGGCACCCAAATCATATTCTTGAGCAAAAGCACTTTTTTCTTGGCCAAATGTGATCGTTTTGTTGCAAATCTGTCCAATAGCTTGAAATATTATTAGCCGGTGATCCTTTACATGTAAAAACTTAGTCTGGCTATTAAGAAATACTTTTAAATTTTTCTGCCGCTTGAAAAAGTATTTTGCCGTTGCTGTACATTTTCTTGAAGAAATGAATATTTGGAGCATTTTTCTAGAGAGCTGCTCATTTCAGAAATTAAAAAATTAAAAAAAAGAAATCTAACTAAAACTAAAGAACTAAAATACGCACCTC
>NW_023458561.1:58161503-58188065 GCF_013731165.1 Rhagoletis pomonella | reverse complement strand
TTCCAAAAATTTATAATATTCTTATTTTTCGTCTAAAAATTATTGTAAATATCAATTTTGAGTGAATTATCTTCAGTAGTTACTAAAATATCGCAGTTTTCGTATTTCTGGAAATTACCGTTATATGGGAAGTGGGCGTGGTTAATGTCCGATTTCGCCCATTTTCAATACCAACCTACCTTGGATTAAGGGAAACCTACATACCAAATTTCGTTGAGATATCTCAATTTTTGCTCGAGTTATCGTGTACACGGACAGACGGACAGACGGACAGACGGACAGACGGACAGACGGACGGACAGACAGACATGGCTTAATCGATTTCTTTTTTCATCCTGATCATTTATGTATACATTTGTCTATATCTATCTCGATCCGTTTTGGCTGTTACAAACAACCGTTATGTGAACAAAATTAATATACCCTTGTGCACAAGTGCGCTCGGGTATAAAAATGCAAATAAATGGCAATGCCAAGCAACTGAACAAATAAGCCGCGACCAAAAGGCAATTGAGCGAATAAACGGCTGAACGACTGTACGAATGAAAGCTGACAATTGACAATGAATGCGTCGAGGATTTATATGAAAGGATGTGGCTGTGGAAGTGAAGCAAGCACAGTGGATGGACAATAAGCGCTGGCACATTGATGTGGTTGACTGAATATTTAGCTGGGGGCGAAAGCGATGAGGTTGGTTTCGAAAGGGAAAGGAAGCGCTCGAAAATAATTTGCTGGGGTCGCTGCCGAGTCGAGTTCGTTGCTGTCCATAAAACGAATACATAGCTGCAAGCGGTGCAAAAATTTAGCTGTGACTCTGCGTGAGTAGAGTTGGAAGGACAGCACTGAGAGATAGCGCTGAAGGTGACGCAGATTGGGAAGCTGTGGTTGATTGGATTTGATGTGGCACGTACTAAGAGAATACGCCTTTCGCTTATTGAATTGCTGTTGAATTCATTGTTTATCTTTAATTTGCGGTTGGAGTGCAACAACAAAACCCTAGTTACGCAAGTGCTATATTTCATATACTATATTAATAACAGCTAAGTCGAGGATTAGGCCAGGCATGCCCAGCACATACATATGTAACTCATTTGAACGCGACAGTTCAATCAGTGAAACAAACCTAAGCAAGTTCCAGCTTAGCTTAGCCCAGCAAATAGACCTTGGCATTTCTAATTAAAGGTATGTATTTCAAGGGAGTTTTGAGATACTTTACCTGAACGGTAGCGCGAAACACGTCGCTGATTCGTGGAGTTTTATTGGATTAGCGAAATGTGCATTAGCAAGCTTTCGGGTCTGTCCATAAAATATTTGTGGAGTTTTGTTTCAGTTCAGGGTTACGTTTTGGCAGCACGTCTCTGGTCTAAATGGGAACATTCTATTGAAGTTATATTTGATAAAATCGATTATTGTCGTACCATAAACGACAAATTGTCTACAAAAAACCAAAGCGTATTCTTTAAAGGGGTGTGCATTAGGGTGGTAAAAAAAAAAGTAAAGTTGGAATTTTAAAGCTTTAACCGTCTAGGATTCTACTTTATCGAAAACAATTTTACCCCTGTTTTTTTATTTGGAAACCAAAAAATATTTAGCGGTCAAAGTTTTCTATGTATTATATATGGGAAAACACAAATTTTCTTCGAAATGGTATAGAATTTTTGAAAATAAATGCTTTTCGATGGAAAGCTCTGGTTCTCTTAGGAGACTACCAATAACAATACACAATTGTTTATATAATCATTTTCTTTTATTAAATATTTTTTATAGGACCCCTAAAACCTCAAAAATAGTCCCACAACCACAAACTTACAATCCCTAGGATCTGTAGGAGTTTTTAGACCCCCTACTGCGCAAAACGGACTTCAGTTCGGAGGGATCTGCCTCCAATAACTGCTGTTTTCACAGGATCCTGAGTGCTAGGTAATCATGCCGCAAGAAGAAGAATGAGTTTTTTGAGCAATTCCTTTTTTTGGCAGAATGAATCTAAGAGTGGTAAAATTTTTTTGCTGTTTTTCTTGATGTATCTTTTTTCAGTTTAAATTGCGATTTCTGGTTTTAAAACGGCGTGAATTTGTGCTAATTTAGATTGTTCAATACGTCACCAACCAACCAACTGCAGGTTTTTATTTGGCTTCCGAAAATAGCAAAATATACGTATGCATGTAATGGAAAGTACTTAATACTACCATTAAACAGGAAAAAATTTCTTCTCGAGTTTGAATTTCCTGACGAAAAAATCAACAACCACGTGGAAAGACAATACAAAAATGTTCAACAACAAAGTTATCCGAACTACAACTTTCAATTACTAAGGACAAACCGTATGTGAAAATGTGTTCCCGAATATCTGATTGATACGCTTTTCAACAAATAATCAATTTCAGTACAGGCAAATGTAAATACAGCACATAAACCACTTTACAAATGCGTCAATTGAATACCAATTATAGCGAAAGCTCGCTAATTGTCCTTTAATTACTCACTCCACTATCGAACTACAATGCAGCAATTAAATAAGTTTATTTTTTTTTTCCTATTTAAACAACAAATTAGAACGGCAACGCCTCAATTACAGTGAATTTAATTTGAATAGATACAACAACGAGCAGCGAAACAAATATGGAGGCAAGTGAAACATGAAAAAGTAAACAATTTACAAATGCAAACAAGGACAATGGGCGTTGAAGTAACAACAACGGTACACTACAATAGATACATACATACGCCAACAATAAGCTGACAACTGTACAACAGTTGGTGAGTGGACACTTAAATTAGCTTCGAATTTCAATCAATTTCCATTTTGCTTTTCCAATTCAATTTCACTTATTTCAAATGCAAGAGGACATGCGACGTGACGCCGAGCAACTTATAGGTATTTGTTGGTATTTACATAAGTACACATCTACATAGTAATATTGTATGTAAGTACTTAAGTATGCATGAACTTTTTGTAATGGGCGCATAGTCAGCCAGCTGACAGTTTGGGTAGTAGGGGCAGTCGCCCTGTTCGAGCTGTTAGGCTATCGTTGGACTGTTGGTTAACTGACCGAAGCCACTGGCCAGTTGAGTGGCTGGTTAGTTGGTGGGGCGGGTCAAACAACAACGCATTTAATTTATCAAACAGAGGCATCTAATTACTGCATGCCAATTACAATCGCATCGCATTGACAAACTTTCTACTTACCATTTGAATTCAGAAATAAAGGTTGGGGTAAGTCATTTGACATTTTTATATAAGTACAAGCTCTAACTTAGTGTTGACATGCTATCGCCAGTTATATTTATCATATTAATCACCCTTATATGTATGTTGTGCTACTTTGGACTGAGTAGAAATTGAGAAGTAAAGTCCTCTCTCTCGACGTACGAAAACCACACTCTATAAGTCACTTTTCATACCCGCGCTGGTAGTAAATATGTGGCGCAGAAGCATTGTAAATAAAACATGCGTTGATGCGGCCCTTGGAGTACATATTTTAAAGAAAGCTTTTGCCGAAAGACCTCCTCTGCGTTGGAGAGACCAAGTGGGGAAGGATTTGGCTTCACTTAACTCTTACAATTGGGGTCAGTTAGCACAGGAGAGAAATGCCAGACATGTTTTATTGAAGTCGTACATAATTTTGTTAACGCTGCTCCAATAGTCGCAAAAAATGAGTGAGCGAAGCACTACAATATTATTCGTGGGATCCGGGGTCAAATCATTTTTTTAATTTTTAGCTTATTTGCTTATTACCTTTTTTAGAATTAATTTTTTTAAATTTATTTATTTTTTTATTTGTTCAAAAAAATATATATATTTTTTTAATTTCATTACATTTTTTTAAGACATATTTTGTTTTTTGATTGATTAGGTCGTTAAAAAAAAAAACATTTTTATTTCTTCCAATTTTTAGGAACTTATTTTATTTTTTATTTATTTTTATTTATTTTTTTGCCACGTTTTAAATTTTATTTTCTTTTAAATTTAAGAATGTGTTCTTTGAGAAGCGAAATCTCTGGTTTTACTTCATTTAATTTGTACTAACTTATTTTATTTTTTTCCTTTTATTAAATTTATTTTTTATTTTTATATTAAATTGTTTAGAAAGAAAAAATGTTATCTTTAATAATTATTTATATTTTGGTAACTTGTTTTATTAGCTTTTCCTTTTTTAATAAATTTTTTTCTTTTCTACTTTAACTTTCTTTAAATTTTTAGTTTTTATTCTTTTAAAGAGAAAGCTATATTTTTTATTTCATTTATTTATTAGAGCACTTATTTTTAAAAGACTGACAAAAAACGCTAAGACCTCACCGTTACCAGATCTTTCAGTTTGTCTTTCGAATGGCTGAAAAGAGCTTTTCAAGATAGCCACCAGAATTGTGAATTATTTTATGAAAGACTTTCGTCTTCCGAAAAACTGTGGTTAGTTGCTAGAATTACCCGGTTAAGCGAGGTTCCGTAATATATCCTAGATGGTCAATACTTCCATTTGGTATGTGATGCAGTAATCAATCAGACGGAAAGCTGTATCCAGCCTAAGTTCACGTGAGAAAACTCCCTCTCCAACTGTCCCTTCAAGTACGCACACAGGCAGCTAAAAGATAAGCTGAAAACCTACTCTCAGAAAAAAAACGTTCAAAGTAATTTAAGTTAAAAATTTCTCGTATCAAAACATCAAAATGGGTATTTTCTGTGTTTTTATTTTTTTTGCGCATTTTCAGTTTTTTATAAAAAGCACGACTGAATCGCTATCATTCGTTCAGTACCACTACCAAACCTATTACGATTAACCATTATCGTTACTAACTACCAATACCAATAAAGATTACCATCACTTCCATTACCATAATTACTCACATTTTATTGCCATTACAATTACTATTGTAGCTAATGGTACTTAGCTACATGTTAGCATTACTAATTACTATTACTATTGTCATTACCATTACAAAGTGCAAATACCAAAAAATTTGTAAAACGTACTCCCTTGAGTCTAAAGTATTTTTTTTTTGTACGATCCTGGACGTTACCTTTCTACATTCTTCGGTGACACCTACATTCGGTAATACATTTTTTTAAATTAGTTCTAGAAATCTAATCGAAACACTTCTTTGGTAAAAGTTTAATAATTTTTGGAGAGCTTATTATACTTTAAGATGTGACTGCAAAAGCCGAAGATATGACGAAAAATCTAAAAAGCGACCTCAAGGTTCGTCACGAAAAAAGTTAAAATTTGCTTTGTGAAAATAATTTAGACTCAGGGGCGTACGGCGAACTTTTTTCTGGTACGTTCTAATGTGTAGATACAGTTAAATTTTTTATTTTATTCCCTAAAAATTGCTGTAACGCTGACAATCACAAAAAAATGCTTCAGAGAAGGTGTTCACCGCCATTTCTTAAATGTATATATTATTAAAATTATTTGCTTGTAATTAAACTTAATTACAATAAAACATTTTTAATCATCATTATGAAGTTATTTAATTTCGAGTTTACATTTTTACTCCATTAAGTTTTCAGCTGCCTATTACCGACTATTTACCGCAGTGCCAGCAGCTATGCAAAAATTGCCATCATTTGATTTCACGATTACTATTTTAATAAATAAAGGAGATTTTAATCAAATCTGTGGTGCTAGAAATGCAGCACTACTATAAAGTTTGTGCTTATACCAAGTCTATAGCCATAACGGCGGCAAACTGCTAAACCAACTTCAACAAGCGTTGATGATGGACAATTTGCTAAAGAGAAAATTATATAAACTAGACTAAGATACTACAACAATAAAAAAACTAAACGTTTGTATAAGAGAAATATGATTTGAAAACTAAATCTAAATTAAACCAAAAACACCAGCACCAACAGGTAATATGCAACGCTGCGGGGAAACTATAAATGAAAATGTTGATTGCTGAAAAAGCCGCAGGAGACTTTTTATTGCAGTTGAAGAAATATAAGAAAAAAAAATTAAGTCTACTAGGAGAAAAAATTACATAAATGCCTGAAAAGCAAATACATAAATACGTATCGTGTTTACTCTAGTAAACGAAAGACTTAAGGCGCAAACCTGGCAATGCGCATCGAAACTGCGCATGCTTAATAGGCCCAGCGCAACGAAAACAAATAATAATAATGTGCAACTATTGCATTAATGGATACAAATGCAATACAATTGAGTGGCGTTGCAGCCATTTTTCACCGAACGCCGAATGGCAGAGGTTGGTTGCTCTAGCCGCTGCTGTCCGCTGGCCGTTAGTGCAGCACATTAAATGTCGCAGCCATGCGCAACAGCAAACAAATAGCGACAATGCCAATGACGGGGCAAAAACAAAGTAACTGCGAATGACTATAATAGTAACAACGTAATAATTCAAATATAAATATAGTATTTAGTTTAGCAAAAGAGTCAATAGATTTAAATTGTTGTCTAGCAGGCAAGAATAAAAATACACAATTTTAGATTTAATGCAAAGGGTTATTATGTTATGATATTAAAATGACATTTTTCAAAAAATTTTTTTTTTAATTTATTTTTATTACGGTTAATAAAGGCGTGTTTTTTATATTGCAATCAAAAAGGCAAAGTAAAGTCTGAATTTCAGATTAATTTACAAATTTTTACTTTTATATTTGAATACTTTATTGGATTTTTTTATTCGTACTTATGGTTTTTTCGAGGTATCGTTTTCTCGAGATATACATCCGATTTACATGATTCAAGTACTTGAAAGCAATTCTTGCTCATTCTCTTTTGTGATTTCTATTTGCTTTTACACGTTTCAATTCTGTTGAATTCAAGTTTTTGGTTCTTTGAATGGGAAGAAACGAAAATGCCAAAAGCAAAGCAAAAAAGTTGAAACGTTTTGACGGTACAGACACATGGGTACTCGTCCCTTTTCTTCTCACCCTCTCTCTTGAACTGAATTCAATACTTGAACTGTGTAAAAGCAGTCATATTATGATCTGTGGAAATTTGTTTGGTAGAAATTTTTTCTGGGATTTTTCCGAATTTTTCTGTTTCGGTA
Organism: Rhagoletis pomonella; assembly: GCF_013731165.1. Taxonomy (NCBI): domain Eukaryota; kingdom Metazoa; phylum Arthropoda; class Insecta; order Diptera; family Tephritidae; genus Rhagoletis; species Rhagoletis pomonella. The sequence goes on along the minus strand of NW_023458561.1, from coordinate 58,181,054 downwards.
TTTTTTGGCACTTTCCGAGATTTTCTCAATTTCTTTTGCGACTTGAATTCTTACCTTTTTAGTACATGCCATGAATTTTCGAATTGTCTCTTAATTTTTGATTTTTATTCAGAAAAAATTTTAGTTATTCGAGGTTTTAAAAGAATTTCCGCGATTATTTCGGAATTTCCTTGGCAACTTTTTTCAGTTTTTTTCCTACGATTTTTTGGGGATTTCTTCGGGGTGTTCTTTGTATTTTCTGGAATTTTCAGGACGTTTTTTTCGGGACCTTTAAGGTTTTTTCGTGTTTTTGTGGATTTTAGGTATGGGGTTTTCGGGATGACTTCGGGCCTTTGGTACTTTCGGCACTGTCCAAATTTTTGGGAGATAATATTTTTGGGATTTTCTCGATTCTTTAGGATTTTCTGGTTATCCAAAGTTTTTGAGATTTTTTTTTTTGGAATTTTCTTCATCTTTAGGAACGTTGCTTTCTTTAAGAATATTATAAAGGCAAAAAATACCGGGCTTCTGGTAAAATGAATACTCTGCTCGATCTCTGGTTGCCCTAAAACCGTTTAGATCGTTTAAGAAAGTAGAATAAATACCTAAGTTGAGTAAGTCTTCTTCTTCATATAACCGATTTTCAATTTAAGCTATACATGATTTGCAAAATAAAGATAAGAACAGAATAATAAATTGGTCGGCGAACTTTACAAAAACAAAAATATAAATATTAAAGAAAAGAAACAACTTACCTGCACCGCAGCGACTGCGCCTCGGCTCTATGGTTTACCAAAAATCCATAAACCGAACTTACCCCTACGTCCTATAGCGTCATCTGTCAGTGTCCCGTGTTATGGTCTGTCAAAATTTATTGGAAAATTCTTAGGTGACTTAACGTCGGAGGACTACAACATACGAAACTCATTGAGACTGAAAGAAAGATTAGAGAAGGTGCGTATATGTGAAGAGGACTTATTAGTATCATTTGACGTGGTGTCATTATTCACCAACATTCCCACATATCTAGCCATCAAAATAATAATGAGCAAATTCAGTCAAATTATGTCTAGAACAAACATACCAAAAAACAAGTTTTTGGATCTCTTAAACTTCTGTCTTAAAGATAACAATTATTTCATGTACGATGACAAAATATACACACAAAGTTTTGGGATGCCGATGGGTAATCCCCTCTCCCCGACTATAGCAGATATAATCATGGACGACTTATTGGATAATACAATCTCGGAATTAAAGAAACTTCACAACATTAACATCAAATTCATAGTTAAGTACGTGGACGACATCTTCGCGATAGTGAAACGAAACGACGTAGATATTATTCTGAAAACATTAAACCGGTACCACAACAAGCTGCAATTTACTATTGAAAGAGAGGAAAATTTCAAGATCCCCTTTTTAGACGTCCTCATCCATAGAAAAAATGACGAAATATTACTTGACTGGTACTCCAAGCCTATATCATCTGGACGAATAATAAATTTTCTGTCCTCGCAACCCATGAAATATAAAATTAACGCAGCAAAAAATTTGATAAATAAAATACTGACCATAAGCCACAAACAATTTTTAGATGAAAACACAAAGAAAATCTACAAAATCCTCACAAACAACAATTACCCCAGTCACCTTATAAAAACTCTAATAGAACAAAAATTAACAGAAGTAAACAACAAAGAAAATAAAATAACACCCACCGCAACAACAACTGAAACAAAACAATACTTTAGCGTTACATACATACCTAAGTTGACGGACAAATTCAACCACAACATAAACGAACATAAGAAAAACATAACTCTGGCGTACAAGTCAAATCGCACACTGTCCACAATCTTCACGAAAACTAAAAGCCCGATCGAAACCTACCAACAAAGCAACGTGGTGTACGAAGTGAAATGCATGGGAGGAGAAAATGTAGACTGCAACAAAATATATATAGGTACAACGAAAAGAACACTGGGAATCCGTTTAGCAGAACACGAAGCGGACATAAGAAAGGAAAAGAAAAACACAGCACTCGCACAACATATGTTAGAAAACAGTCACACAGCTGATCTTGCAAACGCCAGAATAATAGATGTAGAAAAGAGAGAGAGGACAAGATACACACTAGAGAGCCTTCGCATATTAGAGAATAGAAAAAGAACGATGAATACAAAAGAAGACACAGATGATATTGCGGCTACTTATTTATTATGTTTGTGACAAGAAAATCAGTATGACAAGTGTACCAAACGATAATGGTACAATGCTCTAGCTTTTAAGTGTTTATGTTTTAGTGTTTATATGTTTATATGTTAACAAATATACGTATATGAAAGTAAGTGTATATATTTGCTGCGTGATAAATTCAAATATTGAGACTTTATTAACTACATGTTCAATGTAACTTTTGTTCCTAATTGTTTTTGTTTGTATCTTCTTTTGTTTGTTAATTTAAAATAAAGATTGGCCCCTGAGGATGCTAAGGAGTTTAGCGAAACGTAGGGCAAAGCAGTGAAGAAAAAACGTTGTTTTTACTTGCACTAATCACCAACTAGGCCAAAGAAGCTCATCAAAATTAATAAAATTTAAAAATAAGAACTGCTCTAAAAAATATCCAGAAACTCAACATAACACCCTGCCTGGTCACTTCGCCCTTTTATACACTTACGTCTCTATATATTTTCAGCTGCTTGCTTCCAGTACACCTTGAAGCCAGCAGACTGTGCTTCACCTGCGCCTGCGACCCCCGCTAATTTTACCGAAACCCTACATTCGACGCCTCCATTGCACTGCGGCAGATTCCGTTGAAAGATGATGCACAATTTATATGGCAATATCGAAAGTGAAGCGCATTTAGTTACCACTAAACTGCACAGCACCACAACACACCACAGCAGGCCAGCCAACCAACACCCGCCTCACTGATGATATGCGCACAATGATTGCCCTATGTTGCATGCAACAACAGCCAGCAAGCAGGCAAGAATAAAATCAGAGGTAAAAATGCTAAGTAAATAATGCGTTGATGTGGCAGTTGCACGCTTGTATGTACGTATGTATGTATGTAGTTGTGGCACGTTATGGTCAAGCAGTCTGCGCGGTTAAGTAAGCGGAAAAGTATTTTAGTATCTTTGAGATATGCTAAATTCCAGCGAATTGTTGGCGATGCCTTGTTTTTTTTTTGAATGTAGTAGTTGCTGTAATTTGTGATTGTTGTGCCGCGTGCATTTTGTATGGGAGTGTGACTACAAGGGCTTTGTGGCATTTTGCACTACTACCTTCTTTTTAGCACAAAGTTTCTTCGGTTGGTTGGTAGTTTTTTTTTTATTTTGTTCTTTACTTTGTTGTTGCTTGTACGCCATAATGGAGTCGGCATGTCTCGTGAGTGCTTGATCGGCATCGACACCAAAAGGGAGGCAAGTGGGAGAAAAAGTAGAAGTAATGCTGTAAGGCAGCGAATGCAAATGAAATGCACCCGAAGCTGAAACAATTGAAAAGCGCGAAAATGTGACAAAGGGAGAACGTAAACTTTTTTATTTTGAAAAAGTTAAATATTTTAGCAATGTAGTTCAACCTCATCAAAAAAGAAGAAATTCATTCTCAAACTTTAAATTAATGTTCCCAGTGGGAAAAGGTAATTTTTGGGAATGCAAAAAGTAATGGAGAGCCCCTATAACCTACGCACGAAAAAACGCCAGAATTTCTCTACAGCAATGTCATACGAATGTAATGTGTCGCATGTCGCTTTACGAAACTATAAATAGAATTATTAACAAATTATTGAACCCGTGACCAATCCATTCAGCTATAGCAGCCGTTGAGATAACGTAAAGAAAACATACTTGAGTTAGTTCTCAAACGTTTTGTTTGTTTGTGGCTTCAAAAGTACACATCATCCGCTCGCTTACATTGCGATGCATATTTTCCTTCAACCGTAGTTGTTAATCTTTTGTTGGCAGAAAAAAGTAATGCATTACCATTTTCCAACTGGGTTATTATTAAATTTTGAAATCAATTCGTCCTACCGTTTTTGTGAAGATACATTTGTCTCTATATATTTTAGATATGATTTGTTATGGAGTATTTTGGTATATTTTCAGGTTTTTTTTTAGATTTCTGAAGTTTTTACTCGATCTTGTCGGTGCTTTTCACGAAACGTCGTTTTTTTCAGAAGTTTTCTGCAACATTTGGAATTGTTACTGAAGTTTTCATTAACTTTTGAAACGGAATAAATTCTTGGGGCTTTTTTGGACAATTTTTCTGCATTTTCTTGAGCTACGTCTTGTTTTAATTTTTGGCATCTTTCTGTTTTTTTTTTTGGGTTTCGTGTATCAGTTGTCAAGATCTTAAGGAAGGGTTTTGGGTATAAAGATTAATTTTCTGGAATCTTTTCGTCAGATTTCGCGAACTTTTGGAATTTATCCAGGACTATTCGGGATTCTTCGAATTTTCGTTCCCTTTTCGTTTTCTTTGTGGATTTTTTCCGGATTTAATTTTTGGAATATTTCAGGATGTTTTTTGAATTTTTGGGGACTTTTTGATTTTTTGTGAGACTCTTTGAGTTTCGTGTTCCACTTTTCAAGATCTTCAGAAACGTTTTCGGATCTGTTGTGCATTCTTTGGAATTAGTTTCGGGAACTATTCGGGGTTCTTCAGTTTTAGTTTCATGTATTTTGCTGGATATTTCGGAATTATTGATTTTGTAGAAAGTTTTCGTCTTGCTTTCTGTAAAAATTTCGGGATATTTCAGGATGTTTCGTGATGTTTTGGAAACTTTTTGGGTTTCTTCGTGATTTGCTTTTGGGAATTTTTCAGAATTTTTCGGAAGCTTGTGATTTTTTTTTAACTCTTCTCTTTTCAGGGAAATTCGGGATGTTTTAAAGAACATTTGAAATTGGTCGGGGATCCGGGGATTCTTCGAGTTTTGGTTTCCAGTATTTTTCTGGATATTTTCGGAATAATTTCTGGATGTTTTCGAAATTATTTCTGAGCTTTGTGTGTCAGCTTTCGGCTATCTTTTAGGCATATTTTCGGGATTCGTGGTATTTTAAATTTAGCAATATTTCGGGAAGTTTTCTGAATTTTTTCGGGACTTCGGTTTGTTTTAACTTTCGGAATTTTCTTAAAAATTTCCGGTAAAAATTTGGGATTTTAGATTAGTTTTCGGTATGTGCCTGGAATTCATAAATCGAGACCTTTAGATATCTATTAAAATATTTTGGCTTGTATTTTTTTTTATTTATTTATTTGGTGTTTTTTTCGGGACTTGTTTGAGCTTTTTCGGGTATTTTCTTGATCGTTTGGAACTTTTCGAAAAACTTTAGCTACAGATCTGCATTAATGAGCAAAAAGTATCATTCAAACTTTTTTATTTATTTTTTCCTATAAAAACAAAAGCCTATGTAAAAATTATAGTTACTCCTTAAAGGGGAAAGGTAAAATTAACTATGTTTACATCGAGTGCATACGGTATTTGGTTTTCAGGCGAAATTCGCTCCAACCTAACTTATTGAAATACATTACGCTATAACTCTAAATTATTTAAAAACTTTAGAGGCAACTTTTTACTTATGATACAAATTTATTAATAATTCTATTAAAATCTCAAATCAAAAAATCACATTATTTTCATTTATAATAAAAAAAAAAATCTAACAACTATATAGTATAAAAATATTCTATTTCTCATCGGCTAGGAAATTCCATGCACGTTTCCTCCCCATCAATTGTTGGCGCAAATTTCGCTGGCATGTCTTCGCATCGCTCCGCATCAGTTGGAAATTCACACATCCAATGGAACAACATATCCTCTATTTCCTCATCAAACTCAACAATTGACTTATTCGCCATTTGTTCCTCAACGGAAATATCCTCCAGTTCATAAATAAAGGCGGGATCTCTAAAATTTAACCGCCGCCGCCTGATGCAACGCTGCGACGAAGTCGGTGTTGCCACATATCGCTCCAGCATATAATTACTGCCAGTTTGTTTTATTGGCGTGGAGTCCTCTTCCAAGTCGGGCGATGTTGGTTGACCGCATCTTATAACATTATCACTTTCGGCTATTCTTCTATAGGCTTCCTCCTTTTCAAGCCATTTTGCCAATAGCGCCAAAGTACCCGTTTGTGGCATACTTTCCATGTTGATGCTTGGTATTTAAGCGTTTTAAAAAGTCAGCAATATTTCTAGCACGTTGTTGGCCAATGCTGGTCACAGGTGTTCTATCACTCGGCTGGTGTATGCCTTGCTTTTATACGATCCACTGTAAGCTTTTTTTTTGGTAAAGTTTTACCTAAACATATCAACCGGAATTATGGTTGAGTGCCTGTTCATGATTTGGTTTGCTCAGAATCTGTACTAAATTTTATTTAAAGTATACCTGGTACAGATAGTGTTAAAAGTGTACGGTGATTCCAGTAAGTTACATACATACACCCTTTATTGTAAAGGAGGCTACCTAAATAAGTGAATACCCAAGAGCCAGCGTGTTTGTCAGGCGCGTTAAGCCTTGTATATGTATTTGCAAAGAATACATATTTTCCCTTCGCTTACCAGTAGCAGTTAGATGATCTTGCCAATGACTCCGATGATGAATGAAAACTTCTTTTTAGAATTTTGTCCTTTTAAATGTTTCAAGGTTCCAAAACGGGTAACGAATAGTTTTTGGCTCCAAGGTCAGTTCTTCATTACTGATTTATTTTGAATTACAGGAGAGATAATATAAGTTAATAATTTTTTGTCGTATTCTTTGATGTTACTTCATCAAATTTGTGCTGTTGTTGAAAGCGTGAAAGAGTTTTGGACTCGATATGACTAGTAGACATACATTGAAGAAGCATGCACGGCGACCTAGTGGGTCTATTGAGCCTATCCTGTTCATTCATCGCCTCCCTACAGCATCCCATTCAACGAGCAGGTGCAATGGTGTCTTCTATAACTATTACAAATATGAATTTTAGCTTCTCCCGCAATCTTCCGGTAAACATGATAAAAAGCAAATTCTTGGTTTACAAGTTGTCGGGTCCAGTTGCGCCTTTCAAAATAGGCAAGATGCACTTAGCTACCATGTCAGAGCAGATGGCGAATGGGTAACGAGTAGCTATGAAACGCTAGAGCTCCCCTTGGGTTGAAGCCCTCGCTTATTTTTTTTTTTTTTATAAAGTTAATATAATAAAATAAGCAGCCGATGTGTAATGGTAGCAACACAACATTAAAAAAATAATAATAAACATTTTTTTCTGTTAGCAATAATAAGTATTTTATCCATGTCTAATAGACTGATGGTTGGTATCGACCATTTTTGATTTGGATGAAGTTTGGTCTGAACTTTTCTTTTATCATATAACGAAGTTCTGCCAAAGAAAATTCAAAATTTCACAATTTTCCGCATTTTGCAAATTTATTTTTTGAACATTCTAAAAACTATTGTAGTTACAAAAATGATTCTGGTTTTGTTTTAAAGGTAATATCAGGGGCTATAAAAAAAAGAATATTTAAGTAAAGAATCGACAGAAAAACACAGAATTTTTAAATTTAAAAAATCGTAAAAGCCAAAACTTACTTGTTCTTAAAATTTTCTGAAATTTTCAAGAATGTGTTTTTTCAAAGATATGAATTTTTGAGCTCTGAAGGAAAGTTTTTTTTCAAACTCTAATATCTAGCCATTTTCATGAAAGTTATTTAAGTGAAAAGTTATCTTTTCAATATTGTTGTCCAAATTGACTCTTCCAAAAACCAAATCGTGGTACAAAACTCAACAAAAATTACCTTCTTTATTTGAATTTAATATGAAAATTGACAGCAGGGCGCATGGGCAATGACATTTTTTTTTCAAAATTCAAAAATTTGAGTCTTAGAAAAAACACCTTCTTGAAAATTTCAGGATCTTTTAAGATCAGTCAGAGGTGTTGTATTAAAATATTAAGTCAAAAATTTGTATAAGTGTTTGTTTTTATGATTTTCTTTTTTTTCTATATTCCATGGACGTTATTATTTTTCGATTGTTTTATAAATAAAAATCCTTTTTCATTTAAATTACTGGTGGAACCGGCTGTAAAGAAAAAATTAAATAAACCATAACTGTATCTAGAGTTTGAAGAAAATCACCTTCATGAAAATTGCAGGATCTTTTAAGATCAGTCGGAGGTATTGTATATAAATAGTGAACCAAATATTTGTAGGAGTGTTTGCTGTTATGATTTTTTGAATTTCAAAATTCTGTAGACTTTATTATGTTTCGAATTTTGTATACATATTTTTTTCTAAACATCATTTTTAAAACGACTATAATAGTTTTTGAAGTATTCAAAAAATAATCTTGCAAAATTTGGAAAATTGTGAAATTAAGGATTTTTTTGCCAGCACTTTGTTACATCCAGCCCCAACCGCCTAGCAGAAAGTCTTCTTTTTCATGCAGAAATATTCGTAGAGCTTTTAGACACATTTCGGCACCAAGAATAAAATTTTGGAAAAAAGTCGTTTACGTAATTCCAAACAAAAAACGATGGATTTGACTTGTATGGACCCATATTCTATTATTATTTTTTCAAATATCGCAAGGTAGGGATCTACCAAAGAGATATGTATCATCAAAATTAGTATTTTTTCTTCGAAAATATAGTCACAGTGGAAATAAACGACTTAATAATGAGTGTAACTCCTTACTGAACCTACTTATGTCGCTATGTCAGACGCTAAACCTAAGGTTTCCATAATTGAAATTTTTTGCTTTTCACATGGCTCAAATTAATATTTATTATTTTATTTAAGTATGTATGTACAAGTGTTTATTCTTAAATCAACTATGTATAACTATATTAATATCTCATTCATCATCCTCTTGTAATCCAACAAAATTTAAACGTCTACCCCTAATGGGTCGCTGCGTTGAAGTGGGGGTGGGCACATATTGCTCCAGCACGAAATTTCTAGCGTCACTATTAAAAGGTGTCGACGCATTCGCGAAACCATTCGGTATCATTTCCATAATTTCCTCGTCAGCGGACTGCGATTGATTCATCCTTTGATCATCCTTTTCTCGATCTACCCATTCGGCAAGCATGGCTAGCGCACCATATCGCTTTCCAGACATCTTCGGCGATTAAAAATTGTTAGAAATTTTAAACAAATCTCACTAGCGTGAACTTGTGTTGACGTTAGTCAAAACGAGACTACCACAGTGGTAGATGAGTAGCTGTTTTTATAAGCGGCTTGACTAGTGAACATTTCTAGGGAAAGTTTGAGGTTTCCATTAAAGGAGTTTTTCTCTTTGTTTATTGACAGATATTATATTAAAAAAGGAAGTGACTATAACAGTTTCTCCCAAAAATTATAAAGAGGTTTATCTAAGTATTACTAAACGATGTTGATAAGCATGTGGAAAGGGAAAAGCAGTTATTGTCGAGCTACCTGCTTGCGTATGCAAATATTCATATTTTAAGGAGTGGCTAGGTTGCGAATTACCTGTACCTGAGTACATACAGACATCTTGTATGAAAAATAAATCGTCCTTATTTTGCACACATGTACATACATATTTATTCTGATGCATAGAAATATTGGGTTGTTAACGCATGATTGACCTGCGATTTTGAAATATTTAGTTTACCAGCTACACTACCAATACTAAAAAAAGATATACATACGTACATATATAGTAGTGACCACAAATTATTGCTTCAACAGGCATCACAATGAATTGTGTAAAAGAAAAAGCAACAAAAAAATCCTTCTAAGGCACACTGGGTCGAATCGAGAATTTAAAACGACAAAAATGTTTAATTTCATGCATTTTACAAATTTCATTGAAAACTTGCATCAACGGGTTTAAGATGCTACTGGTTACGAATTTGATATTAAATTTTCAAAATTCAAAATGGCGGACGACATTTTAAAAAATTATGAAACCTGGTATCCAGGGGATTTTGAGGTCGCTGATTACGAATGCAAAGATTTTAATTTCAAACTTTTTCATCCTAAATTTAGGATTCGTGGCAGTGTGTGACTTATGAAAAAATGCTCTATTTAAAGAAAGGGAAACGGGCCGAGGAGCTGTTGATATTTCTACATTAATTACTTGCTAGTTTTCAAAAACTGCGAAAAAATGCATTCTATAGCATTTCACCTTTTTACGGTTTTTTCACCTTGTAAAGTGCATGGAAAATTTCATGGGCTTTGAGGCAGTTCTAAATATATATTTTTTTAAACAAAAAAATAAGGGTATTATTTTATTCATATGGAAAAATTCTTAAAAATATTTTTTTTTTAATTTTTCATACGAAAGTCTTTCATTTAGAATGAAATAATTTTTTTTTTGCAAAAAAGGTTTATTTGTCAATATAGTATCGTTTTAGAGCGAAAAATTTACTCTAGCATTTTTGAGATTTTTATTAGTTTTAAATAATATGTTTTCTCAAGATGCTCAACGTAGGCAATTGTTTCAGTGATGATGGCTGAATCTAGGGTATGTGCCGGATAAGGGCGCAATTTGTAAAAATTTATGCAATTTTCCTACTGCGACCGCACACATACACAGGCACCCAAACCATATGTTCGTTTTGTTGCAAATCTGTCCAGTAGCTTGAAATATTATTAGCCGGTGATCCTTTACATGTAAAAACTTAGTCTAGCTATAATGAAAAATTATTAAGAAATATTTTTTAATTTTTCTGCCGCTTGAAATGTACTTCGCCGTTGCTGTACATTTTCCTGAAGAAATAAATATTTGGAGCATTTTTCTAGAGAGCTGCTCATTTCAGAAATTAAAAAATTAAAAAAAAAGAAATCTAACTAAAACTAAAGAACTAAAAGACGAACTCTCCAAGCCTTAAACTTACAAAGTAATCAAGAAAAAATTTAGTTGTATCCGACTTTACTAATATTTTATTCCGAGATGTTTGAAGTTTTCAATCAGTTTCTCCCAGGGTTAAGTTAAATTAGGATGACTACCTCCACTAGAGATACGCTTGGACTAAAAAATAAATTATTATTTTTGTGTTGCCATTAAGGGAGGTACGGATACAAAAGGGAACGCGAAAGGATGAGAAACAAAGTGTTAGTGTTTATTTCTGCGTACGTAAAAATTCATCTACCTAACCGATCTACGGTTCGCGTAGGTAACAACAATACCTTATTTTTTTCCATTGAATACACTCGATTACAAGTGATTAGTACAGGTACAGGTACTTAAGAGCGTCGCAAGTAGTCGCTAACTACTGCTATGATGTCTACTAATTATATAAAAAAGGGACAACTCCTGATAGACTTCAAACGTACTTCAAAAACAGTAAAGCTCAGACACATAGCAGCAATAACAGCAATAAAATCAATCATGGCTGAAATTTATATCCAAAATACAAGCAGCGCCGAACATTTTTTCTGCGTCAAGCTTAAGAACTCAACAGTTCTTTGTAGTACACCTTATGTGTATCACACGGAAACGCCACAAGAATTAAGCAGTCAATTGGATGTGGTAGTCAAAGCGAGTATAAGAAGTCAGCAAGAGACACCAAGTGTACACAGAGCGATTCCCTACTTGTTGGCGCAGTATGAAGGCACACCTGTTAGGCACACGCGGAAGATTAAACGAAAACGTCTGGATTTTAACAAAGCATCGGAAAGTGACTGCGAAAATGATATACACTATAACTCACTAACTGTTCCTAAGTTCCGGGAGATTGCAAAAGAAGGTCTGACATATGAAAGAAGAGCTATTGACTTGCTGTGTAAGCAGAAGACGCCACAGCAATTTGGAGTGGTTAGAAAGTTCAGCTGTAGCGTTTATGAGGAAGAGAACGTAGGAAGCTGGTTTGTGAAACGACGTCGATTTTGTTAAACGAATAGTTGGATATGAAAATTGTAATTATTTGTGTGTATTATTGTATTATTATAGTTACTCAACGCTTAGGATCGAATATATTAAAGAAAATATTTAAATTTTATATGTGTATTTTTATTTAAAAGTTTTAGCTATATACATATCTACATTTAATCGACATATATCGAAGTTATACTGGGGAATGGAAGTATTTGTCAGGAGGTTATTCAAATGATGATAGTTCTGATCCAATGTTTCGAAATATCCGATCCTGCATCTGGACTAAGATATAATGCTATTGAAAGTTACATCTATCTCTGGAAAGCTCATTAACCAGTCAAACGTATTCTACATGAAGGTGGTTGGAATAAATCTAGAAGAAGCTTTCTTTAATACATACGAAAAAGTAGGTTTAGAGCTGCGAAGAAAGCAGACTTGTGGAAGCTTAGTGCCCACAAAAGTCCCATCAAAGTTCTGAAGTATACGCTTTTGATTTGGCAAATTTGACAATTGTCAATTCTGGCAACTATCTTGAAAGCTATTTTCTGTATTTCGGAAGACTAATTGAATGATATGCTAAGGACGAGTCTTAGTGCTTTTCTTTTTGTCTTACAACAATAAGTTTTCTAAAAATCAAATGAAATTTAAAAAATACATACTGCATGTATACAATGTATATTTTAAAACAATAAAAATTAACAGAATATTAAACTAAAAGAAGAGAGAAGTTTAAATTAAAAGAAAAAACTCATTAATAAGTTTCTGAAACTTAAGCGAAAGCAAAAAAAAAATATTTTTCTTTTTAAAATGATAAAATCTAAAAACTATCTAACTATAAATAAATCTAAAATAAAATACATTTCTAATTATCTTGCCTACTGTCTTTCAATTGTCTTAAAAAAATCTCAACTTTCTTAGCCAGAATTGCCCTCTCAGGCTATTGAAAGAGATACGAAGAAAATATTATGTGACCAGCTTCACTTTTCCACTTTTATGCTTTTTTTTGCTTATGTTTGCAAGTACTACATAAGTTTATATGAAATTTTTTGTTGAAAAAAATTAGAGATGCATCGAAACTTTTCGTCACTTGTTTGACAAATATCTATTATTCTATAGCTGCGTTGCTTTTCCTAATTTAAAAGGTTGTAAGTATATAAGTGTTATATGATGACAACTGTTCGATTTATAGCAAAATGACTAAAACAGTGGAACTGAAATACATGTTTATCACTTGAAAAATTAAAATTTTTCACAGTAGGCGTAAACAAAAACCATTTCTGCGATCTCGAAGCCTATATAATGGTTTGCATGAATAAAATTTTGCCATGTGGATTGAAAATATGTATAGCTTTCCGAATTTCAGCAACCGAAAATTTTGCGAAATTCGCAATTATTCGCAAACCAACTTAAACAACGAAATAAACGTCCGAAGTATACCCCAAAAATACCCGTAAATAAGTTGAGCGACGAGAATGCCTTCAATACACTTTCTATTTTCTTTATTGAAGGAACACCGCCTTTACACGCTCTCCTAATATTTAAAAAACTGGGATTGAACATTTTTTCTGGGGGACAGAATTGAATTTGAGGCTCCTCGCTGTTGCAATACACTATCTTTTATTTAATTGTGTTAATTTTAAATATGTATATTTAAGGAAACCAATTTTCATATCAGATTTCCTAAGCATCAACCCCTCCGACGATGCTACTATCTATAGAGACTCAAAAAATTAAAATTAAGTTTTTCTTCATATATAAATTTTCGTCCCGATTGGTGACGGTTAAAGCGTGTCAAACAGGGGTCAAAGTTCAGAGTTATTAAATGAAAAGAAATATTTTTTTTTTTTTTTAGTTTTTGAGTGCGACATGCTTTAACAGTTACCATTCGGGACCAAAATATGTGTGTGATAACTGTGATCGTGTTATTACCGATTGAGAGGTTGAGACTGAATTTTTTTTAATTTGATTTATTAACGACAACCCTATTATTATTATTATGAGCCTTGAGCACTGCGTGCTCTAAGGTGGTATATTGTGCGTGGCCCTTTACCCTAGATATGAATGCTTTTAATATAAGCTAGCACTTCGGTGGGCTTTTTGTTCCATATTTCGAATGGATTAAGTGTTGTACCACCTAGGTGAGCGAGTCTGCGTCTAGCGAGAGCAACACATTCACAAAGGATGTGTTCTGGCGTTTCTTCGTCCATCTCACAGAAGCGACAGACGCTCGTGTCTGAAAGATTCATTTTACTGAGGTGATAACGCAGGGAACAATGTCCCGTGTAGTACCCAGTGAGAGTTCGAAGGTCCTCCCTGCCTAGATTTATGAGCTTTTTTGAAGCTTCTTGTGATGGACAGATGAACCGCTTAGCTTGTGTTTGCCCCGGACATTCATTCCAGTGCCTTTCGAATTTTTTGTCGACCCACTTGTTTATGACCTCCCTTAAGTGGGCTTTGGTGAGCCCGCAGAAGGGTTCCGGGCCATGGAATAGTGTGGTAGCTCCGTGTTTTGCTAGGCGGTCCGCCTGTTCATTGCCGTCATGGCCCTCGTGCCCCGGCACCCAGCCCAGTAATACTGTGTTCTTGCTTCCAAGACCGTTAAGGGTGTTGAGGCAGTCGTACACTAGTTTGGATGTTATTATGTGGGACCTCAGTGCTAGCAAGGCAGCCTGACTGTCCGACATAATGCAGATGTTTTTAGAGGATGTGCCTCTTCTGAGGCATTCTCTGCCACAGATATCGATCGCATGAATCTCTGCTTGGAAAATGGTGGGGTAGCTGCCCATTGGTATCGATCTTTTAAAATTTGGCCCAAATATACCAGCTCCTGTTTTTCCATCTTCAAGTTTTGATCCGTCAGTGTACCAAACTTCAGCTCCGGGTTTGGTGTAGGGGTTTCCTGTGCTCCAGGATGCTCGGTCCGCAATAGATACCTTGAAATTCCTAGAAATTGCTAGTATCGGAGCTACTGAGTCCCTCATATGCATTATGGGGTCATTTGTGAATTTCATAAGGACCTTCATATGACCTGTCATGTTTCCGGTTTTTAACTCGGAAGTGTTTAGGATTCTCAGTGCCGAGAGACTGGCCTCCCTCTCTATTAGAATTGGGAAGGGCGGTATGCCTACAAGAGCACTAAGTGCATCACAACCCTAATATATATGGTATTTTTTTAACAATTTTGTGCTTCAAATTACGGAAGTGGAAATGTAACTGGGTCACATGTTGCTGAACTAACAATTTTATCGAGGAGTGCATTCTAGCACTTTAGAAACATACATACATATACCATGCTTATTATAATGTAAATAACATATCTTTCTTTTTTGTTGAAAATTTCAGTAAAACCTATATCCTATTCCTGGTGTTTGAAAAAAATTTAACGTGCTAATTATATTTTATGTTTCCTAACTCAAAGTGCATTTCGTAAATGGCCTGAAAATCTGGTCTAAATAAGATCAAATTATCGACCAACCTAGGACGAGTGCAGCAATAATAGCAGCAACACGGTTTGCCTAACTTCGGCAGCAACGAAAATGAGCTCAAATGTCGACGCCGCACTTAATTAACAAATATACAAGCACTTAACATAACCTCAAATGACAGCAGCAACAAAAATAAAAAGAACACATGCATACACACATGTGAAAAGCGACGATGTGTTGCAACGCTGATAATACAATAAGCAACAACAACAACAACAAAACAAACACAACTGTAATTACAGCAAAGTTCACAAAAGGAATATGGGTAACAACATTGATGACAGCAAGGAAAATAATACAAACATACAACAATACCAACAACAATGAGAACAATGGCGAAACCGCAGAAATTAAAGTGGTTGTACTAAAGGCAGTATAACAACAAGAACAATAACAACAAAAGGAAGGCCGGTAGAAGTGTTGGAGAAACGGAAGGGAAATGAATGAAGAACAAACAACAAACAAAAAGGATAACAAAAACAGTGGCTTTAAGGCTGCAACAATAATAAAGGACTACTAGCAGAGCGTCGAAAGAGAAGAGCTGAAAAGCAAAAGCAAAATGAATTGCGTGAAATATAACTAGCCAACAACAACAGCTGCAAAGCCAATAAATTGAAAATGAAAAGAGCGCATAAGCCAATAATCAAGAATAAAAAACACCAACAGCAGTTAATTCTTTGCAACGGAACCCAGGCGTAAGTGCGAATAGGAAAATTGGTGTTCGCGCGTTGTATACTCCCTTGCATTCGCTCATACGCATGGCGCGCTCTCAACGACTATTGCCTACTCACTCTCACCACACGCCGGCCCAGCTGCCCTATAGCGCGCTTATATACTTCGCCACACACAACGGAGCGCAAAAGTGTTAGTGCGTTGTAAACTGCCGCGCTGCTTCGCGCAACCAGCACGAGCGCGCTCACTCACACAGTAGCGCGCGGCTAAAAACTGGTCAAACCACGGAGCGAAACGCAGCGCTGTAGCAAAGCAGTCAATAACACCAAAAACAACGCCGCTACTGCGCCCATTCCCATTGGACCTCGTCGCCTATTACTGAGCTTTTAAGGCTCGCACGGATGAGCAGAGCGTGAGTGGTGGTGGTGCTAGCGTTCGCGCGCGCATGTGTGCGTGAGAGCGCGCAGCAGTAGTGCTGCTGTTGCTTTTGGCACTCGATGCGGACCACTTGAATTTTACAAACAATGAGCATAAGAGCAAGCGACTGAGCCTATATGGGCCACTTATGTGCTGGCAAATATGAAATTTGTGTTGATTGAGGGCGCGCGCGGAGGCACTCGGCAGGCGTTTAATGTGCGATCGCATGTGGTGCGGCTATACGCGACGGCGCCGGTCTCAGTTAAACGACGTGTTCGGCCAGAGTAGCAGTGCGAAGAGTTAGTGAACGGGCGCGCGCGTCTCTTTTACTTGGAAATTTTATAGCCTCGACCGACAAAGCAAATAGTTAAGCCAAGAAAGAAAATAAACGAAAAGGAAGAAGAAGAAACAGTGAAGTGAACAGTGTATGTGAAAAGAAAACGATAGAGAGGAAGCATGTTGCGAGTTTTAACTAGAAGTTAGTAAATTGGTGAATTGCCGACGCGATTTTCACAAGCGCGTATCGAACATTAAGTGAATAACTTTCCAACGCGTTTAACTAAAAAAATTTGTTTATCAACGACGCGCGGTATTTTAGAAAGTGAAATTGACACACTGTCGCTGACAGCAGCCATCGTGCGCGCGCGTTATGAGTGCGTTTGCGTATATAGTTATTTGTGTTTGTGAAAGCGCAGCGCTTGACCTTTTATAAGCTTTTGGCAGCAAGCGCCGCGCCGCGTAGCGCCTCTTTTATAAGCCACATTGCAAGCTTACCGACGGCTTTTTGCATAAACAGTGTATCTGCTGGTTCTTATCTGTAAAAGCGCTTTATGTGCCCCCATGAACTGGTGTGTATAGCTGCCATTGCCGTTATCAGCTGCCTTCGCAGCGCTGACCAACGCAAGTAGCTCAATGTCAACGGTGGCGACCACGCGCGCATCGCTTACACAACACGCACTGTCATCGTCACGGTCATCGTCATCGCCACCGCCGTCTGTCGTTACTGTTACATCGTCAGTCCCAGCATCGCCCACAACACCGCCACCGCCACTGCAAGCGCCCAACCTATTGTCATCGCATTCGCATAGCCACGCGCCCCTATTCGAGCAGTTGTACGCCCTGCGTCGTCAACGCGTCGATATGCATCCAGATTGCATGCTGTTGCAAGCGCATGGCGTAACAAGTCCGCGCTTGAGCCCAAGCGCAGCAGCGTTAACAGCTGCAAAAAGCAGACGACCCAGCGCGCCGATGGAAGCATCGGCGGCGGCGGAGGAACCGGAAGAAGATATATGCGAAGCGGTCGATTCGGCTGATGAAATGGATGTGGTGGGTGACAATGACGACGACGAAGAGGGGGATATGAGATCGCAAGCGATAAGCGAATTGGAAGCCAAAGCAGCCGCTACACGTTTGGGTGGTGCAACACCTCACGGCGGGGTAGAAGTAGACGCGGGTGAGGATGTGGAAGAGGACGATGATGCGCTTAGTCTGTGCAGTGAGGACAGCGAATTGTCTGTGGGGCAGGAGGGAGGCAGCGCGGCAACTAGTGGCAGCCACACGACGCCCAGTTTTTGTGATTTCAACCAACAACGTCGGCTATTGCTGAGTAATGTTGGCAATATGATGGCATTGTGCGCGCCGTCGGCTTTTAGCAGCGTACATGTGCCCGGCGCCTCAGCGTACGGCGGCGATGGCAGTGATGCGCGTTCGAGCGCCTCAACGGACGACAATACAATACAGCAGTTGGACGACGAGAGCGTGGGTAGTGGGACGGGACTTACATTGCAGCCACAGCCGGCGCCGCCACCTCTACAACCAGGTACCGCTATGCTCGATCCATATGTAGTGGCAAGCGCATTGCGTATGCCGGTGCCAATGGTGCCGCGCGCAGCTCCCACACACGCTGCTTCCTTTCAAACGGAATTCATGCGAAAGTCGCACATGTACGCCGAGGAGTTGGTGAAGCAACAAATGCAATTTATGGCTGCAGCGCGCGCCAGCGCTTTTACGTTGCGCGGCAGCAGCACGGTGGAGAGCGTAGCTGCGGCGGAAAGACGCGCTTTTGCGCGCGTACAAGGCGCGTCACAACAAATGTCCAACTTGGCGGGCATACAATCACAACTAACGGCCATCACAAAAATGTCACAACTCAGCGCTGCGGCGGCAGCTGCAGCTGTGGCTGTAGCAGCGGTAGCCAATAATAATCAGCCCGCGCAGCATTCACAACACCCGCAATTGCAACAAAATAAATCGAATTTTCCCAATAACGCAGACGCGCTGAGCAAGCTGAGCGCTTTGACCACAGCGCATACGCACCTCTCGCCCACCTCCGCCTCGGCAGCCGTTTCAAGCTTGAGCCAACTACAGGCGCAAATGCAAGCGCATTTTCCGTATGCCCATAGCAATCATGCCAACAACAACCTCAACAACAACAACAACAATCTAAATGAGCCCGCGCTAAAATTTAGCATCGACAATATTTTGAAAGCTGACTTTGGCAGGCGTCTAGCGGAGGGCGCAGCCTGCATGGCGGCGTGTAACAGCAGCTCGCGCGCAACGAAAACCTACGGTGGCGGTAATAGCACCAGCGCTTTGCTACGTGCGCGGAAAGCGGCTGCAGCATCGTCTGTGAATGCAGTTGCGGCAGCGTCTTCGGCTAGTGCTGGCGCTAATGCCACCAACTCCGCGATCGCCATTGACCTAACGCATTTGAGCGCTTCATCGACTGCAACCACCACAACGTCTTCGACGGCTACGCTGAACTTTTCGCATACACTCGCGAATATCTGCACAAACAGCAGCGATTCTAATAGCACCGCGGTGAGCAGCAGCTATGGCGGTGCCGCCTCTGAGCATGCAAAGTCACCTGGCGCTGCTGGAGCGGCGAATGGTGATTTTTCAGCGGCAGCGGCGAAATGCGCAGCTACGTCGACGGAAGAGTCGAATGGCGGCGGTAGCAGCGGCGGCGCTGTAAAGTCCAGTGGCACAGGTGCGAGCGGCAGCGGGCCGATTGTGTGGCCAGCGTGGGTGTACTGCACGCGCTACAGCGATCGACCCAGTTCAGGTACGTAAGAATGCTTTAGTGTTTTTTTTTTATATCAGAGTGATTGTTAATTTGAGAAAGGAAAGAATTAAAATTGGTTTAGTGATTGTCATGGACTTCGCATAAAA
>NW_023458561.1:58153593-58161403 GCF_013731165.1 Rhagoletis pomonella | reverse complement strand
TTTTTCAAATTCACAAAAAAAAACACTAAAGCATTCTTACGTACCTGAACTGGGTCGATCGCTGTAGCGCGTGCAGTACACCCACGCTGGCCACACAATCGGGCCGCTGCCGCTCGCACCTGTGCCACTGGACTTCACAGCGCCGCCGCTGCTACCGCCGCCATTCGACTCTTCCGTCGACGTAGCTGCGCATTTCGCCGCTGCCGCTGAAAAATCACCATTAGGCGCTCCAGCAGCGCCAGGTGACTTAGCATGCTCAGAGGCGGCACCGCCATAGCTGCTGCTCACCGCGGTGCTATTAGAATCGCTGCTGTTTGTGCAGATATTCGCGAGTGTATGCGAAAAGTTCAGCGTAGCCGTCGAAGACGTTGTGGTGGTCGCAGTCGATGAAGCGCTCAAATGCGTTAGGTCAATGGCCATCGCGGAGTTGGTGGCATTAGCGCCAGCACTAGCCGAAGACGCTGCCGCAGCTGCATTCACAGACGATGCTGCAGCCGCTTTCCGTGCACGCAGCAAAGCGCTGGTACTATTACCGCCACCGTAGGTTTTCGTTGCGCGCGAGCTGCTGTTACACGCCGCCATGCAGGCTGCGCCCTCCGCTAGACGCCTGCCAAAGTCAGCTTTCAAAATATTGTCGATGCTAAATTTGAGCGCGGGCTCATTTAGATTGTTGTTGTTGTTGAGGTTGTTGTTGGCATGATTGTTATGAGCGTACGGAAAATGCGCTTGCATTTGCGCCTGTAGTTGGCTCAAGCTTGAAACGGCTGCCGAGGCGGAGGTGGGCGAGAGGTGCGTATGCGCTGTGGTCAAAGCGCTCAGCTTGCTCAGCGCGTCTGCGTTATTGGGAAAATTCGATTTATTTTGTTGCAATTGCGGGTGTTGTGAATGCTCCGCGGGTTGATTATTATTGGCTACCGCTGCTACAGCCACAGCTGCAGCTGCCGCCGCAGCGCTGAGTTGTGACATTTTTGTGATGGCCGTTAGTTGTGATTGTATGCCCGCCAAGTTGGACATTTGTTGTGACGCGCCTTGCACGCGCGCAAAAGCGCGTCTTTCCGCCGCAGCCACGCTCTCCACCGTGCTGGTGCCGCGCAACGTAAAAGCGCTGGCGCGCGCTGCAGCCATAAATTGCATTTGTTGCTTCATCAACTCCTCGGCGTACATGTGTGACTTTCGCATGAATTCCGTTTGAAAGGAAGCAGCGTGTGTAGGCGCTGCGCGGGGCACCATTGGCACCGGCATACGCAATGCGCTGGCCACCACATACGGATCGAGCATAGCGGTACCTGGTTGTAGAGGTGGCGGCGCCGGCTGCGGCTGCAGTGTAAGTCCCGTCCCACTACCCACGCTCTCGTCGTCCAACTGCTGTATTGTATTGTCGTCCGTTGAGGCGCTCGAACGCGCATCACTGCCATCGCCGCCGTACGCTGAAGCGCCGGGCGCATGTACGCTGCTAAAAGCCGACGGCGCGCACAATGCCATCATATTGCCAACATTACTCAGCAAAAGCCGACGTTGTTGGTTGAAATCACAAAAACTGGGCGTCGTGTGGCAGCCACTAGTCGCCGCGCTGCCTCCCTCCTGCCCCACAGACAATTCGCTGTCCTCACTGCACAGACTAAGTGCATCATCGTCCTCTTCCACATCCTCACCCGCCTCTACTTCTACCCCGCCGTGAGGTGTTGTACCAACCAAACGTGTAGCGGTTGCTTTGGCTTCCAATTCGCTTATCGCTTGCGATCTCATATCCCCCTCTTCGTCGTCGTCGTTGTCACCCACCACATCCATTTCATCAGCCGAATCGACCGCTTCGCATATATCTTCTTCCGGATCCTCCGCCGCCGCCGATGCTTCCATCGGCGCGCTGGGTCGTCTGCTTTTTGCAGCTGTTAACGCTGCTGCGCTTGGGCTCAAGCGCGGACTTGTTACGCCATGCGCTTGCAACAGCATGCAATCTGGATGCATATCGACGCGTTGACGACGCAGCGCGTATAACTGCTCGAATAGGGGCGCGTGGCTATGCGAATGCGATGACAATAGGTTGGGCGCTTGCACTGGCGGTGGCGGTGTTGTGGGCGATGCTGGGACTGACGATGTAACAGTAACGACAGACGGCGGTGGCGATGACGATGACCGTGACGATGACAGTGCGTGTTGTGTAAGCGATGCGCGCGTAGTCGCCACCGTTGACATTGAGCTACTTGCGTTGGTCAACGCTGCGAAGGCAGCTGATAACGGCAATGGCAGCTATACACACCAGTTCATGGGCGCACATAAAGCGCTTTTACAGATAAGAACCAGCAGATATACTGTTTATGCAAAAAGCCGTCGGTAAGCTTGCAATGTGGCTTATAAAAGAGGGGCTACGCGGCGCGGCGCTTGCTGCCAAAAGCTTATAAAAGGTCAAGCGCTGCGCTTTCACAAATACAAGTAGCTATATACGCAAACGCACTCATAACGCGCGCGCACGATGGCTACTTTCAGCGACAGCATTTAAATTTTCCTTTCTAAAATACCGCGCGTCGCTGATAAACAAATTTTTCTAGTAAAAACGCGTTGGAAAATTATTCACTTAATGTTCGGTACGCGCTTGCGAAAATCGCGTCGGCAATTCACCAATTTACTAACTTCTAGTTAAAACTCGCAACATGCTTCCTCTCTATCGTTTTCTTTTCACATACACTGTTCACTTCACTGTTTCTTCTTCTTCCTTTTCGTTTATTTTCTTTCTTGGCTTTAACTATTTGCTTTGTCGGTCGAGGCTATAAAATTTCCAAGTAAAAGAGACGCGCGCGCCCGTTCACTAACTCTTCGCACTGCTACTCTGGCCGAACACGTCGTTTAACTGAGACCGGCGCCGTCGCGTATAGCCGCACCACATGCGATCGCACATTAAACGCCTGCCGAGTGCCTCCGCGCGCGCCCTCAATCAATAAAAAATTTCATATTTGCCAGCACATAAGTGGCCCATATAGGCTCAGTCGCTTGCTCTTATGCTCATTGTTGGTAAAATTCAAGTGGTCCGCATCGAGTGCCAAAAGCAACAGCAGCACTACTTTTGCGCGCTCTCACACACACATGCGCGCGCGAACGCTAGTACCACCACCACTCACGCTCTGCTCATCCACGCGGGCCTAAAAGCTCAGTAATAGGCGACGAGGTCCAATGGGAATGGGCGCAGTAGCGGCGTTGTTTTTGGTGTTATTGACTGCTTTGCTACAGCGCTGCGTTTCGCTCCGTGGTTTGACCAGTTTTCAGCTGCGCGCTATTGTGTGAGTGAGCGCGCTCGTGCTGGTTGCGCGAAGCAGCGCGGCAGTTTACAACGCACTAACACTTTTGCGCTTCGTTGTGTGTGGCAAAGTATATAAGCGCGCTATAGGGCAGCTGGGCCGGCGTGTGGTGAGAGGGAGTAGGCAATAGGCGTTGAGAGCGCGCCATGCGTATGAGCGAGTGCAAGGGAGTATACAACGCGCGAACTCCAATTTTCCTATTCGCACTTACGCCGAGGTTCAGAATTGACTGCTGTTGGTGTTTTTTATTCTTGTTCATTGGCTTTTGCGCTCTTTTCATTTTAAATTTATTGACTTTGCTGCTGTTGTTGTTGGCTAGTTATATTTCACGCAATTCATTTTGCTTTTGCTTGTCAGCGTCGCTCTTCTCTTTCGACGCTCTGCTAGTAGTCCTTTAGTATTGTTGCAGCCTTAAAGCCACTGTTTTTGTTGTCCTTTTTGTCTGTTGTTTGTTCCCCATTCATTTCTCTTCTGTTTCTCCAACGCTTCTACCGGCCTTTCATTTATTGTTATTGTTCTTGTTGTTATAGGTACTGCCTTTAGTACTACCACTTTAATTTCTGCGGTTTCGCCATTGTTCTCATTGTTGTTGGTATTGTTGTATGTTTGTATTATTTTCCTTGCTGTCATCAATGTTGTTACCCATATTCCTTTTGTGAACTTTGCTGAAATTACAGTTGTGTGTGTTTTTCTTGTTGTTGTTGTTGCTTAGTGTATTATCAGCGTTGCAACACATCGTCGCTTTTCACATGTGTGTGTATGCATGTGTTCTTGTTATTTTTGTTTCTGCTGTCATTTGAGGTTATGTTAAGTGCTTGTATATTTGTTAATTAAGTGCGGCGTCGACATTTGAGCTCATTTTCGCTGTTGCCGAAGTTACGCAAACCGTTTTGCTGTTATTATTGCTGCACTCGTCCTAGGTTGGTCGATAATTTGACCGTATTTAGACCAGATTTTCAGGCCATTTACGAAATGCACTTTGAGTTAAGAAACATAAAATATAAATAAGGCGATCAAATTTTTTCAAATCCCAGGGAAAACAATATGTTATTTATATTTATTTGGCAACGAGTTATAAAACAATCTTAAATTCAATAAAGCATGGGTATATCTAAAGTGCTAGAACACAATCCTCGATAAAACTGTTAGTTCAGCAATATGTGACCTAATTACATTTCCACTTCTCCAATTTGAAGCACGAATTTATTTAAATAAAAAATACTATATATATTAGGGTGGTCCTTAATAAATCAAATGGAAAAAAATTTCACTCTCACCCTCTCAATCGGTAATAGGTACCACGGTCACAGATATCACATATAAATTTTGGTGTCGATTGGAGTCGGTTAAGACGTGTTTATTCGGTACTCTGAACTTTGACCCCTGTTCCACACGCCTTAACCGTCTCCAATCGGGACGAAAATTTATATGTGGAGAAAAAAAAACTGAATTTAAACTTTGTGAGTCTCCCTAGATAGTAGCAGCGACGGAAATCTGATGTAAAAATTTGCTTCCTACATATAAGGACCACCTTAATATACATATTTAAAATTAACACAATTAAATAAAAGATTGGGTATTGCACCAGCGAAGAGCCTCAAAATCAATTCTGTCCCACAGAGTAAATTTTAATCCCATTTTTTTTAAAGGTAAGGTAATATAAAGAGAGCGCCCATTCTCGTCGCTCAACTTATGTACGAGTATTTTTGGGATATACTTAGGACGTTTATTTCGTTTTTTAAGTTGGTTTGCGAATAATTGCGAATTTCGCAAAATTTTCGGTTGCTGAAATTCGGAAAGCTATACATATTTTCAATCCACATGGCAAAATTTTATTCATGCAAACCATTATAAAGGCTTCGAGATCGCAGAAATGGTAAACACATAGGGTGGTATACTTTTGTTTACGCCTACTGTAAAAAAAAAATTAATTTTTCAAGTGATAAATATGTATTTCAGTTCCACTGTTTTATAGTCATTTTGCTATAAATCGAACAGTTGTCATCATATAACACTTATATATTTACAAGTCTGCCTTTTCATTTAGTAAAAGCAACGCAGCTATAGAATAATAGAATTGGTCAAAAAGATGACGAAAAATTGTTGAAAAACACCCTATTTCAGAATTTTGTTGAAGAACGTCGTATCACAGAATTTGATTCAAAAACGGTCTATCTCAGCTGCCGCTTCAAAAACGCCCTATCTCAATATATCGGAAGCTGAGATAGGGTGATCTTCCACTCAGCCGTCAAGAGTACATACAATGAGAGAGTTTTTCAAAAAATATGGAAAATCTAGTAAATAAAGAAAATATTTCTGAGTTTCAGTAAACTTTCAGATCCCACAGTAGAATGTGGTACATACAAGAATTTTCCAGTCAAGGCTTTAGGGATATCCCTTATATTAATAAGTGACCATTTTCTATAAATCGTTGCGTCGTTAATAACTCCTACTGTAGGTTCGTTGAGTTTCAAAGATCTTCCTTTGAGAACTCAAAATCAACTCGTTTGTCCCATAAGTCATTTGTAACTGCTAAACTGTGCTTACAAGAAAGGTTTGCCTCGCTTATTATCATCTCAGAGTCATACCAGGCCATCTATTCAGCTTTTTCGATGTCCTTGATATTACATATTAGAGTAATGAGTGAAGTTTAGATGACCCAGTGGTGGTAATGTGATACGACATGCAGGCTTTTCCGTATAGCATAAACTATACATTGGAAGACGATGCAGTCGTTTGGCAGACGAAATGACTGATTCGCAGGGCCATAAGCACTCAGACCTACTGACTACCACTAAAAGGCCTACGTCTGATTTTCTCTGGTCGAAACCTATAAATGTATCATTATGTTAAAATCCAAAATTTCCTTAATGTAGTTGATCACTGCTGGCTTCTAGGTCATCTGTGAATACATTACGGCAACCTATTTTCTTTCACCCACCGTATGTGGTTCAACTGCATCTACAAAGCCAAATCAAAAGCGTATACTTCGGTACTTTGATGGGACTTTTGTGGGCACTAAGCTTCCACAAATCTGCTTTCTTCGCAGCTCTAAACCTACTTTTTCGTATGTATTAAAGAAAGCTTATTCTAGATTTATTCCAATCACCTTCGTGTAGAATACGTATGACTTATTAATGAGCTGAGATAATTGTAACTTTCAATAGCACAGCGTTATATCTTAGTCCAAATTCAGGACAGGATAGTTCGAAACATTGGATCAGAACCATCATCATATGAATAAACTCCTGACAAATACTTCCATTCCCCAGTATAACTTCGATTTATGTCGATAGAATGTAGATATAAATTTTATAGATAATATTTTTAAATAAAAATACACATATACAATTTAAATATTTTCTTTAATATTTTCGATCCTAAGCGCTGAGTAACTATAATAATACAATAATACACATAAATAATTAAAAATTTTCATATCCAACTATTCGTTTAACAAAATCGACGTCGTTTCACAAAACAGCTTCCTACGTTCTCTTCCTCATAAACGCTACAGCTGAACTTTCTAATCACTCCAAATTGCTGTGTCGTCTTCTGCTTACACAGCAGGTCAATAGCTCTTCTTTCATATGTCAAACCTTCTTTTGCAATCTCCCGGAACTTAGGAACAGTTAGTGAGTTATAGTGTATATCATTTTCGCAGTCACTTTCCGATGCTTTGTTAAAATCCAGACGTTTTCGTTTAATCTGCCGCGTGTGCCTAACAGGTGTGCCTTCATACTGCGCCAACAAGTAGGGAATCGCTCTGTGTACATTTGGTGTCTCTTGCTGACTTCTTATACTCGCTTTGATTACCACATCCAATTGACTGCTTAATTCTTGTGGCGTTTCCGTGTGATACACATAAGGTGTACTACAAAGAACTGTTGAGTTCTTAAGCTTGACGCAGAAAAAATGCTCGGCGCTGCTTGTATTTTGGATATAAATTTCAGCCATGATTGATTTTATTGCTGTTCGCTGCTATGTGTCTGAGCTTTACTGTTTTTGAAGTGCGTTTGAAGTCTAGCAGGAGTTTTCTTTCGCTTTTTATATAATTAGTGGTCATCATAGCAGTAGTTAGCGACTACTTGCGACGCTCTTAAGTACCTGTACCTGTACTAATCACTTGTAATCGAGTGTATTCAATGGAAAAAATAAGGTATTTTTGTTACCTGTGCAAACCATAGATCGGCCAGGTAGATGAACTTTTTAATGTACGTACGTAGAAATAAGCGCCAATGCTTTGTTTCTCATCCTTTCGCGTTCCCTTTTGTATCCGTACCTCCCTTAATGGCAACACAAAAATAATAATTTATTTTTTAGTCCAAGCGTATCTCTAGTGGAGGTAGTCATCCTAATCTAACTGAACCTTGGGAAAAACTGGTTGAAAACTTAAAACATCTCGGAATAAAATAATAGTAAAGTCGGATACAACTAAATTTTTCCTTGATTACTTTGTAAGTTTAAGGCTTGGAGGTGCGTATTTTAGTTCTTTAGTTTTAGTTAGATTTCTTTTTTTT
>NW_023458561.1:58146898-58150593 GCF_013731165.1 Rhagoletis pomonella | reverse complement strand
GGCCAAAAACCAATTTGACAAAATTTTGGAGAAAACCTTAAAAAAATGTGTCACTTTCGATAGAGAACATTCCAAATAACATTTCCCAGTCCCGCTCACTTTTCTAACTTGCACAGCGAACGCTCACCATTGACCGGAAACAGAATATTCTAACGCTGCTTATAAATAAATTTTCGCTCTCTAGAAAGATCGTGGCAGTTTTGAGTTAATATTTTGATTACTTGGATTACTGCATTATATCCTTAAAAAGTAGTGATGGATCCGCATACAGAGGGTGCATTTAAGGTTAAGTTTTTTTCTTAACATTTTATTAAGCAAAAATTAAATTTAAATGTAACGAAAACAGCGGTTTTCAACGAGTATTTTTTTTTTGTTAATTTTTGTGAGTATTAAGGAATTTGTTGTTTCCCCGGGAGAGATCGCGTTATTATTCTTTGTTCAATTGAATGCTTAGAAATTTGGCTAATATAGTGTGAAAAGACTGCCCGCAGATAAGTGGTATTTCTTAACTTAGAAAATGTATTAAGGAAAAATATAAAAACGCAACTAGTATATAGTAACACTACTTTAGATCTATTTTAACACTAAAATTCAAATATTTAGATGAATTTGAGGCCGCTGAACTAGAATATGAATCCATTTAATTTAACAAATAAATAGTTTTCGAGATATTTGCAAAAGTCATATTTTCCAGGACCTTTCAGTCCTGTTGCTAGAAATCTGCGGAATGTAAGGCGAACTCAACTATGTTATATATTTCGGAATAAACACTTGTTTCCTTTACATTGGTGTTATATAAGTGATGATTAAAGAAATAGTTTTGGGTATACAAGCGTTTAAATTTAGATAAATGTCAATTTAGATAAATCGACGATATTTCAGTGAATATTGTACCCAAATTGTTAAAAATTAGTATGTATAATTCTTTTTTTATGATGAGATGTTTTTTTTTTTTTGTGAGAGTCAATCATTTTTTTTGTAATTTATTTTCGAAAACTTATGATGAGATATTTAGGGATTTAGAGATTTAGTGAGGTGTTAAACATCGGGTTTTTGCAAAAATTATAATTTTATTGCGTAATCGTATCGTAATAATGATATTTTTTTTAACTTTTTCAAAGATTGGTTTAAAAAAAAAAAACTTGAATAACAGGGAAAAGGTATTTTCCCACTCTTTTTATTTCTGTGCAAAAAAAAAAACTCATTCACGTCCCAATTTTTGTTTCAAATACCAACACATCTTAATTCAACTTGGTATGACGCTCGTTCATCCTACCTTTCTCTTTCATACTTTGAATGAGTTTATTTGCAAAGAAATAAAAAGGGTGAGAAATTGCCTTTCCAATGATAACTCACAACTGTAAATCGGAATAGTTTTGGCCCAGTTATTCAAGTTTTTCGTATACCGATCTTTGAAAATTTCATTATTAAGATTGCGTTGAAATTTTTAAAAAATATTTTTATGCAAATGAGAGGATTTTTTTCAAAAAAATCATTAAGGAACTATTTTTATAAGTTAGAAACTCCATTTTTGGAGGTATTTTCAAATCGATTTAGCTCACGTAAATCTTAATATCGCTAGCTTAGAGTGAAAAGTTGCTAAGTCCACTTTTTATGAAAACTCATATTTTGATATAGGAGGCTAGAGAAATTGAATATGCATCGTTACGAAAATTATAAAGGTACTTGTTTTATTTTTTCCTCTTCATAAGCAATAAAAGGAAAATTTGCTAAGTCCAAAAGAAGCACCGCAAATCCGATAAGGCCAAAATAATACGACATCTTTTAATAAATATCCAAACCTTCTGATTCTTATGGAGTTTTGCTTTGCTTTAAACGCGCAAAATATTTGATTCAAAGTCTTGCGAAATAGTTAAAGAAAATGGCTATAGGAAGACTTTTTCCTCTCCTGTAAAATTTTTAAAATGGGACTTAGCAACTTTTCTTTCTAAGCTAGCGATATTTTTCCGAAATATTTTGTTGTAAGTCTTAAAATATAATAGATGTTATAATTCCGATGGAAACACAGTACCGATTTTTATGTTTTTTTTTTTATGGGGAGTGATGTAGTCTAACATATATACAGATGTGTATATGGTCCTATGCAGGCTAGTAGTAGTAGTAGTAGTATTCAAGTAGTATATTTCAAGGCTTACCAGCACTCCATTTTATCAGCATCACTGCTTACCGTACTTCAACTAAAGTATGTACTACTTACTAACTGTAGCCAATGCTGAACACAAACACACGTGCAGCAAATCAAAAGTTTACGCGCATCAAATAATCATAATATTGAAGCAAAGGATCAAAAATGGTATATCAAAACAAAAACAACAACTAACACTATAAGTGGTTAAGCAATAAATAATAAAAAAAAACTCTGGAAAAACAACAACAGTTACAACGTGTGAACAACAACCCCTGATCAACATACATAGATACTTCTTTTGCAGTTACAGAGGTAACACCCTCTGGAAAAAAGTAAAATAGCAAGCAGCTGCTACTTTATAAAACAGTAGAGAATAAATATTTCGTATGTGAGGATGTACCTAATACATATGTGTGCATAGATGTGTGTATATTAAATACATGTATGTATGTTTGCTTAAATGTGTGTGGCAAGATAATTCGTGAAATGCAAGGGATGACACTTATACACTTTCTCCTTTCTCTTCTTACTCTAAGGGCCAGTTTTTCAGTGCACGGCTGTGGTTTAAACTTTGTTTAAACGTTCGAGCTGGCTGGTTTAAACTAAGATTAGCTAATAAAATGTCAGCTAGCTGTTCAATTTAAACGCTGTGAAAAATTGGCCCAAACATTTATTCAATGCCTGCGTTCTATCTTAGTATGTAGTATTTAGTTTACAATACCTTTTGTTCTCTTAATTTCAAGTATTTATTTGTGCGTGTCTATGTATATGCATTTATGTGAGTTATACTGAATACTTTCTCAACATTATTTAAGCTCATTATGCTAAACCACCACTTTCGCATTCGCGCATTCCCCAAAGTTTTCTCCCACCATCTGCCCTTCCATGCCTTCCCCTCCCTGTTGTAAACCAGCCACTTTTGTGCTACTGCTTCTCCCATTATTTGGTTACGTAAAGTGCCAACAATTATGGGTGCTTATGTATTTATTTTATGACACCACAGGGAATTCTCGTTTTGGTTTGGCTCATCGTACTTTGGTCTCCCACAACCGCCGCCAAATTGACGTTGGGCCACAAAAAAGGTTTGTGAAATGTGTCTTAGTTTGGTTAGATAGATGTTGAGAGTAGTTAATTGTTTTTATCTAGTGATTTTTTGGACGTTTGAGAAATTATTTTTGCTATTTATATATAAACATAAATGTACATTAGGGTGGTCCAAAAACATACAGGAAAAAAAACTTTTTGGAATTTCCCCCCTGTCCCACGGAAGAATATCGAGGAAAAGTGAACTGTATTTTTTATTTTGAAATGGGTTTTATATTTCACCGCCGGGGGTTTCGATTGCTACAAAATTTGTAGTACAAATTATTCTTTTTTTCTGCTAATTATTATTTTTTAGATTAATTCCACGAAAAACGGCATTTTCCTCATGCAAAATATATGGATATCTTCAAAACCCCGGCGCACGGCGATGCAAAAGCGTAATTTACTATTCAAAAAGGTCTACAAAGTTCTATAATTCTCGACGAATTTTCACATTATTTTT
>NW_023458561.1:58140058-58146798 GCF_013731165.1 Rhagoletis pomonella | reverse complement strand
AAAAATGAAAGAATTAAAATTGGTTTAGTGATTGTCATGGACTTCGCATAAAACTAAATGATATGAAACCTGTGCAACCTCAGGCTTTGTAAATCCACCATCGATCTGATATTCAACTACGTTAAACACTGAAAGAGGCCTTAGTTAAGCAAACCGATACCCGCGTCGATTTTATAGCTGCTTTTGATGGCACGAAGAAGAGTTCCTTTACGACGCACATAGGGGTATTTGAACGATTTAGGCGGCCAAAAACCAATTTGACAAAATTTTGGAGAAAACCTTAAAAAAATTTGTCACTTTCGATAGAGAACATTTCAAATAACATTTCCCAGTCCCGCTCACTTTTCTAACTTGCACAGCGAACGCTCACCATTGACCGGAAACAGAATATTCTAACGCTGCTTATAAATAGATTTTCGCTCTCTAGAAAGATCGTGGCAGTTTTGAGTTAATATTTTGATTACTTGGATTAGTGTTAGATCCGCATACAGGCGGTAATAATGCATTTAAGGGTAATTTTTTTTTAATCATTTTATTAAGCAATAATTCAATTGAAATGTAACGAAAATAGCGGTTTTCAACGAGTATTTTTTTGTTGTTAATTTTTGTGAATATTAAGGAATTTGTTGTTTCCCCGGGAGAGATCGCGTTATTATTCTTTGTTCAATTGAAATTAGAAATTTGGCTAATATAGTGTGATTAGACTGCCCGCAGAAAATGGCAGATAAGTGATATTTCTTAACTTAGAAAATGTATAAAGGAAATAAACAATTGTTTCCTTTACATTGGTGTTATATAAGTGATGATTAAAGAAATAGTTTTGGGTATACAAGCGTTTAAATTAAGATAAATGTCAATTTATCGATAAACCGAAGATATTTCAGTAAATATTGTACCCAAATTGTTAAAAATTAGTATGTATAATTCTTTTTTTATGATGAGATGTTTTGTTTTTTTTGTGAGAGTCAATAATTTTTTTTGTAATTTATTTTCGAAAACTTATGATGAGATATGTATGTATATTTAGTGAGGTGTTAAACATTGGGTTTTTGCAAAAATTATAATTTTATTGCGTAATCGTATCGTAATAATGATATTTTTTTTAACTTTTTCAGAGATTGGTTTAAAAAGAAACTTGAATAACAGGGAAAAGGTATTTTCCCACTCTTTTTATTTCTGTGCAAAAAAAAAAACTCATTCACGTCCCAATTGTTGTTTCAAATACCAACACATCTTAATTCAACTTGGAATGACGCTCGTTCATCCTACCTTTCTCTTTCATACTTTGAATGAGTTTATTTGCAAAGAAATAAAGAGGTGAGAAATTGCGTTTCCAATGATAACTCACAACTGTAAATCGGAATAGTTTTGGCCCAGTTATTCAAGTTTTTCGTATACCAATCTTTGAAATAAATTAAAAAACAGCATCAAAAATCGCATTATTAAGATTGCGTTGAAATTTTTTTAAAATATTTTTATGCAAATAAGAGAATTTTTTTCAAAAAAATCATTAAGGAACTATTTTTATAAGTTAGAAACTCCATTTTTGGAGGTATTTTCAAATCGATTCAGCTCACTTAAATCTTAATATTTTTCGCAATATTTTTTAATAGATTTTATAATACCGATGGAAACACAGTACCGATGTGTTTTTTTGTATGGGGAGTGATACAGTCTAATGGATATACAGATGTGTATATGGTCCTATGCAGGCTAGCACTATCCAAGTAGTATATTTCAAGGCTTACAAGCACTCCATTTTATCAGCATCACTGCTTACCGTACTTCAACCAAAGTATATACTACTTACTAACTGTAGCCAATGCTGAACACAAACACATGCGCAGCAAATCAAAAGTTTACGCGCATCAAATAATCATAATATTGAAGCAAAGGATCAAAAATGGTATATCAAAACAAAAACAACAAATAACACCATAAGTGGTTAAGCAATAAATAATACAACAACTCTGGTAAACAACAACAGTTACAACGTGTGAACAACAACCCCTGATCAACATACATATGTATGTACATAGATAGATACTTCTTTTGCAGTTACAGAGGTAACACCCTCTGGAAAAAAGTAAAATAGCAAGCAGCTGCTACTTCATAAAACAGTAGAGAATAAATATTTCGTATGTGAGGATGTACCTAATACATATGTGTGTATGTGTGCATATTCCCTGCAAAAATTGTGCGACTAATCTCTAAAGAGAGTATTCCGAGATTGCTCTCAATCGGGTACAATTGGGTATTAATTAGTCGCAACTAGTCTCATACGGGTACTAATGGAGATCAATTGGTCTCGACTCATCCCTTATGGGTATAATTGGAGATCAATTAGTCCCCAACTCATCTCTAACGGGTACTATTAACGATTTAATGATATGTACGCACTTAGTCGATGAAAATTCATGCGCGGCTAACAAAACTGAGCACCCCGGTTCGAATCAAGAATGATAGAATACAAGATTGCGCATTCCTGCGGGTGATGACGTCAAGATAGCAACGAATAGGAAAGAGTAATTGGAGATGGAGGAGAGAAAGAGTGTTAACCGTCAAACCATGGAGGTCGCCATATTTACATGCATATAAACATCTCTGCATACATACAAACAGTTTGCTAAAATGACGTCACACGAACAACTGATTCTGTCAAATTCGCCAAGAACAAAGTAGCGGTACTGCTGATTGCGCCACCTCTGTCTCCCTACATCGTGGGTTCGAATCTCAGCTGGCGCAAATTTTTATTTTCATTTTTTAAAAGTGACTAGTCGCTTTTTATACCCGTTCGGGTATAAAGGTAAACAATTAGTCTCTTCATAGGACATGCTCGAACAAAAGCGAACAGTTCATTCCATATAAAGAGATCAAAAGTGGTATTAATCGCATGCTCCTTTGCGATTGCTCCCGGAGTCATCCCGGATTAGTCCCATTTTTTGCAGGGTTAACACATGTATGTATGTTTGTTTAAATGTGTGTGGCAAGATAATTCGTGAAATGCAAGGGATGACAAGCTGTGTGTCATTTTATACACTTTCTCCTTTCTCTTCTTAGTCTAAGGGCCAGTTTTTCAGTGCACGGCTGTGGTTTAAACTTTGTTTAAACGTTCGAGCTGGCTGGTTTAAACTAAGATTAACTAATAAAATGTCAGCTAGCTGTTCAATTTAAACGCAGTGAAAAATTGGCCCAAACATTTATTCAATGCCTGCATTCTACCTTAGTATGTAGTATTTAGTTTACAAGACCTTTTGTAGTTAACTGCAAGTATTTATTTGTTTGTCTCTATGCATATGCATTTATGTGAGTGATTCTGAATACTTTCTCAACATTATTTAAGCTCATTATGTTAAATCACCACTTATAGAGCGCATTTCCCAAAGTTTTCTCCCACCATCTGCCCTTTCATGCCTTCCCCTCCCTGTTGTAAACCAGCCACTTTTGTGCTACTGCTTCTCCCATTATTTGGTTACGTAAAGTGCCAACAATTATGGGTGCTTATGTATTTATTTTATGACACCACAGGGAATTCTCGTTTTGGTTTGGCTCATCCTACTTGGGCCTCCCACTCCCGCCGCCAAATTGACGTTGAGCCACAAAAAAGGTTTGTGAAATGTGTCTTAGTTTGGTTAGATAGTTGTTGAGAGTAGTTAATTGTTTTTGTCTAGTGATTTTTTGTACGTTTGAGAAATTATTTTTACTATTTATATATAAACATAAATGTACATTAGGGTGGTCCAAAAACATACAGGAAAAAAACTTTTTGGAATTTCCCCCCTGTCCCACGGAAGAATA
Source organism: Rhagoletis pomonella (assembly GCF_013731165.1). Lineage (NCBI taxonomy): Eukaryota > Metazoa > Arthropoda > Insecta > Diptera > Tephritidae > Rhagoletis > Rhagoletis pomonella. Next base: position 58,143,000 of record NW_023458561.1, on the reverse strand, counting down.
TCGAGAAAAAGTGAACTGTATTTTTTATTTTGAAATAGGTTTTATATTTCACCGCCGGGGTTTTCGATTGCTACAAAATTTGTAGTACAAATTATTATTTTTTTCTGCTAATTATTATTTTTTAGATTAATTACACGAAAAAATGCATTTGCCTCATGCAAAATATATGGATATCTTCAAAACACCGGCGCACGGTGATGCAAAAGCGTAATTTATTATTCAAAAAAGGTCTACAAAGGTCTATAATTCTTGACGAATTTTCACATTATTTTTCTGAATAATAATTAAATTTTAAGAAATTTAAAATATATCTAACAAAATGCAAAAGAAAACTTTTAAATTTACCGGCGGCGCGATTAAATATTATACAACGGATTTCAAAATAAAAAAGGTATCGTTATTTACAATACTCCTTAGTTTAGTTGTCAAATTAAAAAAAAAATTGAGCATTTTATTTTTAGAATTAACAACAAATTAACAAAAAATCTAAACAATTTTTTAAGTGCAAGAATGGAAGTAATTCTTGTACAAGTATTTCATAACATACATATGTATGTACCTCAGTACGGGGGGAAATGTCATCTTGAAAAATATCTATTCCAACTTTCAATTTGCTACTGGAACCAACACAGGGTGCTCAATACAATGCTTACAATAATATTGAAGATTTTTATAAAAAGCTACTGTTGCTATGACAACTGAATCCTGTAATATTTTTCAGCTAATTTATAATTGAAATGTTCTTAGATTGTTTAAACAATAAATATTCTTGAATAAAATATGAACATTTCATGAGCGTCCTCTAAATTTATACATACTTAGTAACGTAAAGTTTGGTGCAAGAACCGCTTTCGGCAAAAGAAAAAATTTTGGAAGGTGCCCCAAGTCCTACCTTCGAAATTTTTTTTTACCACTCTATTGTACATGTAGATATGTATATATATATATATATATATATATGTATGTATCACTGGCGATTTTCGTGACATTAGTAATATGTATTTTCGTATTCTGCAGCAAATAATTTCCAGTAACTTGCCAGTAACCAAATTTCGGAGAGTAAGCCAACATTTACTCCCAATTTTCCCTCGTTTGCTAGTTTCTTGCAAGTTTTTACGTACGAAAACGCTATCCAGTAAAAACCAGTAAAATTATTACTGGATTTTACTGGATAGTGCGTACAGGTCTATTATGGCAAGTCCCTTTGTTCCCACAAGCACAAAAGGCCTGCCAACCAAAAAATTTCCTTAGATTTTTTTTTTTTATTTTTTTATCTGAATTTTTAAGCGAAATTGCGGCTATACATATAAAATTTCTGCCCAGAAAGCTGAGAATAGTTCGCTAAAACTTACATCGTTCATTAAACCGGATTAGAAAAATATTTCAGAAATGTAACTAATTTTTTTCGGCCTGATGTTTGTATTTGGAAATTTTTGGCGTTTAACTCGGCATCTCTCTAGGTCATCCTAGTTTTTAATACGATCAAAAGTTTTTTTACTTTTTCGCAATCATTTGACTATTTATTTTTACTAGTACCTTGGGCTGGGTTAAGCCATTGAATAACTCGGACAACATTTTTGGAGTACCTGCCTCCTCTTTGGTAATTTTTTAAAATACCAATAAGTCGGTCTATTTAAACATTTTTTATTTGTCAGTGTTTTTGTTTTTATAACGGGATTAATGATTTGGGCCCAAGACATACATATATTTGGTAATTATATATGAGTGTATTTTCTTGCTACGTACATACATACATATAGCCAGTGGCGGATTTATCGTACAGGCAACATAGGCTGAAGCCTAGGGCGGCAGAATTAAGGGGCGGCAAAATTTAAGACAGCTAAATTAAAAGAAAAAAATTTATTTGGATTCAGCTGCACTTGAAATTGTGTTTGTGTCTGTAAAATATTATTAATGATTCATCTCATTCAATACAATTCAAAATTAGAATTACGCTGCGAATTTTTCCTTAGTATAGCAGTCCTTGAAATTTCCATTTAACTTTCATTCACGCGGCTTAGAAACCTGACGGCGTGACGCAAAGAAACAGCCGACACGCTGCCCCGAGAACGAGAATCATCTAAAAGGTTACCACACTTGACAACACTGCCGAAAAACGAGCGTGCATTTTCGAGAAAATTCTTGATTCCAAGCCCACCAGTTTTTCATAAGTGTATCATAACGTGAATAATCTGAAGGTCAGCTTCCGTCGTATGTCAAATTAGGCAGTGTATCTGTGTATGGTCTTCTGTTTGTCTTGCGCGAGGTCAAAAAATCTTCCGGATGAGCGATTTTATTTTGTATACTCGCATAGCGCTACTTCAATGTCCTGATAATTGGATTCTACTTGTCCAAACCTCTGCCCGAAGCGATGCAACTCGAACGCTTGAATTATTTTACACAGAGACTATTGCAGCATTAGTAGCAATTGAAGAAGACCCACATGAAAAGCAATTACAAGGAACGAAGCTACAGGAATACGTATTCAACTAGAACTTTTGGAGACTGCATTTATGCAAGGTTTATGGAGCTTCTTATTGGCATCATTCAATGCAGTCAGCAAGAAATTGCAAAATGTGAATACGACTATTTCTGAAGTGATCTCTTTGTTCAACGGACTCATTAAAGTTGTGTCTGACACTCGCGAAGAATTCGATCAATATGAAGACAAAGCTCTCTCTATTTCTACAATTCAGGAATACAAAACACTCAGGCAGCGTCGAAGGAATCAGAATCTACAACCTGGTGAAAATAGGGACAATAGTATCCAATTGAGTGGCCGAGACAACTTTCGTGTCAACACATTCAACGTTATCTTGGACCGTACTTTGACAGAATTGACACGGAGACGTGAGGCGTATCAAAAAATCTATTCGAAATTTTCTCTCATCACTGATATGAAACATCTGAGCAACGAAGAATTACGTGAAAAATCCATCATA
>NW_023458561.1:58138681-58139958 GCF_013731165.1 Rhagoletis pomonella | reverse complement strand
TTTTTCTGAAAAATAATTAAATTTTAAGAAATTTAAAATATATCTAACAAAATGCAAAAGAAAACTTTTAAATTTACCGGCGGCGCGATTAAATATTATACAACTGATTTCAAAATAAAAAAGGTATCGTTATTTACAATACTCCTTAGTTTAGTTGTCAAATTAAAAAAAAAAAATAGAGCATTTTATTTTTAGAATTAACAACAAATTAACAAAAAATCTAAACAATTTTTTAAGTGCACGAATGGAAGTAATCTCTTGTACAAGTATTTCATAACATACATATGTATGTACCTCAGTACGGGGGGAAATGTCATCTTGAAAAATATCTATTCCAACTTTCAATTTGCTACTGGAACCAACACAGGGTGCTCAATACAATGCTTACAAAAATATTGAAGATTTTTATAAAAAGCTACTGTTGCTATGACAACTGAATCCTGTAATATTTTTCAGCTAATTTAAATTTGAAATATTCTTAGATTGCTTAAACAATCCTTTGGTTAATACATATATGTGAAAAATACTTCTTGAATAAAATATGAACATTTCATGAGCGTCCTCTAAATTTATACATACTTAGTAACGTAAAGTTTGGTGCAAGCACCGCTTTCGGTAAAAGAAAAAATTTTGGAAGGTGCCCCAAGTCCTATCTTCGAAATTTTTTTTTTTACCACTCTATTGTACATGTACATATGTACATATGTATATATATGTATGTATTACTGCCAGTGGCGGATTTAAATATTTGCCGCCCCTAGGCAATTCATAACTTGCCGCCCTTTTTTCACGAAAAAAGAATATATATATATATATCAAAAATGATTGTTATTGTCTGTGCTTTATTACAATATAGTTCGTTAATAATGAAATACATAACGGAATTAACAAATTCGACATCAGCATGGATAAGGTATTCAACAAAAACCCTCTTTCAAACACTTCTTTTTCACAGTTCTTTACGTCTTGATTTTTCAGCTGCGAATTCGCGGATAATATCTTCACAATCGATAGATAGAAACAAATCTGACTCTATAGTCAGCAACGCAAGAGCATTCAGTTTGTTTTCGCTCAATGAAGATCTGAGATAGTTTTTCACGCGAAGCTGACCTTCAGATTATTCACGTTATGATACACTTATGAAAAACTGGTGGGCTTGGAATCAAGAATTTTCTCGAAAATGCACGCTCGTTTTTCGGCAGTGTTGTCAAGTGTGGTAACCTTTTAGATGATTCTCGTTCTCGGGGCAGCGTGTCGGCTGTTTCTTTGCGTCACGC
>NW_023458561.1:58134688-58138581 GCF_013731165.1 Rhagoletis pomonella | reverse complement strand
TGGAAAAAAAGCACAAGTCAGATATGCTATTTTTCCGCACACAAAAAATCGTACAACCAACCACTCCGCTTGCTAAACTTGAACTGAGCATAAAGACACAAGTGAACTGAGAATGAACCGTTATCCACGAACCGAGATGTGTTGTTATTCCCTGTGCTAACAGCAATCAATTTGAGATGTGCTATTTTTCTCTCCTTAATATCTAGTTAACCCTTCAACCAATTTCCGTAAAATTTTGACACAATATGAAATCGAATACGGAGATTCCAAATATTATATTAACCCGATTTCGACATAACTCGAGTTGTGCGGTTATGCCTTGTGACCACAGATATGTGCATATGTATTCAGTTATGAAAATATAAAAAGTATTTATAGAACTGCTGCCGTAAGCGCCCTTTAAATACCCGAGGCGCCTTCATAGCACTGCCTTTATTACTTCTATTATTTATTATTTTCTTCTCCTTATTTTGGCAACTCGATTATACCATCAGAAGCAGTGATTATTGCTGGCAGTCGTCCGAAACAATTTTGCATGTCAAAAATCACTCAACACAGGTGTAGAGGCTAATACGCCAAAGGGACTAACTAACAATCGAAACGGCTTATTTGCCATGGAGCAGCGAGAGCGGAAAGGAATTGCCAGTGAAAATTTGAATAACTTTAAGCGTCAAAAGCAACAGCAAAAGCAGAAAAATGGAGAATATCTAGCCCAGCTGTCATAGCCGGCATAACTGGCAACTAAGCAGAGCGCGCAAGTTGTGAAAAATCAGAAATTTGCTATGAAATAGGCAACTTGTAGAGGAAGGAAATTCAAAAGGAAAACAAAAAACAAAAACAAGAAAATACTAAAAAAAGGCAAAGCCAATACTCGTCACGTGTTTCATGCGCCAAAAAGGGAGTCAGTCATTTGCTGTGCCGTCGACGGGCAGGAACTAGAAAACACCTCAAATGGCGAATAACAAAGTCAAGTCAAGTCAAGTAAGGCAAGGAGCAGCAAAAACAACAACCCGCCACACAAAGAATGTAGTGAAAGCAATAACAACAGAACATTGTGTTTATGACCCAAATGCATCATGAATATTTGAAGCTGTCACGTCATATGATAATCACTTTGACCGCACGTCACACAAGCAAGCGGCGGCGGCGGCGGTGGAGCCAGGGTTGACTGGGCGCACTGTTAGCCAAGTTAGTGTGGATGGCGGGAATAGGAACTTGGCTTCTACTTTGCGCTTTTGTGCTTTTGTTAGTGCAATATGTATGTGTATGGCGGGTATGTGTTGGCTTCGCGGAAATTGTTGGCGCGCAGTAAATTGAGCCATTGAATTGAAAAAGTTGTTCAGCTCCTCATTCACATTATTATGCGACCGGCCATACATTGCATGTTACTCGCGTTCGTGGCTTGTGGTGTTGCGGCAATTTTGATAGTACATATTTATAACATTTTTCTAACATTTTTTATTAAAACATTTTCACTCACGCACACACTTACCTACAAGTTATGTGATTATGTTGAAAATAAGTATGTATATTAAAATTGTGTGAATTAATGATGTGCACTCAATTAGAATTTTATGCAGATTTCTTATGCGTTGTAGCGACATTTGCATAGTGCAATGTACTGGCAGTAAAGTGTATGTGAAGCAAAGTTAAAAGATTCCTTTAATAAACTTTCTTCTTCCTCTTCTTTTTACTTGGGTACTATAAGCCTCTGTCGATTCATCAACTATCTCTATCTTCCGTTGCCATAGAGATTTATGGAGCCTGATTTTTGTTCATTGGTTGATTGCCTGCCGAGCTAATACTGATGAAATTGAGTAAGCCACTAGAAATTGAGTTGCATTGTTGAAATACTCGTATGGACACGAACGGCACAGATAGGTCCCATCTAATTTTTGGGGAGCTCAAAGTTGTCCTCAACGTAAGTGACGTCTTTCATGACGAGGTGTATTGCCATTGAACCAGTGCGTAGAGGGTGGGACAACTAACAATTATGTATATCTAAATGCCACTCTGACAGCAGAACGACACTCCTCACGCAAGAGGTCAAAGCTGGTGTGGGATTGCCTCCATCATTTAATACTTCTCGCATCCAGGTATCGGGTATACCTCACTTGGTCACCGGGACACAGTGACGTCATGGACAATGAAGTGGTTGATATCCTCGCTAGAAAAGAAGCTGCACAGGGATTCATAGGCCTAGGACTCTTTATTCACCTGCCATGGAACTCCGATGACGAATGAAGCACAACATTACTGGACAAATACGGAAGATCCTATCTGTTACCTTAAGTCCTTTATTCCGGATATATCAACACGGAGAACCGAGGCACTCTTTCAGCTCAGCAGGCATGCAGTAAGAATTGTTAATACTTACTACTATAAATGTGAAAGTTTTTGTTGTTATTGTATCATCATTATTTATAGAGTCATGGAAATTTATCGAGTTTTCGTAATGCTTCAAGCATCGAGTTATCGATATTTATTGCTTTTTGTGAAATTTGTTGATTTACCTATTGAACCGAAGTTTTTGGAATATTAAAAATATATCGAAATTATTATCGAAATTTCAAGGTTATATAAGTTTATCGAGTTATCAGTACTTATCGAATTGTATCGTGTTGCTAGAGTGTAATGAGCTGTCGAAATTTGTCGATAGCTTTCGAAAAATTTGATGTTATCAAAATTAACGAAGTTATGGAACTTTTTAGAGTTACCCCAAATTTACCGAGCTATCGATTTATATTGAGATAGATTAATTTTTGGGATATCGAAATTTATCAAGCCGTCGAAATACACAGTTATCGAATTTTGTTGCGTAATCGGATTTTAGTGCTTTTGAAATTCATTAAATTATCGATATGAATAGAATTATCGAAATTTATCGGTAAACTGGAATGTATCGTGTCAATGCTAAGCAAGCGCACACCAATGGCGGTGGTGAATGCGCAGTTCTCCATCCCACTTTTTGTGCTTTGACAGAATTTTCAAACGGTCACACGCTTTTAAATAGTTTTAACTAGATTATAGAAGCTCATAATCTTGAGCCTGAATGTCAGAATTTTCTCCCGATAGCCCTGCTTCCAACCCTCATAAGCTTGAATGGCACTTTCTGCTGATGATCTTTCTTAGCTATCCATTTTTGTAGACCGATCACAATTGCTCTGATTGTGACACTAGATATTTTGTATTCGTAACTACATACATACATAAATATCTACAATAGACCGTACCTACGTCGGAGTTTCATATAGGTAACTTGGTAGCTATCCCAACGAAGATACGTATAAAAAAAATATTAAATATACCGTACCACAGAAAAAGTTTGCTACACCCCCTGTGTTAAAATTTTGTTGCAAGGCAATTTCGATTTTTTTAATTTTTTTGTAGGGGCCGCCTTTTTACACTTTTCGTCATATCTTCGGCATTTACAGTCGGTTCTTAAAGTATGATATATATTGATGTTCTTAGATATTACCCTAACGTACCACCCTAGGTTCAGTAAATTAAAGCGCACCAAAAAGCATTAAAGTTGTGCAAATGAAGTATTTCGTCTCCTCTAGTAGAACTATTAAAAAAAAAAATTTGTATTGCGAAGGCGACCCCCAAGTTCGTCCAAAAAATGTTTTTTAGAAATTGCCTCGCAAAAATATTTCAGATTCGAAGGTGTACGGCGTACTTTTCTCTGTTGCGGTCTAATGTATATATGTACATATATTTGTATGTATTCACCAAACTAAATATGTACATACTTTTATAACAGACATTAGCTGCGCAACTAGTCGAACGACAAACTGTTAAAACCCGCGCGGTGGACAGACAACATAAGTAAGTGCAAACGTAATCATTTTTATGGCCATTACAAATGTGTTAAACTTATACAAAATGGTAAC
>NW_023458561.1:58123439-58134588 GCF_013731165.1 Rhagoletis pomonella | reverse complement strand
AAAAAACACACTTGTGCTGTTATGCCTTGTGGCCACAGATATGTATATAAGTATGTATGTATACATAATAAATATTAACAAGTTTTGACTATCTTTCTTTTGCTTATTAATGTTTAACAAAACCCATGTAAGTCAAAATTTTAAACTTTATACACGATTTTTAAAAATTCGATAAATTTCAACAAAGTGTTCATCGAAATTTCAAACTTTGTATTCAGAATTAAACAAAAATAAATATGCAGCTATTCAGCATATTAAATTTTAGTATAATGAGAGTACAATGAAGCTAGAACTTTTTGCTAAAAGCTCTGATTAAAAAGTTAGAAATTTCTTCGAGTTTTCCTAAATTACGTTTAATTTGTTTGTAAAAGATGTCAAAACAAAAATGGCATCCCAGCTGACTGGGAATATGGCGCGCAGTGTGGCTTTAACAACAATTTTTTCAAGATGGGGGTTCCAATTGTAAATGTCTTATCTAGAGTAATGCCCAGAGATAATTGACCACATCGGAGTATTCAAATAATCTAATTGCTTCCACATTAAAATATTTTGACACTTGCGCTCAACAGCTAACAAATCATTTGAAAATGTGCATAAAATATAAATTGAGCAACAACAACAACAATAAAAGCATAATTTTATGTAATCCAAAACAATAGTAACATCAGCAACAACATGCAAGAGTATTGGATTGAAGAAAAAGTAATAGAAAATTGGCAAGAAATACAAAGAATGCATGTGTGCAGAAAAAAGGAAGAGGGCGCAGCGAGCGGGCCGGTAAAACAACGCCAACAATGCAGCCAAACGCGCCAAGTGGGCAGCAGCAGAAGCAGCAAACAGAAGGAATGCACTCCGAGTGCAAGAGTTTACATGAAGTGAACTGAAAAGCGGGTATAAACTACTTCGCACAGAAATTAACTGAAGGAGCAGAGGCAGCCCGAGGAAGTGGCTGCTAAACGCATTAAACATGCGAAAAGCAAAAAGTTGTTAGGCAAATATTTTGAGCCATTAACTGCCGCCCGACAAACGAGCACCAACAAACGGCAATAGGCAATCATAAGCGGCAGCAGCAACAACAAACGGGAAAGCCGCAGAAAATTGGCAGCAACGAGGAGGAGGCAAGAACAATGATAGCTGCAGCAAAAATTACAATAACAACAATGGAGAAGCATTAGCAGCAGCAATATGAAGTTGCGGTAGTGGCGACGAGCAGCCAACGCCAATCACCGCATAATCAAAACAAGCAAATGCTAGACAACAACAGCAATAAAACAACAATAGCGCACAGTGCTTCGCTTCCATATAAAATGTGGGCAAAAATAGAATTTTGGACGGATTTGAATTACAATTTTTTTCTTAGGCTGCGTTTCACCAGATTCATTTAAGTGAAAATTATTTTAATTTTCGAATTTTTGGTTTCACCAATAATTTTTAATTTGTTTTTAATTTTCATGTAAGTAAGCCATTCTCTTAAATTTTTTTCAATTAAATAAAGAGCTTATTGAAAAAAATTTAATTGAGAATTAAATAAAAAATTAAAATACAATTAATTTCTGCTGAAATGAGTTTGGTGAAGAGCAGGCTCAGTAAATCTGAAGACGCTGAAATTTTAAGTTGAAAATTTTTGTTTTTTAGAAAGGTTCGGGTACATCTAGTTCGTTCGATTTAGAAAATGAGGTATTAAACTAAAGGGTATGGGCTGTAGATGTGCAGTAAGGTTTTCTTTTCTTTTTTTGCCACCTGTATCAAATGCCAAGTTCAACTTGAATTAAATGAATTTGGTAATGTAAATATGCATCGCAATATGTTTGTCAGACGAAAGAGGTTTAGTAGGTTTTAGTTGGAAGAAAGTTGCCACCTGTTTAAAAGCCTCAATTAAAATTATTTTATAAGTTAAATAAATTATTAGAATATGGGTATCAATCTAGATGCTTTTGATAAGACTTTACTTTTCTAAACTATACGTATGAGGGTTGCCAACTGTTTGCAAACTAAAATTCAACTATGTACGTCAACTACGTATGTCCCATTTATTGAAAAAATTGTTTTGATGCATTTACAAACAACGGATTATTTTCTCTTTCGAAAGGTAAAAGACCGTACATTTAAATAAAAGGAATTAAAAAATAAAAGGATAAAAAATATAAACAAATATATTTTTAAATAAACAAGGAAAAAAAATTATTGGAATACCTCGTATGGATACTTTTTGTTTAAATTTATGCCGAAATGCTTATTCTTATAGTTCTCTATTTCAAAAATGTATTTTTGACTTTTTTCCTTGAAGAGCCTTGCATTGATTTTATTAAGTTTAGTGGCTTCCTGGCTGCATATAATTAATTTTGTAGGAAAATTTTGTATAAATACACTTTAGCGAATAAATTACTTTTACAAAATTACTAAGCACGCTTGTGGTCTGATTATGCATACTTCGCATAAATTCGCACAACTTCGCATAAACTTCAAACCGTATTTTCGTATGTACTTTGTATCTAATTTGTATGTATTCCATTACCCAGAAATTAGCAGAACTTTTAAAAACTTAGCGATCTGTTGAGTTTGGATTTCACTTCACATTTTCTTAAGTTACATTTTTATTGGACTGGTATGCGAAGTATGCATAATCAGACCCTTACATTGCAGACAACGAATTTTTCGCTTTTTGCCTTCTAAGACGGCACTGTGCAGCGCGGAAAATAGCAACAGTAAATATGGGGAAACTGGAAATTGTTTTCCTTCGATTGCCAACATATTTCTGCCGTTTCGTGACGCATTATTGTTGTTGATGTTGTATGTGTGTCGATGTGTGTTTACGCCAACATAACAATCAATTGCAAAGGAGTAATAAACGATTCGGCGCAAAGTATGCCTGCTTGTTGTTGCTGCAAATTGATGGACACCAAGAAGTAAGAAGCAACGGCAGCCGGCAGCAAACATACAAGCGTACTCCATCCGACTTCAACCGCTAAGGAATTGTCCGCCGCCGCGGCGACGACGATTGGGTAGCAGCAACAGCTAAATACATACATAACAAGACGGCCTTCGACGGCTTTGCGGCTCCATTAAATCATAATTAAAAAGTCGCACGTCGGCGTGAACGTATCATTTTCCAATTAATTATTCAAAGATTTCCACTTTTCGCATTTGGAATTCACCAACTTCCACCGATCGGGCAAAATACTTAATAACAAGTTAAGCGCCAGCAACGCCTGCTTTCTACATTGATACGACGCGGCGCGGCGTTGAGGCACCTCCAAGTTATACTCCCTCTCTCCCTCTCTCTCTCTCTCTCCCTTTTCCCCACCCTTATCCAGCCACCTGCTGCTGCTGCTGCTTCACCAGCGTTGGCGTCAGCTAACTACAATGGTGCGGCCTCATCGTCATCGATTGTTGTTTGTATAAGTGGCAAATATTTAATAGCGTTCGATTGTTGCTGTTGTTGCATTGTTATCGAACTGGTTTCTTTTTATACAGACATTGTTGGTGTTGTTGTTGTTGTTTTTGTTGTTATTTTTGCAATTTTAATGTTCGCTGTGCGACTGTTGCTCAAATGAATTACGGTGGTTTTGCTTTTTAGTTGTAGTCTTTGTTGTTGTTGATGTTTGTTTTCACATCGTTTTGAATGCGTAAATATTTCCGCCAAGTTGTCGGTGGAATTGCGCACATTGCTCAGTGATTGTTGCATGCAACAAGAGGCATTGTGCAATATTTCCATGCATGTGTGTGTGTGCATATGTATATGTGTATGCATGTATGTATGTATGTCTGTACTCATGCAAGCAATAAAAACAGCATAAATATCAGATTAGCTATAAATCATTTAAGAATTGTGTTTCTGTTTGTTTGATTTGTTGTTGTGATTAATTGTTGCAAATTGCTATTGACTTCATTAGAAAATGCATAAATTCATTTATAACGGGTTAATTGTAGTGAGAATTAAAACTGTAATTTTTTATCTACTTTGCTTAGGTGAGGTAATTTACTTCTTGTTGGGAAATATTCCAATTCGTATGGCCACAAGTCAGCAATTCATGTATCTCTCTGAAGGGAATTGATCCTCTCTGTTCGCTGTACAGATATGAAAAATATGAAAAACACCTAACCAGTTTGTTGTTTTACTAAACAAATTTTGAGAAAGGACGGCATCGCATCGTTTCAAAACACCAAATCTCGGAAGATCTCATGACCACCCTATCAAGAGGAAAAAATACTAGCAAATGACAACACTTTTTATCGAATCGAGTTTTCAGCCACATTTTGGATGCCATATTTAACTTTGCAAATCACATCCTTTGAAGCTGGACATTCTAGCCTCATAAATGGGCCTTACTATTTTTTTTTTTTTAGTTATACGTAGCCATGATTCGGTCGGCATCAAATACCAATTATATACATAAATACTTGAGTCTGCAAGATTTTTGAACTTATCTACAATTTTTCGGGATTCTTCGTATTTTAATTTTCGGATTTTTTCGGGACTTATTTTAGGGATTTTCAAGACAATTTCGGTATTCTCGGAACTACTTCGGGATTTTTGGGACTATTTCGTGATTCTGGGGACCATTTCGGGATATTCCGAACTACTTCGAAATTTCAAGACTATTTTAGGAATCCCAGTACTATTTCAGGATTATATGGATTCTTAGGACTATTTCGGGATCCCCGTGAGTACTTTGATATTTCAAGGATTTTTGAAACTACTTCGGGATTTTTGATCCATTTCGGATTCTGGAAATATTTTGGAATTTTCAAGTGCAGATCAGGAATTTAAGGATTTTCGAGATTGCTTCGGGATTTTCGAGACGCACAATGTTTCGAAACAGACGGAACATTCAAATCGTAACTTTGATTTTTATTAATGCCTGAAAAATAAAAATCAAAAATTATCCATTATTTTCGACCTGTAAAAGTAAAAGGCAAAAAAAATCTATATAAAATAAATATCGAAATATGTAATAATTAATAATAATTCGATTCACAAGCTTGCGAGAATTATAATATACAATTAGAGGCGATTCTAATAATATTTTTAGGAAATTTTTTCTCTGTCCTTTTGATTTGAAAATATCAAAATAATTTTAAAGTTTACAATTTAAGGGAAATTTTTACTCAACATAGTTAGAATATATTGGCGATCATTTCTGCATAGTTACTGAAAAAATTGTATCATATTTTTTTGAAAAATTAAAAAAAAAACGATAATTTTCTAATGGCTCTAGTTGCAATATGCGTCGCTGTAAGTGACATTAATATTAAGGTATTTCGTTTGTGGGCCAAACATCAAGCAGTTCGGAGTTCTCGGTAGACAGTGGTTATTCTTGCGAAGGGTTGTGTAACTTAATTCATTTAATTTTCTAGCTGCTGCATTTTACCTCTCGCTTCGATCAAAGATGAATTAGGTATTGTATATGGGCACCACTAATGACCAGCTAGTCGACTACATACATATTGTATGTATGTTTAGCTGATGAGCCAAGCTAATGTAGACTAAGTTTCAAAATTTAATTTGGTTTAAAATTCGCATCGATGATCATGGTCCTATTAGCTGAATTAATTGAGGATGTAGCATGCATTTAGGTGCTAAGTGTCACAGAAGTAGCCTAAAAAATATATCAATCGATTTCAAACATAATTTTTATCTTTAAAGTAAAATTTGGCGAGCATGTTTTACGTAAAAAAAAATATTTTTAATTCCTTCAATTGTGGTTCAGTAAGCGGCTTGTAATGTCGTATGGATAATACCGTTAAGGCATAGTTTGGTTGAGGTCCTCAACAAAAGCCTTTGAGTTGTCCCACAGTGTAATTCGCGCACTTTAGGTAAATTTTTGTATTTCACTCTATCCCGCAGTAATTTGCAAAATAATATCCAATTAACTATTTCTATGTGTCTAATATATTCCATAGTCCAAAACTTCCTAAGCGTACATACATACATACATACATATAAACTCTGATATAAAACACATGTTAGCCATAGCACAGAGTCCTATTTTGCGCCAACATTTTTCATTTACTTTGTCGTACTTTTTGTTGTCTGTTGTCATTATAACAGTTGACGTTTGCAACTGTGTATTGCGGTTAAATTATCTGGTCGCTGCTGTCGTTGAAAATGACATTTTAATGAAATGTTCAAAGTTTAGTTGCAGATGTTTTTATTGCAATCGCCTTTTTTTATTTGCTGTCGTCTTTGCTATGTTTGTACGCCATATTTGTCGGTTAAATGAAAATTAAATACTTGAATTTATAATTACATATGCAGTCACTTTTTTGTGATTGCAGTTCAATGTGTTGCAAGGTGAAACGCTATAATTGGCTAGCGGAATGACATTTTTATTTGCAAAGTACTTATTGGAGAAAGAGATATTTTCATTATGAATTTTTTACTTGCAAAGTGGAGTTATACATACTTATGTAAGTGTATATGTATTTACATTAGGGTGCCCAACGGAAAAAATTTGTTTGAAATTTCAGGACCCTACCGTCTAATTATCTTCCATTCTATGAGAATTACTATTGCTTATTTTTATAGATTTTTACATATCAGTTGCGACCTCTAGACTTGTCATTTTAAGTCAGAAAATAAGTTTTTATGGATTTATCAGTTTTTGAATGCCTGTTTTTCATTAAATTTTAAAGATCGGACATGTCGTAAAAAGAGGATTATAGGCCTTTAAAAAGATGTATAATAATTTCTTAACAAACTTGGATTGCTGGCAGTTTTCATCGAAAAAATAAATAAAAAAACATTTTTTCTTTTTTTTTTTTAATTTTGACCATCGTTACTTTCCACAATTTTAAAATATCCAGCACTATCATATATGTGGATCTCAAAAACTACTTCAACGATATCGACAAAATTTGACATAGTCTTGAAAATTTTTGAAATCTGACAAAAACCGCAGATCTGTATTGAATTCAATATCACTGCAGCAACAGCGTAATGAACGTGCAAACTTTTTCGACTTAACACTTTTTTCATTTAGTTCAGAACGAATAGAAGAAAACTGTACAACTTCCTAAAAGCACAAACTTGTCTGCGCTAATTTCCAATCTTACCAAACCTTTCCAAGCCAAACTCATCAACTCCCACTTTCGACAATTCGAAGGTGTCTTTCAACTGTCACTGCCACACTTGGCTGTGCAAACAAACCGTGAAAATGTGTAGCTACTTTAAAATTGTTGGCGGCTGCAACTTTAAACTAAATTACCAAACGCCAAACTAATTTCGTCAGCGCATCGTCCTAAGACAAGCGAACCTCGTAGGTACGGTTACTGGTGGCGCCTTTAAGCATTCGGTTTTCGTGTCTCCACTCGACGCTCGCTCTACAACATTTTACAGTGCAATTTTCAATTTTCAAAGTGTTGGTCATTAAGCAATTTCACTCAACTGCAACGGCGGTTAGTGCCAACCAAAAGTAAACAAACGATTTTCAATTTTCACCAATTGCGCAATTTTTCCTAACTTCTGTTGCGCGCAACGACAAACAGATTGAGCCACTTTATTTTGTACATATAAACATTATATGTGTGTATGTACCTGCATGCATACGTTGCTAGACGTGCGCATCTTCAACCCCGAAGGGCACCCTCGTTCTTCTCCCTCCCGCTCATTCAATGAAATGCCGCTTTTGCCATGGCCGCCTACTTTTTTTACATAGATAAATATTTTCCGAAAAAAAGGTAATTGCCGCATTATTTTCGCGGCCGCTGGCATACTTACTACTCTCGTACATGGAAATGATGGAAATTTAGCAACAATTGCAAAAACAACAAATTGCCTTAGCGCTGCAGTAACAACAAGTGCAACGATTTGCTTAATTTATTGGCGGTTTTTTTCCAAGTCTCGACGCGGCCGCTGCTGCAGTGGAAAAGCGGTTAGTAAGTGTTGAAGTTTCAACTTGACTTTTTGTTATTTGCCCTTTAGCGGTGGCTGCCAAAATGTGTTGAAATGGCCATTAAGTCGATTAAGCGGTAGGCTAAGTTGCCAACATGGATGGCAGAATTGAAGAAAGGCTAGTCTGGATATGTGAATACATATGTACATACAGACGCAAGTGGTTGTGGAAGTTGTCGAGGAAGAAGTGAGGAATGGCAGTAACACCCGCAATATTTGAGGTTTTTTAGCCTGCATTAGTGCTGCATAGCAATAGTCCTCATAGCTCGGTTCAGTGGAGAAATTTCAGCGTCCCGCGTCACTTGGCATTACGAGAACGCTAAGAATAACTCCAGCGGCTGCTATGGAAATAACCCTCAATCTGTCGCTTATTGACCTACTTTCTAAGAACATTGCTGCTAAGCCCGCGGAGGATCGTCAATCGCCGATTAAGACAGTTACCTCAAGCATCCGAAATCTTCCATCGTAGCAAACATTTGCATATATTTTTATTTTGGACTCAAAAAATATCTAGAAGTCGCTCGAAGTACTCAAAGTTTGCCATGTATTTTATATGGTAAAAACCCACTTTTCGTACAAATGGTATAGAATTCTTGAAAAACAATATTTTATATAGAACAATTCTAGGGGTGAGAGCATTAAAATTCCGACTTTAATTTTTTTTTTGGACCAACCTAATTTACATATATACATTAGGCTGTATAATTTTTGAGAAACTTTTTTTTTCAACTAAAAAACAGGTTAAAAACTTTCAAAAAGGTGAAAAAGAGCCTCTAAAAATTTGAGCTCTTAATATTAGCATTAAGTGGTGCCTGTTCCTAACTTTCCATTTCACATATAAATAACATGGGAAAAAAATGTTTCGTTTTTCTTATTTTTGTAGCTTGACATATAAGCATTGTAAAAATGAACTGAAAAATTATTTTGGTAGGAAATTGTACGCTCTACAAAAAAGTGCAAACTAATTTTTTTTACAGAGTGAGCCGTTCTGAAGATATTCAAACTTAAAGTTGCAAATGTATGAAATTATGATTTTTATTTTATTAAACTGATACTGATGACTTTTTTATGTCTTAAAAACTATTTTTAATCAGAAAACTGGTTTTTGTGCTCTTATATTTTTATAAAGCTAAAATAATAATTACGTCCAAGATATTATTTTATTATTTGATTAACTCTTAAACAAAAGTAATTATGAACTAGGTTCAGTAAAATTATTATTTTATAGATTACAAAAAAAAAACTTTTCAACAACTAGAATACATAAACAATACATAAATAAGGCTTAAAAAAAGTCATCAGTATTAGTTTGATAAAATAAAAATCATAATTTCATACATTTGCAACTTTAAGTAAGATCATAACCGTTACGGTCACTGCATACACATAATTAGCATAAATATTGCTCAGTTTTTATGTCAAGCCGTCAATAAAAATCAGAGGGTGGCTTTTATTTATGATTTAGGGAGCAATTTCCGAAAAGTCTAAAAATCACAGCTAAAATATTTTTTCCCTGCTGTAAATTTACATATTAAATAAATTAAAAAATTATAATTTTTCACTTAAATTGTTTTCGTAAAACTTATCTAAAAAATTTACTTCCAAAACTGTTATTTAGTCTACGCTCAAAACTGTCAACATGGCAGCACTGGCTGCTACATACATATAGATACAAATGCAAACATGCATATGAAATAATCGCTCATTTAATTAGCAAAAAGTTATTGCCAAAGAAATTTTCCAACAATTTACTTCGATAATATCAGCAGTCAATTTACAGCAGCCAGACGGGCATATGTATGTATGTATGACTATGTAAAACTACGATGCATATACTTATTTATACAATACTAATATTCATACATACCAATAAAAGCATAAAAAATTTGACGACTGTCATTTTACTTTATTGCCATTTTAATTGGCAATTGGCGCATTTTATGTCGCACATCTGCATTTTTCAATGCGTCAAATTTTGCATTTTTGATTGCAATTAATTGCGAGAAACCCAAAAAAGAGATATAAAAACAAAACTACTTCAACGTAGGATGACAAGAAACACGCAGTGTGAAAATTATTAAAAACTAGCACAACTGAGACTTTGTTAAGCTCAAGTGCAACGGAGAGTAAAGAAGAAAAATTTTAATAGCAAAAAAATTTTGAAGTAAAATGATTTCAAAAATTTTTGTAAAAAAATTTAAACTTTTTTGGATATGGCAAAATTTACGGAAATTTGATATAAAAAAAATGTTTACTAAATCTTCAAGTGTGGAGACAGAGTACATACCTACGAGTACATGCATAGAAATGTCGATAGGTGCCATGCTACAAAAAAAAAAAACTTTTGAAAAAATTTCAAAAACTGTGGATTGGCATATTTGTGAAAAACTCCAGCGGCTACAATTTTGCACTCAGAGGAGATTTAATGGCTCGTAACTTATAAATTTTAACTTATAAAATTTAGCTAAATACTCCCAAAAATCTTGTTTACACACAACCAAATATCCACAGCAATAAATCATTACAAATTCCTTACACGCCAACTAACCAAAATACCAGACCATATAACAAAAAGCAGCATTCAACCATGTGGCCTACCAAGCAATGAAAAAGGGAAATCAGCAATGACGTACATATTGTAGCTATATGCAGTGGCGGATTTAAATATTTGCCGCCCCTAGGCAATTCATAACTTGCCGCCCTTTTTTCACGAAAAAAAAAAAAATATATATATATCAAATATGATTGTTATTGTCAGTGCTTTATTACAATATAGTTCGTTAATAATGAAATACATAACGGAATTAACAAATTCGACATCAGCATGGATAAGGTATTCAACAAAAACCCTCTTTCAAACACTTCTTTTTCACAGTTCTTTACGTCTTGATTTTTCAGCTGCGAATTCGCGGATAATTTCTTCACAATCGATAGATAGAAACAAATCTGACTCTATAGTCAGCAACACAAGAGCATTCAGTTTGTTTTCGCTCAATGAAGATCTGAGATAGTTTTTCACGCGTTTTAAAACAGAAAACGATCTTTCTGCGCTACAATTGGAAATAGGAATTGAAACAAACATCCGCAACGCAATTTCAACATTAGGGTAAGAGATCTGCAGATTATCCTGTCTCAGCATTTTCAACAGTTCCAGAGGAGAATAATTTAAAATCTTCTTTTCGGTGCAGTATGCCTTGAAAAAGACCATTTCATTTCCCAAATTTTCCTCAAGATCTTGGGTGTAGTATTGGCTCA
>NW_023458561.1:58100086-58123339 GCF_013731165.1 Rhagoletis pomonella | reverse complement strand
GATTCTCGTTCTCGGGGCAGCGTGTCGGCTGTTTCTTTGCGTCACGCCGTCAGGTTTCTAAGCCGCGTGAATGAAAGTTAAATGGAAATTTCAAGGACTGCTATACTAAGGAAAAATTCGCAGCGTAATTCTAATTTTGAATTGTATTGAAAGAGATGAATCATTAATAATATTTTACAGACACAAACACAATTTCAAGTGCAGCTGAATCCAAATAAATTTTTTTCTTTTAATTTAGCTGTCTTAAATTTTGCCGCCCCTTAATTCTGCCGCCCTAGGCTTCAGCCTATGTTGCCTGTACGATAAATCCGCCACTGATTACTGGTGATTGGCGTGACATTAGTTGTGTTTTCGTATTCTCCAGCAAATAATTTCCAGTAACTTGCCAGTAACCAAATTTCGGAGAGTAAGCCAATATTTAGATACTCCGAGGTTCAGCTGTCATTTCTGCGCTCTCAATTTCTCCTCTTCCATCCAGTAAAAAGCAGTAAAAATATTACTTGATCTTACTGGATAGTGCATACGAAAACACAAGCACAAATGGCCTGCCAACCAAAAAATTTCTTTAAACATTTTTTCACTTTTTAACCGACTTCCAAAAAAGGAGGAGGTTATCAGTTCGTCGGAATATTTTTTTATTTTTATTTTTTTTTTATGTATGTTACCGCATAACTTTGGACCACGTCAATCGATTTCGATAATTCTTTTTGCATCGGAAAGGTAGTGTCTAAGAGGTGGTCCCATACTAATCTGGTCTGGGATCATGAGATATATATATATATATATATATTTTTTTTTTATATGGGAGTTGAAGTCGGTTTTTTTTTGCTAAAAATTACTAGTTTTTATGAATTTTTCAGCGACATATAAAATGTCTACCCAGGAAGCTGAGAATAGTTTGCTAAAAGTTACATCGTTCATTAAACCGGATTAAAAAAAAAATGTTCAGCAATTTATCTAGATTTTTCCGTCCTGGTGTTTTTATTTGGAAATTTTTGTCATTTAGCCCGGTTTCTCTCTAGGCCGCAATCATTTGACATTATATTTTTACTAGTACCTAGGGCTGGGTTAAGCCATTGAATAACGCGGAGAACATTTTTGGAGTACCTACCTCCACTTTGGTAATTTTTTAAAATACCAATAAGTCGGTCTATTTAAACATTTTTTATTTGTCAGTGTTTTTGTTTTTATAACGGGATTAATGATTTGGGCCCAAGACATACATATATTTGGTAATTATATATGAGTGCATTTCCTTGCTACGTACATACATACATATAGTTACAATAAGTAAGTCATTGCTGATTTCCCTTTTTCATTGCTTGGTAGGCCAAATGGTTGAATGCTGCTTTTTGTTATATGGTCTGGTATTTTGGTTAGTTGGCGTGTAAGGAATTTGTAATGATTTATTGCTGTGGATATTTGGTTGTGTGTAAACAAGATTTTTGGGAGTATTTAGCTAAATTTTATAAGTTAAAATTTATAAGTTACGAGCAATTAAATCTCCTCTGAGTGAAAAATTGTAGCCGCTGGAGTTTTTCACAAATATGCAAATTCACAGTTTTTGAAATTTTTTCAAAAGTTTTTTTTTCTAGCATGGCACCTATTGACATTTCTATGTATGTAGGTATGTACTCTGTCTCCACACTTGAAGATTTAGTAAACATTTTTTTTTTTTTATCAAATTTCCGTAAATTTTGCCATATCCAAAAAAGTTTCCATTTTTTTACAAAAATTTTTGAAATCATTTTACTTAAAAATTTTTTTGCTATTAAAATTTTTCTTCTTTACTCTCCGTTGCACTTGAGCTTAATAAAGTCTCAGTTGTGCTAGTTTTTAATAATTTTCACACTGCGTGTCATCCTACGTTGAAGTAGTTTTGTTTTTATATCTCTTTTTTGGGTTTCTCGCAATTAATTGCAATCAAAAATGCAAAATTTGACGCATTGAAAAATGCAGATGTGCGACATAAAATGCGCCAATTGCCAATTAAAATGGCAATAAAGTAAAATGACAGTCGTCAAATTTTTTATGATTTTATTGGTACATATGTATGAATATTAGTATTGTATAAGTATATGCATCGTAGTTTTACATAGTCATACATACATACATATGCCCGTCTGGCTGCTGTAAATTGACTGTTGATATTATCGAAGTAAATTGTTGGAAAATTTCTTTGGCAATAACGTTTTGCTAATTAAATGAGCGATTATTTCATATGCATGTTTGCATTTGTATCTATATGTATGTAGTAGCCAGTGCTGCCATGTTGAGAGTTTTAAGCGTAGACTACTTAACAGTTTTTGGAAGTACATTTTTTAGATAAAAATGGTTCATCGTAGATAAAAATAGTGCAGCGTTTCTCTTTTGAGAAAAATAGCTTCAGTTGCTCTTTATAATCAGGTAGCCACAACAAATGGTGAAAAATATTTTCATAAATCAGCTTAAATAAAACAAAAATTTGATTTAAATAAGTAATTCCAGCACCCTGTGATGCTTTAAAACTAGGGATCTCTTAAAATCAGGGACCCGGACTTTTATAATTTTTATAAAGTTGTTAGAAATTTTTGAACTTATATTTTAATTGATATAAAATAATCGGTCAACCCGGACTTTTACTTTTTTAGTCCGGTGATAATAGTTAAACTTGGCCAAATATTTTTTACGGCTACTAGCTAGTTTCACCAAAACAATTTATGTAAGTGAAAAATTATAATTTTTTAATTAAATATGAAAATTTACAGCAGGGAAAAATAATTTTTCCCTTAAATTGCTGTTATTTTTAGACTTTTCGGCAATTGCTCCCTAAATCATAAATAAAGCGCCTTCTGATTTTTACTGACGGCTTGATATAAAAACCGAAGTTTTCATAAATAACTGATATTTTTGGTTCTTGAAGCTGAGCAAAATTTATGTCAATGCTGTGCATGCAGGGGCCGTAACGGTTATGATCTTAAAAAAAAATAATAATTTAACTTCTAAAACTTGATTTCTGTTTTTCCGATCAAATTTAACTGTTATTTTAAGTTTTTTTATTTTTTCAGTTGAGAATAATCGACGTTTTATTCGTTTTTATTTTTTCACAAATTTTGTTTTGTTATTTTATTATTTTTATATTTTACATTGAGAATAATCGATATTGTTTATTTATATTTTTTCGATAAATTTTTTTTATCGGTATTTTTGATTTTTTTCGGTAATTTTATAACTGTTGTTTAAGGATTAAATTTTTTAGATCACAAATAAATAAATCGGTCTTAAAAATGCTGTTCAATTATAACGGTTAAAAATTACCGAAAAAATAATAAAACGAATTTTAACGATTACTCTATTGACAAAAAAAAATTAATAAAAACGATTTTGCAATGATCTAAAAATAAAAATCTTGACTTAAACTTACTTTCGGTCCCTGATTGCATGTCCATGCTAGTGATTGTAATTATGTTACTCTATTGAGTCTCCAACCATTTGGATGTAATGTATAAATGTAAATTAGGCTGGTCAAAAAAAAAAATAATAAAGGCGGAATTTTAATGCTCTCACCCCTAGAATTGTTCTGTATCAAAAAAATATGCATACTCTTTTTTTTTAATCTGAAATTATTTAGAGGTCGCTCAAGGCGTTCAATGTTGTCCATTATTTTATATGGGAAAAAACAACTCTTCATAGAAATGGTATAGAATTCTTGAAAATCAATATTTTTTGATCGGAAAGCTCTATTTCTCTTCAGGAGAATTCCAATAATAATTCCCAATGGTTTAATACCAAAAATTTTTCATTGGTTCCCCATTGCATTTTCTGGAGTTTTTGACGGACCTTTAAAACATGGTTACTATGAAAAAATGGTTAAATAAACAATCAAAGTTTTGAGATCGAAAATATTGATTTTCAAGAATTCTATACCATTTGTACGAAAAGTGGTTTTTTACCATATAAAATACATGGAAAACTTTGAGTACTTCGAGCGACTTCTAGATATTTTTTGAGTTCAAAATAAAAATATATGCAAATGTTTGCTACGATGAAAGATTTCGGATGCTTAATCGGCGATTGACGATCCTCGGCGGGCGTAGCAGCGATGTTCTTAGAAAGTAGGTCAATAAAAGCGGCAGATTGAGGGTTATTTCCATAGCAGCCGCTGGAGTGATTCTTAGCGCTCTCGTAATGCCAAGTAACGCGGGACGCTGAAATTTCTCCACTGAACCGAGCTATGAGGACTATTGCTATGCAGCACTAAAGCAGGCTAAAAAACCTCAAATATTTCGGGCGTTACTGCCATTCCTCACAACAACTTACGTACATATGTATGTATGCATTCACATATCCAGGCTAGCCTTTCTTCAATTCTGCCATCCATGTTGGCAACTTAGCCTACCGCTTAATCGACTTAATGGCCATTTCAACACATTTTGGCAGCCACCGCTAAAGGGCAAATAACAAAAAGTCAAGTTGAAACTTCAACACTTACTAACCGCTTTTCCACTGCAGCAGCGGCCGCGTCGAGACTTGGAAAAACACCGCCAATAAATTAAGCAAATCGTTGCACTTGTTGTTACTGCAGCGCAAAGGCAATTTGTTGTTTTTGCAATTGTTGCTAAATTTCCAACATTTCCATGTACGAGAGTAGTAAGTATGCCAGCGGCCGCGAAAATGATGCGGCAATTACCTTTTTTTCGGAAAATATTTATCTATGTAGAAAAAGTAGGCAATCGTTGTGGCGGCCATGGCAGAAGCGGCATTTCATTGAATGAGCGGGAGGGAGTAGAACGAGGGTGCCCTTCGGGGTTGAAGATGCGCACGTCTAGCAACGTATGCATGCAGATAGATACACATATATAATGTTTATATGTAAAAAATAAAGTGCACCCAGAAAAAGGTTTAGTTATAATAACCAAGATTTGGTTATAGTGATCAAGTGGCATAGTTGGATATGGCGAAATAAATATATAGTTCACGAAAGTCTGCAATTTACTTAAGACTTCTAGTTGGGACAAATGTATATTTGTTAATAATTACAAAACGACTACCTTGATTGGACAATATTGTTAGTTGAATAAAATCATTGTTGAGCAAATATAAACAATGCTTTGGTTGATACAAGTTTTCAATTAATTTTGTGAACTTGCTGTAGACTTGAATCAGCTAACCGTTTATTATTAGGAAAAAAGTTTCAGTTTGACACAAATAAAAATTTACTCGATGTTTGTTGTGTTTACTTTCTTCTTTTATTTGCATATATTAAGCATAAAAATACGTACATATTTACATAAGTTAGTTACTAAAGTAAATAATACATGTGTATATGGTGGTAAGAATTTCTTAAAAAACAACGATGAAACAGGAACAGTCGTGCGAAAACCCAGGTCAATATCTGCTGGAAGTATACTGCTTTGCTTTTTCCTTAGCTAAATAAACACTTTCAAATTATAATTCACATGAATTATATATCCACTGAAAAACCCCGATGGCATCAAACTTTATATTTTTAATTAAACTTTAAACTATGCGCGCACCGAAACAACTCGCGATGATAGCAAAACTGAAACTGAGACAAACAAGTATGGGCATGTCATAGCACACTTGGCGCAGCGATCGACATGCCATAGCTTACTGAGCGCTCTGGGACCACGTGCGTGTTTCACCCATATACGAACAGCGGTAGCGGAGCAATGATTTCCACGCACAATGCAATGGTCGGCATACTACCGCATTCAAACGATTCAATAAGTGGGACTGTGTGCATTGCTCAGCTGGCGCTCTTCGTATGTGCTCAGCTGGCGCTCTTCGTATGTGCTCAGAGAGCGCTCAGCATTCTTTAGGGGTGGCTCACAAGCATGAATATGTTCCACTCTCAAACCAAATCGTGGTTGCCTCAACTAAGATTTGGTAACTATGACTAAACCACGTGTTGAAAGAAAGCTTATCTGCATTAGCAGAGCTTAATAACATCCTTTTATGAACCATACGTTAAGTTGAAT
This sequence comes from Rhagoletis pomonella, assembly GCF_013731165.1. Lineage (NCBI taxonomy): Eukaryota > Metazoa > Arthropoda > Insecta > Diptera > Tephritidae > Rhagoletis > Rhagoletis pomonella. The sequence continues at coordinate 58,117,358 of NW_023458561.1, read as the reverse complement.
GGAATTTGTAGAAATATGCTTCAAAGAAATATTTATTAGTATTAACCAAACCCTTCAACTAAATTAACGATTTGTTACAACCTAGATGAATATTAGAAGCTTTAATATATTTAGTTATAATTACCAATCGATGGTAATAGTTCCCAATCCTTGGTAACAGTTCCCAAATATTGTCAAAATTCGGGAACTAAATATCTTTAGTCGTCGAAACTAATCCTTTTTCTCAGTGTGGCTAAATCTCTTTGTCGTTGCGCGCAACGGAAGTTAGGAAAAATTGCGCAATTGGTGAAAATTGAAAATCGTTTGTTTACTTTTGGTTGGCACTAACCGCCGTTGCAGTTGAGTGAAATTGCTTAATGACCAACACTTTGAAAATTGAAAATTGCACTGTAAAATGTTGTAGAGCGAGCGTCGAGTGGAGACACGAAAACCGAATGCTTAAAGGCGCCACCAGTAACCGTACCTACAAGGTTCGCTTGTCTGAGGACGATGCGCTGACGAAATTAGTTTGGCGTTTGGTAATTTAGTTTAAAGTTGCAGCCGCCAACAATTTTAAAGTAGCTACACATTTGCACGGTTTGTTTGCACAGCCAAGTGTGGCAGTGACAGTTGAAAGACACCTTCAAATTGTCGAAAATGGGAGTAGATGAGTTTGGCTTGGAAAAGTTTGGTAAGTTTGGAAATTGGCACAGACAAGTTTGTGCTTTTAGGAAGTTGTAGAGTTTTCTTCTAGTCGTTCTGAACTAAATGATAAAAGGGTTAAGTCGAAAAAGTTTTCACCTTCATAACGCTGTTGCTGCAGTGATATTGAACTCAATACAGCTCTGCGGTTTTTGTCCGATTTCAAAAATTTTCAACACGATGCCAAATTTGGTCGAGATCGGTGTAGTACTTTTTGAGATACATATATGTGATATAAGTTGGCGGTGCCACCCCCAATTTCCTAAATTTTTTTTGAAAAAAAAAATTGGCTAAAACCGGTTGTTTAAATCAATTGAATGAATGAATATTGCTTAATTCCTTAGCTACACTGCTCAAAAAATCTGAAATCCGGTACATACACACAAATAAATTCACGGCTGTATTTAAGAAAAGTTGCCTAACTTCGACAATTTTTATGCGTTTCCAGTAAATGATGTATTAATTTATTTGAAAATAAATTTATTTTTAGATAGTACTAGATATTTTTAAATTGTGGAAAGTAGCGCTGGTTAAAATTGAAAAAAGTAAGAAAAAATTTTTTTTTTTGTTATTTGCCCGATGAAAACTCCCAACAATCTAAGTTTGATATCAGATTATTATATATTTTTTCAAAGGCCTATAAATCCTATTTTTACAACATGTCCGATCTTTAATATTTAATGAAAAATAGGCATACAAAAATTGATAAATCTACAAAAACGTATTTTTTGACCTAAAATTACAAGTATAGCGGAAGGAATATTTTTTTCCCATAGAAACGAAGATATTTAGGCGGTAGGGTCTTGAAATTTCAAAAAAAATAAAATAAAAATTTTGTTGGGCACCCTAATGTACATACATACTCCACTTTGCAAGTAAAAAATTCATAATGAAAATATCTCTTTCTCCACTAAGTACTTTGCAAATAAAAATGTCATTCCGCTAGCCAATTATAGCGTTTCACCTTGCAACACATTGAATTGCAATCACAAAAAGTGACTGCATATGTAATTATAAATTCAAGTATTTAATTTTCATTTAACCGACAAATATGGCGTACAAACATAGCCAAAGACAGCAAATAAAAAAAAAGCGATTGCAATAAAAACATCTGCAACTAAACTTTGAACATTTCATTAAAATGTCATTTTCAACGACAGCAGCGACCAGATAATTTAACCGCAATACACAGTTGCAAACGTCAACTGCAGTAATGACAACAGACAACAAAAAGTACGACAAAGTAAAAGAAAAATGTTGGCGCAAAATAGGACTCTGGCTGCTATGGCTAACATGTGTTTTATATCAGAGTTTATATGTATGTATGAATGTATGCTTTAGGAAGCTTTGGACTATGGAATATATTAGACACATAGGAATAGTTAATTGGTCATTATTTTGCAAATTACTTCGGGGTAGAGTGAAATACAAAAATTTACTTAAAGTACGCGCATTACACTGTGGGACAACTCAAAGGCTTTTGTTGAGGACCTCAACCAAACTATGCCCAAAACGGTATTATCCATACGACATTACAAGCCGCTTACTGAACCACAATTGAAGGAATTAAAACTATATTTTTTTTTACGTCAACATGCTCGCCAAATTTTACTTTGAAGATAAAAATTATGTTTGAAATCGATTGATATATTTTTAAGGCTACTTCTGTGACACTTAGCACCTAAATGCATGCTACATCCTCAATTAATTCAGCTCGTAGGACCATGATCGTCGATGCGAATTTGAAACAAAATTAAATTTTAAAACTTAGTCTACATTAGCTTGGCTCATCAGCTACTCCACTAGCTGGTCATTAGTGGTGCCCATATACATTTATATTGACCCTACCTAATTCATCTTTGTTCGAAGCGAGTGGTAAAATGCAGCAGTTGGAACTAGGCATGCTAGTGTTTAGGGTTACTAGAAAATTAAATGAATTAAGCTACACACCCCTTCGCAAGAATAACAACGGTCCACCGAAAACTCCGAACTGCTTGATGTTTGGCCTAGAAATATTACCGCAACCAAAGACTTTAATATTAATGTCACTCACAGCGGCGCATATTGCAACTAGAGCCGTCAGGAAAATATAGAATCTTTTTAATAAGGCAATCGCCCCTAAGGAAGCTATGTAAGTTAGCGAAACGTCGGGCTGTAATGTGAAGAAAGTTTTTTCTTGCACGCAACCACATTAGGCTATAATCCAGAAAGTTTATAAATTTTTTTTATAAAAAAAAAAATATTTAACTATATTTTGTGATAAGTATGCAGAAAGGACCGCCAACTTCTACCAACTATTGTGAAAAAATTTCCTAGCTGCTTCGATAAGTCGATAACTCCTCGCGTATGCAAACTGTAAACTTTAAAATTATTTTGATATTTTCAAATCAAAAGGAAAGAGAAAAAATTGTCTAAAGTTATTATTAGAATCGCCTCTAATTGTATATTATAATTCCTGCAAGCTTGTTGATTGGGTTTTATCATTTGGAACAAAATATATAGATTTTTCTGCCTTTTACTTTTTGCAAGTCGAAAATAATCGATAATTTTTGGTTTTTATTTTTCAGGCATTAATAAAAATTAAAGTAATGATTTTAATGTTCCGAAACAGACGACGGTAATGTGCGTATCGAAAACCCCGAAGAAATCTCGAAAATCCTTAAATTCCTAATCTGCACTTGAAAATTTTAAAATATTCCAAAGAATCCCGAAACAATCGCGAAATATTTCCAGAACCCCTGGATGGATCGAAAATCCCGAAGTAGTTCCAAAAATCCTTGAAATATCAAAGTACTGACGGGGATCCTGAAATATTCCCAAGAATCTAGATAATAATGAAATAGTCCTGGGATTCCTAAAATATTCTTGAAATTCCGAAGTATTTCCGAATATCCCGAAATGGTCACCAAAATCACGAAATAGTCGCAAGAATCTTGAAAATTCCGAAGTAGTTCCGAGAATCCCGAAATTGTCTTGAAAATCCTTAAAAATTCCGCAGGATCGTGTTATATCACGATAAGTCCCGAAAAAATCCGAAAATTAAAATACGAAGAATCCCGAAAAATTGTAGATAAGTTCAAAAATCTTGCGGACTCAAGTATTTATGTATATAATTGGTATTTGATGCCGACCGAATCATGGCTACGTATAACTAAAAAAAAAAAAAAATAGTAAGGCCCATTTCTGAGGCTAGAATGTCCAGCTTCAAAGGATGTGATTTGCATAATTAAATATGGCATCCAAAATGTGGCTGAAAACTCGATTCGATAAAAAGTGTTGTCGTTTGCTAGTATTTTTTCCTCTTGATAGGGTGGTCATGAGATCTTCCGAGATTTGGTGTTTTGAAACGATGCTATGCCATCCTTTCTCAAAGTTTGTTTAGTAAAACAACACACTGGTTAGGTGTTTTTCATATTTTTCATATCTGTACAGCGAACAGAGAGGATCAATTCCCTTCAGAGAGATACATGAATTGCCATACGAAGTGGAATATTTCCCACCAAGAAGTAAATTACCTCACCTAAGCAAAGTAGATAAAAAATTACAGTTTTAATTCTCACTGCAATCAACCCGTTATAAATGAATTTATGCATTTTCTAATGAAGTCAATAGCAATTGGCAACAATTAATCACAACAACAAATCAAACAAACAGAAACACAATTCTTAAATGATTTATAGCTAATCTGATATTTATGCGGCTTTTATTGCTTGCATGAACCCAGCCATACAGACATGCATACATATATACATATACACACACACACATGCATGGGAATATTGCACAATGCGCTTTACCATGCCTCTTGTTGCATGCAACAATCACTGAGCAATGTGCGCAATTCCACCGACAACTTGGCGGAAATATTTACGCATTCAAAACGATGTGAAAATTGGACGGCTTAACAACTACAACAACAAAGACTACAACTAAAAAGCAAAACCACCGTAATTCATTTGAGCAACAGTCGCACAGAGAACATTAAAATTGCAAAAATAACAACAAAAACAACACCAACAAAGTCTGTATAAAAAGAAACCAGTTCGATAACAACGCAACAACAGCAACAATCGAACGCTATTAAATATTTGCCACTTACACAAACAACAATCGATGACGATGAGGCCGCACCATTGTAGTTAGCTGACGCCAACGCTGGTGAAGCAGCAGCAGCAGCAGGTGGCTGGCTAAGGGTCGGGGAAAAGGGCGAGAAGGAGAGAGGGAGTATAAGTTGGAGGTGCCTCAACGCCGCGCCGCGTCGCGTCAATGTAGAAAGCAGGCGTTGCTGGCGCTTAACTTGTTATTAAGAATTTTGCCCGATCGGTGGAAGTTGGTGAATTCCAAATGCGAAAAGTGGAAATCTTTGAATAATTAATTGGAAAATGATACGTTCACGCCGACGTGCGACTTTTTAATTATGATTTAATGGAGCCGCAAAGCCGTCGAAGGCCGTCTTGTTATGTATGTATGTAGCTGTTGCTGCCACCCAACCGTCGTCGCCGCGGCGGCGGACAATTCCTTAGCGGATGAAGTCGGGTGGAGTACGCTTGTATGTTTGCTGCCGGCTGCCGTCGCTTCTTACTTCTTGGTGTCCATCAATTTGCAGCAACAACAAGCAGGCATACTTTGCGCCAAATCGTTTATTACTCCTTTACAATTGATTGTTATGTTGGCGTAAACACACATCGACACACATACAACATCAACAACAATAATGCGTCACGAAACGGCAGAAATATGTTGGCAATCGAAGGAAAACAATTTCCAGTTTCCCCATATTTACTGTTGCTATTTTCCGCGCTGCACAGTGCCGTCTTAGAAGGCAAAAAGGGAAAAATTCGTTGTCTGCAATGTAAGCGTGCTTGGTAATTTTGTAAAGGTAATTTATTCACTAAAAATATTTATTTCAATTTATTTCAATTATGTATCCAAAATTTTCCTACAAAATTAATTATATGCCGACAGGAGGCCACTAAACTTAATAAATTTAATACAAGGCTCTTCGAGTAAAAAATGTCAAAAATACATTTTTGAAATAGAGAACTATAAGAATAAGCATTTCGGACTACATTTAAACAAAAAGTACGGGGTAATTTTTCATTTAACTCCGTCCAAAATTCTATTTTTGCCCACATTTTATATGGCAGCGAAGCACTGTGCGCGCTATTGTTGTGTTGTTGTTGTTGTTGTTTAGCATTTGCTTGTTTTGATTATGCGGTGATTGGCGTTGGCTGCTCGTCGCCACTACCGCAACTTCATATTACTGCTGCTAATGCTTCTGCATTGTTGTCGTTGTAATTTTTGCTGCAGCTATCATTGTTCTTGCCTCCTCCTCGTTGCTGCCAATTTTCTGCGGCTTTCCCGTTTGTTGTTGCTGCTGCCGCTTATGATTGCCTATTGCCGTTTGTTGGTGCTCGCTTGTCGGGCGGCAGTTAATGGCTCAAAATATTTGCCTAACAACTTTTTGCTTTTCGCATGTTTAATGCGTTTAGCAGCCACTTCCTCGGGCTGCCTCGGCTTCTTCAGTTCATTTCTGTGCGAATGTATGTAGCTTATACCGGCTTTTCAGTTCACTTCATATAAACTCTTGCTGCTGCCCACTTGGCGCGTTTGGCTGCATTGTTGGCGTTATTTTACCGGCCCATCTCGTTGCGCCTCATTCTTTTTTTCTACACACACGCATTCTTTACATTTCTTGCCAATTTTCGATTACTTTTTCTTCAATCCAATACTCTTGCATGTTGCTGCTGTTGTTACTATTGTTTTGGATTACATAAAATTATGCTTTTATTGTTGTTGTTGTTGCTCAATTTATATTTTATGCACATTTTCAAATGATTTATTAGCTGTTGAGTGCAAGTGTCAAAATATTTTAATGTGGAAGCAATTAGAGTTGTTGGGCGCCCTTGGTCTGTCTATTTAGGGCTAATTATTGCATGGAATACATAGCCTACGCCTTGAGAAAGATATCCGAGTTATTTCTTTATCTTCGTTGTGTAAATCCCAGATCATGAAGATTGGGCTAATGGACTCGCTGTGATGAATGATGGATGAAAGAGCAGGTGCAGGTGTCTATGGATCCGGCATCAAATTCGCAATTCCCACGGGCAAATGACCCACGGTGTTGCATGCTGAAATTTTAGCAATTCTACCCTACGCCAAATTAAACACTGAAAAGGATTTGAAGGGCGCCGCTCTAGTTAACTTTTCAGATATTCAAGCAACCATCCGGGCCCCCAAACAGGTTAATGAAATCTAAACTTAACTGCTTTCTTGAAACCGGAACCATTTTGTGGTCTTAGTTGGTCCACTTCGAAAACCGTAATTACTGAGTGGGTATATCTTCAACGCAGTAAATACTAGGAAGCGGTGGGGGCTGTAGACAGGCCAAGTTCTTTGGCTTACCTTTCAATAGATCGGATGTTACGCAATTAAATAGAAGTGACATCAGAACACTCTTCGGGTACCTAAACGTGCCACAAGCAACTAGCATTTCGTATGCAGATAATGCTGGGTTTGCCTTGGGTATGAGGAAATTTTGGTTATACAAAGACAAATTTATTTCAAAGCTCCATTGGCCAAACCCTTAGTAATAAGGAATTCTACTACCAAGGCCTTTTTAGGATTCCGCACTGTAGCGGATTGTGTCTTGGGCATACTAGATTAGGGATATTTTTAGTGATACAAAACCTTTGAGATCTATCTATTTAGAGGTGTTAGATTTGGTAGTGAGGAATTAGACTGGATGTGAGTAGAAAGCACTGAATTTATCCTTAAAATCCGTTTTAAATTGTACAAAGTTTTCGTAAAGCAGATAATAGTTGAGTGGTTCACGGCCTTTGTAATACCAAAATAATATTATGGCATTAAAGTAAAATCTCTCTAATCACCACCGACGTAGTTACGTCCACAAAACGTCAGTGTGTTGAGATGTCGGTAGTGATTGCACCTTCTCGTCGTCTAATATATGTTGGGCTCGCGTTAGTGTGAACGTTTAAAACAGGGGGAGGCATACCTCCCGATTTGGTTTCTTGTTTTTCCATCCGGAGACAGCCACGGGGTTTCTTCGATATACATATATATGATGGAATTTGGTGCTAGATAATAAATAGAGGTTGACATAAATAGAGTAAGCACTGTGAACAGTAGGCCTATTGTGTCCTCAGCTCATCACGATACTATAGCTAGCCCCACATTTCAGAATATTTCCCGGCGGTAGATATGTGTGCTCTCCTCTTGGCAATATGTGTGCTATGCAGCTTCTACGTGAACCGGCCTCACACTCCAGGAGGAGGTGCAATGTTGTCTCTCTGACGAAGTCTCAAAAGCGACAAAGATCGCTTGGCCAGATCACTCTCCTTTAGGGAGATTTATGAGATAATCAATAATCTATATAATCCGAGGCTTGTTTATCTATTTCATTGAAAGTGAGTTTCGGGTGCCGGATACTCGACGCCTCCAGGAATTAGAAAACTCTTTAGTCCGCTAGATTTCGTGCACGTTTCCCAGGCAGATGTAATAACTATTACCGAAGGCGCTCACTTGTTCAAATACAGCTGACAACCCCACATTCAAGACTCTGCGTGCCATATTCCCAGTCAGTTGGGATGCCATTTTTGTTTTGACATCTTTTACAAACAAATCAAAGGTAATTTGGGAAAACTCGAACAAATTTAATCAAAATTTCAAACTTTTTAATCAGAGTTTTTAGCAAAAAGTCCTAGCTACTGGCACTTCATTGTACTAAAATTTAATACGCTGAAAAGCCGCATATTTATTTTTGTTTAATTCCGAATACAAAGTTTGATATTTCGATGAACACTTTGTTGAAATTTATCGAATTTTTAAAAATCGTGTATAAAGTTTGAGATTTTAACTTACATGGGTTTTGTTAAACATTAATAAGCAAAAGAAAGATAGGCAAAACTTGTTAAAATTTCCCGTTCCTATTTATTTGCCCGGCACCGTATATGTACGTAGGCACATACATATGTATAAATATGTATACATACATACCTATATATGTGCATATGTATTCAGTTATGAAAATATAAAAAAGTATTCATAAAACTGCCGCCGTAAGCGCCCTTTAAATACCCGAGGCACCTTCATAGCACTGCCTTTATTACTTCTATTATTTATTATTTTCTTCTCTTTATTTTGGCAACTCGATTATACCATCAGAAGCAGTGATTATTGCTGGCAGTCGTCCGAAACAATTTTGCATGTCAAAAATCACTCAACACAGGTGTAGAGGCTAATACGCCAAAGGGACTAACTAACAATCGAAACGGCTTATTTGCCATGGAGCAGCGAGAGCGGAAAGGAATTGCCAGTGAAAATTTGAATAACTTTAAGCGTCAAAAGCAACAGCAAAATCAGAAAAATGGAGAACATCTAGCCCAGCTGTCATAGCCGGCATAACTGGCAACTAAGCAGAGCGCGCAAGTTGTAAAAAATCAGAAATTTGCTATAAAATAGGCAACTTGTAGAGGAAGGAAATTCAAAAGAAAAGCCAAAAACAAAAACAAGGAAATACAAAATAGGCAAAGCCAATACTCGTCACGTGTTTCATGCGCCAAAAAGGGAGTCAGTCATTTGCTGTGCCGTCGACGGGCAGGAACTAGAAAACACCTCAAATGGCGAATAACAAAGTCAAGTCAAGTCAAGTAAGGCAACGACGAAGGAGCAGCGGCCAATGCAGCAGCAAAAACAACAACCCGCCACACAAAGAATGTAGTGAAAGCAATAACAACAGAACATTGTGTTTATGACCCAAATGCATCATGAATATTTGAAGCTGTCACGTCATATGATAATCACTTTGACCGCACGTCACACAAGCCAGCGGCGGCGGCGGCGGTGGAGCCAGGGTTGACTGGGCGCATTGTTAGCCAAGTTAGTGTGTATGGCGAGAATAGGAACTGGGCTTGTACTTTGCGCTTTTGTTAGTGCAGTATGTATGTGTATGGCGGGTATGTGTTGGCTTCGCGGAAATTGTTGGCGCGCAGTAAATTGAGCCATTGAATTGAAAAAGTTGCCCAGCTCCTCATTCACATTATGCGACCGGCCGGCCATACGTTGCATGTTACTCGCGTTCGTGGCTTGTGGTGTTGCGGCAATTTTGATAGTACATATTTATAACATTTTTCTAACATTTTTTATTAAAACATTTTCACTCACGCACACACTTACAAGTTATGTGATTATGTTGAAAATAAGTATGTGTATTAAAATTGTGTGAATTAATGATGTGCACTCAATTAGTATTTTATGCAGATTTCTCATGCGTTGTAGCGACATTTGCATAGTGCAATGTACTGGCAGTAAAGTGTATGTGAAGCAAAGTTAAGAGATTTTTTTAATAAACTTCCTTCTTCCTCTTTACTTGGGTACTACAAGTCTCTGTCGATTCATCAACTATGTCTATCTTCCTTTGCCATAGGGATTTATGGAGCCTGACTTTTGCTCAATGGTTGATTGCCTGCCGAGCTAATATTGATGAGATTAAAGAAGCCACTAGAAATTGAATTGCATTCTGGAAATACTCGTATAAACACGAACCGCACAGATAGGTCCTATCTAATTTTTGGGGAGCTCAATGTTGTCCTCAACGTAAGTGACGTCTTTCATGACGAGGTGTATTGCCATTGAACCAGTGTGTAGAAAGTGGGGCAACTAACAAATATGTACACCTAAGAGCACTCTCATAGCAGGACGACACTCCTCTCGCAAGAGGTCAAAGCTAGTGTGGGACTGCCTCCATCTTTTAATACTTATCGCATCCAGGGACCGAGTATCCCCCACTTGGGCACCGGGACACGGTGACGTCAATGATATCCTCGCTAGAAAAGGAGCTGCACAGGGATTCACAGGCTTAGGACCCTTTATTGACCTGCCATGGAACTCCGATGACGAACATTACTGGACAAATAAGGAAAATACTATCTGTTACCTTAAGTCCTTTATTCCGGATATATCAACACGGAGAACCGAGGCATTGCTTCAGCTCAGCAGGCATGCAGTAAGAATTGTTAATACTTACTATTATAAATGTGAAAGTTTTTGTTGTTATTGTATCATCATTATTAATAAAGTCATAGAAATTTATCGAGTTTTCGTAATGCATCAAGCTTCTTCAACTTATCGAGTTAACGATATTATCGATATTTATTGCTTTATTGAAATTTGTTGATTTACCTATTGAACCGAAGTTTTTGGAATATTCAAAATATATCGAGTTATCGAAATTTCAAGGCTATATAAGTTTATCGAGTTATCAGTGCTTATCGAATTTTATCGTGTTGCTAGAGTGTAATGAGCTATCGAATTTTGTCGATAGCTTTCGAAAAATTTGATGTTATCAAAATTAACGGAGTTATCGAAATTTTGAGAGGTAGCCAAAGTTTACCGAGCTATCGATTTATATTGAGATAGATTAATTTTTGGGATATCGAAATTTATCAAGCCGTCGAAATACACAGTTGTCGAATTTTGTTGCGTAATCGCATTTTAGTGCTTTTGAAATTCATTAAATTATCGATATGTATCGACTTATCGAAATTTATCGGTAAACTGGAATGTATCGTGTCAATTCCAAGCAAGCGCACACCAACGGCGGTGGTGAATGCGCAGCTCTCCATCTCACTTTTTGTGCTTTGACAAAATTTTCCAATGGTCACACGCTTTTAAATAGTTTTAACTAGATTATAGAAGCTCATAATCTTGAGCCTGAATGTCAGAATTTTCTTCCGATAGCCCAGCTTCCAACCCTCATAAGCTTGAATGGCACTTTCTGTTGATGATCTTTCTTAGCTATCCATTTTTGTAAACCGAACTCAATTGCTCTGATTGTGACACTAGATATTTTATATTCGTAACTACATACATACATACATATCTACATTAGACTGTACCTTTGTCGGAGTTTCAAATAGGTAACGTACATACGTATTAAAGAAAGATTATGCCGTACCACAAAAAAGTTCGCTACACGCCCTGTGTTAAAATTTGCAAGGCAATTTCGATTTATTTCTTTTTTTACACTTTTCGACATACATATCTTCGGCATTTACAGTCGGTTCTTAAAGTATGATATATTGATGTGCTTAGATATTACCCTAATTTACCGCCCGAGGATCAGTAAAGTAAAGCTCACCAAAAATCATTAAAATTTTTCTAATGATGTTTTTCGACTATTCCAGTAGAACTATTAAACCAACACTTTGTATTGCGAAGGCGACACCCAGGTTCGTCCAAAAAATGTTTTTTGGAAATTGCCTTGAAAAATACTTCTGATTCGAAGGTGTATGGCGAACTTTTTTCTGTTGCGGTCTAATGTATATATGTACATATATTTGTATGTATTCACCAAACTAAATATGTACATACTTTTATAACAGACATTAGCTGCGCAAAGCTATAATTTTCCATATGGAACTAGACAACTACATAGACGAACGACAAACTGTTAAAACCCGCGCGGTGGACAGACAACATAAGTAAGTGCAAACGTAATAATTTTTATGGCCATTACAAATGTGTTAAACTTATACAAAATGGTAACCAATGCAGCAAGTGTACCAACTACAAAAAAAAAAAAAACAAAAAAAAAACTAAACACAAAACGCTTACTAACTATGCAGCATAACCGCAAGAATATAGTTGCAACAAACAAATAGCAAATTAGTGTGGCAGAAAAACTAGAAATTTCCCTTAAAAACCACAAACGTTTTATAGCAGTGGTTGGCAACTCCTCTGGGCACCATTGCAGACGCGCACACATGCGATGCAGATGACAAAAGGCAATAGACAAAGAAACCAGAGAAAAACAAACTGAAAACAATAAAAAAAACGAAATAAACTTGCAACATGCCACCACTTGCAAGTATGTAACTACTATGGCTGGCCATCTGCAAAGCGCTAGAAATGCTGCTGCTGCTGCTACTGCCACTTATGACCGCTTCTAATGGGGCGCGCACAGCGCGGCTAACAACAGCCATTTGTGGACAATATGCCGCGCAAAAAACGAAGCACTTAAGCAGGCAGCAATTGTTGGCAAGACAGTTAGCGACATATTACTTGCCTGCAACAAGCGATTGCTGCTGCTGCTGAATGCTTGGTTAGTTAGCTTGTGCTCGTTCAGGCGCTGCAACGCCGCATTGCTGATTTTGTCTCATTTTGGTTGTTCAAGCATGACAGTTTTATTGCTGGCCATGTTGGCGCGCGCGTTCGTATGTTTGTATGTAGTACACATGTGAATGCAGCCATAATTGTGTATATGCTTAGCTACATACATATGTACATATGTATGTACGAATGTAAGTAATTGCAGTTGCTGCTGATGAGGCTGGCGCTGCAGCGCGATAATAGTTATTAGTAATGACGCTGTGCCTGATAATGGCGACGCAACGATCGGTGTGCCAGCAAGTCAGTGAGCTGCTACAAATACGTCAGTTGCCGACTAGCTGGCTAGTTTTCCAGCTCATTTGGCTAATTTGGCTGCAAGCAGCTATAAGTGGACGAGGAGAAAGACGCAGAGATGCATGAAAAGGAAAGATAGACAATCGGTGCCACACGCTCTCCAGCGACTACACTGCATAGCAAGTGAGTGAGTGCTGCTGCCGCTGCTACTGGCGTAAGTGCAACAAGTGTGGTGGCTATCGGCAGTCATAAAACCGTTTAAGGCATACAACGGTTTGACACTCCAAGTATTTATCTTTTTATATTTGCATATGCAAGTAGCTAATGTTGCAACGCTTTGGTGAACATAAATATAAATATGTATACATATGTACATGTGTATGAATGCAGAGATAAATAATTAAATGATCATTCAAGCCTCAATGTACATAGATAAACCAAGTTAAGCTGACTTTTGTCACTTAATAAATATTGCTTAGAAAACAAAATATGGGCAGTTTCATGAAAAGGTAGACATTATTAAATAAAAATAAATAATGATTTCGTCTTTCCCAAATACTTACGGTGTTCTCGAGTTAATCCAAATAAAAATCGAATATACTGGGAACTGCTTTTCAACTCACCACAAAAGGCTTTCGTAAGACAATTGCCAATTTTGGCAACTATCTTGAAAGCTCTTTACTGTCTTTCGAAACACTAATTAAAAGAACTGCCTTTTAGCAATACATTTTTTTAAAGTTCAACGAAATAAAAAAAATATATATATTTTTCTTTTAAAAACAATAAAAACTAATAAATAAAAGAAAATTAAATTATAAAAGAAAATAAAATAAGATTAAATAAAAGAAAATTAAAATAAAGCAAAAACTAAAAAAAAAATATTTTTAAAAGTTACATTAAATTAAAAAAAAAGTTTTTCTCTTTAAAACAATAAAATCTAAAAACTAAACTAGAAAGAGAAAACCATTAAATAAAGAAAGTATAAAATGGGATTTAAAAATTAAATCAATTAAAAAAATATACAAATATTCGAAATTTATAAAAATTCGAAAATTCTATAAAAATAAAATAAAATAAATTCCTAAAAATTAAATTAAATGATAAAAGTAATCTTTTTGAAACAATAACATCTAAAAATTAAAAGAAAATTAAATTAGGAAAGAAAAAAAAACCAAGGGCCGAGAACAAAAGGTATTATCGAAACTAAATGTCGTTCTTGTTCCCAAGAACGCTTAAAATCCCAAACCGAAAGGAGGACAAAACCTTCGGACACGCTTTCACACGAACGAAAGTGGGACCAAAAGTGTCGATAACGTTCTCAATGGGAATTACATAACAACAAAACCTTGTAAAACGTTACCAAAGAGAACAAAATGCGAACAATACTTTGGGGAGCATTTCTAAGAGAACAAAATGGGAACAAAAGTCTTAGGAACTTTCTTAAGAAGAACAATTTGGGAACTAAAGTCTCAGTAAATTTCTGACAGAAAACGACAGGGGAAAATCACAAAGAGAATATTTATGAATGTAACATAAAAATTCGCAATCAACTTGCTTCTAAATTTTAGTTGAATGAATACCCTCTAGCTCATTCAGTACTACGCTTAAAAAAATATGCCTACACTAGAAGAAAATCTTTATAGTAGCAGAAAATAGTCGTTTTGCTTCTGCTTTTCTGATTTTTTTTCATATAGCGGCACATAAGAAAGATCCAGGAAGATCGTCACTGCCCTAAAGCCACCATTGATAAAATTATCATAAACCCGGAATAGTACATTGGCGCTTCAGTCTAGTGGACACATTTAGAGAAACTCCCGATTCCAAAGAAGATATAGTTGCATTGAAGCTAGTAACGGGAGCGCTACACTGTACCCAAACAAGTATTTCGAAACGATGCTAAACCTCCCACTGTAGACCTTCACGGAATATTACAGGCAAGTTGAAGTGCAATCAGACCAAAGGCTATGGCGAAATGGAGGGGCATAAGATTTGTTGTCTCAAAAGTTGTAGACATCTGTTTTGCCTATTTCAAGTTTACAGACACACATCCCAACTGACATTAAATTAAACTTTAAGGGTGATTTGGGCTCCAGGAAACAGATATATAGCAGGTAATGGCAAAGTAGATGCATGCAATAGGCGAGACTTGTTCAACACTTTTTTTCCGGTGCCTTTCAGACTTAAAGTAGAGCTCAACACCAAGTCTATTAAGCGTTAGGGACATTAGTGTGCATCACCAAAAAAGATGCGGTTTCCACCGAAATTATAAAATATGTATGTTATGATTTTTATTGTATGGAGAGTGAGGAATCTTAGTGCACATATAAAACTTATAATTGAAAAAAAAGTGCTGTAAATCGGCGACATGAAAAGCATTTTGTGGAGTTCTCCTCCTAAGGCACAAACTAACTATTTATATATGAAGATATATCGGCTTCAAGCCAATGCGGCCTAAATGCGCCTTCGTCATGATCTGAATGAAGGCAACCACTACAACCTAACCCAGTTTTCGATCGATCCATAATCTCTCAGCTGCCATCCAAAATCATTGTATTTTAACAAATGTCAAAGGGTATAAATCAAGCATTTATGCTGAGATTTGTTGCTCACAAAACAAGTCAAAACAGAAAGCAAAAGTATTGTAAATGAGCACATAAACATCGTTAACCCTAATAAAGTCATTAATGACGCACAAAGCTAGCTGGATAAGTAAGCATGTATAGTGAATGCACCTACAAACATGCGTACATATGTCTGTCTGCATGCAAAGTTGAGTATCGCCTGTCAAATGTTTTGATTGTAACTTATAAAATGTGTAATCAACACTCTAAGCGCGCGTATCGCACAAAACGCCTGCGGACGGCCTATCAAAATCCCTAAGCTATGTATTTTTATATACAAAGCTTTGTGTGCATGTGTGGCGCGTGTAAAGCGCTTGATGCCGCCGAACGCTTTAGCAATTGAACGCTGAGCGCTTAATTTTAAAGGCTTTGGACCACCCAAAAAGTAGTACATTACTCGACGAATTCAAGTGAAAAGCGATAAAGCTGCTGCGAAGCCACAAGCTAAATAGCAATACGAACAACAGCAACCACAACAACAACCAACAAAACACAAGAGTCAACAATCGAAAGCGGTTCAAAGTAAAGTTGCTGATCGCGGCGAGCTTAAAAACAGAAAGAAAGAAACAAGTTTCCGCATTTTTGGTTTTTTGGTGGTTTTGCTGAGGAGCTCGCCTCACACCACCACCGCCGCCGACGCTGCTCCACTCAATCGCGTGTAGCTTAATCCGCGTGCTGCTGCCGCTGTTGATTTTGAGCGATTTTTTATAACTTCATTCGCCAGTTGTCAGATATATTTACAACTGTCAAAATATTAATTTTTTAACTTTTCGATTTGTTGTTATTGCCGATGATTATTTGGCCGCATATGCTATATGTTCAACTAGACGCACACATTCACTCGCATGCTTATATACATATTTATACTCATTTATCCAAATGACTTCATTCATCATTCGAAATTTACGGTGTTGGCTCCGCTGCTTTATGGCAGCATGGAGAAGAGTGAACGAGTGGTGGGGTCGGTAAAGGATTTGTGGCGAGCTAAGTTTATCCATAGAGCACTGATCAACGCTAACTAATCGACACTGACGAACTGGCAAGCGAGCGCATGTGATTAAAGAGCTTGTTGAACTGTTGAGCCGTTGGTCAAATGCTTGACTTTGGTTGTTAAAAAGAAATAAAATCACAAAACACAAAAACAAATTGGACGCTGCTGAGTTGCCAAGCTGGCAGCGAAGAGTAGGAGGTGTTGTTGTAACAGTCATTTGAAATCGAAAAATTAGTTAAGTAAAAAATAGATACATTCAGCTCAGTCAGTCAATTATAATCCGGCTTAAAAAAACAATAACCAATTAAAAGCTATAAAAGCAGCAGTATAACCAGTAACGATATTAAAAGTGTCTAAATAAGCAGACGAAATGAAATAATCAAATAAGATTTAGACTTAATTAAATTTGACAGCTTTTGTTTTGCGAGACATTAATCGTTTTTGGAGAGTGGCGGCGCGGATTTTTTGCTTGTTTTTTTTTTCTGTCTGGACTGCCATTAGATTTGCAAAAAAAAAACAACATGGAAACAACTAATACACCTACACGCATTCCTAA
>NW_023458561.1:58041455-58100076 GCF_013731165.1 Rhagoletis pomonella | reverse complement strand
GCAGCATCCAGCGTGCGTTGATTGCTTCATAGTATATGGCTCCATGTGTGTGGTCAACCGCATTTGACATGTTCAGCCTCGAGACAAACATTACTTTGGACAATTGTGTGAGCTGCTGTTGTTGTAAGCTTTACATATACGCCGATCATGGGGCGAATGTGGATGATCTTGTAGACCTTTTTGTTGCAACTTATGGCGCATGAAATAGTAGTTGTGGTACAATGTAAATACAGGCATATTCATACGTACGTATTAGGGCGAATCATTCTCCATACCAAAAAAATAAAAAATTAATAAAAATAGCTAATGTTTTCCATTGAAATTATAAAATGCATTATTCTAAGACGTCTGCCAAAATATGTAGCAAAAATATTAAGTTTTACTTGAACTGGATTTGAAAATTTAAATTGATTCCGTTGCTAACATTTTTAAACAGTCCTAGGCGTACTTTTAAAGCGTAAAGTCTTCCATCATCTGAGGCGATAAAAAAAAAATTGTAAATAATTTTTTTTTATTTTATAAAAACCGAAATATTTTGGCAGCCGCCTTAAGATACTTACAATAAGTTTTATAATTCCCGTGCAAAAATCGCAACTTTTTTTTGGTGAGGCACCCTAATATTTATACATGCATGCATTTTAGAGCGGTTATTTGATTGAAAAGGCGTTTGATTATCTAATTTTTACACATGTCAGTCTGTTTATAACATTGCTTTTAAATGCGCTGCTTAGTGTGATGAATTAGATTTCTTTCTGGAAATTGATGTAGGTTCTGGTTACTCTTACCGCTTTTCTATTAATATACATGCTAGTTATTTATTAATTCTTTAAGCGTGAAATAAACGTATATTTTTTTATCTAATTAAAAATGTTTTCGGTAAGTTTTTGTTGCAATGTTTCTAGAGTACAGTGTGTACAAAGAGTATACATTTAAGTCAAGAACTGAAAAATAATAACAATGCAACTAACTCCAAAGACGCAGTAGAATGGGTTGTCAAGCGAATTCAGGTGGGAAGAAAAAAAGCTGTGCGCCTGGACCACTCGTCAGAAGTTAAACTTCCTTCGATTCATTTGTAAGTTCGTTTCATTCTGCAGAAATTTGCAGAATTACTCTTAATAGATATTAGTTTAAGTCTCGGCTTTAAAATTCGTCTGCATTCGTACTTGTTAAGCGTATTTGTTTTCGAAGTCGACTTCGTAATCGAATTTGTATTAGTATTCGTATTCGTCTTTAAATTAATTTTTATCTTAATTTTTGTATTCTTCGATTTCATATGCGTCTTCCGTGTGGTCTTGGTATTTGACTTCATCTTGCTATTCGATTTCGCCTTCATATTCGACTTTACCGTCGTATTCGTCCTCGTAATCACTTCCGAGTTTGTCTTCATATTTACATTTATCTTCGTGTTCGTTTTGGTCTTACTTTTCGTCTTCGCCTTATTTCGACGGCTGAGTGAAGGTCGATTTATCTCGGCTCGAAAACGCTCTATTTTAGATAATTTTTCAAGAACGCTCTATTTCAGAATTTGGTTGAAGGACGCACTATTTCAGAATTCGGCTCAAAAGCGCCTTATCTCAGCTGTCGCTTCAAAAACGCCCTGTATCAATATATATATTTTCAATATATTTTCAGTTGAGATAGGACCGAATTCTGAGATAGGGTATTCTTCAACCAAGTTCTGAGATAGGTCGTGGTCGACGTCTTCCTATTTGTACTTGTGTTCGCCTTCGATTCATCGACTGTATTCGTATTCCTCTTTGTCTTGGGCTCAGTCTACTTTTCTTAGAAACTACATCCTGTAGAATCTACCTTGCCTTTGGGAGCGGGCGTTTTAGCTGGGGTTTCTCAACTCTTGTAGCTCAGTTTTTCCATGCGAAATCTTTAGCTTCCTCATTTCTGTGATTTCGCGAAAATTAGTTTAGCTTCGTAGTCCCTTTTTATCGACTAAGCGCTTGCGCCTTTTTTTTGGCAGAAGTATACTCAAATTATTCCACTGCTTGCCTGCAAAGGGCGGCCGTTGTTAGAATAAATTTTCTCTCTAATTTTTGGATGTTGGGCGGACAAGGCATCGATCCTAGCTACTACTAACTTTATCAGTCGGCATTCCCAAGAGCTTGGTATAGCTCAGTTCCTGCGGCTGTAATTTACCCATTTAGCTAGGCAGTACTTTTGGCTATAGCATCTACTGAAGCCAACCCAATGCTGGTTATATAATGCAAGCTGGAGCTATGCTGAGTGACTCAGTGTATGACCAATTCTCAAATCTGGCACCCTGGTCTTTAGATTATACATTACAAGGTAACTAGCGGAGGAAGCGGAGGAATTGAGAGAGGCAGTAGCTTTTTTGAATGAATCTGGGGGTGGTTTCAAAAAGGCACTTTATTTGTTTTTTATGAGTAAATGGTCGCCAATTAAATAAAAACCGCAAGTCTAATCAAGTATGTCTCCACTTGTATATTTTTTTGCAACCAACAATTGCCGGGCTTAGTCTTTTAGTGGTTATCAATCTTTGAATCAAACTCCATTAGGTTGGTATTTTAATTCTCTGGCAGCTTAAAGCTATACATTAAAAGTTTTGCAGCGATACTCTTCAACCCTACTCACCGCTTCCTTCAACTCATCAACATTATCTGCATACATACATTCTCATAACTAGTGGGCATATATCCACTTACATACATATCAGTTGTGCAAAATCTTGCAATAATCTAATGCAAAAGTCACGTTGACACTTTCAGCTGCTGTTTTTTCGCACAGCCCACAAGCAGCAATGCTAATTGAACGCTAATCAGCGGCAAGACACCAATACGAGTAACACAAGCGCTGCAACAAAAGACAGAGGCAATAATAGCAACAACAACAAGCATGTGCAAGCAAATCCGCTTAAAGACTGCGAAGATATCAAATATTCCAACAGGATACCAATCACACCGGTCGTTTAAGTGAAAAATGAGGGAATGGGAGTAGTGACAAACAAAATATTCCACTTGCAGCAGCAATGCATACATACATACTCGTACAATGATGGACAGACGGCATTCAACAGCCACAACCCACTGCATGTAATTGCATTGCGAAGGCTCCAAAGCTGCCGCCAACTAGTTTGCGTTTACCAATTATTGTCACAATTATTACGCACATAAATCGCACGCTGGACAACGAGAACAACAACAAGGGCAATAGTGGCAGAAGAGCGAAAGATGGAGGAGTAAAAAAAAAACATTGTACAAAGGCAAGCGTATTGTTAGCAATTGCAGCCTGTAAATTGAGTCGCACTCAAAACAGCAGCCGTAAAGGTAGCAGGAGAAAATATGGGGCCCTTTCCGCTAAAAAGACGTAAATGAATATTTTTTTAAAGTTATATTTTTGATGCAGAAATGCACCTTAATGCTCTAGGAACATTTCTGCATCCAAAGGAAAGCTTTGAAAAAAATTGTCGCTTACTTGCTTTTGGCGGTTAGGGCTGGATATAGTACGTATAAATATCCATTTGCTTCTACACAATCGAGCGTTGCCTGCAAGTTGCAACTCAGTGTAATGGCATTGCTAAGCTAGTAGCACCAATATTGTCTTATGTTAACAGCTCACGAGCTCTCACGTCATTATTCGATTTGTTGTAGTAGTTTTCAATTTTTTGCCTGGTTGTTTTTAAAATAAGTGGAAAAAGGGTTAAAATTCATATCTGAACGAAATACTTAGTTTGGATAGATCATATATGTAATACTCCTATATTGGCAGTAAGAGCTAGTACCGTCCGAAAACACTACAGTACAGATATATCAATAAACACGTACGAAAGAAAAGGAACACATACGTTTATAAATAAACATGTACACAACACATATACAAAAACGGCACTCAAGTACACAATACATTGACAAAAACAGCACTAGACTGTCTCGCTTTGATTTCGGAATGCTTACACATTGAGATGTTAGCTTACTATCAATATAGAAGTATTACATATATGGGATAGATAAAGTAAAATTTAACGAGGAACAACATTGTATAACATTTTAATCCATTTGCTTTCTCACCAAAGGATCGTTTTGACCACTTTTTTGCTGCAAAGTTTTTCTATGGGTATTCTCGTACAAAAGTCTTTATACAAATATCGTAAAAGTCCACGGAACTGGAGTTATATTTATGAACAGAATATAAAAGAAAGTATTAAAAAAACTTTATTTACGTTCTTGGTACAACAATTTTGTCTGAGAATACCCATAGTCAAAATTTTCCGAGGGATAATTTCCTGGAACATTTTAACCCTCTATCGACCTCCCACATGTAGATAATTTTATTCAGACTTTAAAAAAACGGGGTCGGAACGACCCTTTAGTGGGAGATATAATGGGTTAAAATATTCCACAAAGTTATTACTCGTGAAATTTCATAATCTCTACCCAAACTACGTATTTCACTACAACATTTTTGGCCCTTTTTCAGTTATTGTAAAAGCACTAAGCCAAAAATTTGACTTAAGAATACAAAAAGATTAGTGGGTACTGAGTTGGAATCATTCCGCCCCACACAATGATCCTGAATTTGTTGCAAAATGTAATATTTATTTGCAAATAGCGAGTCCTTATTGCTGCTCTTACCTTTTCATTTTTCCTTTAAACTCTAATAATTTTAGTTGCACAATTATTCGCTCCTCTCTCTCTCCGATTGCTGCGGTTTGGCTGAAATTGAATTAAATTGAAATTACCCTCGAAACAGGAAACAAACGAATTGGATGCCTGAATGCAGACTTATTTAGAGATCCAGTAAGTCTCATGGAAGCAAAGGAGTTCAGAATATCCTTATTTTATACTAAAGACATACCATTACATTTCAGTAATTCAAATATTTGTGTGAGATCTCGAACAGTGGCAACACTAGCTTTAGCCGCTATTTTCCACTTAACTATACATACGCTTCCATTCTCTTAATATAAATTTCTCTTATCCTTTTCTTAAGCGCAATCGCTCTTTACGAACACGCACTCTCTTCAAAGGCTTGGCTTGCCTGTTTATTGTAACTTTATTGGGATAATCAAGCCATGCCATGCAATATCTGTCAACTTGGGTGGTCCAAAGGCAGCAGAAGCTACAGTCGCTTTAGCAGCAGCAGCGATTTTTTTTTGCCGATTGTGTGCCAGTGGGCATGCGATGTTGTTGTGGCAATTGCAATATTGACACTGTTGCACCGTTTGACTTGTTGTTGTTTTTATTGCTGTGTTGGTTTATTGTATTATCTTCGCTGCAGAGGCGTCGATGTAGTGCGCGCAAGTGCAACACAGCCCAGTGCAGCGGTCGCCAAACTTTTGAAACCTTTGAGCGGCATGCGATTCTTGCAAAATTAACTTATTATAGCTGTAATTATTTACTTTTGTAGGCATGCGCTTCGTTTTATGTTTTTCAATACTCAACTACTTTATTTCACATTTAATTGCTTTGTGCGTTCAACTCGTGGCGCCATTCGCGATCCTCTGTCAGGGTCAAGAACTTCTTACTTCACTCTATCGGCGTTGCTGAATCGCCAAATGCATATCTCACCGCAATTACCGTTATGCTGATGCGTGCATTTTGCAATAGTATTAGAAATGTTTTCCTATGCCCTCTGTCATGCTCAGCATTGCCTTCAGTGGCACAGAGTAGAGTATCTAACAGCCACTTCATTAGACACGTCGCCTCGCGTCCCATTTGAGTCGCCGCGGCTCTGGCATCTCTGCAATAATTGCAAGCGCGTAATTGCTCCGCGAAAATATGTCTGCAACGCAATGCAATTCATCGCTGAGCGGCGGCCAAAGATCAACATTAAAGCTGCCAAAGCGATAGCAATGGGGCCCTCTAACTGTTTCGCGCTTGCCTTAGGAGAGCTACATACACTTCGCTGCAGTGGCTGGCGCGACCACCAGCACTTGAGTCATCGTAGACAGGCCCATTGCGCGCCCGACGCCGGCGCCGGCTGTGCCGTCTGCAGCGTCTTTGTGTGGCTGACGTCTGCCATCAACGCATTATCAGCATTCCGCTATTGATGATGATATTATTATTAGGAGTGTGGGCTATGCTGGCGAAGAGTTGCAGGCTTTAATTGTTTTGGTTTTTTGTTATTGTTGGAAATTGCAACTTTATCGTCTAATGGCTGAGAAGTCATAAGATGAAAAGTTCTCAGGCTTTGATTACCACCGATATTAGGTGAATGTTATTTATTTTCTTATTTAATTAACGTTTAGGCGATAATCATGTGCAGTGGATGATTTGGAGGAGCAAAGCGACCGCCTGACTCTGCCTGTGTTCTCTCAGTAACTAACCATTAATCTCAGGTTAAGACTTTCAGTGTGTTTCAAGCTCAGAATCCAGCTATCGAAATTCGTCGATTGGCTGAACGTTAATGGGGTACCCAACGCAGATTTATCCTAAATATTTATTCTGATTGTCAAGCGCCCATAAGGACATTGTACTATTAAACAATGGTTCGACCGAAGTTACTCTGGGACTACCTGATTTTCGCTTCGGTAACGTCCAAATACTGATATGAAAAAAACGCTACTGCAGGAAGCTGCATGGCTGGTGAACTGATTAGGTAGGACAGCTTTAAGGTTCCTTTGACTATCTGCGTACTGCTTTTGAACTGGTGGACTTCAAATCGGTTATGGCGCTGGTCGAAACCCCTGACGTGCAAAGTCCTAGGTAGTTAGGTCCTATGTTACAATGTACTGCTCCATATTGACAGGTTTCCTGGCTCATCTTTGCGCTTTCAATAAGAATTAACATTGGTTCAGACATTTTACTTTTAAATTCTGTATATCTATAGCAGTGGTGCTCAAAACAAACCCCGCTAACAAAGCCTTTTTAAGCTTTTTATTCATTTTGTATAGACGCGCACAGAGAAAAAGCTCCTCTCTGATCATCACTGATCCAATTATTGCAGCGATGGGCAGAGATAGCTTTTACTCTGCCAGCGGTTATACAAAATATATATAAAGCTTAAAAGAGCTTTGCCCGTGGGCAAGGCAGTTCCCACGATTTATTTTTATTTATATTATTTATTTTTATGTATATTAGACCAGTCACGACCTGATTATATCCCAGGAGAAACGCTTTTAAAGCTTAATGTACATTGATTCCTTTGTCACTGATCTATATGAAATGTATAGAAAAAAGCTTTTCCCGCGGGCAAGACGATGCTCATCACCGATTTATATGAAAGCGCACGAAGTGGAAGCTCTATCGCATTTAAAATAATGGGAAAAAAGCTCCAGTTTTTCCTTGAGAGACAGGCAATGACTGAGTCCCGCATAGCTAGAGAGGAGGCAAGTGTTTACATCAGCAATGTCCAACCCTTGAGCTCGCGAGCAAAACAAGCTTTTGAGCTTTCGCATGTACATACATGGAGCTTATGTGCTTTTACACATACCCGGCAGATCTTACGGATGCTTAACACAATTGCATACATTGACGTTGGGCATAACTGGTTTACAAAGTCATATATTTATATCAGTAATGTGCATAGGGCGTTTTTAGCTTTTGAGCGACCATGCTAAATGTATGAAAAGCCTAGAAAGGCTCAGCAAGTTTTTCATCACCGAGGCAGAGATCGATGCAGTTCAAAGATTAAAGAATGTAGGCCTTAATAGAGTAACGATTGCAGAACAAATAGAATTTCCAGAAATTTGCTCCACTTGTGTCTTATCAACCGTCTTGTTTGAAAATATTCGTTGCCCGAATAGAATGCAAAGTTGAATTACAAATCAATTAAGATAACTACAGCTCATTTGTTGGACCTCTGGACCACCCAAGAGCGAAATTATGTCAAAATACTCAAAGCAAATGATGAATATTTCAAATTCCCCACAGCACTTACAATGCCATAGTATTTAATGATAGAGTATCACCAAGTATGTGGTAATCTATTTGTAATTTATGTGTTATTTGTATTATTTCTATTTTTAATTTCTCGGAAGTAACAAATTTCCATAATTCATCTTCAATGAGTCGCTTATGAGTTTTGATGCCTCGAATGAAGTGTTTATTTGCTCAACACTCGATGTGTGATCGAGAAACTACGTAAAATGCTTACGGCAGGCGGTCAAAGAGGCAGTTAGTCAGTTAGGACAGACACAGCGATATTGCCGTGTAGTGAGGCAAAACGACGAGGAGTTGCTTCAAATATTAAAAAAACAAAAAAAAAACAATTCAAATGCCGCAAAGCGCCATGATGCAACTCTAAACTGATGATGTATACATACAAATATGTATTTCAAGTACAAACATACATATATTTTAATCTTCCACGTCTGCTCATTTACTGCATGCCACTTATTTGATTCCCACTAATTTCGGCTGATTTGGTATGTCTTTACTGCGCTAACTTACAACTCGTAGGCATTACTCAAAAGTTTGGAGAAATAATCAGCAAATTTTTAAAGAATCAAGACGTGATACGTATAAAATAAAGAAAGTCAAAACAAAGAAGTCAACAGCACTCAAGTGTCAAAAGATTATGATGCGAGTCGCCACTTGAGTGCCTCAGTTTAAAGCGCCAAGGCGTCAGTGGAACAGCAGAGTGTGGACAGCTGAAGTGTCCTTTCGAGCGCGAGTATTTTTTTTAATGAGTAAATAAGTTACATATGAATATGTACATATGTCGGTATGTGCATGGGTTCTTATTCTTATTTGAAAAGAATATTTTCATGGAAGCTTACAAGCATCAGCACTTTGCACAATCATATTTTGAGCATTTGCCCATTGATATGGAAGCGGTAAGCGGTTGGAAGGTGATAAGAGGCATGCTATCGCTGACTAAGGATATACATACAGACATATTATTACAGCACATATACAGTAGACCATTTCGATAACAGCTATGAAAAACAATTTTTTTTTCTTTAAAAAATAAATTTCTTCTTAAAAAAAAGCCAGAAAGCTTACAGTTTATGCAGATTATTTTTTAAGCCTCCTTATTTTTTCCAATTGGCTCTTATTGGTGGATTTTTGTTTTTCGAAATTTACATTAATGTTAAAGTTTAAGTTTTCTAAAAAAAAAGCTTTAAAAGCTCTGCCCGTGGTTTTACATATTTTTCCTTATACCCGAACATTAGATACTGTTGGACCCTTCACGCTTTTAAGAGCTTTCTCTGTTTACGGCTGGTACAAAATAAGTGTTCTTTTCTGCCAACTCTGGTCTAAATCGGCGATGGCAAATAAAGCAGTAACGTTCAAAACATATCCCACGGGCGAAGCTTTTTAAAGCTTTCAAGAATTTTTAAAGGTGAGCGCACGGTAAAAGCGTCGTCTACCGTAACATATGTTCTGGTTATTTTGTACTTAAAATCTCTTTCTAATAGATAATAATTTCAATCTGCCGAAAGTTTGAAAAATGTATGCTAGCCAGAATAATAATACATAAGCGTCCATAATAAAATTTCTATAAATAGTTCAAAAAATCTTTGACTTTTACACATTTTACATACCGTATAAGTAGCCAGAATAGATAAAGCTTTTATCATATGCATGTCGTCTAACTGATGTAAAAAGCTTTCTAAAGTTTTGAATGCACAATACAAATATTTTCATTTTTGGAATCTTAGTACCTTAATGGGCAGAAGAGCTGAGCTTTTTATTGTTTTTTTTTTGTTTATTAACGAGAATCGAGTAAAAGTTTCTTTTGAACAAAACAAGTAAGAATGGAGTTTTGCGGTTGACTTTAATGTAATTCACATGAAGATCAGTGTGTTGGTCGAGACAAGAATCGAACCTGGTTCTGGGCCCACTCGATTACGGTGGCCACCTTAAGCATCATTGTGGGCGTATAGTTTTTTTATATCGACATATTTTTCTTAAACTTCTTTTTAATGTTTTGACACTCTTGAAATCCATAACGAGTAGAGTGAGCTTTTGATATGTTAGATGTTAGAAATCTCTAAAAGCGCTGTAGCCGAAAAGGCGGTGCCCATTACCGCTTTAAATCACAGTTGGCGAGCGAAAGCTTTTATTTTGTGACAGCCTTATATAAATGGTGCTGATAGCTTTTGACAGCTCTGGCACGCGTGTCTATGAAGCGGTTAAATTCGCTTTAAATTCATGTTGTATTTAATTTATATATACAAAAATTTATTTCAAGAAAGGTGGCAACTCTCTTTTGAAATGCTTACAAATTATGCTGGTCTTGAAAAACTCCCCTGTGGAACATTTTCTTTAAATATTCCATCTAGCTAATACATATTTATGTTTAATTGAATTTAATGGGTTAACCTGTGAGGCATTGTAATTGAAATTCCTTAACTCATTTTCCTCGTATTTTGGCCTACATATACTTATGTATATCTGGAAACATTTTTTTCCGTGTATTTACTATGGGCGAAATAAAAAACTTCCGGTGAATTTTTTTTTCGGGCGAAACTCAGGATAAGCCATTTATTTTATCGATTTTAATTAATTTTATACAATTTATCGCAATAACACAATAAACCCGTTCGCACCACAGCCGACAGTTTCGACCAATCGATCGTTCGATCGACCACCATGAACGCCATCAGGTGTGAACAAGCCGACAAAGACAAATACAAATTATGCACAAAAATCAAATGAAAAACTTGAAAAAATGCACAAACACACAATTCCCCAACCCGATTTGGGCATGAAAAGTGCAAATGCCGCAACATATGGCCGCGACAGTCGGTGTGTCTCTCTACCGAACAGCTCGCGCTTGCCCACAAAATCCCAGCTGGGTGACAATTGCCGCCAACTGACACAAACCAGTAGCAACGACTTTGACATTTTGATTATAATTGCTTGCTTGCAAGTTGCAACTCGATATAAATGCATAACTCTAAATAACTCGGGGAAAAAAAGTGAAAAAATAATATCGCAATATACAAAAGGCAAAGTCATAGTTGTGGTGCTGATCGCTGGAATGAGGTGCTGACGGGTGGTATAAGGCGGCGCAGGTGAGCAGTTCAAAAATAATTACAAAGCGCTAAAAGTTGACATTTGACAATGGCGGCGACGATTGGCCGTTGACGTTTGAATGGCGAAAAAGACATTGAAAAATGAATGGAAACTCATTGAGAAAAAATACCAAAATAAAAGAAACAAAAATGAAATGATTGCTGTAAGTTGGGTGTAGCGAGGGATGAGTGTGTTTTTCGAAGTGGGAGGAGCGGGTTGATAAATTCTCGTGATTTGGTGTTAAGAATTCATGGTGGCACATATGGTTTTAATTAGCACGTTTTTATGAATTTAAATTTCTGAGAAATAATTTGTGATCGAAAATATATAATTAACACTTTAAGCGCCACTGTTTAGGTGAGAAGACATTGTCGTGATCGCACATATTCTTTAATTTTTCCAAAGTTTTAACCTAGGTCCTCACTGTGTCTGTACTCTATCTCTGCCAGAAAAAGTTCATGAGGAACACTTATCGTCGGAACACCGGACGCATAAACTGGACCCTCTTCAAGTGTAGGTTGCGGACAGGCTGCGTTCGGTTAAGTCGCCTACGAACGTGAACGATCGGTCTAAAAAACTGGGTGGTGCCTACAAGCAGGAGCTCCGACCTTAACATTTTCAAGAGACGAGTAAGTGAAACTTTTATACTAATAAAATGAGCAGTTTCCATTGAGTGCTGGGACGAGTATAGAGTTCTTCTAAATATTGAAAATAAAGCTTACACGTGTGAAAAATTTTGCTCGTCACAGAATTTCTGTAGTGGACTACAGAATAAGGAAATGGACATCAAGAATAAGGAAAGCCCTACTCAGGAACTCTGCACGACTCATTAAAAGGGGCGACTCTGAATGGACCCATATCGTCGTGACGGCATACAAGCTGGGAACGGGAACTGAACTCTTTTACATAATACAAGACACCGGGTATAGATGGAATCTTTTATGAAATGTTGCAGAAGGAGAGCCGGAACACCTGGAGTTGGCTGAGTATCATATTCAAGAGCTTTATCAATGTAATGGAGGAGCGTGAAGGTTGTTTTCGTGCAGAAGGTAGTCAAAATTGGTCTGTCGGACCCTAAGAACTATATACCCATTAGCCTTTTTTTCAAAAGACCCTGAATCAGCATGCTTACGCTAAGAAAATAGTGGTAGATATAGCCTTAGGCCATGTTTTTAAACGACTAGAGACCGCCTTTTGAATGGGGAGCTCTCATTTGAGGCACACCATATGGGGGAAAAAAAGTGACCAAAGATAAAATTTGCAGGAGATGCAGAATGAATGAGGAGATTATGGAATACATCCTCTGTGATTGTCTAACCTTTAGTCACCTGGTATTAAGCTTTTTGCGAATCTGGAGGCAGCTGCGCAAATGGGGTATAATAATGAGCTTCAGTTTACGGAGAAGACTGCAATGTTCTTCAAGATTGTTCCTGGTTTTCAGAGATTAGCTATGAAGTTAATTTGGTCGCAGTTTTTCTGGTAACGCTATTAAGCTTAATGGTTTCAGCGGAGTCTAGCCAGACTAATATATTATACATATATACATACTCACTACCGTTGTTCAGCTTGAATAAATAAAAAAAAAACTTATTGAATAGCAATGTAGTGATGCTGCGCGAGACCACCAAATAAAATGAGGTATAGTGAGAGGCAATACATTTACAAGCTTTTAGTCTCAAATCGATTAGTTAATTGCTGACATGTAAGGTCTACAAATTACAGCTAAATTTGGTTACTCGTTGTAATTGTGAATGACAGTTTACAAAAACTTAAAGTGACTACATAAATTACAAATTAAAAAAGGAAAGAAAACAAGACATAAACAACACTTGATTAAAATTAAAAAAAAAAACTACTTTGAGTTGCCTATGCTTATCCGATATGCAGGTAACTTAAATTTACAAGCTAGCTGCACCGGTCGCTTGTTATCGCCAACTACAAAACGTTATGACCTTTCGGCGTTGACTTTTAAACGACACTGCCAATAAATAAGGAAAGACAAATAAAAGCAAGCGATTCGTTTTTTATTTATTTATTTTTTATTTTTTTTAGTTTTATTGACTGCTAGGTCTCCAAGTATGAAAGAGTCGCGTCTTGATATTTGGGTATTTCTTCGCTATAAAAAATGTTCAAGATGTCTTCTCAGATACATATATCCAAAATGAAGTCAAAGTGGAGAAAGTAGAAAATAAATAGCAAAATAAAATTCGCCAAAAAATAAGCGGACTTGAAGCTGGTTAAGAAGATGTGTATAAACTTAACGAAACAGCATGAAGAAAAAAATGTAGCATATATCCATGAATTTGCCGTTTTTTTGCCGTTACTTAGGGCCAAATTCACAGTGACTAGTTAACTCAGTACAAAAATCTGTAGCTAACTGCCGATTCTGAGTTAACTACGCACTGTGAATTTGACCCTTAGTAATGGAAAAAAAAATCTTTGCGTTCTTTTATTTTTATTTTTTGGTATAAGGTGCTTTGCTAACTTTATATAAACTACCTTATTTTCAAACAATTTTAGGAACTTGGAAAGCGGCTTAAAAATTAGTTAAAATTACTAAAACCATTTAATATTTTGTTGCATAATTTGCCGTTTGGATTGTTTTGTCAATTAAAATCATTTTTCGTTTTGTCGTTAATTTTTTTGTTTGTTTAAACAACCTAATTTTTAAAACAATTTTAGGCACTTCGAACAGCAGTAAAAAAAAATGTATAAAAATTATAAAAACAATTTATTTTTTTGTTCCATAATTCTCTATGTAGACGTCTGAAACCTGTTTTTGATTTTTTCATTATTTTTTCAATTGGAAAAAGTATTATTTTTTTATTTAAAGATGCTAAGAATTGCTCTACTTATTATTTACTTAAATAATAGGTAATTGTTATTCGGGGCGAGGATTGTGCAGATGGTGGAAAGGTGATCAGAATTACATATGCGTATAGTATTCCCTGTGAACTTTTGAATCTTTGTATTTCAAAGTAATACATCTTTTCTATTTTATTATTATCCTTTTCTTTTGAAAATTAATGAATATTTAAAAACCAATTGTCAATAAAAATACTTTTTTTTAAGTTAAAAAATTTTGTTCTTTTCAAGAGCTTATCTAGGAACGGCAAAAATAGAAAATTCAAAAGTTTTCTTCAATGATACCAATCCCCATTACGATGTCTAGTTTGGGTTCACCTGTGAAATCGCTTCTCTTGAAAATGGACTTCAAAGTAGAGGCCACAGTCGATATTTTTGGATCTGAGAGCTAAACCACTGCGCTTGTCGTTGAGTAGCCTTTTATGTAAGTACACTTAGCGATGGAGTGCTTCAAATGAATGTATTTACCTGAATAGTCTAAGAGGCATGAAAACTGAAGCAGTCTGCTCCGGATTGTTGATGGGTAGATTGGTGTCAAACTCCTCCCGACAAATCAATACGCCGCAAAAATAGTTTTAGGGTCAGACGTCACACAACAACGGTTGAACTTTGGCGTTACATGGGTAACTCGAAATGTTTATCAGGCAATTAATTGCAGCTAAATGGCGTATGAATTACATTAAAAATAATTAGATTTTTACAAAAACCAAAAACAGAAAATACGAAAAAAAAAAATTCGAAACAGCAACAACAGCTATTGTCAGCAAAATAGATTAAATGACTTAAGCACTTTTCGAGCCAACTTCCCCTTGGGCCACAACTACCTAACAAAGTACAAGTAACAACAATCATTACAAACGAAGCAACAAAAATATCACAATCGCAACAACATTGTCAACTCAACGCTATCAGCAACTATCGCGTCGCGCATTCGCGGCGGCGACAACTCTTTAACTGCACGCCGATTGAGATATTTAGCCTCCAGCATGCGCGCGTTTGGCTACACCTCTACGAGGTGGCGGCAATGCAGGTAACTGGTTGTTGGTGCAGCACAATAGCGGCAGCAAAAAACAAACAAACTTATCCATTCGCAAGCACATTCATACATACATATAAGTATGTACCTAAACTCTGGCTTTATTGGAGGTTTGGCGAGGTTAATTACATGTTTTGTTTATGCTTGGCTTTATATGCTTGTGTATGAGTGTTGTTGCAACATGCTGCGCCACTTAAGCTGTTGAACAACATTTTACAGCACATTTCGATTTCATGTTTCATTATTGTTGGCGATTATTAAATGCTACGCATGCGCAATGGACGACATTAACAACACGCAGAATGGGGTGTTGTCCAATAAAGAGATAAGTGTCTCCATACATATGTATATGTATTACTGTACATATGTATGTACATATATACATAGGGTGAGCCCAGGTGATGTGGCACGATTTTTTTCTTTTCACAATATTTTCCCAAAATAAACAAGATTTTGTTATGGGATTATCGCCAGCTTCAAGTACAGACGCAACTTTATGACATGACGAACAGGAGTTTCTATTGATGGTACTTCTGAATATGTTGGAACTGTTGTTGATGGTTGCATAGACACTAAGGGGGCGTGCACTTCATCGATGGTCACTAATGTTTTGACATTTTTCAAGAGATTCTGTCGAAAATAATAATAGTTTTGACGTTTTTTCGTGACAAAATACGCCCCTTACTATATTAAAAAAAAATTAACAAAGTTTTGTCAAACCCGCACACTTTTTATTAAATATTTTTTATTTGGGTATGCAGTTTTAGTAATTAGATACTAAATAAAACATATTAGTTATTCAATATTTTTATCAGAAAAAATTAAATAGAGACATAAATTTAACCACAAACCACACGAAATCAACGCGCGCGAAAAGGACATTTACATCGTTCTGCCAAGTAGTTAAATCCAGAATTTCGATCTGCCAATTCAATTTTAGACCTGGGGCCAATTCTGTTTGTATGAACCTGTGAAGTGAAAATGTAAAATTCAATTTCAGAGAAAATTTAATTTGTACAATTTATCATTTCATTATATCATTTTAAGCGATTCTCGATCATTAAAAGGCTTTTCCATTAACATACCTATAGCTATAGCATGTAATTTTTCGGTAAATCATTGTGACTTTAATACAATGTTATTTTTTATCACAAGATAATAGTTTTGCGAAAAATGTTCAACTTTTCGTTTTCATAGTCACACAATTTTGTGAAAAAATTTTTTACAGTGAAAACACATCGAAATTTTATGTGAAGTGATGAAAAATGTTTTCACTTCATGTTTTCACAGGACAGGAATTGGCCCTCTGAAATCGTTGAAAGAATAACAAATGAAAATTTCAGACTTAAATAAATGATAAAAATTACATTGTTCTCATCACACGTTTGGAGCGTTCAAAAAATAGGCCTTAAATAAATAATTACGAAAAAATGTCACTGGTTCTCCTACTATAACTGTGTTTTGTTTGATTGAATACCAGCGAAATACTATGAAACTTAAGATGTTAATGTTATTAGATAAATACCATGTTGCCCACATAACATTTAGCTTGATATCTGTCACAAGTATAAGAAAACCACCAGTATGCGAAATAGTGTCAACTGACCTTATTTCCATTGATCTTACACTGAGTTAAGTTCTCCATATTAAATAACAATAACAATTTAATAGAACCCACCTCTTGTGCTGCCTCGCCCAGTACCAACAACATTGAAGTACTGACGAGCCTCTGCATGCAGCAACTTTTAATTTGTCCGCGCCTCCGGCCAACCATTGACAACACTTTCCAACACTGCAATTTTCACTACCTTTGTCGTCACTTTGTAGGGGCAATTTTATGTTTGTAGTTTCATATTCTTTTATGTAATACTAAGCTTCACCTTTTATCAGATATTAGCATGTAATGATGTACGCGCTCTGGTAGCGCGGTGCCTCAGGCATATCTATGGGGAGCGCTTTGGTTGTCTATTTCATTCGAAGTGCGCTAGGAAACTAGTATTTATGTAAATAAACCTTTTTTTTCTGGGCTATTGATTTTGGAAATGGGTGTGCTTGCTGTACTTTCACTTTAACCGCTTAGTTGGCATACATCTTTGGTAAATTATTGATATCGTAAAGCGAGTCCACAATTCTCATGTTCATCAGCGAGTATGTACATTAGGGCGATCCAAAAATGCTTGTAAAAAAAGTTATATCGGAATTTTTATGCTCTTACCCCCCTCTATACCGAAAAGATATACCCCTATTTTTTTTTTTAAATAAAAACATATTTAGACGTCGCTCAAAGTTGTCCATGTATTTTATATGCCCACTTTTCGTAGAAATGGTATGGAATTCTTGAAAATCAATATTTTTCTCGGTGTCTCTTCAGGAGATTCCCAATAATAATACCGAATTATTTATTTAAAAATTTTTTCATAGTAGCTATATTTTATAGGTCCGTCAAAACCCACAGAAAATGCCAGAAAATGCAATGGGGGGTTAAATAAAAAATTTTTAGTGTTAAAAAATTGTTAAATAAACAATTAGGTATTGTTACTGGAAGTCTCTTGAAGAGAACCAGAGCTTTCCGATTGAAAAATATAGATTTTCAAGAATTCTATACCATTTATACAAAAAGTCGTTTTTTTCCATATAAAATAAACGAAAAACTTTAAATAAAAAATATATGGGTATATTTTTTCGATATAGAAAAGAAAACATAGGGGGTGAGAGCATTAAAATACCGACTTTACTTATTTTGGACCACTCTAATGTACATACATACATATACACACGTACATATGCATGAATGTAAATCAATCTCAAATTTTGTTATTTTGATAAAAGCCTCTAAACTCTCAAAAATCCACATAAAAAGTACGAAACCACAACAACATAATTAAAATAATCTAAAGTTTAAGTCAATCAAGCGGAAATTGAGCCAGTTTAAATAACAACTGTTATACATATACATACGAGTATGTATGTATGTATAAAAATAATCCCAATTAATTCGACTAAAACTCAATACAGCCCCACACAATTCAATTTCAAAGCGTTTCCATGCGACTTGCGACAGCGGCTCAGTGTCATCTGAGCTGAGTTACGCGCACAAAACAATTTAATCAATTCATCAAATTACGACGCGTCGATGCCAGTTGAGACGGACGGACGGATGGTTGATTAGTTGTACGGTCGGCCGTCAATAGGCCAAAGAGTATAGCGCGGCAGCGATAATAGTTGGGACCACACACGCTCCGCAACAGCAATGACAAAACAGTGCAATTGAGCAATGGACCACAACGATGACAACATTCGCTGCCAATATGTGTGTGTGTGTGTGTATGTGTGTGTCAGTGTGTGCCTATATTATAAAATTATTGCAAAAAAGTTATAAGCGAGCTTAGCCAGATCGGATTCATTGCAGTTGCATTTTGGTTTCAGCTTGCTGACCACTCAACCGTGTAGGGCGCCAGCTTCTTCAATGCCGCTTCAAAGATAACGCGCGTGCGCTTGTAAGTGCAACAGTTCGGTGCGATTATATCTACTTAGGCTATGTATGCACTTATCCAATCGGCGGCAAATCTCTGTCTCTGTAAAACTAGTATCTGTGAGTATAAAACAGCTCGACCGTCCGTCCGTTCGACTGTCCATTGTCAGCTCAATATCAACTGGTATGTAGTAGCCTCCGAGCAATCAATCTTATTGACACCAATTAAAAAAAAAAAAAAAACAAATCGACAATTACAACAAACACAAAGGCCTCAGCAAACGCACAACATTAGCCATATGTGAAAATTGAGGCGATTGTGTAAAAGGCAATAAACTAAAAAAAATTGCAAAAAAAAAGCACTAAGCTAAGCTTTAGCTAAAAGTGTTGCGCGAAACTTCAAACACCTTTTGAGCATTGATTTGCTACTTTTTTGTGCGCTGATGCATTGTCAATCATTTGCGCTTTTTTTTTTGTGGGTTTTTGTTTTTTTTTTTTTTTATCAAAGCTACTAAGTGGATTGCTTAGTTGGATTTTGGTCCGACATTGTGCTGTGATTGCTACCAACTTGCTATAGCTTCGTATTTCATTGCAACATTATCGGTGGCAAATACTTACAGCGTACATACATAGATAGATGTGGATTGTTTCTAAGCCGCGGCGCCACAATGCTGCAACCGCAAATGAATTGAAAGATCATCGTCGAATTGATTGCTGATTGTCAATTGCTGATCGAGCGATAGATGAGCGGCTTTGATGGTGAACAAGTTGACGGCAACAAGTAGAACAACAAGAGGGGGAACAATAATAAGCTTAGCGACAACACAAGGAAAATAAGGCAGTAGAGAATCGGGTACAAGTATTTTATAAAAATAACAGAATAAAGAGCCAACTATCAAGAAAGCAATCAGCAATAGCACCTAATATCTTCATGGAGCGTATCTTCTATATATCAAAGTGCGATAGTAATATAATATATTCGCGAAATTGAGGAAATTATAGTTAAACTGCGTACTTAGTTTTTTTGAGGAATTTGGAATTTAAAAAAATATGATTATTTCAAAAAATTATTTAAAAAGTTCAGTGCAATGTAGAATAACAATAAGGGTATCATATAAAAGAAAATATTCTCTGGCATTATAATAGAGTAAATATATTTTGGTGCATAAGGACGAATGGGTATGGAAAATGTCCTTTACAAATTTTGTCCTTAAATATCCTTGAAAATTTGCAATATAAACACAACCACAAAATCGAATTTCGTCCTGCAAACTTTATTAACTTAAAAAGATAAAATTTATTAAATTTAAAATTTACTGAGTTATCGATATTAATTTAAATATCTACTGAAATTCGTCGATTTATCGCATCGAAGTTTTTGGAATTTCTAAAATTTATCGAGTTAGCGAAACTTCAAGGTTATACTAATTTATCAAGATATCCTGCTTATCGAATTTTGTTGTGTTATTAGAGTGTAACGAGTTATCGAAATTTTTATCGATAGCTTTCAAAAAATATGGAGGTATCAAAATTAACCGAGTTAGCGAAATTTTTTAGAGGTATCCAAAGTTGATCGATTTATCGATTTATATCGAAATATATAGATTTTTGTGTGAACGAAATTTATCAAGCCATCAAAACGCACATTTATCGAAATTAGTCGAGCTATAAAATATTGTTCTTAGTCACGTTTTGGTTCCAAACAGGAGATTTTTCGATAAGTAATTTTCCACTTTATAAGTTAAACGACTTGGCACAGTGCACAGTGCAGTGGTTCAAATTTGGCATTTTGTGTTCATTCACTGGAGTCTTCAATTTTCACTCAATTTGATTATTTCTTTTTTTAAATGAAAGCTTATAAAATTTGCAAGAGATAAGTTGAACCCTATATTTGAATTTTTGTTTGTATACATTTTTTTTAGTGCAAAGTGCAGAAAAAGTAGTAATTTCAAGAAAATCGATTCTCCTGTTCCTGTTAATAAATTTTACCTAATAAAAAGTAATTGAAAACAATTTTAGGGTTCTCCCGAAATGAAAAAAAATATTAAATGTTGTCACTTCCACCATTTTTTCAAATTATTGTTGCATTTCCACAATAAATTTTCATTAAAAACGGTCTCGAACTCAATAAAAATTGTTGAATATAGTTGTAAAAAAATATTTTTTTTTGTCTTTATACTTTTTTTGGGTATACAGTTTTATAGATCATTAAATTTTAGTGCAATAGAGTGCAAGTTGCAAGTGGCTAAGAGTTCGTGTTGATTTTTGATAATATAACAAACGCTTTTATTTCCCCTTTAGTGATTTTTTTTATAATTTAAAATTTTTGTTGTGATTTTTTTTTTCGTTTGTACAATTGTTTTCAACTCATTTATTAACTGAAACAGGAGAATCGAATTTCTTTAAAATTGCTACTTTTTCAAATATCGGGCTTACCTGGAATCCTGCCAATTTTATTAGCTTTCATAAACAAAATTATTCAAAGTGAATGAAAAATGAAGGCACGGTTAAATTGTGAATACAAAATTCCAGTGTTGAAGCACTGTGCATGGTAAGTTCGGAAAATTCTCCAAGGCTCTTAAAATCTAGAAGAACGGTCAAATTTCGACAGTAACTGGCACTCCTAGTTTTTTGTAGCACGTGTTACCAAAAAAAATGAAATTGCTTCTTAAGAGGGAAGAGTAAAGGGTAAATTCAAATTTGAAGAAGCCTTTACTGAGATGCAGGCCTCCAGTATATTTTTAAAATTATATATTTCAGCTTCTCTTGGAGCTAATTAATTCAATCAAAACTTAAGATAAACTTAAAGGTTTAAAGAACATGTTCTAGTCTTACTGGTAAGAAAGTTAACAAGACAACCTCAATCACTGTTTGTTAGTCAAATTGGATTATTGGCCTCAACTTATTGACAACATCATAAATCAGGCCTAGTTTAAAAGCTAGACAGTCATAAAACAATTTAAAAAGAGAAATACAACAAAACAAATAAAAAGGAGTGCAAAACCTATGAAATATAGTATGCGTTTATAACTTACATACACATGTATGTACATATATACATACATCTACACACATAGGTATGCAAAAATAAAATATATAAAAAATTTAATTTTTTTGCAAATTTCATTGTGTTTCGCCTATTATTTTCTTTCTCCTTTTGCTATCCAAAGCTTTTGTCAGCTATTGTTGCTGATTTAATAATTTATTGATGATATAACGATCACAACCTGGCCAGGCAACGAACAATAAATGTGCAGAGCACACTTTCGATTTCAAACCCAATCCATTGTCAAAAGAAGTCTAAAAAAAAATTAAGAGCTTGCTATTTATAGACAAATAGCATTTTAAAAACTTTGAAAAGCAAAAACTAGCAATGCTACAACATCAAACAACCGTAGCTGCATACAACATGCCCATAAACAAGTTGAAAAACAAATTACGAAAATGTTTTATGCTACTGCCCCGATCGGCCGCCGTGACCCCGCCTAACGTTCGGCTGGAGAGCGTGGGCTGTCGTCAAACGCTGTTGAAGCTGAAAATTTATGAGCAACATATCGAACATGGAAATGACGACAACAATATTTTGCGCTTGATTTGTTATGGTAGAGATACAAGTATGTATGTATGTATGTATATCAGATACAAGTTTTAATATAAATATAAGATATATTTTTCTTATGTGTCTGCACATATTTTTTTGTTATTTTTTTTGCGTACATATTTTTTCTTTCTTGATCACACGATTTTTGACATTTTTCTGACAGCCGCATGAAAACCGTAAATTGTTGCCGATTATTTACTAGCGAACGACATTTGATGAAATTGTCACTCAATTTGTTGAGTTGAATGTGTGGTCATGCATATCTGATAGATATTTTTTATTTTTTGTTTATTTTATTTTATTGTAAGCTAAAATTTTTTGGCATTTTTTTTTTATAGCAGCGCATGCGCGAAGCTATAAAATTTAACTGCTTTGCTTACTGAGCTTGTCAACTCACCATCGTTTTACCTATATGTTCCAAATATCGTGGACAAGTTTGGGTGTGGACGCATTATTATTAGGTTCTACATATATCCATAGATCTTGCCTTTCAATTTGACTCGTACTGAGGTTTCTAAATGTCCACAGCATACTGAGGTATTATCCAGTTTATTGATTTTCGGATTTGTTGGATTAAATAAGCTCAGATCCCATTTGTGTAT
The DNA here is from genome assembly GCF_013731165.1 of Rhagoletis pomonella. Classification (NCBI taxonomy): domain Eukaryota; kingdom Metazoa; phylum Arthropoda; class Insecta; order Diptera; family Tephritidae; genus Rhagoletis; species Rhagoletis pomonella. The sequence continues at coordinate 58,077,566 of NW_023458561.1, read as the reverse complement.
GTCTATCTTTTGTTGAATTTCATCAGTTTTCCTTCATGGCGGAAGTACGCTCAGGCGTTTGTCATTACCAACGGAAGACTGTGCGAGAAGAGATCTGCGTGAGAGGGTTATGGTGTGATTCATAAATCTGTTTTGACTCATCCGTTACACCAAGAGTTTTTCGAATCTACAAAATACTAATTCTAAAAATTTCCTTGAAGGAGAGATCACATGAGGAAACAAACTAAAAAATATTCACATCTTTAATTTTGCTTGTAATGCCGGGTGCCCACTAGGCCTTGAAATTAAATGGAAAAAATTAAAAACTTAAAAATTTGGGCATTAAAAAATACTTATGACAGCAAAAGAAAACTATATATTTACGTTCTCTCGTCAATGCATAAGGTAATCCCTATCTGAGAAACTCATAAAGAAACATCAAACATTCATCAACAAAAAATCCTACATCTCATTTAACATTTCCACCAAATGTTGCTGACCTTGCACATCTGCCATCTTCATTCCCCTCTTTGCCTGTGAAATCGATTCTCCAAAACCTTATAGAAACCTCTTTGCCACCCGAAATGCAAAGCTACCAAATTTGCTGCCAAATGTGGTTAGTCGCAAAGCTCGCACTACGTACGACTTCACCTCATTTCTTACATTACTTCTCATCGCTACTCCACTCCTTTAACTCTTTAACACCTGGATCTCCTTACAACAATCCAGATTCGGTCAGATTTTTGCAATTAATACCTCAAACGACAACTCCTTTCGACAATGTCACATTGACAGCGCTGTCAGTTCAACTTTATGCGAACAACAGTTGATTGAAGCAATGGCAAACAAATGGCCAATAAAAAAAGGTAAAAAGCAGTAAGGTAAAAAACAAATAAAGCGGGTAAAAAATGAAAAAAGAGTATCTACATAAAAAATAAAATTAAACCAAAGCCAGCAGCTTTCCGATTGCTGCAAGCGCAGTAGAACATCTGTTTGAAGGACATTTGATTGCCGTCCTTGGTTGTGTAGCTCATTTTGCAACAAAGCTGCATACATTTGCACATGCAGGAGCTTCGAAGATATTCTCAGCCATGAGCCTTTGGCTTGAATTGACATTTGGTTTTTTTGTTCCCGCCATCTCTTCGTTTAACATTTTTCTTATGCCAATTTGATTGTTCCTGCAGCCAGTTATTTTGCATTTAAGCGCCGTAATCATATTTTTATTTCCAATACGTATTTATTATTTACTACTCACTTCCGATTGCTTTGGGGTGCACTTGCTGGCTGAGAATGTGGCAAAAAGTTGGGGTGACTTTTTTTTTGTCCGCCGCAATTGGTTTGCATCGAACAGAATTTGGATGAGAACAGCTTGTGGCTGAATTTCAACGGGAGCGGCTGCATCTATCTGGTTGGTAATGGGGCAGAAAAATATGCAATAACTTTTTTAATAAGAGTGCATGCACATGGTAAGGTGAAGTGATTTAAATATGCACTAATTGCCAGAGAAGAAAGGGTTGCCAGGTGTAGCTTACGTGACAATCGGATTTAAATTTACCCTACCTAAATTTAACCTAAGGCAACGATTTCTACATTTCAAATCCCCCTGCCAACAGCAGGGATTTCGCTGATCTTATGTTCTCCAATTTTGGGGTCCGAAAATGACATTTATGGCCTGTACTCAAAAGTAAACCATACGGAGTCTAACCCCCCTCTACATTTTACCACCTAGCCGAAAGAGGTCAATTTGCAGCTGGGATTTCATGTCGTTGCCACACCAATTCCGACGGAAAAACCAGAAGATCCTGGAGGTAACTTTCGACAGTCTGCTCTCTATCTCTGCGCACATTCATAGATAGACTGCCACCGCCATCTTCTCGAACTCTCGTCCCATGAATGCTATTATACGAGCTGAATCGTCACCAATTGCATAGGAAAACTTTCAGCTACCTCGCAAGGCCCGCGTTACTCTAGCGAAATTAAGGACTGCACATTTTTGTGTTGAACTACTGCTTAACCAGACTAGAATACGACATAAACAACGTTCCCGCAATGCCTTAAACATCACTAGGCTTCTCAAACCCCGGCCCCTTCAAAACAGCATGCTTTTTCTGGGCCCACCCTTGTTTGAATGATTAGCTCAGGAGAAGAGGAAGGCCTCCTCTGCTGTGGAAAGACCAGTGCACCAAGAGGAAAAAGAATATCTATCTCCTCGTACCCAAATTATCTAGCTTCTCAGAGAAATGTTCACCGAATAATACACCGAATGGATCCCAGAAGGCCAGGGTATTCTTTTGCCTAACTTTTTCGTTTTGTCGGCCGGACTTTTATAAGAAAAATTGTAATTGTTCTTTTTATCTCTCACTTGGCTCACGTAAAATATTTTCTTACATTTGATCCGCATTCAAAGTTATTTCTATGCACTTTGGCAACTCTAAACTAATCGAAATAATAATGCATAGCTTTAAAAAATAACGCACATTTCTCAGTGACTCAATTTAAATCCCATCATTATTTTTTGATTAAATGCCTTTGATTGAAACATATCATTCAAATTGTTCCCCTTCACGTTTTGTGATATAGAATATCGCTTAATATTCTTTTGTTATTATACTCACTGGCTGGCGGTGATATTCATTCATTGCCTTTATGATTGTTGTTGTTGTTGTTGTTGTTGTTGTTGTAAGTGTGTATTGTAAGCGATTTAAATAATTGAATTTGCGTGTGGCATCCACAATCTACCTGTACGACAATACAGTTAATCAAAGTATGTATGTATATGCAAGTGGGGCGATGGTAGGACGACGATGAAATTGTACCAGTTTTGAATGCAACTCCTTTGAATTGAGCAACTGGATTAACAAATCTACATACGTGCATACATACATACATACATGCATAAGGAGTACATTCAAATTGGTTTAAATTCTCCTCATCAGCTTACTTGCATCTGTATATCCTTCAGAAGGAAACTTTTGCAGTTTTGCCGCACATGCAATGGCAGTACAGACATACATACAGACATACATACATATGTACATACACTCATATGCATATAAAATATCTTCATGTTCCCCACTGACGTGACATGATGAACCTGCTGCGGTTGCTGCCGCTCATCGCTTTTCGACGGCGAGGTCAATTGGTTGCCTTTGACTTGGTCCGTCTGTCAGCTGGCAACTCAAAGCTGATGACTCGTCTTACTTCTTGTTGTTGTTTTTTTTTTTATGCTGAAACTTTATGATGTTGTGGTCTGATTTCTTGGGCTTCCGTGTCTGTTCTTTTTTGTTTGTTTTCAGTTTTATCAATTTTTTACTTATATTTTTATTACCTGATTTTGTTGTGGTTTGTAATTTCAAGTTATATTAAAATTTTGTGGAAATACTTTTGTTGCACAATTTTCGAGTTTGCGGTTAGTCAAGTGGCTGGCTTACACTGACTTCAGTAATTTTTATAGATTTAATTAAGTACCTCTGCACTTTGTAAACCAGAAAATCGCTGTTAGCCACTGAAGGCAATCATTTCTGCTTGAATTGGTGCCTCGATTTCGATGTAGGCTTTGTATATGAGAAATTGCGGTTTTGAGCCAATTATGTTCGCCGCTTTGTTAATTATAAATGTTCGATGATTGTGCGACTGTATGAAAGTTAATAAAGTTTTTATATTAATGTATATAAAAAACTAAATAAATATATTTTTTTTCTTTTCAGGTATGCAAATTATGCGAGCTCTATTATTAAAATTAAAACTTTTTTAAAGGTAAGCTAAAAAATGTCACTTAGATAAAAATCAGATTCTATAGCAGTGAGATGAGTAAAATACGACTCTCCTTTTTTTATGAAAGACAATTTCGTCGCTGGAATAATGAAATAGTGTAACATGAAAAGTATAGTTTTGAGAAAAACGAATTGGAAGTTTTTACAAACCATTACAAACCACACAAATACAATTTCGTTTTTCGGGAATAAATTAGTGAACCAAAGGGATATTTAAGAAAACTAAAGATTTTCTAATAGATTAAAGGATTGTCTATCCAATGGTGCAATTATCGAATAATAGTGTATGTGGCATTTACACTATTTCTTTATTCGAGCGACGATTTTATTTAGCTTGATTCATTGAAACTCATCATGTCAAGTAGTATTTTTAAACCTTTGAGCTCTAGTTGATAAATTTTTTAATTCATTCATTTGCTCCAAATTTTTCACAACTCATCGAGAATGACTGGGGCATCCTTCGGAGCCTTTAGAGAGCTTGCAGGGTGCAATGAAAATAATACTGGACTCACCACTCAACAAACGCTTTAATACAAGGATCGCAAAGGATCGAAAGGATCTTTGCCAGAAACCAAGAATTTCTGAGATTATATCCTCGCTATTAACCCAAAAAATCGCAATAATGCCTCTACATCACTTCAAAATGAGCGTTAAAATTTTTTATTGTACGAAGATATTTAACGTGCTCGTTGTTTCACTGGGTTCGCCAAAATGTTTAACCTAACTGCGTGAATCCCAATAACACAATGGCCGGTCAAAAGATTTACCAGAATCAAGAGTTCCAGAAGTTCCCTAGACCGTCCCGGATCCAACCTCGGCCAGAGTGACCTCGCAGTAGCACATGACCTGGTTTTTCCACCAGCGTTCGCTGAGTTTCCCCGAGCCAAAAATTCCAAGGGAAATCCACAAGTAGTTAAGCGAAAAATCACTCTACCTTTTCTTGGCGATATTTCCTCGACGGTGCCGTTTCTGGCCATTTCATTAGCCACTCAGTTTCTTGCTATATCTCTATGGCCTGCCGAGGTAATATTCCGACGCGATCGAAAGAGAACTAAGACATTCACCAACAAGCGCCGAGCGTACCGTAATAGAACCCTGGGCTCTGATTGCTGCCTGATGTCTGCTAACTTCACTTACTGCCATCATCCACACCATCCGTCAGTCAACTGCTTACTTAATAGCAGCAACCCCCGCCTGAAAAATAATGCAGTATTATGGAACCCTAACCTCGAGCTTGATGGAGATCTCCTTGGAGAAGACCCCTGAACCCATGCTTCTGTCAAGCTTCGACCCATCGGTGTGAAAGTTTATCGGTACCTTCTTCCAACCACTGCCTCCGCCTACTCATACCTTGATTAGATATTCGTAGAGATAGATTATAACAGCATAAACCCAAATAATTTTTCCGCCTCGGACTTCTCTAAAACGAGACAAACATTAATGAAGCAGTAGGTGAGCTAATCGATTTAGTTTGTTTCTATGAAGTTGCATTTAATGTTGAGTGCAAGAGTATGTATGTTTGTATCAGACAACAGCATGAGTTTACTCACTTCCATCTAAACAGTATGAACTCATTGCTGTGAACTCTATAAGGTTAGTGAGAAACACCGTACAAACAGTGAGATTCATAGTTAGTTTTGAAATCAATGTTTAGCTGCAGTGTACTCATTTGATTTCAAATATGGCATTGACATACTCTTTCCAAATCAAGTTAAGCGAGTGAAATATGCTGTTATGAAAAGCAAGTCGAGCAATCGAATGACACTCATTGACTTCAAACAATTAGTAGAGAATACGACAATTTTGAAAAAAAAAAGATATTGATGAAGTATTTTTTAAATATATTAGTTTTACTAAATTATTTAGTTATGCACCTGACGTACATTTATATAACTAGTCTACAAAAGAAATGCAATGTTACCTCAGAAGACATCGGCTTTATAAGGGAATTGAAAAATAAGTTGCTTTATTATTTAAAAACAGTTGGTTTTGAAAACTAACAGATTTGCACAAAATTGTGCTTTTTTATACCCGCTAGCAAAAGAGCTCAAGAACTTTACCGAATCTGAGCAAAGGTACATAAAAGTGAAATGTTTACAAATTATGAGAACGTTAACTGAGAATTCTGACGGAACCACAAATTGCGGATAAACCTTTGTTACCTTCAGAAAACTTTGAGCTGTTTTCAGGTCTTCTTAAACAACCTACCTTTGTGAGCAGAACTTATAAAGCTACTGCAGAGCTGCGGCGATATGAAAATATTGAGGTATATTTTCATACGTACTTCGATATAATTAATTGGTGGGAGGTACACAAATGCGAAATGCCGCTGCTGCATAAACTCAGTCGTAGAGTAATAGCCACTCCTTCAACTAGCGCATCGTCAGAAAGAGTTTTTTCTTCTGCTGGAAATGTTATTTCTGACAAAAGATGCCACCTTTTGTCAAATGATGATGCCTTTAATCAGTTGATATTTTTGCACTATAATATGCAGTTAGGAAACCAATAAAATTAACAAACATTGTTTTTTCTTTGATACTTTCATTACAGCAGTTATGCCATGCACTTGTTTTTCAAATCAAGCACTTGTTATTTGAATCGAGCACTTGATAGTGTGAATTACTCACTCAACCGACAATGTTTTTTCAATGCTATCGCACATTATGTTTGGAAATAAATGAGTGTGAGTGTGTGCAGATGTGAAAAGAAAGCGAGTGACTTAAAATGTAATTTGAGTGTATCCATGCAGCTCTCTGGTTTGTATATCTACCGAATAAAAATAAGTTAATTAGCACCTGCAGCTATTTGGTAAATGGAGGATGACTCGAGCTCTCCAATACAAATAAATGAAGATTTGAATGAAAAAAGTGATGAGCTGCAACAGGTAAACGTGCATTCACACAAAGAAAATTAGCACCCTATAGAGCGATGGGGGCCAGAAAAAATTCCAATTATGAGGTGCCAAAAATGACAGTGAATAATAATATCAACAACAAAAAGGGCAACAACAAATATTTAAGGTGTTTTTTTGAAATGGCGGATAGCGATGGCGACAAGTTGTATAAACTTAACTAAAATTGATACGTGTAAATACAAAACCAAATAAACTTTTTCAATAAAACATATTTATGTATGTCAACAGCCTACGACAACTATACAGATACATATGCATACATATGTATACTATGTACATGCATAGGTAATGTATAGGTATTGTTTACTTTGAATAAACTTCATCTTTTAACACACAACTGTTAAACAGCTTAAAATCAGTTAGAAATGTGTTTATTCTTAAATACATATAAATTTATTAATTTTCCTATGCATTAAAAAGACATTAGCTAAAAATCAAATTTACAACGGAAGGACAGACTGTTATAAGTGAGTTGACATGTGACGTCTGTGTGTACTTTTTTTATATTCCGAGAAAAGCGTTTCCGAAACTGATCTCAAAATTCGTGGTTAAGTATTTTTAGTTTATTTGTCCACTCAAATATTTGTAAACTTATCCATCTTGTTTGCACAATTGACTGCATTAAATTGTTTGCAGTTGAATTTTACGCAACACTAACTTTTGCGCAAATAACTTATTTCATCAGAACAGGTAACTACAGTAATACCATGTTTTGACCGACATCGAAAACATGTTTTCGTTGCTAAAACTGGTTTTCGACTTAAAACATGTGTTTTCGTCCATGTAAAATCTGTCAAACGAAAACCAGTTTTCGCTGGAAACTACTTGAAAACTCACGTTCCACTCATTCTAATCGCTGTCTTCACTAGTTTTTTTCTATTATTTATCGAAGTGGAAGTCATATTTTACGATCTTTAATACGCCATTTCGGATTTATTGTTAATTGGCTGGCAAAAGTAAAATAAGAATGCAAGTAAGAGGTTGCTAATGAAAAGAAAATGAGGGAAAAGCATTTTGGTTTTGTTTTTGTGTAGCAAAACTGTAATCAGAGGATGTAAGAAATGTCAACGAAAACACTAACAGCCGGTGTGAACAGCCTTCAGCCCACAATCCCAAAACACGTTTCCAAAGTGTTTCCATTGTCGGTCAGAACATGGTATTACACCCAGCCAGTTTACATCAGTAATTAAGTTCCCGTTTTCGCATTGAAAATCATGTAAAAATATCTATTGAAAGTTGTCGCCCACCTTTGTATGTAAAAAGTTCGATTGAACTTAAGCAAATTGTAAAAAGGTTAAAGCTTAAAAAATAAGATTATAGAATAACAACTATTAGATATGCGTATTAATAGTTGTCCGCTCTACCGAGGTCTTACTGTATACATTTTATAGTACTATATGCAGAAGCTTACCCGACACTCTCGACTCGCTACGCCATACAAATAAATAATGCGGTTGTTCACATTTGCCTGGTTATCAGGTTATATGGTTATGTGGTTATATTTTTGTTTCAGTTTACAACAATAAAATACACTACAGAATAATAGTTTTTAACCAGATAACCTGATAGCAAGGCAAGTGTGGACAACCCTATATTTTTGCAATAAACGATGGTCATAATTGACAAAATGAAGTAAAATAGGGGTTTTTTCAGGCTTGCTCGATGAAAACCTCCAACAATTAAAGCCTCATAATCGATTTGTATACATACATAATTTTAAAAGCCTATAAAACTTCATTCCTAAAAAAAAATATTTGATTTTTAAAATCGGATAAAAAATAGTCAAGTAATGTATAGAACGTGCATCAACTACTAAAATTCCTTAAATAAAAAAAGGATGATTCAGGGATTATAAAAAATATATTTGTTAGTGTTACTGACGGTGCCAGCCAGAAAAACCAATGATATTTTAATCTGAGTAGCACTTTTCTCAACTCCAGCGATACCTGTCAGGATAATTTTTAGAAAAAAGTATTTCTATTTAGTTGGATGATACATCGCACACCGTCTTCAAGAGAGACACAATACAAAATTTTGAATTTTTGAAATTATGCGCTAAAAATGTACACAGAGCTTCTTTTACCTTTCATCAACAGCTGGAGCAAATTTTTGTTATAATTTGTTAAAAAAAAACCTAAGGTAAATTCTCCTTCTTACGGTTTTTGAAGATATCTCGGCTCCAGCGACTCCTATAGAATAAATTCGTAAATAAAATATTTATTTTTACATAACTGATCCATGTTCGGGATTTGAATCAAATCGGACTGTAAATTCGTTTATTCGGGATATCTCGACTCTAGCGCCACGTGTCTGGGCCAATCTTCGAACAAAATATTCCCTTTTAAGGGAGTAATATATAATTTACATATATTTCGGCTCCAGCGCCACCTACCGGACATTTTTTTGACATAAGTTTATGTAGGAAGTAAATGCTATTTCTAATAAAGACCCTTACCACAAACCCACAGGCCCGGAGTGGACGAACCTACACATTGTTATTATTGCAAGAACATAGAAGTATGTAGATGAAAATGTGAGACACCTTCTGTGTCACTTTTAGACTTTAAACAGAAAAGGTTACGCTTGAGAAACCATTTTTACAAAATTAAACTCGTCCGACATCAAAACAAATACATATAATGACATTTTAATGATCTTGTGTTGGCTTTGTATTTTAGTAATTTTATCATATGAAGCAACAACAACAATCAAATGTTGCGAAAGTAGAAAATGACTCTTTTATGTCGGCAAAACTTACATTTACCAACAATAATTTAACTGACATTAGCGGTAATTGATAAATAATATTCGTTGTACTTTGCAACTGCGGTTGGTTAAATCAACACAAGTTTTTTTTTCGAAATACTTAACTATGAATGCCCATAGTATTCGAACAAATCTACATTCATACTTATATACAGGTATGTATGAAGCCCATTGTGTGTCATTTTGACAACAAAAAATCAGCCAATTGAAACGGACAGGACAGGTGGCGGTGGCAATGATGTTGCCAGTTAGTGCTGATGTTGATACGACAGTGGTGATGGAGGTGCTGGTGGCGAATAACATAGATTAAGTGATTTTAGAATTATAAGGCACTTGGGTAACCTTTAAATTTCTTCAAAGTTGAAACCTCGAGAGGTAATTTATTATAAAGTGTTCGCACTCAAACCACTTGCCATCGAAAAGACTCTACACTCACATCTGGTGTCATTTTTCAATTCATCCGTTTCCGTTGGTATCAGCTTGAGAAGCTATATACAACTAGCTGCCAACATAACCAGCGCCGGAACCAGATAGAGTTGGCACAAACACTCCCATCAGTTCACTTCCATTTCTAGCCGAGTATGCTCGAATATATGTGCATACTTATGGACATACTAACATCAACTACCTCCCTTCTGCCTTCATTGCTTACACCATTTTTGATTTGTATACAAATAAACTGTCGTCGAGTGATTGCTTTGAGTTGATGAATTCACAAAAGAATTTCCATTAAAACGCTTCTGAGGCATATCTCTATGTACGTGTACACATTTATGTAAGTAATTGTTTGTATGTATTTATTATTTGTTTACAAAACATTTGTGCGCTTTTTCATTATACTTGGGATGTTGCTGACGTATTGTGCTCTGCACTAATTCTTTGAATGCTTTGAATGTATGTATGTACGTACATACGTTAATGAAAGGCAAGAAGACTTGATGGGGAAATTAGTGTTGTGAAAAGTGGGTCGTCATAGGTCAGTTATTGCGACAGGAAACACCAACAAGTGTAGAATGCATGCGCTAGTTATTTGTATGTACAATAACCTAAACAAAAAATTCGATTTTAATTTTTTTTGCCGAACATGGAGACAATATTTTTCGTTCCAAATTTTGATTGACCTAAGTACCCGATCATAGTGCTTACACAGCCTATCTCAGTTCCTACCACCAGAATGTACCATCCTTATGGCAGTAAATTAAAGCTTGCCTAAAACCATTAAGCTTTTGCTAAGGAAGTGTTTTGAATACTCTACATCAGCGGTCGGCATTTTAACACATTCAATCGATGCAATAAGTGTGGCTGGGTGCGGGGGAGCGGCTACAGGACTGATGAATCGGTAGCTAGCTGGTAAATTCAGCGATTACTTTTACAAGGCAATGTCCTAGGCGGTAGTCACCATCGGCTCTCTCTGCACTATCGGGAGTTACTAAAGTAGCCACTTGCGTGATTTATGGGCGCCCTATGTCGTAGTTTTTCGCTATCTGGTTCGACTCTGCACTACCATGTGCACTACCACGGGTTAATAGAGTAGCTACTTACCTAGGAGTTGGTGCAGTAGCGGTTCAAAAGTAGAGTAAGCACCCTCAAGTACTGCTGGAGTAAATCGCTACTTTTGAACCGCTACTGTACCGACTCCTAGGTAAGTTTTGTCGGATCGCTAGGGTCGCGTGAGAGTGTTGAGCGCTGACAAAAATGCTGCATCGATTTTTCACTAAAAAATTTTTTTTTAGTGGCGAATCCATTTAGAATCTTTAGAGGTGCCAACGCGAAGTTGGTGCGTGGCGCTCGCTCACTTTGCATCACAATACGACACATAGGCCTAGCGGAATCTAAGAGAAAACTTGTGCAACCAATTTTCACGGCGGAAGGTTGTCGGATGACGTCGCTCTACCGATCTAATCTGACATTATTAAATTGGTTTATTTACGAAATTCCGATTGAAGAGATCTGCCTTCAAATGGCACTGCCGAAAGATGCTCAGATCGGAAATTATACTTTCAAATAAAGTTGCGAAAATGCTCTTCATATTTTTAGAATGATGCATAGACGTTTCCAGAACAAATTCTTGGAAGAGATTTCTAGCTTGGGGCTAATTAAAAATTAAATTAAGGTTTAGGATAGATAAGACTGGCTAGTTGCTCAGTTTCTGCGTAGAGGCCATTCAAGTTCATAGCATTACTAAAGAAGGTGGGTAGGTAGGTAGGAATAGTATAGATAGAAGACTCATTATGTTACCACAGCCGGACACTATTCAAATACTTCCCTTGTTAAATCATATTAGGTCATTGATGAATCTCATCAGGCACATTGTGTTGGTGTTTGAAACTTCACTAAGGTCAGCCAAGAACGATCATCCCAGATGTCGCAGCCTACTTCTAAACAGGAGATCTAAGACCATTTCCTCCTCTTCGTAGTTCTTACAGCTTCTGCAGGATCTTCGGAAAGGCACACCGCACCTATCTGCACGTTTTCCTATTATACAATGCCCGGTTAATGCCATTTCTTCCGATTCCGATCCCATTTAGGCCACGTTTGCGTGAGAATTCCAGCTTGTTTGTATGAAAATTGCCGAAGTAGCAGCTTGCAGGTGGCATATGGCATATGCGTTTTTTACTGCGAAGAATCTGCTTGGTCCTGCTTTGCCTTGCAAGGGGGTGAGGGGGTCAGCCCCGCGTAATCTTTGATTAAAACGTAAAAAGCTTAGATCTTTGATTACAGCCTGGTTTCCATTAAAAATTAAGACGTCTCTTTCTAGAATTTCAGTTCCAAACTTCTTTACAGCTTCCTAAATAGCGGAAACCTCAGCTTGGAATATGCTACAGTCGTCTGGTAACATAAGAAAACCTTTTTCAGATCAAGTTTCCGTGAGAAACCGCCTCCTGGCACCTTACCGTAGTGTTTCGAGCCAACTATATAACTATCAGGTAGAGTGTTGATCTCTTCTTTACACTTTTCCCTGCTTGGGGTTATTGTGTCAAAATTGCTTTCCGGAACCGATATCACAGCACAGTGGTCTGTACTATTCGCAATGAAGAAAAATTTATTTGATATACAAAAGTGTCCATGGTTTTCAGGTTGCCACTGGGATGTCTCTCTTAAGCGGAGATCAGCGAGCGTTAACATCTGTTTTCCTACCAAATCCACTGGCAGGAATTCTAAAATAGCATTCAGAGCATCGTTTGGCGTCGTTCTGAGCGCGACACTTATGCTGATCAGACCAGACCTTTGCACCTTGGTGAGTTGCTTGAGATTACGATCACTCCATACAGCTTTGGAACCAGGAGCAATGTTGAAAATTATCGTAGTCCTACTAGCAAACTTGAAAAGCTTATTAACCCCTTCTTCTAGCTCCTGCCAGGTTCGATAGAAAACCTACTTGGAGGAGAATAAGCCGCAGTTTTATTAGATCTGTTTCTCAAATTTAATATCTTTCTTCGTGCTATAGAGTTATGAGCTACATAAAAATTATGCTACACTTTAATAATCCCATACGACATTAATTGCCACTTCGAAATGTCTAAAAATTTCCATATAAAAAGATTCATACACATCTCTGCAGCATTATGCAACTTAAGACACCACCATCAACGCGCTACGCCAAGCCAGGCCACCCACGTGGCCGTACCAATCCATTTCACGAAGTTCAAAAGCGCCGACCGACAACAACAGATTTGCAAAATACTGAAAAGACAACGCATGGAATTTGCAAAGAATTGGGGGAACGAATATGTCACTCGACACAAATGTGCAAGATCGCCATGAAAGAATAGAGGGGCGCACGAGTAATACGCACTCAACGCACGGCAACTGCAACTCCAACGCATGCTACACATTTTAGTGGGTGATGTTGCTGCTGCCGAGCTGATATTGGTGTTTGTTGTTGGAATGTCTGCCAACTGCATTAACTCCAATAAACTTTGTGGAATTGCATCACTCGCCGGAATAGAATGTCATAAATCACCAGCATACATGCAGATGTTAAGAAATGCGAGTAGAGTGCGAGTGCGAGTGCTGTGCCACACAAAGAGAGACCACCAATAACACCAACAACGGCGAGGTAACAGCTTCAGCAACAGCTTCCACCTCGCCACCTCGCCACACCACCAGCTCATTGTTGCGCACGATCGTTTGTCAACATAATCACCCTTCGTTTGTGGCCAAGTGCTAAATCACTTCCAAGCGACAATTGTCAAGCATCAAGGCAAAATAATTAGTGACTTTGTTGATCATTTGCCTTTAAGTGGCGGCAATGGAAGTGCTTTTCATTGCAATGATCGGTGCGCAAGCAACGATAAATTCAGAATGAAGAAGAAGAAGAAGCAGCAGCAGCAGCAGCGTCTCGAACGATAACAAAGTAACATTTTAGTGTATAAAATGTTACGAGCTATAAAGTAAATCAATTGGAGTAGACGAGACGTCGGAGACAAGCGGCTATCGTGGCAAACAAAGAATTCTCATTGTGATTGATAGGCGCCAAGGCGGGCTCAAACTTTTCTGGAGACAACAACAACAACAGCATTTGCTAAAATAAAAGGCAATAAAACGTAAAGTAAACAAATGCAAATAAAACTCAAGCAAACATTCATGCGAAATACCGCAGTCAAAAAGTACAAAAAACTAAACGGAGAAAAAACAACAATACCCCACGCTAAACAGCAAACAAAAGCCGATACCCGTAAGCCGTATGCCGCCAAACGCAAGAACACCAACGAAACCGAAAGCTCAACACAACACAAGAACACAAGTATCGTCCATAGGCGCCACAGCGATTTAATTAAGTCATCAACCAGAAGGCAGACTAATTGAAGATTCTGTGCGGCGCGATCGCTGTGTGATGCGATCGATGTGAAGAACGGTCGCCGTCACCATCGACGCGACGCGACGCGACGCGCCGCAGACGGAGCCAAAGCCAAATCCAAAACAAAAGAGTTGCGTCGATTCGGGAGGTCGTCATCGGCGTCGTCGGCTTTGGTGGCCAGCAGCAGACGGATGAGCGCTCAGTCACAGCCAAAGCTACAGCGATAGCCTATAGCCGGTAGCATGGGTTTGCCTTGACTGGCGATTTATGAAAACCTCGAAAGAGGCAGATCCCGCCAGCCACTGCTACTCCACTCCACTACTTCACTACAGCAACACATGACCACCCGCCCTCCCGCTACCACCGCCGTCGGCGCTGCTTGTCGCATATTGCCTCTTGACCTACCCACATTGATCTCCATACGCAAAGCAAGCTTTATTGTTGTGACTCTTCGACTACTCTGCTCTGCTCCACCGCTAGTATCAATAACTTCAACGGTTGGCTGCTTTTGCTGCAGATTTCTTGTCTCATTTTTTGTTTGTTTAGACTCAATTCCATACACTTAACAGCGCAGACCACACGCCGACACATGCACATGCGCGCCAGCTGGTTTGCCCAAGCGTTCGGTTTAGTCAGTTGGTCTGGAGTTGGCGGTGTGTTGGTCGAGGAAAACGTAGTCGCCGCAGAAGGTACGATTGCCACCAAACTTAATATAACTCTGATGGAAAGAAATCGCCGCCAGAGGAGTAGGTATCGCACTGATCTACACTGCCACTGCTCTTCTTCTTGGAGCGTATCTACTGTGTCTGCTACGGTTGTTGGTGTTGTTGCTGCGCAGATGACTCATGCATTGTGTGATGTGGAAGATACTTGAATTTAATTGTTAAAATGTTTGGTCATTTCGATTTTTGCAATCACCTACACCGTTTTCAAAGTTTGAAAGTTCGCGGGATTCCCTCACTAGGCTTTTGAACGAGAAATCCAAGATATGGATTGGATGACATTGACTGTCCTATGAGTTAGTATGTATATTTCTATTACAAATTAAAGCCGTTTTTCTAGCTTCTTCTCATAGACGCAGCGCAATGCCAAATCGCACCCTCTCTTTAAAGTGCAGTATTTTGTATTTTTGTATTTATGAATTCTACAGCTTTTTGATGTGTACGCTGAATACCATAATCATCTGGTTGACTCCTCCAGACAAGCTCTGAACGCTGAATGAGATTGAGGCCGGCGGAAGGCTTTTAAATACTTCTGCAAATCGGAAGAACATATAGACGGATAACCTACGGGATTAGTATGGAACAAAAGGGAAAGAATATGGTTCCGACCAGGATTAACATCTGGTTGTCCGGTTAATATCCGCTATAAGTTTTATCCGGTTCATATCTGGCTAATATCCGTTATTTTTGCTATCCGAATATCCGGTTAATACACGTTCATTTTATTAAGCGTATATTCGGATTTTTTAATTCGTATATGTATATGGATTCGTATATGTATTAAAAAAAAACGCGGACAGAACCCCAGATGGATAGAGCGTTTGGAGCTTAAACCTGCAGAGCCGGATCCACGATCTAAGAAGTCATTACTATTTCGGCGGTTGCTAGGCCAGGCAAACTCCGTAAAAAAACTATTCACAATGCAATTTTGGCAACTGTCTTTCAACTCACCACGGCCTTTCGTAAGACAATTGTCAATTGTGGCAGCTATCGTTTTTCGAATGACTAATTGAAAGATCCGCTAACGAGGAGGTCGCAAGCCATAAGTTTTCTAAAAATTAAATGAAGCAATCAAAACCAAAAATTAAAAGAGAATTCACTTTTCAAAAGGAGAAAAACTATAATAATAAAAAGATATAGGAAAATAAAAGTTTTAAAAATAAGTTTTTTAAATTAAATGAAGTAACAATAATCTAACAAATAAAAAAAAAAAGGAGAAAAAATTCAATGAAAGCAAGAAAAAATAAGAATATAAAATATGTAAGTATCGAAAAATCAAATGAAAGTAAAAACATATATTTTATATATTTTGGAACGAGCTTCCGTCATCCCTTGTCAGAAAAATCAACCAACGCTAACAAAAAAAAGTTTTTTTTTACAATAAAATTTTAAAATTAAAGAAAATTTAATTTATTAAAGGCAAAAATTTAACTAAGAAACAAGAAAAAAATAACTGTTTTTAAAAATTAAATTTAAAAAAAAGAGAAAAGAGAAAATAAGTATTAAAAATTTAATTTAATTAAAAATATGTTTCTATTTCCAAACAATAAAATTTAAGAATTCATAATAAAATAAGTAGCTAAAAACTAAAGGATATAAAAAAATAGTTTGCTCTTTAAAATAATAGAATCTAAAAGTTAAAAAAAAAGTAAATGAAAAAAAGAAAATAATAAAAGAAATTTCTAAATACATTTACAAAAAAAAATAACTAATATATTTTCTTTTTAACAAAAAAATCTCATAATTGAAAGAAAATTATATTAACACAAATAATTTTTAAGCAAAAAACAAAACCGTCTTCAATCCTCATATAAAAATTTAAGATCACCGTTAATTTTTTAATGATTCAATAATCAGATCTAAACTAAATTAGTATGGTACCACCTCTGAGGTCCTGTCCTTAAAAAAAAAATAATTGAAATCGGTTAAAGTTTTCCAAAGTTATGCGGTAACATACATACAAAAAAATATCTCACGAATTAATAACCACCTCCTTTTTTTTGAAGTTAGTTAAAACGAAAAAAACTCTCAATTTTGCACAAGTGCTTTCTGTCAAAAGAGCTTTACACCATGAAAGTTGCCAAGGAGCTTTTATATGTAAGACTTTCGCTCCAGAATAAGCCAAGCCTTTCAAACTACTTTATCTACTGTCTTTCAATTGTCTTACAAAAGACTTTCATCACACTAAGCCAGAATAGTCTGTTAAGCTTTTTTGTTGGTTTTGGTAGCTCAATTCAACGGGGTGATATTGTATTGGAACTAATTTTCGTTATACCTTGTCAAACGTATTTTGCAGACAATCCGCACTTTTTAACGAGTACTATTTCTTCCTGCATGTTGACTCGCTTCGACGGTTGTAGATTTATGCCGTTTAGTAGGTGGGTTAGATGTTTAACTAAAAAAAGATGGTTTCATACAAATCTTTCAGTCAACATACATACCCATTGTACAGAATATGAATTTTAATTATACATATAAGTACTCATTTTTCAGTCAAACACAAACTAGTACAGCTGCTGAAAAAACCGAAATCACACCAAAAGCAAGCTGAGCTTAATACAATAACTGCAACAAACACATGGAGAACACGCTCTCAGAAAAGTGAGCTGAATTGAACTGAATTACGCAGAACACATTGGCAGACCACCAACACACATCGAAATATGGCATTTGAATCACCAGAAACGCCAGCAACAACAATCGCTGCGCCAGCAATAGGCAGCAATCTGTAGGGTGGTCTGCACTCATACAAAAATACATACATTCACACATACATACATACGTGCGTATGTTCCCTGTGCAAGTTGTGATGCATCACCATTTGGCCGTAAATATTCCACCTGATGCTGCGAAACGTAGCATCATTTGCCGGCGCTGCTGTTGCTGCCGCAGCTCCTTACCTTGTGACTTATGCACACACTTTTCATGGTCTGCTCAAACAATTCCATTGTACTTCAGCGTTTGTTGTTGACTTTGTGTATGCGCGCGCACTTTTGGCATGTTTGCGCATTGTTGCGTGTATAATCTGGAGCATTTTTAGTGCCTCATTTAGGCCATAAAATGGCAACAAGTTATTGCGTGAAATATGCAAGCAATGCTTGACAAATACAACGCTCGTAAATGTCAAACGGAACAACGCATCTACGAGCTCCATCTACGAGTACGCATGCCAGCCAACTCCATTCCCATATCCCGTTTTGTTAGCAAAGTAACAACGTACAAAAATAATAAAATGCGTAAAATTAGATATGGGCACTCCAATGGGAATAACCAGTGTCAATATCAGCAATAACAACTGCAACAACACCATTACGATCTGTGTATAAGGATAGCAGTACACCAATCAGTATTGTACTAATGGCTAACATATGTTAATGAAATTGCCCCAATTATATGCCTTTTTTATGGGCTAGTACCACTTTAGATATACAAACATACATATCTTAATGGCAGCGCCTAGATTTGACTTTCGTTTTGGCGCATGTGCGGTTTGCTCTATTAGGGTGGGTCGATATGAGTTTGATATTTTGCACTCCAATATGCCCACGCTTAGAAACTGGACACAGAGTAGGGGACTCTGAATAAGCTCCGATAAAACTGAAGTAATTATTTTTAAAAGGAAACTTAGGCACCCTACTGCCTCGCTGCTAATTTTCAAGGGTGTGGATATTCATTTGAAGGATAATGCTAAAAATCTAGGACTCATATTAGACAGGTATCTTACGTGGAAACATATGCTTCTATACTTCATACTCTGGGTAGTTATAACTCAGAAATCGAATACTCTTCCCCTAAACCCTCCTGCGATAGGCTCTTCAAAGCGAACATCTTGACAAGAAGAGAGTGGAAAACACCAGGTCCAGGGGAAAGGGCAAATGAAATTAATAAACGAATGGATCCATGCTAGAAAATAGTGCTGGCAATGGAGTTTTCTCTAAGGAATTAAGACCGGAAGATATTTATATGAATTGGAATACCCGTGGCAAACTGCAAATTAAGGACAAGAAACTACATTACTCAAGAGGCCAATAGATCATGGCTAGATGAGGGCACTTGTACCATAGCTAGCATATATAAGTGTCCTAGTAGTCTGTAGAAAGAAGCTGGTACCCCCAAGGCATTGGTCCATCGGCTAAAGCGGGCCCTTTGTCACTAGTCGCGGAGCTCGTTACAGTCGTCGTGCCTGTACCTAGTTCCTAATGCAAAATAATAGTATCCACTGGTCAACCAAACTCCCCTGTTGCAGAGCAGCCATCTTGTGTGGAGTGATATGTTTCAGTGGGCTAATCACGCGGTGTCTAGTGAGTTTATTTTATCGGTGCCTTAACCTCACTGAATTTCACTACTTGGATGAGCTCCAGAACATCTTCGGGTTTATAGGTTCTTGTGGGATACATGCCGTAGACCGGGTCTGCATGGATACTAGGGGCGAGCTGGGGTACAGCCCATCCAACGTAAATTCTTTAAAAGATCTCACTGACCTCTCTTCGGCACGAGCGGAGACTTTCCTCACACATACACCCGGCAGAGGACACCAAGGATAGGACTCCTTTTGTCCGCCTGCTGGTTTAACACCGGGTGTTCCCTGCCCACTTCTATTAGGACTAGTCTCTAGCGATACCATTAAAGGTCTTTAGAGCACGTAGATTATTAGAAAGTCCGCGAAAATAGGGGAACTGCAGTAAATTGTCACAGTTTACTTAACCTGATGGCAGAGGTGTTTACTCTTAATCTGATAAAGCGTACGGAATACATAGGTAAACCAGAATACCAGAGGATTTGAAAAGATCGAATGAGATACGTATATCCTTTGCTATGAGTCTGCTGATAGGTCATCGAGTACCTTGTAATGACTTCTTCCAGAGCTGCAAAACCGATATATGGTCTGATTCCTCAAAGTTCTTGCGTACGTTGCGAATGTCCCGCACTTTGGACTGAGGTGACTGAGGTTAATTGGTACTGAACGTGGGCGATATAGTGGAGATGAAGGTAAGACGATGGCCCAAATTTGTCAACTTCATATATTGGTTTCTATGGGAGGGGTT
The DNA here is from genome assembly GCF_013731165.1 of Rhagoletis pomonella. Classification (NCBI taxonomy): domain Eukaryota; kingdom Metazoa; phylum Arthropoda; class Insecta; order Diptera; family Tephritidae; genus Rhagoletis; species Rhagoletis pomonella. The sequence continues at coordinate 58,057,566 of NW_023458561.1, read as the reverse complement.
TGTATCGATCCTCACTGGTAGCACAAATAGCCCGATTAATAGACAAAGATGCTGTGTAGCATTTAGTAGCTACTTTGGCGTTCTAGTCAATTTATATACTACCCACCATGGCCGTAATAAAGATTACAAGAAATAAACTGGGAACATTGAGATATCTTATAGCAGATATTTTTATAAACGAGCGCACTTGTGCACAAGGGTATTATAACTTTGTTCACATAACGGTTGTTTGTAACAGGCAAAACGAATCGAGATAGATATAGACAAATGTATACATAAATGATGAGAATGAAAAGAGAAATCGATTAAGCGGTGACTGTCTGTCCGTCCGTCCGTCCGTCTGTGCACACGATAACTCGGGTAAAAATTGAGATATCTTAACGAAACTTGGTACGTGGACTTCTTCTGAGCGTAGGACGGACGGTATTGAAAATGGGAGAAATCGGACAATAACCACGCCTACCTCCCATATAACGGTAAATTTTAGAAATGCGAAAACTGCGATATTTTAGTAACTACTGAAGATAATTCACTCAAAATTGATATTTACAATGAGTTTTAGACGAAATATAAGAATATTATAAAGTTTTGGCAAATGGGCGTAGCCACGCCCACTTATGGTTACATGTGTATATCTTGGTAACCGCTGCACCAATTTCTTCCAAACTAGGCACAGTTGTTGGCCCTGGTACAGGATACCAAATGGCCGAAAATTTTTAAAATCGGATAATAACCACGCCCACATCCCATATAACGGTAATTTAGAAAAATACGAAATCTTCGATAAAGCAGTAAATATTAAAGCTAATTTATTCAAAATTGATGTTTGGAACAATTCTTTACTAGGAAATACGTTTATGATAAAATTTTGGAAAATGGGCGTGGCACCGCCCACTTATGATCACATATATGCATCTCGGTAACCGTTCTACCAATTTGTACCAAACTCGGTATGGCTATTGTGCTTGCCACATAGAAGCAAAACGTTGAAACTTATTGAAATCGAACTAAAATTACGGCCGCTTTTCATATAACAGTAAATTTCAGATATGCATGAAACTTCAATATTTCGAAATTTAAGGACGCTAATTTACTCAAAATGGATACACCTCGGTTTACCATGTAGCGGTAGCTTTCGGAAAGGTGAAAAACATATATTTAATACTTGCGCCGGGTATTTAATGTTCGGCTCCGCCCGAACTTAGACTTTCTTACTTGTTTTTGTTTGTTTTCCTTAAGGGGTTATATTGCTTACTGTAGGCAGATCAAGAGTAACCCCACATTTTTCAGATTTTTTAATTGATGAGTATTCACAGATATGCTACTAGCAGTTGTTTTGACCATAGTTATAATCCCTTGTGTACTCAGACATTGCCAATTTTAATCGAAAGAATTTTCGCGAACAAATGTTGCGGATCTTTTAGGAGACATCAACAACAGCAAATCATCGGCAATAGCAATCAACGCGACAATATGTATTAACAGGGGAATAGTAAACTTACGTGCATACATATGAACATAAAGCATATGTACGTATGTACGTACATGTGCATGTGGCTTAAAGCGAAAAAAAACAAAACCAAAGCAGCAAACCAAAAGGCAAATAAAGCAAACTTGGCCACAGGAATGGGGGGAGATTTTTAAAATCTAAAAGAGAGGCAAACCAAACGCTTGGGTGGTCTTGCTGTCAAAATGTGTGGTCTTTATTAATAAAAGCGCTTGACAGAAACGGCAACAACAAAAACAACCATAAAGGCAAGAACAGCAAGGGCGAATGATGGCAAAAAAAAAACACAGAGCAACAGCCTGATCAGCAACAGCAGGGACGAGAATGACGGCGACGACGAGGACGGCGACAGCAGAAAAGGAAATAGCAACAAAGGCATATGGGGGACTACTACAAAAGCAACAACAATAACAAATAAAAGCAACAACCATATTGGCAATAAGTACATCTTGAGCAACAGTTGCCTTCTCTCTAGCTTGTTTGTCGCGTTGTCCCTTCGCGCAGTTTGAGATAGCGGTGCACAGTGGTGCAAATGCGAATTTTACTATTGCAAAAAGTCTACAGCCTACAATTCTTGATAGATTTTAGATTTTTTCTTTGCGAAAGAATAACATAGTTAAGAGGTTTTTTTAAATGTATATTGCTTTTAACCGACTTAAAAGAGGGAAAAGGTTATTAATTCATCGGCGTATTTTTTGTTTCTTTTTTATGTACAATATGTTAACGGCTAATGGTGGGTCATGTGTACCGTTTTCAATAATTATTATTTTTTTTTATGGGAAATATGGGTTTTCAGGGGTGCTTCCATTCTAATTTGGTTTAGTTCTGACCATGTGATCAATAACGGTGTTGTTAGATTTTTATATGAGCATTAAAGTCGGTTTTTTATTGCATAAAATTTAATGGTCGGTTTTTGATTAAAGAAAAAATTGATCCTTAATATGTGTAGGTAATTAATTTTGTTTTATATTTGCACAGATGAAAAAATAAGAGCTTTTTTTGCAAAAATTTTAAAAATTATGATTTGTAATCTAAAAAATATATAGCAAAGTAATTTTTGATTTTTTGTTGCTTGAAACTAACATATTTACAAAAAGTACAAAGACATTTATCAATTAACGCCTTGGAAGTAAGAAAAAATTATTCCGATGCAAAGTGCGGTCAACTTTGTTTGCAAAATAAAAACTATAAAAGCAAAATAAACAAAAAATAGTTCCTTAAGCTTCCTAAGAATTTAATTTTTTTTAACATAAAAAAGTCTTGAACACGTGAGCTTGAAAATACGAGAGCTTGTCCCATAATGATCTCGAACAAGCCTTGAAATGGTCCCTTATTAGTTCCAAATAATCCCAATCTAGGCACAAATTGGTCTAAAATAGTCCCAAAATGACCCTGAACTAGTCCCGGAATGTTCCTCAAGTAGTCCTGAACTCCTCCCAAAAAAGTCCTAAAATAGTCATAAAATCGTCCGGAAATGATTCTGAACAGATCCCGAAGCGGCCCCGAAATCATCTTCGTGAACTAGGCCCGAAGTTTCCCTAAAGTGTTCCAATAATTTTCCTTTGTACACGCGAGAAGTAATTACAAATTTTATGCTGGGTTGACGCATATTTTACCCATACCGAGAGCTAAGATGTTTACACGTCAAAAAAGTGAAAATCCGTCAAGCATGGTAAGCTGTAGAGTAGCCTAGCTTATGGCTGCTGTAGACTTTTTTGAACTTGAAATTTCGCAATTGCACCACTGTGCGGCGTCGTGGTTAGTCTAAGGCGGATGTGGAGGCGGGCGGCAACGTCGGTAGCGTCAGTTGACGGCGAAGCAGCGGATGTGCCAAGCTGAGTTGAGTTGAGCAGCGCTGTTGGTAGTTGCCACATGAGCAGCAACAACAACAATAACAACAACAATGCATGTGTGTGTTTATATGCATGTCAACTGTTGCTGCAACATATGTTTGTTGCTTGATATGTAGATACATGTTGATAGTGATTTTCAGTACCTACTGCCGGCTGCCTCCTCCTTTTTGGCGTGGTTGCCCTTTTCGTTGTTTTTGTTGTTGCCGCTGCTCATGCTTATCGACAGCAAGTGGTAGCCCCATTTTTTGTTGCTTTATTGCCCTGCTGCCGCTGCTTGCTGCAATTTCGGCGCAAGCGAAAAGCGGACGATTGTTCTTTGATTTTTTGCCGCGCTGAGCCGTAACGGTGGCAACAACAACAAGAGCAATTGTTGCGGGAGCTGCAAATTAAACGAGCGCACAAAATGTTCGCATTTAACACAACTCAGTCACTCAATTGACTCTCGACTGTTTTTGTTTTTTTTTTTTTGGTTGGCTTGCTTGCGATCATTGCCTTTGCTCTGATTGTTGTTGTTGTTGTTTTTTGCTAGATATATATGTATTGCTGTCGATTCGCTTTCGTTGCACTTGCGCGGGCTTGAATTGAATTCACTTAATTTCTGTTTGTTTTGCTGATGATGTGTTTGGCTGTTGCCGTCTGCCACACTGCTGGGTTTGCTTATATTTATGTATTGTTCTTGCTCATGTTGCAAATGTTGCACATGTTGTTGTTGTTGTTGCCAGTACGTATCACACCGCCTGACTGCTGTTGATCATCAACGCTCGCATTAAGCTTTATTTCAGTCGAAATTAGTTCGCTAATGAACTCATCAAGATCATTTTTGCCAGTCGCTTGCATGTTGTTGTTGTTGTTGCTATCTTTCGCATTGCTGTTGTTAATGTGTTGTTTGTTCTACTTGGCGTTTATTATTTTTTCATTTTATTGCTTGCCAGTTTATTTTATGCTTTCTTAGTTACGCCTGAGTGTTTATTTCAAATTGCAGACTTCTCGCGTCCCCTCTTGTTGTTGTTGTTGGGGTTATTATTGTTGTTGTCAGGTTTTTAAACTTTAGTTGCTGCCATAAGTTACCGTGATTCTTCGCTTGATAAATTCCACGCCAAGATCCCTGTGATCTGGGAGTGTCACTTAACTTAGTACCTACTCGTATTTGTGGCTTGAAGTGAGTTGAGAAGAGCTGTGCAGAAATGAGCTGAGCTGAGTCGAGTCGAGTTGCTGAATCATTTGTGTGTTCATTAAATGTCATTTAAGGTGCAGTTTTAGACATTTTTAAAATTAATTGCTATAAATGGCAAGTGTCATAAATTTTAAGCGGCTGTGGGGACATAAACATACATACACACATATGTACATACGAAAATGTATTATAGGCATTGTGTGCGATGGTGATGATGAAATGAAAGCAGAATTTGTTATACAGGCTCGATTTGAGCTTACACTTTGTTTAAATTTTTCAATTGTAGAAACAATTGCCGATCTAAGTTTTGCGGTTACCGCTGCGTTCAGAAATGTTGGCAAATACAGCTTACTTAAGATACCTATAAGGAATAGTTTAAGGGAGAGCGGAATGATATTGAGAGAGAGACAATACGTTTAGGTTGGTTTCAGGATTTTTTTCTGACAGGGATTTTGAACATCGATACTTTCATACTGGCCACAGGAATTCTTTTATAACTCGAGGGTACCATCGAAACAGACTTTATTTTAAGTGAAGTCACTGGAGATAATAATCGGGTATGTATTCCTCTACAACGACATACATGCATAGACTTCAATCATATTGAGAACTGCATAGGGTAGTCTAGGGCAGTCTATAATATATAATCTATAACTGCAGTTAGAGTTAACCAAACATTGAGAAACTGGCCCTTAATGGCCACTAAGCTCTGTATGTACCTATAGAAAGCAGCAGAGACTGCGGGTATAATTGGCTTTTGATCTTTTACGAATTTATTCCTAACATTTTGGCAACTGCCTACTCCCACAAAGGGATCGATGTTGCCATGAGTACGATATTTGCATGACTGCAATCAGCCGACTCATCCATCATAAGGCGTTGAAGTGCGCTGCGCGAGAGTTCTATGCCAACCATTTACGTACACTTCGAGGAACTTTCGTCCCCTTCGTTGTCCACCACCACCGATCTTTGTCCACAAGCTCAGCCACAGAAACAGAAGATACATATATGTTCGTGTATATACGCAAAAGCATAAAGACAGATTTGTTACGCTAGGCTACAACTGTATGTACGAACACATTTTATTTTTTTTACGAACTTTGCTGCTGCTGTTGTTGTGGACCCACAACAGCGCGGCTATGTTGTTGCATTTTGCCTGCACTAATTAACTCATTAACATTTGGTTTTTGAATTACTGACTTGGTGTTGCTTGAAATTTTTGTTTTTGCTTTCTCATTTTTTATTTTGTTTTTTTTTTTTGCCGACTGCACAGTCTGTTTTGTGTTGTAGCAATGCTTTTCGATCTTGTCGTTGTTTTGTAGTTTTTGTAGTTTTTGTTTTTTTGTTTTTGGTTTCTTGCCACTTGTGCATGCAACAACTTATCGCAAAAGTTGTCGCATATTTTGCTGTTTTGCCAACCGTACGTATCTACACACATGTTGTCGTCAATTGCTCGTTTTGTTATTATTGCTGTTGTATGCAGCTCATTGATTTTATATTCACTCGAAAGGCGACGGTTTTTTTTGTTTCGTGCCTCTTTGTTTTTACTGCTGTTGGTGTTCTTCATGTGGCTGCTGTGGTTGTTGCTACATGGTGATACGCATCTGTCGCATGCTTCGATAAGTTTTTGCACTTGCAAGTGGCGGCTGCCGACAGCGGTTTGAAAAAGTGCCCGTAGTAACAGCGGCGGCCTGCGCTTTGGCATTGCAGTAGCGCCTGCTGTGGCAATAAAAGTTGCATCAACACTTGTACTTACATACACACATACACACGTACATATAACACTGATGTCAGACGTTCATCAATGTGGTGCAGTGGCACACACATTCACATGGCTTTGCATGGAGTCCACATGGGTGCCCATAGTTTTGATGCCGACACCAGCCTACACTGAGTCGCCAGCTACCGACAAAGGTTACAGCAAATAGCAACAGCTGACTGGGATTGCTGTTGTTTGTGGCAAGACGAATTTTTTTCTTCATTTCTTTTGCGTAGTTTTTTATGTAACAGAATACTATTTGGTCTGGTCTTGGTGTATTATTTACATGCCCTAGACTTGTGCTGATTTCGTTTGACCAGAGGTATCGAAAAGTGACAGTTCGACTACGCAGAGGTAAGCGTACCTAAGGTGTTCTAGAACTTCAAACAAAAAGCAAATGAGTATGAATACACAATATTTATATTTAGTATGAATGCAAGGGTGAATGAATGTGAATTAGGATACGAATATTAATAACTCTATAATATGAGTACGATTATGAATTTGAATATGAGTATGAATGTAAATATGTGTATTGAAATGAGTACGAATATGAATACAGGTATGAATATGTATCTTCATGAATATAAATAAGTATGAGTATGAATATCAGTATGAATATAATAGTGAATATGAGTGTGAGTGGGAGTACGAATGTATGTGGGGTATTTTAGTATGATTATAAATATGAATACAAGCACAAATATATGTGTGTATATGAATACGAGTATGAGTATGAATATGAATGTAAATATGAGTATTAGTATGAGTATGAATATAAAAACAAGTATGAATATGTATGTACGTAAGTTAGAGTATGAATTTGAACACTAGTATGAATATGAGTGTGAACATGGGCACAAGTGTGGTGTATTTTCATATGAGTACAAATATGAAGTAAATATGTGTGTATTGGAATATAAGTAAGAATATGTGTACGAATATGAGTATGAGTATGAATATGAGTATGACTAAGAATATGAATATGAGTATGAGTAATATGTATCTATATGAATATAGGTATGAGTATGAATATGAAAATATCAATAACAATATGAAAATGAATATAAATTTTAATATGAATATGAATATTACTATCAGTATCTATGAGTATGAGTATGAGTACGAATATGAGTATGAGTATAAATATGAATATAAATATAAACTTAAGTAGGAATTTTAATATGAATATAGACATGAATATCAATATAATGTGACTATGAATATGAATGTGAATTTGAATATGAATGCTAATGCCACGAATAGTAGGTATGAATATTGGCATAAGTATGAGTATGAATGCGAATAACAACATAAGTAAGAATAGGAGTTTTCAGAAAATGATTTGTCATTTTTCGATTTTTAATAATTCATTTCCGCCAAGCCTTAACTGCAGTTATGAAAAAGGAGATTACAACTGGAAGTGCAATTATCCCCTAATGTCATAATAAGTATAAGCAAATGAAGGTAAAAAGTAGTAAATTATGCCGATCACCCCATGTTAAAATTCTTGGAACTTCTCTGGGCGGTTAAGTTGTTGGTGATGATGGGCTACACGACTTTTTTATAGATTCTTCGTAATTTTTCGGTAATTTTTAGGTTAAAAAATAAGTGTAAGTATGTATAAATTAAAAAACAAAAAATAAAAAGAAAATTTTAATTTGTCCTCTATTTACAAAATCTTAATGATGGATGAAAAACTGTTGGAAATCTTTATTCCGACATGTTTTTTGAGAAGGTCTGCCAAAATTAAAAAAAAAAAATGTTATTAAGTGTTAAGTATAAGCGCAAAATGGGCTATCGACTTAAAAAATAGTACGACCAAAAATTTGTTTAGCGAAATGTAGCAACGTAGACCGCGTGTCAATATTATCTAACCTCTCAATGCACACTTTTTCCGGCCACTTCCCTACCTCATGACATATTCGTGGCACTAATTTACTTAGCTAATAATCTCCCCCAAATCTGCTAAGTACTTATGTACTATACACAACCACTTAACCAACCACACATAAGTATAACGCAAACACAGAGACATCAACAACAATCCAGTAAAATTTCATTCATGACAAATTTTTCTTGGCAATCATAATATGGCTTGAACACACACGCAAACAACCAGCTTAAAGCTACAAACCACCCTCAAAATCTAGGATCACAGCCTGAAGTTTATCTGGATAAAATGAGAAAGGTAAACAACAACATAAAAACAAGAAGATGAAAAACACAAATAAAAACAATCAACAAATGAACTGCAACAGACAGAGAACTTATAACTCTGCAAGGCGATGGGCTAAATAAATAAGTAAGTATACACGCCCACTGCGTGAAAAGCTCTTACATGAACACATATCCGGGAAGATACAAAGCCACAACATTCAGGGAGACGACGAAAAATGTACATAAATAGAGGGAGGAAAAAAATTAATAAAAGACTGCTTGAGTAGCAAACAAAAATGACAAGGTAATAAAACCATAAACTGTTTTTACACAGTTTTGGGGAGGAAAAGGTTTTTCCTATATTATACCCTCTAGGAAATTGGCCTAAATATATTAAAGCTCGATTACTTCCCAGTGGCCTTGTTATTGGTTTCCTTTTGCCTCCGTTTTCAAAAAAAAAAAAAATATAAAAAAAACGAGCTGACTAGGTGAGGGTGTCAATGAGGTCTCTCTTAATCCAAACACCGAATTATTTGCCTTACATAATTGACTACTCGTTTATGAGGTCTCCAAATTTTACATAAGAGTATTACTGTGGATAAAATTTTAAAGTATTTGCTTAGTAGTTGCTCATCTTCATAATGATCTGATTTTTAAAATATGGTAAGGCAAGTATACTATTAGTTTTTCGCTTCTACTTGCAATTAGCGGAAGGAATTATGCAGTCCGTAATCCTTCTTTATATTCCCAGAAACTTAAGGCACACACTTGAAGTTTTCTAAGAGGTAAACTACCTTAACTGCTTTCGGTACTCCCTCAATAATCCAGGTAAATAATCGCGGTAAATCTGAAAAGCGTTTTTCAGCAAAAGAAGATCCCAAGTTTGCCTCTAGAGAAAGTATTTGCTGAAGGTTTTGTGAATCTTATAGTATTTTTGGCGGACGGAATGATCTGCGGTGTAAGGACAGAATCATTTTCGAATGACCCTCAATTAGAATAAATTACTTCTCATCCAAAATAATAAATATTTTGCAGGCGACGCTTTCAACAAAGTTTTGACACACAGGCCGATTTAGAAATAACTTTTTGGGCAGCCAGGTGACAAAAAGAGCCTTGCGCTCGGGAACTGTTGCTGTTAAACCGTTAAAGCAATTTAAAAATAATACTTTGGTAATGAAACAAGCTGATGATGAAATCCGGAATGGCTCGTGCCTAGATATTGCAGTAGCAAAAAGCGTTGCTTGTTTCTCTGAACCCAGTAGATCTGTAAAAAGGTCACAAATTTCTGCATTAAATGGATTAGTTGTTGCTAAACTGTTCAAGAAACACTTGCCTAGAGTCACTGCTGTTCTCGCAGAACACTGAAATACTGACTGAGGACTGAAAATGTGCAGACTGCTAGATTCAGGCGGGATAACAATTCTCTGGTCGCAGCTACACTGTATGGGACCGAATCAATTTGTAAATGTGGGTAACTTATGTGTCGGATCTGATGAAATAGAAGGTTATCTAACTTAAATTATCATTGCCTTTCCATTCTCTAAATAGTGAATGGTAGTTTTGAAACCGAAAGCTCAAGTACTCGCCCCAACAGGAAAGGGGAAAGAGTTTACTAAACTTTATCTTCCATGTGACTATAGTATGACCCTAGAAGTAGAAGAAGAAGATTATAAGCTTTATTATTCCTACACGGTACAGAAGTATGTATACATGTATATGTATGTACTACATTTACGCGGATGAAGTATATATATGTAGGTATGTTTTATATACATGTAAGTACAATATTGTCTACGCTGATAGCCAACTTCATCGTCCTTGCTCTCGAGTGTGTCGAGTAGATAAGCTTAACTATAAACCCATTTATTGCTTGTTCAACATAAAGCTAACTCTGCTATGGACATACATACATACATACACTGAAACAAATTCACGAGAGTCTGTTTGACTCTGAAAAAAAATTAACAGACTTACACTCTATTCTGCGTTTCGTTTTCTGCACGTTTCCGGCCATTTGAATTTACCCCTCATCGCCCACGATAAAGCTTCTCTTTTTTACACACTTCGCACTTAACTATGTAGACATTCTTTTCAATCGCATATTTAAGTGTTTACCTTCTTCCGAGAAAACTTTAGCTGCATTTTGGGGGTTGCTTCCTTGGAGATTGTATATTTTCGGTAGGTATGTAGATGTGTAAATTTTTATAGATTTTTTTCCTCACACATATTTTATCTTATGCTTCCAACAACAACACCAAGTTACTGGCTGTGGTTTGAGTGCGATAAGCCAGGAAATAACATCAACCAGTTGTTGCAACGTGCGTTTATTGAATTTTAAATATGTTATTTGTTATGCGATAAGCTTGTGGCAAGCAAGTGACTTATGTAGTTATATAATTTGCTGTGGAGATTACGGAATTACATGGCATGCTTTGGGTATTACAATGGCAATAAATGTCAGGCACACTCACAATCGTGTGGGTGGGGGACGAAAATTCGAAAGGGAGGGGGTTGAGAGTTTGCGAAAGTTCATGAGAAAATAAGTGCGTAGAGTGGGATGAAAAGACTGCTATGGAAAGTGTGTGGCATGTAAAGGGTTAAGACGTTTTTTTGATTGATTTTTATGGTGAGATGATACTGAGAGCTTTAAGGGATCTAGAAAAATGGAAAGTCTTGCAAAAATTTAAATCCGAAAGGCTGCGAATGAAATTCAAAGAAAGTCCTGAGGAAAAACCAAAAAAGTCACGAAAAAGTCCGGAAGAGTACGAAGCATTTATTATCAAGAAATCATTTCATTTCAATTGGTTCTTGGTTTTAAAAATTATTTTTTCCCTTTCACTGAATTGTTTGGGAGTTTACACAGCAAACCGGACAAAAAGTAAAGCAATCAATAGAACTTCCTATAAGCTAGTTATTTGCCAAGCAGACGTCTACGGTTCTATTGGAACGCATATTAAATAGTACGAACAGATGTGTGTGCTCTCACAGTCCCATGCCAGGCAATCAATGAAAGCACCATCAATTGCATGCCAGTCAATTCTATTCAATGCATACATATATATGTACATACCAATGCAATGTACTTCTGTACAATTGCAACTGCAACATCTGCTCGCCAAGCGAAATAAGGCAAACACACAATGATTTGACCATATGCGTTTACAAATTTAACTGCATTCCGAAGACAACATCAATTAACCATGAAATATTGTGGCAACAAGTTGCCAACATTTTTTGCAATGTGTCACTAAAATGCAACAACAACACCAATAGTAGTAGTGGTGAGCAAGCAACGCAATAAATGGCAAGCAATTGACGTAGTGTCTATGTAAGTAAATACACTTACATACATACATACATACATGTGCATATGTTTATTAGGGCGACCCCTAAAAACGTCAATCAGGCAGGATCAACCCCTGCCAATTTGAATTCAAAACGGATTTTATCGATATTCACTCGGAAGTGAATTGCAGAATCTGCCTGAATATGTAAATCTTCTATGGGGCTCCTTTTTTTGTTCTACGTACAAAAGAAAGACATCCACGAAAATTTCTGCATTATAAAAACAACAAAACTGCGACAAAATTTTGACTTGAATTCTTATAAAGTTGACATATTTTTAGTTAAAGTCGAAAATTTTTGAAACTCTTGCGATTCAAAACGCAAAACAATTTTTTTTTTAACCCTGGTAGCGACACCTAAAATTTTGAAATTTTCGTGAATGCCTTAATTTTTTAGAAAAGCAAAATAAAGAGGTGTGCCATGATGCTGATATTTCAATGAACTCCTAGGCCCGTCGAAAGGGAGGAAGAAGTGGGGTGAATCCACCCGGGACCGGGCTTTTTAAGGGGCCTAATATATCAGAACCATAACTTTTTATTATTTTTTTTTGCTATATAATATCTCCTTTTTTATAGGCTTTTATTATAAGTATTTTCCGATTCGGGCTGATTATTTCTGACTTTATACATTAAAGAAAATGATCACATGCTTTTAAACGAATGCAATTTATGTATAGCGGCCCGTGATTTTGCAGTTCGGGGCCCGAGTTTTCTCTCGACCGCCCTGGGAACACCCTAATTTATACGCCAGTATGCCTTTGTCTATTTATGCGTGTGCAAATCAGAAATGTACACTTTAATTGTTACAATTATTTTGTAAAAGTCTCTCTACAATAAAATAACAACATTACCAACAATGCAATCATTCTAAATTAGCAACATTTTATTTCTATATATTTGGTGTGCATCTACTATGTATAAACGAGTGAAGTGTGGGCTCCGAATTACCCTGACTGATGGTGGAGGTGACCAGCTGAATTATTTTATTTTATTTATTTATTATTTTTATAAAATGGAACATTTGGAGAGGCCTGTAAAGTTGATACCAAGAACTGGCGGAGCGCTTAATAATGAGACCACCTGCCGACGAAATATTTACTTGACAGTAGCACCGGGAGGGAATGGGTACATGACCATTAGTGGGTTAAAGTTTCACATTGACTGGCTTGGCTCTAGAAACTTCCGCCGCATAAAAACATAAAGAAATATGTTTTTTTCCAAGACACTGTTCTATAGGTAGTATTGCTTTCGTACTATGACTGGATCGCAATAGCCCGGTGAATATAGTGAAATCCTCAGAAATTGCCCTAATTTTTGTTTTCGATCAGAATGAGGCTTCTAGGCTCTACACTCACATAGGCTAGAAAATTTTCCTAGTTTCGAGCTGTCATCCCTGTTTAAATTTTTCAAAGTAGAACCTGCGCTCTCTACCAAAAAGTATAGAATGTCGAGATCTTCCAATCGACTCTACGGTTCTTTCCCAAGCTCATCGCCAAAGCTTAATTCCTAGGTCTCGAAGTTTGTATTCTCTAAGAAGCGAGCACATATCTAATGGACAATTGCCTTGTAGTTTGACATACAGAGCTACTCGGATAGCGGAGTTTTGTAGAAGCTGTAAAAACTTTGAGGATGAAGAAAAAGTTCTTTATCTTCTCTGTCACCGTCCTACACTGTTTATGGGCAGATTGCGACTTCTGTGATCGCCATTTTTTGATGAATAGGGACTCTAAATGACTCAGGTGAGTTGAATCGGGGTACCACAACGACCTAATTTCTTTAGACATGGAAAATATTAATATACGTGACTCATCAGACTAATTTTTGGAAAATTTCGGAGATCTACTCAGGATTTTAGAGTACTTTTACGATTTTTTTCAAGCTTTCCAAGAATTTCATAGATTTTTTTTTAGGCATCCAGTTTAGCATGTGAACTTTGGCTTGAGTTAGCCGATCTCTGGCCGGTGTGAAAAGTTGCTTCAAGAAGACGACTTTCCTTGCAATCCTTCTCCTTTGCGACTTGGACTGCCTTCACTAAGACATGATATGGGTTTAAAATAAAACTGTTTAGATTCCTATAATGCCTTAAGAATGCTTCTAAAAAAAATTGTAAACACTCCTCCATTCAGCTCTTCAATCTGTGGACGTAGGGGCCTGTGAATAACATTACATGCCTTATGTTGTCTTACTAAATACAAGAATGTGTATCCATTTCCATCACACATATGTATGTATGTATATATGTGCATATTTATATATAGTTTCTAGCATTCTTATGGCCGTTTTCTCAAGTAGCCTGTAACTTTAAAGCTCACTTTATATTTAAAGGTTGCATTAAAGTTTATGATAGTGTCTAAAGTAAATCATTTTTTTGTCGGTTTTAAATTGATTTACAACCAGGAAACATACATACGTCAAAAACCGATAATAGAAATGCTTAACTTTAGACATAGCTTTATTTTTAATCCCACCTTTAAATATATAGTGAGCTTTCAAGTTAAAGGTTACTTCAGAAAACGGCCCTTATTAACTCATTACGTTCGCATCTTAAATTCGAAGCGACAAACAAATGCATCTGGAGCATGGACGCAATTAATATTCCACGCTCAATGCTTTGAATGGCGATCGATGATCGGTGAAATGATTGCTACCAGTAGTGGCAAAGTGTGTAGTTGAGGTACGAGTAGCTGGCTGGCTAGCTGATAGCGGGCGCACTGTGTAGCGTGCTGCCACATATGGGTCGAATGTGCCAAGCAGTCGTAACGCACTTACAAACTTAGCGCGCATAAATAAATGCATACAGTAAATGCAATAAGTAATTATGTATGTACATTTGTATATTTGTAGAAATGTATGTACATATGTATTTACTAACGCTTATGCGTATGTACGCACACATTTGTTTGTGTGGCTATATATTGGTTTTAAATCAGAAAACACATTTAACTTCACTCAGTTGCACATTCGAACGTTTCATGCAGTTAAAAGTTCGTTCACTGCTTTGTTACCGATTTGTTGCTGTCCAACATCGTTTACGTCTGCGCAATTGCCAACAAATTTTCATTTTTACTGTGTGAATGTGAATGTTGTTCCATGTCCCCGAACATTGTCTGTCCATTGCTGTTGCTGCTGCTAAATATTGCAGCTGTTGTTTGTTTGGATGAAAACATGTCAATCGATTTGCGATTGAATTGAATTGAACTCACTGACTGACTGACTGACTGACTGACTGACTGCTTAGGTGACCAACTCACTGCAGGATAAATTGACTTAAGAGTACAGTGGTTGAGGGAATGTGTTTCAACTCTTCTAATTGTCATATAATTGCAGTGACACGAAATGTGTGTACCTAATGAAGTTTGCCTAAAAATTTAGAATTTTTTTCACCGTTAGGAGGTATAAAACAAAAAGCTGTAGCCCATTTGATTTGTTAAAAAATCATGGCAGTATTTTCATTAGCCAACGCCAGAACAGTGAAGTCCAAAATATCCATATTCCGCGTATAAGGTTTTTAAAGCTTTCTGTACATTTCATATGGGTGCACGCGGAAAAAAGCTCCCTCTGTTTGTCGCTGCCACAATCAAATATCAAACGTTAGGGTCCAGGAACATCTGACACCTAAGGGAATGGTCATCACTTTGCCCTCGGTCAGAGACTTTTCAAGCTATCTATTTATAGATTTTATTCAGTCATGCACAAGGAAATGCTCTCTCTGTCATTTACTTAACCAAATAAGTCAATATCAAAAAATATATAGCGTTAGAAGCTTTTTAAAGTATTTAAAAAATTGTACATATATGAACGTCATGCGCAGATAGAGCAAGGCGGTGCCCATCAGTAACGTACACAGACTATAAGCTCCCTCTGATCGCCAATGTTCTCGATCGTATACGAAAGAAATTGCAAAGTTAATAGTTTCTTTATAATAGTGAAAGCCAGAGAGAGCTTTAACGTTGAGAACGTCCTGCTGTGGGATAAGTTTTGGCCGTGATAAGGAGCGAATAATACATACATATGTACATTGATCTCAGGGAAAGCTTTTGAAAGCTTTATATCGTGAATGAGATCAACAATAATGCTTGTTCAGATAGCCAATTAAGGTCATTGACAGAGTCATCTATGTATTCCAGGGTGAGAATTTCATCTGCCTCGAAAATACTCGCTACATTTTATAATTACGGTCTAGTCTCACATGTGCGGATTTACCCAATGATACAGATCATTTTTCCCCCTTTTTCTCAAAAACATCATCTACTAATCCGTCTTTCCTTAATGTGTAATAGAAATAGATTATTTCCACTCTCCGAACCATTTTTT
>NW_023458561.1:57991973-58041355 GCF_013731165.1 Rhagoletis pomonella | reverse complement strand
AAAAAATGGTTCGGAGAGTGGAAATAATCTATTCCTACAGGAATTTCACTGGTCCCAATATTGCTGTAACGGTTAGTTAGCCCTGCCTGGATAAGCTAACCTTTCAATCATTGCAGTTAAGCTCAACTAAGGCGTGTATCGGTGGTCTCACACATTAAGGAAAGACGCATCAGTAGACATGTTTTTGAGAAAAAAGGTGGAAAAATGATCTGCACCATTGGGGAAATCCGCACATGCGAGACTAGACCGTAATTATAAATTGTAGCGAGTATTTTCGAGGCAGATGAAATTCTTACCCTGGAATACATAGATGACTCTGTGAATGGCGTTAATGAGCTATCTTTACAAGGTCGCCTCCAGTATTGTTGAACAAAGTTCTCGATCTCTTTCGTGAGATCGGAACTATAGCAATACCAGTTTCCTCCAGGTGGTAAAAGTGTTCTTAACGAGATGAGGCAAGCATCCTGGAAAAGGTTATATTTAGATTTGTAGTAAAGTTTGATGGATAGGCTCTGATTTAAGTACCTCAGGATGAGGTCTAGAACCTCGATGATGCGTAAAGAAGTTGAATCAATATATATTTGTGACAGAGCTTCAGATTACTTTAGAAAATTTTAACGTAGTCTTAATGTGAGACTTGCCTAAAAGAAAGCTCCCACGAAACACAAGATTTAAGAGCCTTTGTAACTGCTACAATCAACGGGCTGCCATCAACTTCATCTATGTCAGTAATGCTCAAAACAGCGCAAAGCTATCTGTAGATTTTAAAGCACTGATGGGCACTGTCTTGCACGCGGGCAAAGCTCTTTTAAGCTTCCTTTACATTTTGTATAGCCGCGAGCAGAATAAAAGCTCTCTCTGCTCAACGCTGTTTTAAAGTTTAAATAAATGAACGCGCACAGAGCAAAAGCTTTCTCTGAGCGTCACTGATCTATGTGCATGTTCAATTTTCCCGCCGCTGAACGAAGCGACCGGACAAGTGAGTACAAATAAGGTTATCAAAGAAAGTTCTAAGGCTATTGAACATTTCCGCAACCGTGTAAATTTCGGAGAAGAAAACAAAATTATATCATTTGTTCAATCACAAGTGTATCACCAATAGCGGGAATTCTGCTGGTTAGTATCTGATCTCTATTCTACGGAAAAGTATGAGAAAATATTGAAAAAATCTCCACAGTGAATCAATCATTGCCTTGACTGACAACGGGGGGAGCTTTTGGTCTTTGCGCGTTCGTACAAAATTTACACAAAGACGTCATGAGCAAAGCAAAGCTCGAGGGCAAAGCTTTCATAAACCTTTCTATTGATTTTATACAAAAAAAAAATGCTTTCAGAGTTCGTACCGATAGAAAGCTTTCAAAAGCTTTACCTGAAATCTATATATGTATTATTCCATTCACGGCCAAAACTGGTCTACAGCACCGACGAACCAAAGGAGCTCTTTTTCTGCATTCAGAAAGCTTATCCACAGGATATGGCATTGGCTAATGAAAATATTGCAATTATTTTTGAGCAAATCAAATCGTCTTGATCTTTTTGTTTATAGCGGTGGTGGGCAAATCTCTTTCAGGCTATGTATATATTTAGTATAGAAAGCTTGAAAGAGCTGTGCCCGCTGACAAGCTGATGCCCACCGCCATTTTATAGATACCTACTAACGGTGAAAAAATGCCGATTTTATATTCAAATTTCACTAATTGCATACTTTCCGCGTCACTGCAATTGTGTGACAATTAGAAGAGTTGAAAGACATTCCCTCAACCACTGTACTCTTAAGTCAATTTGTCCTGCAGTGAGTTGGTCATCTAAGCAGTCAGGCAGTCAGTCAGTCAGTCAGTCAGTGAGTTCAATTCAATTCAATCGCAAATCGATTGACATGTTTTCATCCAAACAAACAACAGCTGCAATATTTAGCAGCAGCAACAGCAATGGACAGACAATCTTCGGGGACATGGAACAACATTCGCATTCACACAGTAAAAATGAAAATTTGTTGGCAATTGCGCAGACGTAAACGATGTTGGACAGCAACAAATCGGTAACAAAGCAGTGAACGAACTTTTAACTGCACGAAACGTTCGAATGTGCAACTGAGTGAAGTTAAATGTGTTTTTCTGATTTAAAACCAATATATAGCCACACAAACAAATGTGTTTGTATGTACGCATAAGCGTTCGTAAATACATATGTACATTTCTACAAACATACATAATTATTGCATTTACTGTATGCATTTATTTATGCGCGCTAAGTTTGTAAGTGCGTTACGTCTGCTTGGCACATTCGACCCATATGTGGCAGCACGCTACACAATTGCCCGCTATCAGCTAGCCAGCTAGCCAGCTAGCCAGCTAGCCAGCTAGCTACTCGTACCTCAGCTATACACTTTGCCACTACTGGTAGCAATCATTTCACCGATCATCGATCGCCATTCAAAGCATTGAGTGTGGAATATTAATTGCGTTCATGCTCCAGATGCATTTGTTTGTCGCTTCGAATTTAAGATGCGAATGTAATGAGTTAATAAGAATGCTAGAAATTATGTATATATATGCACATATACATATGTGTGATGGAAATGGATACACATTCATGCATTTACGAAGACAACATAAGGCATGTATATGTTATTCACAAGCCCCTACGTCCACAGATTGAATAGGTGAAGGAGTGTTTACAATTTTCTAGAAGCATTCTTAAGGAATTATAGGAATCTAAACAGTTTTATTTTAAACACATATCCATATCATGTCTTAGTAAAGGCAGTCTAAGTCGCAAAGGAGAAGGCTTACAGGGAAAGTCGTCTTCTTGAATACTTGAAGCTAATTTTCATAACGGCCAGAGATCGGCTAACTCAAGCCAAAGTTCACATGCTAGAACTGGATGCCTAAAAAATCCATGAAATTCTTGGAAAGCTTGAAAAACAATCGAAAAAGTACTATAAAATCCTGAGAAGATCTCCAAAGATTTCCAAAAATTTGTCTGAGGAGTCACGTATATTAATATTTTCCATGCCTAAAAAAATTAGGTCGTTGTGGTACCCCGATTCAACTCCCCTGAGTCATTTAGAATCCCTATTCGTCAAAAAATGGCGATCACAGAATTCGCAATCTGCTCATAAACAGTGTAGGACGGTGACAGAGAAGATAAAGAGCTTTTTCTTCATCCCCAAAGTTTTCACAGCTTCTACAAAACTCCGCAATCCGTGTCGCTCTGTATGTCAAACTACAAGGCGATTGTCCGTTAGATATGTGCTCGCTTCTTAGAGAATACAAACTTCGAGACCTAGGAATTAAGCTTTGGCGATGAGCTTGGGAAAGAACCGTAGAGTCGATTGGAAGGTCTCGACATTCTATACTTTTTGGTAGAGAGCGCAGGTTCTACTTTGAAAAATTTAAACAGTGATGACAGCTCGTGTATTATATGATTTTTCACAAGTTTTATGTGTAAAAAGTTCTTTGATTAAGGGATAAAAGCCTTGACAAAAAAAAAATGTCGATGTCGATCAGACGAAACTAGGAAAATTTGCTAGCCTATGTCAGTGTAGAGCCTAGAAGCCTCATTCTGATCGAAAAAAAATTAGGGAAATTTCTGAGGATTTCTCTATATTCGCTGGGCAGACACTATTGCGATCCAGTCATAGTACGAAAGCAATAGTACCTATAGAACAGTGTCTTGGAAAAAAAACATATCTCTTTATGTTTTTATGCGGTGGAAGTTTCGAAAGTCAAGCCAGTCAATGTGAAACTTTAACCCACTAATGGTCATGTACCCATTCCCTCCCGGTGCTACTGTCAAGTAAATATTTCGTCGGCAGGTGGTCTCATTATTAAGCGCTCCGCCAGTTCTTGGTATCAACTTTACAGGCCTCTCCAAATGTTCCATTTTATAAAAATAATTCAGCTGGTCACCTCCACCATCAGTCAGGGCAATTCGGAGCCCACACTTCACTCGTTTATAGTAGATGCATACCAGATATATAGAATTGAAATGTTGCTAATTTAGAATGCTTGCATTGTTGTTAATGTTGTTATTTTATTGTAGAGAGACTTTTACAAAATAATTGTAACAATTAAAGTGTACATTTCTGATTTGCACACGCATAAATAGACAAAGGCATACTGGCGTATAAAGTAGGGTGTTCCCAGGGCGGTCGAGAGAAAACTCGGGCCACGGACTGCAAAATCACGGGCCACTATACATAAATTGCATTCGTTTAAAAGCATGTGATCATTTTCTTTAATGTATAAAGTCAAAAAATAATCAGCCCGAACCGGAAAATATTTATAATAAAAGCCTAAAACGAAGGAGCAATAATATTGAAAAAAAATATATATATAAAATTTATGTTTCTGATATTTTAGGAGTCTTAAAAAGCCCGGTCCCGGGTGGATTCACCCCACTTCTTCCTCCCTTTCGACGGGCCTAGGTGTACCTTAAAATATCAACATCATGGCACACCTCTTTATTTTGTTTTACCTAAAAAATTAAGACATCCATGAAAATTTCAAAATTTTAGGTGTCGCTACCTGTGTTTGAAAAAATTGTTTTGTATTTTGAATCGCAAGAGTTTCAAAAATTTTCGACTTTAACCAAAAATATGTCGACTTTATAAGATTTCAAGTCAAAATTTTGTCGCAGTTCTGTTGTTTTTACAATGTAGAAATTTTTTGTGGATGTCTTTTTTTTGTACGTAGAACATAAAAGGGAGCCCCATAGAAGATTTACATATTCAGGCAGATTCTGTAATTCACTTCCGAGTGAATATCGATAAAATCCGTTTTGAATTCAAATTGGCAGGGGTTGATCCAGCCTGATTGACGTTTTTAGGGACCGCCCTAATAAACATATGCACATGTACGTATGTATGTATGTAAGTGTATTTACTTACATAGATACTACGTCAATTGCTTGCCATTTATTGCGTTGCTTGCTCTCCCCTACTACTGCTATTGGTGTTGTTGTTGCATTTTAGTGACACATTGCAAAAAATGTTGGCAACTTGTTGCCACAATATTTCATGGTTAATTGATGTGTCTTCGGAATGCAGTTAAATTTGTAAACGCATATGGTCAAATCATTGTGTGTTTGCTTTATTTCGCTTGGCGAGCAGATGTTGCAGTTGCAATTGTACAGAAGTAGATTGCATTGGTATGTACATATATATGTATGCATTGAATAGAATTGACTGGCATGCAATTGATGGTGCTTTCATTGATTGCCTGGCATGGGACTATGAGAGCACACACATCTGTTCGTACTATTTAATATGCGTTCCAATAGAACCGTAGACGTTTGCTTGGCAAATAACTAGTTTATAAAAAGATCTATTAATTGCTTTACTTTTTATCCGGTTCGCTGTAGGAAAATAGGCGTGAAGGGGGTATAAGCTCCCATACAAATGATTTCTTGATAATAAATGATTCGTACTCTTTCGGACTTTTTCGTGACATTTTGGTTTTTCCTCAGGACTTTTTTGGAATTTCATTTGCAGCCTATTGGATTTAAATTTTTACAAGACTTTCCATTTTTTTAGATCCCTTAAAACTCTCAGTATCATCTCACCATAAAAATCAATCAAAAAAACGTCTTAACCCTTTACATGCCACACACTTTACATAGCAGTCTTTTCATCCCACTCTACGCACTTATTTTCTCATGAACTTTCGCAAACTCTCAACCCCCTCCCTTTCGAATTTTCGTCCCCCACCCACATGATGGTGAGTGTGCCTGACATTTATTGCCATTGTAATACCCCAAGCATGCCATGTAATTCCGTAATCTCCACAGCAAATTATGTAACTACATAAGTCACTTGCTTGCCACAAGCTTATCGCATTACAAATAACATATTTAAAATTCAATAAACGCACGTTGCAACAACTGGTTGATGTTATTTCCTGGCTTATCGCACTCCAACCAAAGCCAGTAACTTGGTGTTGTTGTTGGAAGCATAAGATAAAATATGTGTGAGGAAAAAAATCTATAAAAATTTACACATCTACATACATACCTACCGAGGTATAAAATCTCAAAGGAAGCAACCCCAAAATATTCAGCTAAAGTTTTCTCGGAAGAAGGTAAACACTTAAATATGCGATTAAAAAGAATGTCTACATAGTTAAGTGCGAAGTGTGTAAAGAAGAGAAGCTTTATCGTGGGCGATGAGGGGTAAATTCAAATGTCCGGAAACGTGCAGAAAACGAAACGCAGAATAGAGTGTAAATCTGTTATTTTTTTTTCAGAGTCAAACAGACTCTTGTGAATTTTCTTCAGAGGCAACTGCATTTGTTTGTATGTATGTATGTCCATAGCAGAGTTTGCTTTATGTTGAACAAGCAATAAATGGGTTTATAGTTAAGCTTATCTACTCGACACACTCGAGAGCAAGGACGATGAAGTTGGCTATCAGCTTAGACAATATTGTACTTACATGTATATAAAACATAGCTACATATATATACTTCATCCGCGTTAAGGTGGTACATACATATTTCTGTACCGTGTAGGAATAATAAAGCTTCTGATCTTGTGTACTTCTAGTGTCATACTATAGTCACATAGAAAATGAAGGTTAGTAAACACCTTCCTTTTCTGACGGGAGGAGTACTTGAGCTTTCGGTTTCAAAACTACCATTCAATATTTAAAGAATGGGAAGGCAATTTCTGAGAATATAAAGAGGGATTACGGATTCTATAATTCCTTCCGCTAATTGCAAGTAGAAGCGAAAAACGAATAGTATACTTGCCTTACCACATTTTAAAAAACAGATCGTTATCAAGATGCTTAAAAATTTATTTGGAGATCTCATAAACGAGTAGTCAATTATGTAAGGCAAATAATTCGGTGTCTGGATTAAGGGCTCGAGAGACCTCATTATAGAGACCCTCACATAGTCAGCTCAATTGTTCTTTGAAAACGGAGAAAAAAAAAACATTATCAAGGCCACTGAGAAGTAATCGAAGATCAAGGTCGGGCCACTATACATATTTATGTAGCTTTAATATATTTAGGCCAATTTCCTAGATGGTATAATATACGAAAAACCTTTTCCTCCCCAAAACTGTGTAAAAACAGTTTATGGTTTTATTACCTTGCCATTTTTGTTTGCCACTCAAGCAGTCGTTTATTAATTTTTTTCCTCCCTCTATTTATGTACATTTTTCGTCGTCTCCCTGAGTGTTGTGGCCCTGTATCTTCCTGGATATGCGTTCTTGTAAGAGCTTTTCACGCAGTGGGCGTGTATACTTTATTTAGCCCATCGCCTTGCAGAGTTATAATTTCCCTGTCTTTGCAGTTCATTTGTTGATTGTTTTTATTTGTGTTTTCATCTTCTTGTTTTTATGTTGTTGTTTTCCTTTCTCATTTTATCCAGATAAACTTCAGGCTGTGATCCTAGATTTTGAGGGTGGTTTGTAGCTTTAAGCTGGTTGTTTGCGTGTGTGTTCAAGCCATATTATGATTGCCATGAAAAATTTGTCATGAATGAAATTTTACTGGATTGTTGTTGGTGTCTCTGTGTTTGCGTTATATTAAGGTGTGGTTAGTTAAGTGGTTGTACATAGTACATAAGTACTTGGCAGATTTGCGGGAGATTATTAGCTAAGTAAATTAGTGTGACGAATATGTCATCGGGTAGGGAAGTGGTTTGGTAAAGAGGAAAGTTTTTTTAAACGGACGGAAAACGTATGCGTTAAGAGGTTTAATACTATTGACACGCGTTCTACGTTGCAACATATCGCTAAACAATATTTGGTCGTACTATTTTTTAAGTAGATAGCCTATTTTGCGCTTTTACTTACACCTTTATCTGCTACTAAAACAAGTTAACACTTAATACAATTTTTTTTTTTAATTTTGGCAGAGCTTTTCAAAAAATATGTCAGAATAAAGATTTTCTAAAATTTTTCATCCATCATTAAGATTTTGTAAATAGAGGGCAAATCGAATTTAAAATTTATTTTTATTTTTTTTTTAATTCATACATGCTAACACATATTTTCTAACCTGAAAATTACCGAAAAATTACGAAGAATCTATAAAAAAAGTCGTGTAGCCCATTACCACCAACAACTTAACAAGAATTTTAACATGGGGTGATCGACATAATTTACTACTTTTTACCTTCATTTGCTTATACTTATTATGACATTAGGGGATAATTGCCCTTCCAGTTGTAATCTCCTTTTTCATAACTGCAGTTAAGGCTTGGTGGAAATGAATTATTCAAAATCGAAAAATGACAAATCATTTTCTGAAAAATCCTATTCTTACTTATGTTGTTATTCGCATTCATACTCATACTCATGCCAATAATCATACCTACTAATCGTGGCATTAGCATTCATATTCAAATTCACATTCATATTCATAGTCACATTATATTCATATTCATGCCTATATTCATATTAAAATTCCTACTTAAGTTTATATTTATATTCACACTCACACTCACATATGCATACATATACAAACTTGTGTTAATATTTATATTCATACTCGTATTCGTACTCATACTCATACTCATAGATACGCATATTAAAATTCATATTCATTCTCATATTCACACTCATATTCATATTCCTAGTTATACTCATATTCACACTCATACTCATATTCATACTCATACTCATATTCGTACCCATATTCATACTTATATTCCTATACACACATATGTACTTCATATTTATACTCATACGAAAATACACCTCATTTATTAAAATTCATAACCATACTCATTTTATACAGTTATTAATATTCGTATCCTCATTCACATTCACTGACATGTATTCATACTAGATGTAAATATTGTGTATTCATTTTCATTTGCTTTTTGTTTGAAATTCTAGAACACATTTGGTACGCTTACCTCTGCGTAGTCAAACTGTCACTTTTCGATACCTCTGGTCAAACGAAATCAGCACAAGTCTAGGGCATGTAAATAATATACCAAGACCAGACCAAATAGTATTCTGTTACATAATAAAAACTACGCAAAAGAAATGAAGAAAAAAATTCGTCTTGCCACAAACTACAGCAATCCCAGTCAGCTGTTGCTATTTGCTGTAACCTTTGTCGGTAGCTGGCGACTCAGTGTAGGCTGCTGCCGGCATCAAAACTATGGGCACCCAAGTGGACTCCATGCAAAGCCAAGTGAATGTGTGTGCCACTGCAGCACATTGATGAACGTCTGACATCAGTGTTATATGTACGTGTGTATGTATGTATGTATGTATGTGCAAGTGTTGATGCAACTTTTATTGCCACAGCAGGCGCTACTGCAATGCCAAAGCGCAGGCCGCCGCTGTTACTACGGGCACTTTTTCAAACCGCTGTCGGCAGCCGCCACTTGCAAGTGCAAAAACTTATCGAAGCATGCGACAGATGCGTATCACCATGTAGCAACAACCACAGCAGCCACATAAAGAACCCGAACAGCAGTAAAAACAAAGAGGCACGAAAAAAAACCGTCGCCTTTCGAGTGAATATAAAATCAATGAGCTGCATACAAAAACAATAATAACAAAACGAGCAATTGACGACGACATGTGCGTAGATACGTACGGTTGGCAAAACAGCAAAATATGCGACAACTTTTGCGATAAGTTGTTGCATGCACAAGTGGCAAGAAACCAAAAACAAAAAAAAACAAAAAAAAAACTACAAACCAACGACAAGATCGAAAAGCGTTGCTGCAACACAAAACAGACTGTGCAGTCGGCAAAAAAATAAAAATAAAAATAAAAAATGAGAAAGCAAAAACAAAAATTTCAAGCAACACCAAGTCAGTAATTCAAAAACCAAATGTTAATGAGTTAATTAGTGCAGGCAAAATGCAACAACATAGCCGCGCTGTTGTGGGTCCACAACAACAGCAGCAGCAAAGTTCGTAAAAAAATAAAATGTGTTTGTACATACATTTGTAGCCTAGCGTAACAAATCTGTCTTTATGCTTTTGCGTGTATGCACGAACATATATGTATCTTCTGTTTCTGTGGCTGAGCTTGTGGACAAAGATCGGTGGTGGTGGACAACGAAGGGGACGAAAGTTCTTCGAAGTGTACGTAAATGGTTGGCATAGAACTCTCGCGCAGCGCACTTCAACGCTTTATGATGGATGAGTCGGCTGATTGCAGTCATGCAAATATCGTACCCATGGCAACATCGATCCCTTTGTGGGAGTAGACAGTTGCCGAAATGTTAGGAAAAAATTCGTAAAAGATCAAAAGCCAATTATACCCGCAATATTTGCTGCTTTCTATAGGCACATACAGAGCTTAGTGGCCATTAAGGGCCAGTTTCTCAATGTTTGGTTAACTCTAACAGCAGCTATGTATTATAGATTATATATTACAGGTCTATGCATGTATGTCGTTGTAGAGGAATACATACCCGATAATTATCTCCAGGGACTTCACTTAAAATAAAGTCAATTTCTATGGTACCCTCGAGTTATAAAAGAATTCCTGTGGCCTGTATGAAAGTATCGATGTTCAAAATCCCTGCCAAAAAACAGTCCGGGAGGCAACCTCAATTTCTTATTGTCTCTCTCTCAATATCACTCCGCTCTCCCTTAAACTATTCCTTATAGGTATCTTAAGTAAGCTGTATTTGCCAACATTTATGAACGCAGCGGTAATCGCAGAACTTAGATCGGCAATTGTTTCTACAATTGAAAAATTTAAACAAATTGTAAGCTCAAATCGAGTCTGTATTACAGATTAAGCTTTCATTTCATCATCACCATCGCACACAATGCCTA
Organism: Rhagoletis pomonella; assembly: GCF_013731165.1. Lineage (NCBI taxonomy): Eukaryota > Metazoa > Arthropoda > Insecta > Diptera > Tephritidae > Rhagoletis > Rhagoletis pomonella. The sequence continues at coordinate 58,030,592 of NW_023458561.1, read as the reverse complement.
CAATACATTTTCGTATGTTTGTATGTTTTTGTCCCCACAGCCGCTTAAAATTTATGACACTTACCATTTATAGAAATTAATTTTAAAAATGTCTAAAACTGCACCTTAAATGACATTTAATGAACACACCACAAATGATTCAGCAACTCGACTCGACTCGACTCAGCTCAGCTCATTTCTGCACAGCTCTTCTCAACTCACTTCGAGCCACAAATACGAGTAGATACTAAGTTAAGTGACACTCCCAGATCACAGGGATCTTGGCGCGGAATTTATCAAGCGAAGAATCGCGGTAACTTATGACAGCAACTAAAAGTTTAAAAACCAGGCAACAACAATAATAACCCCAACAACAACAACAAGAGGGGACGCGAGAAACCTTCAATTTGAAATAAACACTCAGGCGTAACTAAGAAAGCATAAAATAAACTGGCAAGCAATAAAATGAAAAAATAATAAACGCCAAGTAGAACAAACAACACATTAACAAAAAAAAAATGCGAAAGACAACAACAACAACAAATACATGCAAGCGACTGGCAAAAATGATCTTGATGAGTTCATTAGCGAACTAATTTCGACTGAAATAAAGCTTAATGCGAGCGTTGATGATCAACAGCAGTCAGGCGGTGTGATACGTACTGGCAACAACAACAACAACAAGTGCAACATGAGCAAGAACAATACATAAATATAAGCAAACCCAGCAGTGTGGCAGACGGCAACAGCCAAACACATCATCAGCAAAACAAACAGAAATTAAGTGAATTCAATTCAAGCCCGCGCAAGTGCAACGAAAGCGAATCGACAGCAATATATGTATATCTAGCAAAAAACAATAACAACAACAATCAGAGCAAAGGCAATGATCGCAAGCAAGACAACCAAAAAAAAAAACAAAAACAGTCGAGAGTCAATTGAGTGACTGAGTTGTGTTAAATGCGAACATTTTGTGCGCTCGTTTAATTTGCAGCTCCCGCAACAATTGCTCTTGTTGTTGCTGCCACCGTTGCGGCTCAGCGCGGCAAAAAATCAAAGAACAATCGTCCGCTTTTCGCATGCGCCGAAATTGCAGCAAGCAGCAGCAGCAGGGCAATAAAGCAACAAAAAGTGAGGCTACCACTTGCTGTCGATAAGCATGAGCAGCGGCAACAACAAAAACAACGAAAAGGGCAACCACGCCAAAAAGGAGGAGGCAGCCGGCAGTAGGTACTGAAAATCACTATCAACATGTATCTACATATCAAGCAACAAACATATGTTGCAGCAACAGTTGCCATGCATATAAACACACACACATGCATTGTTGTTGTTATTGTTGTTGTTGCTGCTCATGTGGCAACTACCAACAGCACTGCTTAACTCAGCTCAGCTTGGCACATCCGCTGCTGCGCCGTCAACTGACGCAATCGACGTTGCCGCCCGCCTCCACATCCGCCTTCGACTCACCACGACGCCGCACAGTGGTGCAATTGCGAAATTTCAAGTTCAAAAAAGTCTACAGCAGCCATAAGCTAGGCTACTCTACAGCTTACCATTCTTGACGGATTTTCACTGTTTTGACGTGTAAACATCTTAGCTCTCGGTATGGGTAAAATATGCGTCAACCCAGCATAAAATTTGTAATTACTTATCGCGTGTACAAAGGAAAAGTATTGGAATACTTTAGGGAAACTTCGGGCCTAGTTCACGAAGGTGATTTCGGGGCCGCTTCGCGATCTGTTCAGAATCATTTCCGGACGATTTGATGACTATTTTAGGACTTTTTTGGGACAAGTTCAGGACTATTTGAGGAACATTCCGGGACTAGTTCAGGGTCATTTTGGGACTATTTTAGACCAATTTGTGCCTAGATTGGGATTATTTGGAACTAATAAGGGATCATTTCAAGGCTTGTTCGAGATCATTATGGGACAAGCTCTCGTATTTTCAAGCTCACGTATTCAAGACTTTTTTATATTAAAAAAAAACTTAAATTCTTAGGAAGCTTAAGGAACTATTTTTTGTTTATTTTGCTTTTGTAGTTTTTATTTTGCAAACAAAGTTGGACCGCACTTTGCATCGGAATAATTTTTTCTTACTTCCAAGGCGTTAATTGATAAATGTCTTGTACTTTTTGTAAATATGTTAGTTTCAAGCAACAAAAAATCAAAAATTACTTTGCTATATATTTTTTAGATTATAAATCATAATTTGTAATGTTTTTGCAAAAAATTTTTCATCTTTGCAAATATAAAACAAAATTAATTACCTACACATATTAAGGATCAATTTTTTCTTTAATCAAAAAAAAACCGACTTTAATGCTCATATAAAACTCTAGCAACACCGTTATTGATCACATGGTCAGAACTAAACCAAATTAGAATGGAAGCACCCCTGAAAAACCATATTTCCCATAAAAAAAATAATTATTATTGAAAACAGTACACATGACCCACCATTAGCCGTTAACATATTGTACATAAAAAAGAAACAAAAAATACGCCGATGAATTAATAACCTTTTCCCTCTTTTAAGTCGGTTAACAGCAATGTACATTACAAAAATAGCTCCTTAAACCTCTTAACTATGTAATTATTTCTCAAAGGAAAAATCTAAAATCCATCAAGAATTGTAGGCTGTAGACTTTTTGCAATAGTAAAATTCGCGTTTGCACCACTGTGCGCCGCTATCTCAAACTGCGCGAAGGGACAACGCGACAGACAAGCTAGAGAGAAGGCAACTGTTGCTCAAGATGTACTTATTGCCAATATGGTTGTTGCTTTTATTTATTATTGTTGTTGCTTTTATTGTATTCCCCCATATGCCTTTGTTGGTATTTCCTTTTCTGCTGTCGCCGTCCTCGTCGTCGCCGTCATTCTCGTCCCTGCTGTTGCTGATCAGGCTGTTGCTCTGTGTTATTTTTTTGCCAGCATTCGCCCTTGCTGTTCTTGCCTTTATGGTTGTTTTTGTTGTTGCCGTTTCTGTCATGCGCTTTTATTAATAAAGACCACACATTTTGACAGCAAGACCACCCAAGCGTTTGGTTTGCCTCTCTTTTAGATTTTAAAGATCTCCCCCCATTCCTGTGGCCAAGTTTGCTTTATTTGCCTTTTGGTTTGCTGCTTTGGTTTTGTTTTTTTTTATTTTAGGCCACATGCACATGTACGTACATATGTACATATGTTTTATGTTCATATGTATGCACGTAAGTTTACTATTCCCCTGTTAATACATATTGTCGCGCTGATTGCTATTGTTGATGATTTGCTGTTGTTCATGTCTCCTAAAAGATCCGCAACATTTGTTCGCGAAAATTCTTTCGATTAAAATTGGCAATGTCTGAGTACACAAGGGATTATAACTATGGTCAAAACAAGTGCTAGTAGCATATCTGTGAATACTCATCAAATAAAAAATCTTAAAAATTTGGTGTTTCCCTTGATCTGCCTATAGTAGGCAACATAACTCCTTAAGGAAAACAAATGAAAAATATCTGCTATAAGATATCTCAACGTTTTCATCTTCATTACGGTCATGGTGGAGGGTAAATAAATTCACTAGAGCATCAAAGTAGCAACTAAATGCTACACAGCATCTTTGTCTATTAATCGGGCTATTTGTGCTACCAGTGAGGATCGATACAAACCCCTCAAATAGAAACCAATATATGAAGTCGATAAATTTGGGCCATCGTCTTACCTTCATCTCCACTATATCGCTCTCGTCCAGTACCAGTTAACCTCAGTCACCTCCTCCAAAGTGCGGGACATTCGCAACGTAGACAAGAGCTTTACGGAATCAGACCATATCTCGGTTTTGCAGCTCTGGAAGAAGTCATTAAAAGGTACTTGATGACCTATCAGCAGACTGATAGCAAAGGATATCCTTTCTCATCCTCTTTCTCTGGTATTCTGGTTTACCTCTGTATTCCGTACGCCTTATCAGATGAAGAGTAAACTGCTCTGTCATCAAGTTAAGTAATCTGTGACAATTTACTGCAGTTCCCAAGCTTTCGCGGCCCTTCTATTACTGTACGTGCTCTAAAGACCTTTAATGGTATCGCTAGAGACTAGTCCTAATAGAAGTGGGCAGGGAACACCCGGTGTTAAACCAGCAGGCGAACAAAAGGAGTACTATCCTTGGTGTCCTATGCCGGGTGTATGTGTGAGGAAAGTCTCCGCTTGTGCCGAAGAGAGGTCAGTGAGATCTTTTAAAGAATTTACGTTGGGTGGGCTGTACCCCAGCTCGCCCCTAGTATCCATGCAGACCCGGTCTACGGCATGTGTCCCACAAGAACCTATAAACCCAAAGATGTTCTGGAGCTCATGCAAGTAGTGAAATTCAGTGAGGTTAAGGCACCGAAAAAAAAACTCACTAGAATTGCGTGGTTAGCCCACTGAAACATATCACTCCACCCAAGATGCAACAGGGGAGCTTGGTTGACCAGTGGATACTATTATTTTGCATTAGGAACTAAGTACAGGCACGACGACTGTAACGAGCTCCGCGACTAGTGACAAAGGGCCCGCTTTAGCCGATGGACCAATGCCTTGGGGGTACCAGCTTCTTTCTACAGACTACTAGGACACTTATATATGCTAGCTATGGTACAAGTGCCCTCATCTAGCCATGACCTATTGGCCTCTTGAGTAATGTAATTTCTTGTCCTTAATTTGCAGTTTGCCACGGTTTATTAATTACGATTTATGAATTATGACTACCCAGAGTATGAAGTTAGAAGCATAGGTTTCCACGTAAGATACCTGTCTAATATGAGTCCCAGATTTTTAGCATTTCTCCTTCAAATGAATATGCACACCCTTGAAAATTAGCCGCGAGGCAGTAGGATGCCTAAGATTCCTTTTAAAAATAATTACTTCAGTTTTATCGGAGCTTATTCAGAGTCCCCTACTCTGTGTCCAGTTTCGAAGCGTGGGCATATTGGAGTGCAGAATATCATACATAACTATAAGTAAGTAAATATAATTTTCTACCATTTTCAAATTGGTATCGACCCACCCTAATAGAACATGCGCCAAAACGAAAGTCAAACCTAGGCGCTGTCATTAAGATATGTTTGTATATCTAAAGTAGTACTAGCCCATAAAAAAGGCATATAATTGGGGCAATTTCATTAACATATGTTAGCCATTAGTACAATACTGATTGGTGTACTGCTATCCTTATACACAGATCGTAATGGTGTTGTTGCAATGTTGTTATTGCTGATATTGACACTGGTTATTCCCATTGGAATGCCTACATATATCTAATTTTACGCATTTTATTATTTTTGTACGTTGTTACTTTGCTAACAAAACGGGATATGGGAATGGAGTTGGCTGGCATGCGTACTCGTAGATGGAGCTCGAAGATGCGTTGTTCCGTTTGACATTTACGAGCGTTGTATTTGTCAAGCATTGCTTGCATATTTCACGCAATAACTTGTTGCCATTTTATGGCCTAAATGAGGCACTAAAAATGCTCCAGATTATGCACGCAACAATGCGCAAACATGCCAAAAGTGCGCACGCATACACAAAGACAACAACAAACACTGAAGTACAATGGAATTGTTTGAGCAGACCATGAAAAGTGTGTGCATAAGTCACAAGGTAAGGAGCTGCAGCAGCAGCAGCAGCGCCGGCAAATGATGCTACATACGTTTCGCGGCATCAGGTGGAATATTTACGGCCAAATGATGATGCATCACAACTTGCACGGGGTACACATGCATGTACATATGTATGTGTGAATGTATGTATTTTTGTATGATTGCAGACCACCCTACAGAATGCTGCCTATTGCTGGCGCTGCAGTTGTTGTTGCTGGCGTTTCTGGTGATTCAAATGCTATATTTCGATGTGTGTTGGTGGTCTGCCAATGTGTTCTGCGTAATTCAGTTCAATTCAGCACATCACTGCACAAGACTCACTCTTCTGAGAGCATATTCCCCATGTGTTTGTTGCAGTTGCTGTATTAAGCTCAGCTTGCTTTTGGTGTCCTTTCGGTTTTTTCTGCAGTTGTATTAGCTTGTGTTTGACTGAAAAATGAGTACATAATCAAAGTTCATATTCGGTACAGTGTATTGACTGTAATACTTGTATGAAACCATCTTTTTTTAGTTAAACATCTAACCCACCTACTAAACGGCATAAATCTACAACCGTCGAAGCGAGTCAACATGCAGTAAGAAATTGTACTCGTTCAAAACCGCGAATTGTCTGCAAAATACGTTTGACAAGGTATGTATAACGAAAATTAGTTCCAATACAATATCACCCCGTTGAATTGAGCTACCAAAACCAACAGAAAAGCTTAACAGACTGTTCTGGCTTAGTGTGATGAAAGTCTTTTGTGAGACAATTGAAAGACAGTAGATAAAGTAGTTTGAAAGGCTTGGCTTATTCTGGAGCGAAAGTCTTACATATAAAAGCTGCTTGGCAACTTTCATGGTGTAAAGCTCTTTTGACAGAAAGCACTTGTGCAACATTTTGTACACGCACTCGCAAAGATCGAGCGAGCAATGAACAGGCGTGCAATTCAAGAGATCCCATTACGATTCCTCGGGCAGAGAGTTTTTTTAACCGACTTCAAAAAAAGGCTGAGGTTATTAATTCGTGGGATATTTTTTTGCATGTATGTTACTGCATAACTTTGGACAACGTTAACCGATTTCTGTTATTCTTTTTTAAAGGAAAGTTAGTACCTCAGAGGTGGTTTAGATCTGTTTATTGAATCATTCAGAAATTAACAGTGATCTTACATTTTTATATGAAAATTTAAGTCGGCTTTGTTTTTTGGTTAAAATTTTTTTTTAATTATTAGATTTTTTTGTTTAAAAAAAATATATTTGTATTTTTTTTGTAATTGTATTTAGAAATTTCTTTTACTATTTTCTTATTGTTAATTTTTTTACTTTTAGGTTCTATTAATTTAAAAAGGAAACTATTTTTTTATATCCTTTAATTTTTAGGAACTTATTTTATTGTTCTTAAATTTTATTGTTCAGAAAAATAAACATATTTTTAATTTCATTATATTTCGAGATACTTATATTATTATTTTTTTCTCATTTTTAATTTAATTTTTAGAAACATGTATTTTTTCTTATTTCTTAATTAAATTTTTATCTTTTTAAACCAAATTTTCTTTTAATTTCAAAAAATAACATATTTTTTTGTTAGTGTTGCTTGATTTTTCCGATAAGCGGCGAAGGAAGCTCGTTCGAAAATAAGTCAAACATAATTTTTTTTAACTTCATTTCATTTTTAGATACTTATTTTATTTTCTAATTTTTTCTAGCTTTCATTGTATTTGTTCTTCTTGTTAGATTTCACTGTTACTTTATTTAATTTAAAAAACTTATTTTTATAACTTTTTCTTTTTCCAAATAATTTTTTTCTCCTTTTGAAAAATTAATTTATTTTAATTTTTTTTTGTTTCATTTAATTTTTAGAAAACTTATTGATAAATAAATTAATTAATTAATCAAGATAGCTGCCAGAATTGTCTTTCGAAAAACTGTGGTGAGTAGAAAGACAGTTGCCAGATTCGCCTTGTAAATAGTGTTTGTTCCGGAGTTTGCCTGGCCTAGCAACCGCGGAAATAGTAACGACTTCTTAGATCATGGATCCGGCTATGCAGGTGAATGCTCCAAACGCTCTATCTATCTGGGGTTCTGTCCGCATTTTTTTAATATCCGGCTATTAACCGCATATGGGTGTTTCCATCGGAAGGTCCACCACGACAAAAAATAAATAAAAGTCTTATATCTAACGTATTTACGGGCCGATTTCACTGCTTTTTAAAATATATACTGGCTATGTAAGTAGAATCATGTTTGCGCAAAATGGTCTTCCTAGGCGGCGCAAAGGTTGAGATATTTCGAAAAACCGTATTTATGGTCCGATTTGGTTCGAATTTGGCGTATGTAGTTGAAACATAATAAGTCATAGATTTCCAACAAATTCACCCTGAATTGGCGCTGAAGTCAAAATATAAAGTATATTCTACATAAAATACATGTTTTATTTGCGTTAAAAATTCATTTAAAAGCAATATTAACAAAAATATAACGATGGAAATTTATGTCACGTGACGTTTCACACTTGGGGTTGTAAAAGAAAATTGAAACAAGTTGCATTAATTCAAAAAACTCTAAAAACAACTAGAATTGCTCCAAATCATACTGAAATAAGTTTCATGAAAATAGCCATCCACAATTCGCAGAGTTTTGCGATTTTGTAAGAAAAGAAAAAATCTACTTCCACTCTTTTTAAATGCTTATATTTCAGGACCAAGCAGTTCGATTGTCTTAATTTTTCGGTTAAATATAGAGCTAATTATGCGCTATACAACGGCCCAAAAAAGTTAAAGAAAACAAATGGTATTCCTTGTTTGTATCACATTGAAACGTACGCGACGTATGGAAATACCCATATACGGATAGCAAAAATAACGTATATAAACCGGCTAAAAATCAGAGCGGATATTAACCGGACAATCAGATGTTAACCCTGGTCGGACCCATATTCTTTCCCTTTTGTTCCATACTAATCCCGTAGGTTCTTCCGATTTGCAGAAGTATTTACATGACTTCCGCCTGCCTCACTGTCATTCAGCGTTCAGAGCTTGTCTGGAGGAGTCACCCAGATGATTGTGATATTCAGCGTACACATCAAAGAGCTGTAGAATTTATAAATAAACACAAAAGTACAAAATACTGCACCTTAAAGCGAGGACGCGCTTTGGCATAGCGCTGCGACTATGAGAAGAAACTAGAAAGACGGCTTAAATTTGTAAAAGAGATATACTAACTCATAGGACAGTCAATGTCATCGAATCCATATCTTGGATTTCTCGTTCAAAAGCCTAGTGAGAGAATCCCGCGAACTTTCAAACTCTGAAAACAGTGTAGGTGATTGCAAAAATCGAAATGACCAAACATTTTAACAATTAAATTCAAGTATCTTCCACATCACACAATGCATGAGTCATCTGCGAGCGCAACAACACCAACAACCGTAACAGACACAGTAGATACGCTCCAAGAAGAAGAGCAGTGGCAGTGTAGATCAGTGCGATACCTACTCCTCTGGCGGCGATCTCTTGCCATCAGAATTATGTTAAGTTTGGTGGCAATCGTACCTTCTGCGGCGACTACGTTTTCCTCGACCAACACACCGCCAACTCCAGACCAACTGACTAAACCGAACGCTTGGACAAAACCAGCTGGCGCGCATGTGCATGTGTCGGCGTGTGGTCTGCGCTGTTAAGTGTATGGAATTGAGTCTAAACAAACAAAAAAATGAGACAAGAAATCTGCAGCAAAAGCAGCCAACCGTTGAAGTTATTGATACTAGCGGTGGAGCAGAGCAGAGTAGTCGAAGAGTCACAACAATAAAGCTTGCTTTGCGTATGGAGATCAATGTGGGTAGGTCAAGAGGCAATATGCGACAAGCAGCGCCGACAGAGGTGGTAGCGGGAGGGCGGGTAGTCATGTGTTGCGGTAGTGAAGTAGTGGAGTGGAGTAGCAGTGGCTGGCGGGATCTGCCTCTTTCGGGGTTTTCATAAATCGCCAGTCAAGGCAAACCCATGCTACCGGCTATAGGCTATCGCTGTAGCTTTGGCTGTGACTGAGCGCTCATCCGTCTGCTGCTGGCCACCAAAGCCGACGACGCCGATGACGACCTCCCGAATCGACGCAACTCTTTTGCTTTTGGATTTGGCTTTGGCCCCGTCTGCGTCGCGTCGCGTCGGTGGTGACGGCGACCGTTCTTCACATCGATCGCATCACACAGCGATCGCGCCGCACAGAATCTTCAATTAGTCTGCCTTCTGGTTGATGACTTAATTAAGTCGCTGTGGCGCCTATGGACGATACTTGTGTTGTGTTGAGCTTTCGGTTTCGTTGGTGTTCTTGCGTTTGGCGGCATACGGCGTACGGGTATCGGCTTTTGTTTGCTGTTTAGTGTGGGGTATTGTTGTTTTTTCTCCGTTTAGTTTTTTGTGCTTTTTGACTGCGGTATTTCGCATGAATGTTTGCTTGAGTTTTATTTGCATTTGTTTACTTTACGTTTTATTGCCTTTTATTTTAGCAAATGCTGTTGTTGTTGTTGTCTCCAGAAAAGTTTGAGCCCGCCTTGGCGCCTATCAATCACAATGAGAATTCTTTGTTTGCCACGATAGCCGCTTGTCTCCGACGTCTCGTCTACTCCAATTGATTTACTTTATAGCTCGTAACATTTTATACACTAAAATGTTACTTTGTTATCGTTCGAGACGCTGCTGCTGCTGCTGCTGCTTCTTCTTCTTCTCCATTCTGAATTTATCGTTGCTTGCGCACCGATCATTGCAATGAAAAGCACTTCCATTGCCGCCACTTAAAGGCAAATGATCAACAAAGTCACTAATTATTTTGCCTTGATGCTTGACAATTGTCGCTTGGAAGTGATTTAGCACTTGGCCACAAACGAAGGGTGATTATGTTGACAAACGATCGTGCGCAACAATGAGCTGGTGGTGGTGCGGCGAGGTGGTAGCTGTAGCTGTTGCTGAAGCTGTTACCTCGTCGTTGTTGGTGTTATTGGTGGTCTCTCTTTGTGTGGCACAGCACTCGCACTCGCACTCTACTCGCATTTCTTAACATCTGCATGTATGCTGGTGATTTATGACATTCTATTCCGGCGAGTGATGCAATTCCACAAAGTTTATTGGAGTTAATGCAGTTGGCAGACATTCCAACAACAAACACCAATATCAGCTCGGCAGCAGCAACATCACCCACTAAAATGTTTAGCATGCGTTGGAGTTGCAGTTGCCGTGCGGTGAGTGCGTATTACTCGTGCGCCCCTCTATTCTTTCATGGCGATCTTGCACATTTGTGTCGAGTGACATATTCGTTCCCCCAATTCTTTGCAAATTCCATGCGTTGTCCTTTCAGTATTTTGCAAATCTGTTGTTGTCGGTCGGCACTTTTGAACTTCGTGAAATGGATTGGTGCGGCCACGTGGGTGGCCTGGCATGGCGTAGCGCGTTGATGGTGGTGTCTTAAGTTGCATAATGCTGCAGAGATGTGTATGAATCTTTTTATATGGAAATTTTTAGACATTTCGAAGTGGCAATTAATGTCGTATGGGATTATTAAAGTGTAGCATAATTTTTACGTAGCTCATAACTCTATAGTACGGAGAAAGATATAACATTTGAGAAACAGATCTAATAAAACCGCGGGTTATTCTCCTCCAAGTAGGTTTTCTACCGAATCTGGCAGAAGCTAGAAGAAGGAGGTAACAAGCTTTTCTAGTTTGCTAGTAGGACTACGATAATTTTCCACATTGCTCCTGGTTCGAAAGCTGTATGGAGTGATCGGAAAAAGCATTGGAAAAAGAAGTTAATCTCAGGCTACTCACCAAGGTGCAAAGGTCTAGTCTAATCAGCATAACGATGCTATGAACGCTATTTTAGAATTCCTGCCAGTGGATTTGGTAGGAAAACAGACGGCAACGCTCGCTGATCTTCGCTTAAGAGAGGCATCCAAGTGCCAACCTGAAAACCAGGGCACTCTTTTATATCAGACCGATATGCTTTGATATCGGTTCCGGAAGCAATTTAGACACAATAACCCCAAACAGGGAAAAGTGTAAAGAGGAGATCAACACTCTACCTGATAGTGTTGAAATCTATATAGTTGGCTCGAAACACTACGGTAAGGTGGCAGGAGGCGGTTTCTCACGGAAACTTGATCTGAAAATGGTTTTCTTAGGTTACCAGACGACTGTAGCATATTCTAAGCTGAGGTTTCCGCTACCTAGGCAGCTGTAAGGAACTTAAATTCTAAAAAGAGACGTCTTAATTTTTAATGATAGCCAGGCTGCAATCAAAGATCTAAGACTTCTACGTTTTAATCAAAGAAAACGCTGGACAGACTTTACCCCCTTGCAAGGCAAGGCAGCACCAAGCAGGTTCAAAGTATGGTGAACTTTCACGCAAACTTCGTCTAAATGGAATCGGAAACGGTAGAAGCGGCTCTAACTGAGCATTGTCTAATAGGAAAACATGCAAATAGGCTCATCTTGCGTTTTCTAAGGAAATGGTCTTAGATCTCCTGTTTAGAAACAGGCTACGACATCTGGGATGGCCGTTCCTGGCTGAGCTTAGTGAGGTTTCATCAACAATACAATGTGCCTAATGAAATTCACCAATGACGCAATATGGTTTAACAAGAGAAATATTTGAATAGTGTCAGACTTTGGCAACAGAGTTAATCTTCTATCTATGCTATTTCTATCTACCTACCCATCTTCTTTAGTAATGCTAGAACTATATTGGTCTCTACGCAGCCACTGAGGTACTAGCCAATCTAATCTATTCTAACCCTTAATTTAATTCCTAATTAGCCCAGCATTTCGTAACTTTATTTGAAAGTATAATTTCCGATCTGAGCATCTTTCGAGAGTTCCATTTGAAGGTAGATCTCTTCAATCGGAATTTCGTAAGAAAAACAATTAAATCGGTATTAGATCGGTAGAGCAACATCACCCGACAACTTTCTGCCGTGAAAATTGTGTGCACAAGTGTTCTCTTAGATTCCGTTAGGCCTGTGAGTCGTATTATGATGCAAAGTGAGCCTGCGCCAAGGCCCGTTCCTTGCACAAGCCAAACTTCGCGTTGCGTTAACGTCGGCACCTCCAAAGATGCTAAATGTGTTCGCCACTAAAAAAATTGTTTAGTAAAAAATCGATGCAGCATTTTTGTCAGTGCTCAACACTCTTCCGCGACCCCTGCGGGCCGACCAAATTAATTTTCTGAAAGACTCATTAGACAATGCCCAGTAAAAATACCAACCAGAGACATAAATCTATTTTCCTCAGAGCCGGTCCAGATCTGCCTTATATTTAAATTCCATTCCCCATAGATTATTGCCTTCAGCGAAGGTAGGCGTTATTGAACCTGTGTTTCCATCAAGACATGGGTATAGCTGCTCCATGCTCTGAGTTCCCTGGCAGAAAATCGTTAAACTTCCTTAGCGAGCTTGTTTGTGTAGTCTTATGTACGGTGTAGTTCCCAGTGATGTTCTTATGGCCAGAAGCCCTTACTACACTTGTGGCAACGTTTGCAGCTAATTAATTTAGTGTGTTTTTCAATAACTGGCTTCGAAGAGATGTCAATGCACTAATGAGATCGAATTGCTGATTGTGACAGACTGCGCAAAATTTAGGGCCCTTCTAACGGTCGTCCTGTTATATTTTTTTGATTGCACCTACATACAGATTTATATTCGGCAATATTTTGTTTTTCAAATATTTCTACTATGTAGAGTATTCAAAATTCTTCCTTAGCAAAAGCTTAATGGTTTTTGGCAAGCGTTAATTTACTGCTATCGGGTGTTTGGTACTACTATGGGGTACTTAAGGTCAATGAACTTTGGAACGAAAAATATTGTCTCCTCGCGACAAGAACATTGATATAAGATCCGACTGTAAATTCGAAATATAAAAATCGATTTTTTTTAGGTTATTGTACATACAAATAACTAGCGCATGCATCCTACACTTGTTGGTGTTTCCTGTCGCAATAACTGACCTATGACGACCCACTTTTCACAAAACACTAATTTCCCCATCAAGTCTGCTTGCCTTTCATTAACGTACATATGTACGTACGTACATACATTCAAAGCATTCAAAGAATTAGTGCAGAGCGCAATACGTCAGCAACTTCCCAAGCATAATGAAAAGCGCTAAAAATGTTTTGTAAACAAATAATAAATACATACAAACAATTACTTACATATGTACATACATGTGTGCACGTCCATAGAGATATGCCTCAGAAGCGTTTTAATGGAAATTCTTTTGTGAATTCATCAACTCAAAGCAATCACTTGATGACAGTTTATTTGTATACAAATCAAAAATGGTGTAAGCAATGAAGGCAGAAGGGAGGTAGTTGATGTAAGTATGTGTATGTCCATAAGTATGCACATATATTCGAATATACTCGGCTAGAAATGGAAGTGAACTGATGGGAGTGTTTGTGCCAACTCTATCTGGTTCCGGCGCTGTTTATGTTGGCAGCTAGTTGTATATAGCTCCTCAAGCTGATACCAACGGAAACGGACGAATTGAAAAATGGCACCAGATGTGAGTGTAGAGTATTTTCGATGGCAAGTGGTTTGAGTGTGAACACTTAATAAATATAATAAATTATCTCTCAATATTTCAACTTTGAAGAAATTTAAAGGTTACCCAAGTGCCCTCTAATTCTAAAATCACTTAATCTATGTTATTCGCCACCAGCACCTCCATCACCACTGCCGTAATCAACATCAGCACTAACTGGCAACATCATTGCCACCGCCACCTGTCCTGTCCGTTTCGATTGGCTGATTTTTTGTTGTCAAAATGACACACAATGGGCTTCATACATACCTGTACAAAAGTATGAATGTACATTTGTCCAAATACTATGGGCATTCATAGTTAAGTATTTCGAAAGAAAAAAACTTGTGCTGATTTAACCAACCGCTGTTGCAAAGTATTACGAATATTATTTATCAATTACCGCTAATGTCAGTTAAATTATTGTTGGTAAATGTAAGTTTTGCCGACATAAAAGAGTCATTTTCTACTTTCGCAACATTTGATTGTTGTTGTTGCTTCATGTGATAAAATTACTAAAATACAAAGTCAACAAAAGATCATTAAAATGTCATTATGTTTGTTTTGATGTCGCACGAGTTTAATTTTGTAAAAATGGTTTCCCAAGCGTAACCTTTTCTGTTTAAAGTCTAAAAGTGACATAGAAGGTGTCTCACATTTTCATCTACAAACTTCTATGTTCTTGCAATAACAACAATGTGGAGGTTCGTCCACTCCGGGCCTGTGGCACGTAAGCCAATTAGGCAGTGGGTTTGTATTTATTAAGGGTCCTCATAAGAAAGAGCTTTTACTTTCTACATAAACTTATGACAAAAAAATATCCGGTAGGTGGCGCTGGAGTCGAAATATATGTAAATTATGTATTGCTCCCATTGGTCCCGACACGTGGCGCTGGGAGTCGAGATATCCCGAAAAAACATATTTACAGTCCGATTTGATTCAAACTCCAAACATTTATTAGTCATGTAAAAATACATATTTTGTTTACGAATTTATTCTATAGGAGGAATTTACCTAATGTTTTTTTTTTACAAATTATAACAAAAATTTACTCCAGCTGTTGATGAAAGGTAAAAAAAAGCTCTGTGTACATTTTTAACGCATAATTTCAAAAATTCCAAATTTTGCGGTGTGCCTCTTTTGAAGACGGTGTGCGATGTATCATCCAACTAAATTGAAATACTTTTTTCTAAAAATTATCCTCACAGGTAAATATTGCTGGAGTCGAGAAAAGTGCTACTCAGATTAAAATATCATTGGTTTTTCTTGCTGGCACCGTCAGTAACTCCAATTGAAACGCTAACAAATAGATTTCTTATAGTCCCTGAATCATCCTTTTTTATTTACGGAAACCGTTATTTTAGTAGTTGATGCACGTTCTATACATTACTTGACTATTTCTTAACCGATTTTAAAAATCAAATATGTTTTTTAAGAATGATGATTTATAGGCTTTTAAAATTATGTATGTATACAAATCGATTATGAGGCTTTAATTGTTGGAGGTTTTCATCGAGCAAGCCTAAAAAACCCCTATTTTACTTCATTTTGTCAATTATGACCATCGTTTATTGCAAAAATATAGGGTTGCCCACACACGCCTTGCTATTAGGTTATCTGGTTAAAAATTATTATTCTGTAGTGCATTTTATTGTTGTAAAGTGAATTAAAAATATAACCACATAACCATATAACCTGATAACCAGGCAAGTGTGAACAACCGCATTATTTATTCGTTGGGCGTAGCGATTCGAGAGTTTCGGGTAAGCTACTGCATATAGTACTATAAAATGTATACAGTAAGACCTCGGTAGAGCGAACGATATCTAATATATCTAATTTTTTTAAGCTCTAACCTTCTTACTTTTTGCGTAAGTCCAATCGGAATTTTTACATACATAAGTGCACGACAACTTTCAATAGATATTTTTACATGATTTTCAATGCGAAAAGGGGAACTTAATTACTGATGTAAACTGGCTGGGCATTACTCTAGTTACCTGTTCTGATGAAATAAGTTATTTGCGCAAAAGTTAGTGTTGCGTAAAATTCAACTGCAAACAATTGAAAGCAGTCAATGGTGCCAACAAGATGGATAAGTTAACAAATATTTAAGTGGACAAAAAAACTAAAAATACTTAACCACGAATTTCGAGATCAGTTTCGGAAGTGCTTTTCTCGGAATATAAAAAAAGTACACACAGACGTCACATGTCAACTCACTTATAACAGTCTGTCTTTCCGTTGTAAATTTGATTTTTAGCTAATGTCTTTTTAATGCATAGGAAAATTAATAAATTTATATGTATGTAAGTATCTACATACATGGTGTTAGTAAAAATAAACACATTTCTAACTGATTTTAAGCTGTTTAACAGTTGTGTGTTAAAAGATGAAGTTTATTCAAAGTAAACAATACCTATACATTACCTATGCATGTACATGGTATACATGTGTATGTATATATATCTGTATAGTTGTCCTAGGCTGTTGACATACATAAATATGTTTTATTAAAAAAGTTTATTAGGTTGTGTATTTACACGCATCAAATTAATTTATGTTTGTACAACTTGTCGCCATCGTTATCCACCATTTCAAAAAAAAACTTAAATATTTGTTATTGCCTTTTTTGTTGTTGATATTATAATTCACTGTCATTTTTGGCACCTCATAATTGGAATTTTTTTCTGCCCCCCATTGCTCTATAGGGTGCTAATTTTCTTTGTGTGAATGCACGTTTACCTGTTGCAGCGCATCACTTTTTTCATTCAAATCTCCATTTATTTGTATTGGAGAGCTCGAGTCATCCTCCATTTACCAAATAGCTGCAGGTGCTAATTAACTTATTTTTATTCGGTAAATATACAAACATACATACTTTAATATACCATAGCCATGGCTTTAACCTTTGGCAATGATTGGTTAATTTTTGTCATTTAAACATTTAAGATGAATGTTGAAACTCTTGCACCCAGCATTAAATGCAACGTTATAAAAACAAACTAAATCGATTAGCTCACCTACTGCTTTGTTAATGTTAGTCTCGTTTTAGAGAACTCCGAGGTGGGAAAATTATTTGGGTTTATGCTGTTATAACCTATCTCTACGAATATCTAATCAAGTTATGACTAGGCGGAGGCAGTGGTTGGAAGAAGGCACTGGTAAACTTTTAAACCGATGTGTTGAAGCTTGCCGGAAGCCTCGGTTCAGGGGTCTTGTCCAAGGAGGTCTCCATCAAGCTCGAAGTTAGGGTTCCATAACACTGCATTATTTTTCAGGCGGAGGTTGCTGCTATTAAGTAAGCAGTTGACTGACTGATGGTGTGGACGATGGTGGTAAGGGAGATTAGCAGACAGCCAGGCAGCAATCAGAGCCCATGGCTCTCTTACGGTACGCTCGGCGCTTGTTGGGGAATGTCTTAGTTCCCTGAGTGGCTGATGAACTGGCCAGAAACGGCACCCTCGAGGAAATATTGTCACGAAAAGTTAGAGTGGTATGTCCCTTGACTACTTGTGGATTTCCCTTGGAATTTTTGGCTCGGGAAAACTCAGCGAACTCTGGTGGAAAAACCAGTTCATGTGCTACTGCGAGGTCACTCTGGCCAAGGTTGGATGCGGGACGGTTTAGGGAACTTCTTAAGCTTGCGAAGCTAGATCTTTTGATTCTGGTAAGTATTTTGACCCATTTTAGAAAACTTTTGCAGTGTGGTTTCTGCTATGGAAAACCTACCATTAGGAGTTTATTAGGACTGTGTCAGATATATAAGCCTCACCCTGAGGCAACTTCAAGAAGAAGTCAATTGGCGAAGTTTTTTGGTCTCGGCTCAAACCGACAAGGATGCCCCAGTCATCCTTGATGAGTTTTGAAAAATTTGGAGCAAATGAATCAATTAAAAAATGTTTCAGAGCTTTAAAGATTTAATGAATGATTCAATAAATCAAGCGAAATGAAACTGTCTTTCATAAAAAAGGGAGGGTCGTATTTTACTCATCTCACTGCTAGAGAAGCTAATTTTTATCTAAGTGACATTTTTTAGCTTACCTTTAAAAAGTTTTAATTTTAATAATAGAGCTCGCATAATTTGCATACCTGAAAAGAAAAAAATATATTTGTTTAGTTTTTTATATACATTAATATAAAATCTTTATTAACTTTCATACAGTCGCACAATCATCGAACATTTATAATTAACAAAGCGGCGAACAGAATTGGCTTAAAACCGCAATTTCCCATATACAAAGCCTACATCGAAATCGAGGAACCAATTCAAGCAGAAATGATTGCCTTCAGTGGCTTACAGCGATTTTCTGGTTTACAAAGTGCAGAGGTACTTAATTAAATCTATAAAAATTACTGAAGTCAGTGTAAGCCAGCCACTTGACTAACCGCAAACTCGAAAATTGTGCAACAAAAGTATTTCTGCAAAATTTTAATAAAACTTGAAATTACAAACCACAACAAAATCAGGTAATAAAAATATAAGTAAGAAATTGATAAAACTGAAAATGACAAAAAAGAACAGACACGGAAGCCCAAGAAATCAGACCACAACATCATAAAGTTTCAGCATAAAAAGACAAAAAACAACAACAAGTAGTAAGACGAGTCATCAGCTTTGAGTTGCCAGCTGACAGATGGACCAAGTCAAAGGCAACCAATTTGACCTCGCCGTCGAAAAGCGATGAGCGGCAGCAACCGCAGCAGGTTCATCATGTCACGTCAGTGGGGAACATTTAAATATATTTTATATGCATATGAGTGTATATATGTATATATGTATGTATGTATGTCCGTACTGCCATTGCATGTGCAGCAAAACTGCAAAAGTTTCCTTCTGAAGGATATACAGATGCAAGTAAGCTGACGAGCAGAATTTAAACCAAATTGAATGTACTCCTTATGCATGTATGTATGTATGTATGCACGTATGTAGATTTGTTAATCTAGTTGCTCAATTCAAAGGAGTTGCATTCAAAACTGGTACAATTTCATCGTCGTCCTACCATCGCCCCACTTGTATATACATACTTTGATTAACTGTATTGTCGTACAGGTAGATTGTGGATGCCACACGCAAATTCAATTATTTAAATCGCATACAACACACACTTACAACAACAACAACAACAATCATAATGGCAATGAATATCACCGCCAGCCAGTGAGTATAATAACAGAAAAATATTAAGCGATATTCTGTATCACAAAACGTGAAGGGGAACAATTTGAATGATATGTTTCAATCAAAGGCATTTAATCAAAAAAATAATGATGGGATTTAAATTGAGTCACTGAGAAATGTGCGTTATTTTTTAAAGCTATGCATTATTATATCGATTAGTTTAGAGTTGCCAAGGTGCATAGAAATAACTCTGAATGCGGATAAAATGTAAGAAAATATTTTACGTTAGCCAAGTGAGAGATAAAAAAAAACCATTAAAATTTTGCTTATAAAAGTCCGGCCGACAAAACGAAAAAGTTAGGCAAAAGAATACCCTGGCCTTCAGAAAACATGCTGTTTCGAGGGGGTCGGGCCAAAGGGGGAGGAAGAAGTTGAGTGGGTTTGAGAAGCCATTGAAGTGATGTTTTAGGCATTGCGGGAGCCTTCAAATGCAGGGCAGTCGTTGTTTATGTCGGGTTCTAGTCTGGTTAAGCTGTAGTTCAACACAACAATGTACATTCCTTAATTTTGCTAGAGTAACGCTGGCCTTGCGAGGTAGCTGAAGGTCTTCCTATGCAATTGGTGGCGATTCAGCTCCTATAGTGGCATTCATGGGACGAGAGTTCGAGAAGATGGCGGTGGCAGTCTATCCATGAATGTGCGCAGAGATTGAGAGCAGACTGTCAAAAATTACCTCCAGGATCTTCTGGGTTTTCACCTCTTTCGGGGCTAGGTGGTAAAATGTGGTCGCCTTAGACTTCGTGGAGGGGAGGGTTAGACCCCGTGCGGTTTACTTTTGAAACAGATGTAATTTTCGGACCTCAAAACCGGACAATCCTCCAGATATGAGATCATCGATACCCCTAGTACTGTGGGCAGGGGCAGATCTGAAATACAGAAATCGTTGCCGTAGCTACTAGTCCCCAAATGTGGTAATAAATTTAAATCCGATTGTCACGTAAGCTACACCTGGCAACCCTTTCTTCTCTGGCAATTAGTGCATATTTAAATCACTTCACCTTACCATGTGCATGCACTCTTATTAAAAAAGTTATTGCATATTTTTTTACTCCATTACGAACCAGATAGATGCAGCCGCTCCCGTTGAAATTCAGCCACAAGCTGTTCTCATCCAAATTCTGTTCGATGCAAACCAATTGCGGCGAACAAAAAAAAAGTCACCCCAACTTTTTGCCACATTCTCAGCCAGCAAGTGCACCCCAAAGCAATCGGAAGTGAGTAGTAAATAATAAATATGTATTGGAAATAAAAATATGATTACGGCGCTTAAATGCAAAATAACTGGCTGCTGCTGCTGCTGCAGGAACAATCAAATTGGCATAAGAAAAATGTTAAACGAAGAGATGGCTGGAACAAAAAACCAAATGTCAATTCAAGCCAAAGGCTGGTAGTTGAGAATATCAGAATATCTTCGAAGCTCCTGCTTGTGCAAATGTATGCAGCTTTGTTGCAAAATGAGCTCCACAACCAAGGACGGCAATCAAATGTCCTTCAAACAGATGTTCTACTGCGCTTGCAGCAATCGGAAAGCTGCTGGCTTTGGTTTATTTTCATTTTTGATGTAAATACTATTCTTTCATTTTTTACCCGCTTTATTTGTTTTTTACCTTCCTGCTTTTTACCTTTTTTTATTGGCTATTTGTTTGCCATTGCTTCAATCAACTGTTGTTCGCATAAAGTTGAATTGACAGCGCTGTCAATGTGACATTGTCGAAAGGAGTTGTCGTTTGAGGTATTAATTGCAAAAATCTGACCGAATCTGGATTGTTGTAAGGAGATGCAGGTGTTGCAGAGTTAAAGGAGTGGAGTAGCGATGAGAAGTAATGTAAGAAATGAGGTGAAGTCGTACGTAGTGCGAGTTTTGCAACTAACCACATTTGGCAGCAAATTTGGTAGCTTTGCATTTCGGGTGGCAACGGGGTTTTTATAAGCTTTTGGAGAATCGATTTCACAGGCAAAGAGGAAATTTTAAGTGAGATGTAGGATTTTTTGTTGAAAATGTTTGATTTATGAGTTTCTCAGAGAGGGATTACCTTATGCATTTACGAGAGAACGTAAGTATACAGTTCTCTTTTGCTGTCATAAGTATTTTTTAATGTCCCAATTTTTATTTTTTAATTTTTTCCATTTAATTTCAAGGCCTAGTGGGCACCCGGCATTACAAGAAAAATTGAAGATGTGAATATTTTTTAGTTTGCTTCCTCATGTGATCTCTCCTTCAAGGAAATGTTTGAAATTAGTATTTTGTAGATTCGAAAAACTTGTGGAGTAACTGGTGAGTCAAAACAGATTTATGAATCACACCATAACCCACTCACGCAGATCTCTTCTCGCACAGTTTTCCGTTGGTAATGATAAAAGCCTGAGCGTGCTTCCGCCATGAAGGAAAACTGATGAAATTCAACAAAAGATAGACATACACAAATGAGATCTGAGCTTATTTAAACCAACAAATCCGAAAATCAATAAACTGGATAATACCTCAGTATGCTGTGGACATTTAGAAACCGCAGTACGAGTCAAATTGAAAGGCAAGATCTATGGATATATGTAGTACCTAATAATAATAATGCGTCCACACCCAAACTTGTCAAGGATATTTGTACATATAGGTAAATCGATGGTGAGTTGACAAGCTCAGTAAGCAAAGCAGTTAAATTTTATAGCTTCGCGCATGCGCTGCTGTCAAAAAAAAAAATTCCAAAAAATTTTAGGTTACCATAAAATAAAATAAACAAAAAATAAAAAATATCTATCAGATATGCATGACCACACATTCAACTCAACAAATTGAGTGACAATTTCATCAAATGTCGTTCGCTAATAAATAATCGGCAACAATTTACGGTTTTCATGCGGCTGTCAGAAAAATGTCAAAAATCGTGTGATCAAGAAAGAAAAAATATGTACGCAAAAACAAAAACAAAAATGTGTGCAGACAAAATATATCTTTTATTTATATTTAAACTTGTATCCGATATTCATACATACATACATACATACATATGTGTATAGATACTTGTATGTCTACCATAACAAATCAAGCGCAAAATATTGTTGTCGTCATTTCCATGTTCGATATGTTGCTCATAAATTTTCAGCTCCAACAGCGTTTGACGACAGCCCACGCTCTCCGGCACAACGTTAGGCGGGGTCACGGCGGCCGATTGGGGCAGTAGCATAAAACATTTTCGTAATTTGTTTTTCAACTTGTTTATGGGCATGTTGTATGCAGCTACGGTTGTTTGATGTTGTAGCATTGCTAGTTTTTGCTTTTCAAAGTTTTTAAAATGTTATTTGTCTATAAATAGCGAGCTCTTAATTTTTTTTTTAGACTTCTTTTGACAATGGACTGGGTTTGAAATCGAAAGTGTGCTCTGCACATTTATTGTTCGTTGCCTGGCCAGGTTGTGACCGTTATATCATCAATAAATTATTAAATCAGCAACAATAGCTGACAAAAGCTTTGGATAGCAAAAGGAGAAAGAAAATAATAGGCGAAACACAATAAAATTTGCAAAAAAATTAAATTTTTTATATATTTTATTTTTGCATACCTATGTGTGTAGATGTATGTATATATGTACATACATGTGTATGTAAGTTATAAACGCATACTATATTTCATAGGTTTTGCACTCCTTTTTATTTGTTTTGTTGTATTTCTCTTTTTAAATTGTTTTATGACTGTCTAGCTTTTAAACTAGGCCTGATTTATGATGTTGTCAATAAACTGAGGCCAATAATCCAATTTGACTAACAAACAGTGATTGAGGTTGCTTTGTTAACTCTCTTACCAGTAAGACTAGAACATGTTCTTTAAACCTTTAAGTTTATCTTAAGTTTTGATTGAATTAATTAGCTCCAAGAGAAGCTGAAATATTGTTTTATTGTAATTTTAAAAATATACTGGAGGTCTGCATCTCAGTAAAGGCTTGAATTTACCCTTTACTCTTTCTTCTTAAGAAGCAATTTAATTTTTTTGGTGACACGTGCTACAAAAAACTAGGAGTGCCAGTTACTGTCAAATTCAACCCTCCTTCTAGTTTTTAAGGGCCTTGGAGAGGTTTTCTAACTTACCACGCACAGTGGTTCAACACTGGAATTTAGTGTTCACAATTCACTGAAGCCTTCATTTTTCATTCAATTTGAATAATTTTTTTTTTATGAAAGCCAATAAAATTTGCAACATTCCAGTTAAGCCCGATATTTGAATTTTCGTTTGTCGTATAATTTTTTTTGTAAAAAGAAAATCGATTCTCCCGTTTCAGTTAATAAATGAGTTGAAAACAATTGTAGAAACGAAAAAAAAATATTCACAACAAAAATTTTAAATGTTAAAAAAAAAATCACTGAATGGGAAATAAAAGCGTTTGTTATATCAATTATATAAATAGGCAATCATGTTTCCTTTACACCCCTTTTACGGCTAAACTGTACTTCTAAGGTATAAACAATTATATATCATTAGAAAGGTATTTTGATGCTGATGTGCAGGCAATTTTTAAAATTTCGAATTAGTTTAAAATAGAGCGAAAAAATCAATTTAAAAGTCACACCAATACCAATGCCATACATCTACATGGTTGGGGCGGAAATGCCTCCTAAATGTATGCTTTAATATTGATAGTGAATTAAAGAAACGTGCTAAGCAGCAGATTAGGAATAAGATGTACGTATGTATGTACATGAATAGATTAGCCTCAAACAAGGATGAAGATAATTTTGAGTATGGAGAAGAAGAAAGGGATAAATACAGAAATTAAAATAAAAGTAAAGAAACCTAAATATGAAGACAAAGAGAAAGGAAAATTTAAATACCTTACCTAATAACAATGGTGGGGGTGAATATGTAAATGAAGAAAAGAATGGACATATTTAGATCAGGATAAAGGAAAGGATAAAGATGTAGAAGAAGATGAAGACCAAGACGAGGAAGATGAAGATGAATATGAAGATAAGGATAAAGATAACATATCTTAACTTAACCCCTTAACTTAATTTAACTCACCTCAACTCATCTCACCTCCGCTTAAAAAACTTACTCCACCTGAGTTCGCTTCACATTAATTCACCACACCTTAACTCCCCACACATAAATCCACCACTACTTCACTCCCCACACCCAAATTCACCACACCTAAATCCACCACACTTTAATTCACCACACCTGAACTCAGCACACCCCAACTTTCTCACCACATCTTAACTCACCACACCTTAATTCACCACACCTCAACTTTCTCACCATACCTTAATTCACCACACCTCAACTCACCACAACTAAATTCACCACACCTCTTAAGACCACCACACCTGAATTCATAACACCGTAACTCCCACACCCAATTCCACCACACTGCAACTCACCACACCCAATTTCAACACATGACATGATATCACTAAAGAAACAATGTAAAGAAAAAGAGGAAGGAAAATTTAACTACCTAACCTAATAACAATGGTGGGGGTAAATACGTAAATGGAGAAAAGAATGAAGATATAGATCAGGATAAAGGAAAAGATAAATATGAAGACGAAGGTGAATATGAATATGAAGATGAAGATGAAGATGAAGATGAAGATGAAGATGAAGATAAAGATGAAGATGAAGATGAAGATGAAGATGAAGATGAAGAGGAAGATGAAGATGAAGATGAAGATGAAGATGAAGATGAAGATGAAGATGAAGATGAAGATGAAGATGAAGATGAAGGTGAAGATGAAGATGAAGATGAAGATGAAGATGAAGATGAACATGAACATGAACATGAACATGAACATGAATATGAAGGTGTAGATAAACATAAACATAAACATAAACATTAAAAGCGATAGAGACAAAGATAGAGAGGAAGAAAGTGATAGGGATAAAAAGGAAATACAACTGAAGAATGTGCGATATTATATTGTGATGTGTTATGCTACATATGTTATGTTATTGAATATAATGCTATTCTATGTTATGTTATGCTAAGTACTAAGCTAAACTCCCCTCCACTTAACCCATTCCAACAAATTTTATTTCAGCTCAACTCAACTCACATAAACTATCCTTAATTTTAGCGGTTGAATTTCAACCGCTGGGCGAACACTAGTTATTAAAAATCAACGCGAGCTTATAGCCACTTGCAACTTGCACTTTACTGCACTAGTATTTAGTGATCTATAAAATTGCATAACCAAATTTTTTATAAAAACCAAAAAAAAATTAATTTTTTTGGAAAATTTTTTTACAACATTTAACATTTTTTCGGTTTGCGGGAACCCTAAAATTGTTTTAAATTTTTTTTTATTAGGTAAAATTTATTAACAGGAACAGGAGAATTGATTGTCTTGCATTTACTACTTTTTCTACACTTTGCATTAAAAAAATTTATACAAACAAACAAAAATTCAAATATAGTGCTCACCCGATCTCTTGAAAATTTTATTTGCTTTAATTTAAAAAATAATAATCAAATTAAATGAAAATTGAAGACTCCAGTGAATTGTGAACACAAAATGCCAAATTTGAACCACTGCACTGTGCACTGTGCCAAGTCGTTTAACTTATAAAGTGGAAAATCACTTATCGAAAAATCTCCTGCTTTGGAACCAAAACGTGACTAAGAACAATATTTTATAGCTCGACTAATTTCGATAAAAGTGCGTTTTGATGGCTCGATAAATTTCGATCACACAAAAATCTATATATTTCGATATAAATCGATAAATCGATCAACTTTGGATACCTTTAAAAAATTTGAAAGCTATCTATAGAAATTTCGATAACTCGTTACACTCTAATAACAAAATTAATATACATAACCTTGAAGTTTCGCTAACTCGATATATTTTAAAAATTCCAAAAACTTCGATGCTATAAATCGACGAATTTCAGTAGATATTTAAATAAATATCGATAACTCAGTAAATTTTAAAATTTAATAAATTTTATCTTTTTAAGTTAATAAAGTTTGCATGACGAAATTCGATTTTGTGGTTGTGTTTATATTGCAAATTTTCAAGGATATTTATGGACAAAATTTGTAAAGGACATTTTCCATACCCATTCGTCCTTATGCACCAAACCATTTACTCTGTTATAATGCTACAGAATTTTTTCTTTTATATGATACCTTTATTGTTATTCTACATTGCACTGAACTTATTAAATAATTTTTTGAAATAATCATATTTTTTTTTAATTCCAAATTCCTTAAAAAAACTAAGTACGCAGTTTAACTATAATTTGCTCATAGTTTCGGGAATATATTAATTTTTTGTGTGTAAAGTTTACTCTCGCACGGTGATATATAAAAGATGCGCTCCATGTTGATATGACTATTGCTGATTGTTTTCTTGATAGTTGGCTCTTTATTCTGTTGTTTTTATAAAATACTTGTACCCGATTCTCTACTGCCTTATTTTCCTTGTGTTGTCGCTAAGCTTATTATTGTCCCCCCCCCCCCTCTTGTTGTTCTTGTTGTTGCCGTCAACTTGTTCACCATCAATGCGGCTCATCTATCGCTCGATCAGCAATTGACAATCAGCAATCAATTCGACGATGATCTTTCAATTCATTTGCGGTTGCAGCATTGTGGCGCCGTGGCTTTGAAACAAGCCACATCTATCTATGTATGTACGCTGTAAGTATTTGCCACCGTTAATGTTGCAATGAAATACGAAGCTATAGCAAGTTAGTAGCAATCACAGCAAAATGTCGGACCAAAATCCAACTAAGCAATCTACTTAGTAGCTTGGATAAAAAAAAAAAAAAACTCACTAAAAAAAAGCGCAATCGATTGACAATGCATCAGCGCACAAAAAAAGCAGCAAATCAATGCTCAAAAGGTGTTTGAAGTTTCGCGCAACACTTTTAGCTAAAGCTTAGCTTAGTGTTTTTTGCAATTTTTTAGTTTATTGCCTTTTACACAATCACCTCAATTTTCACATATGGCTAATGTTGTGCGTTTGCTGAGGCCTTTGTTTTTGTTGTAATTGTAGATTTTATTTTTTTTTTTTTTTAATTGGTGTCAATAAGATTGATTGCTCGGAGGCAACTACATACCAGTTGATATTGAGCTGACAATGGACAGTCGCACCGACGGACGGTCGAGCTGTTTTATACTCACAGATACTAGTTTTACAGAGACAGAGATTTGCCGCCGATTGGATAAGTGCGCATATAGCATAAGTAGATATAATCGCACCGAACTGTTGCACTTACAAGCGCACGCGCGTTATCTGTGAAGCGGCATTGAAGAAGCTGGCGCCCTACACGGCTGATTGGTCAGCAAGCTGAAAACAAAATGCAACTGCAATGAATCCGATCTGGCTAAGCTCGCTTACAACTTTTTTGCAATAATTTTATAATATACACACTAACACACACACACACACACACATTGGCAGCGAATGTTGTCACCGTTGTGGTCCATTGCTCAATTGCACTGTTTTGTCATTGCTGTTGCGGAGCGTGTGTGGTCCCAACTTGTAACTATTATCGCTGCCGCGCTATACTACTTCTCGGCCTATTGACGGCCGACCGTACAACTAATCAACCATCCGTCCGTCCGTCTCAACTGGCATCGACGCGTCGTAATTTGATGAATTGATTAAATTGTTTTGTGCGCGTAACTCAGCTCGGATGACACTGAGCCGCTGTCGCAAGTCGCTTGGAAACGCTTTGGAATTGAATTGTGTGGGGCTGAATTGAGTTTTAGTGGAATTAATTGGGATTATTTTTAAACATACATACATACATACTCGTATGTATATGTACAATAGTTGTTATTTAAACTGGCTCAATTTCCGCTTGATTGACTTAAACTTTAGATTATTTTAATTATGTTGTTGTAGTTTCGTACTTTTTATGTGGATTTTAGAGAGTTTAGAGGCTTTTATCAAAATGACAAAAATTGTGATTGATCCACATTAATGCATGTATGTATGCACATTAGGGTGGTCCAAAATAAGTAAAGTCGGTATTTTAATGCTCTCACACCCTATGTTTTCTTTTTCTATATCGAAAAAATATACCCATATATTTTTTATTTAAAGTTTTTCCTGTATTTTATAAGGAAAAAACCACTTTTTGTAGAAATGGTATAGAATTCTTGAAAATCTATATTTTTCGATCGGAAAACACTGGTTCTCTTCCGGAGACTTCCAGTAAAAATACCTAATTGTTTATTTAACCATTTTTTAATACTACATAAATATTTTTTCTTTATTCCCCCATTGCACTTTCTGGCATTCTCTCTATGAAAAAATTTTTAAATAAATAATTCGGTATTATTATTGGGAATCTCCTGAAGAGACACAGAGAAAAATATTGATTTTCAAGAATTCCATACCATTTCTACGAAAAGTAGGCATATAAAGTACATGGACAACTTTGAGCGACGTCTAAATATGTTTTTATTTAAAAAAAAAAAATAGGGGTATATCTTTTCGGTATAGAGGGGGGTGAGCTAAAAAATTCCGACATAATTTTTTTTACATGCATTTTTTAGACCACCCTAATGTACATGCATACTCGCGTGTGAACAGGAGAAGTGTGGACTCGTTTTACGTTATCAATAATTTTCCTAAGATGTATGCCAACTTGGCGGTTAAAGTGAAAGTACAGCAAGCACACCCATTTCCAAAATCAATAGCCCAGAAAAAAATATATTCATTTACATAAATACTAGTTTCCTAGCGCACTTCGAAAGAAATAGACAACCAAAGCGCTCCCCATAGATATGCCTGAGGCACCGCGCCACCAGACCGTGTAGATCATTAGATGCTAATATCTGATAAAACGCGAAGCTTAGTATTACATAAAAGAATATGAAACAACAAACATAAAATTGCCCCTACAAAGTGACAACAAAGGTAGTGCAAATTGCAGTGTTGGAAAGTGTTGGAAGTGGTTGGCCGGAGGCGCGGACAAATTAAAAGTTGCCGCATGCAGAGGCTCGTCAGTACGTCAGTGTTGTTGGTACTGGGCGAGGCAGCACAAGAGGTGGGTTCTATTAAATTGTTATTGTTATTTAATATGGAGAACTTAACTCAGTGTAAGATCATCGGAAATAAGGTCAATTGACACTATTTCACATACTGGTGGTACGTACTCCTGTTCCTGCAATGGCGTCAGGTCATATAGTTGCGTCTGTACTTGAAGCTCGCGATAATTCCAAAACAAAATCTTTTTTATATTTTGGAAGATATTGTTAAAAGAAAAAAAATACTGCCATATCACCTGGGCTCACCCTATGTATATACATACATATGTACATATGTACAGTAATACATATACATATGTAGACACTTATCTCTTTATTGGACAACACCCCATTCTGCGTGTTGTTAATGTCGTCCATTGCGCATGCGTAGCATTTAATAATCGCCAACAATAATGAAACATGAAATCAAAATGTGCTGTAAAATGTTGTTCAACAGCTTAAGTGGCGCAGCATGTTGCAACAACACTCACACCCATACATACATACACAAGCATATAAAGCCAAGCATAAACAAAACATGTAATTAACCTCGCCAAACATCCAATAAAGCCAGAGTTTAGGTACATACTTATATGTATGTATGAATGTGCTTGCGAATGGATAAGTTTTTTTTTTTGTTGCCGCTATTGTGCTGCACCAACAACCAGTTACCAGCATCGCCGCCACCTTGTAGAGGTGTAGCCAAACGCGCGCATGCTGGAGGCTAAATATCTCAATCGGCGTGCAGTTAAAGAGTTGTCGCCGCCGCGAATGCGCGACGCGATAGTTGCTGATAGCGTTGAGTTGACAATGTTGTTGCGATTGTGATATTTTTGTTGCTTCGTTTGTAATGATTGTTGTTACTTGTACTTTGTTAGGTAGTTGTGGCCCAAGGGGAAGTTGGTTCGAAAAGTACTTAAATCGTATAATCTATTGCTGACAATAGCTGTTGTTGCTGTTTCGAATTTTTTTTTTTCGTATTTTCTGTTTTTGGTTTTTGTATAAATCTAATTATTTTTAATGTAATTCATAAGCCATTTAGCTGCAATTAATTGCCTGATAAACATTTCGACGCCAAAGTTCAACCGTTGTTGTATGACGTCTGACCCTAAATCTATTTTTGCGGCGTATTTATTTGTTGGGAGGAGTTTGACACCAATCTACCCATCTACAGTCCGGAGCAGACTGCTTCATTTTTCATGCCTCTTAGACTATTCAGGTAAATACATTCATTTGAAGCACTCTACAGCTAAGCGTACCCGCATAAAAGGCTACTCAACGACAAGCGCAGTGGTTTAGCTCTCAGATCAAAAATATCGACTGTGGCCTCTACTTTGATTGGTATCATTAAAGAAAACTTTTGAATTTTCTGTTTTTTTTGCCGTTCCTAGATAAGCTGTTGAAAAAAAACTAAATTTTTTAACTTAAAAAAAAAGTATTTTTATAGAAAATCAAAACCGGTTGCTTTGTGTATTACTTTGAAATGCAAAGATTTAAAAGTTCACAGAAAATACTTTACGTATATATAATTCGGATCACCTTTCCACCATCTGCACAATCTTCGCCCCGAATAACCATTACCTCTTATTTAAGTAAATAATAAGTAGAGCAATTCTTAGCCTCTTGAAATAAAAAATAATACTTTTTTCCAATTGAAAAAATAATGAAAAAATCAAAAACAGGTTTTAGACGTCCACATAGAGAATTATGGAACAAAAGGCTTAATTGCTTTTATAATTTTTATAAATTTTTTTTGACTGCTGTTCGAAGTGCCTAAAATTGTTTTAAAAATAAGGTTGTTTAAACAAACAAAAAAATTAACGACAAAACCAAAAATGGGTTTAATTGACAAAACAGGCCGAACGGCAAATTATGCAACAAAAAATTAATTGTTTTTTTGTTATTTCTAACTAATTTTTAAGCCACTTTCCAAGTCCCTGAAATTGTTTGAAAATAAGGTAGTTTATATAAAGTTAGCAAAGCACCTTATATCAAAAAATAAAAGTAAGAGAACGGAAAGGTTTTTTTCCACAACCAAGTAACGGCAAATTCATGGGTATATGCGACATTTTTTTCTTCGTGGTATTTCGCTAAGTTTATACACATCTTCTTAACCAGCTTCAAGTCCGCTTATTTTTTAGCGAATTTTATTTTGCTATTTATTTTCCACTTTCTCCACTTTGACTTCATTTTGGATATACATATCTGAGAAGACATCTTGAACATTTTTTATAGCGAAGAAATACATACTCTGAGACCTAGCAGTCTATAAAACTAAAAAAAAATAAATAAATAAATAAATAAATAACTAATCGTTTGCTTTTATTTGTCTTTCCTTATTTATTGGCAGTGTCGTTTAAAAGTCAACGCCGAAAGGTCATAACGTTTTGTAGTTGGCGATAACAAGCCACCGGTGCAGCTAGCTTGTAAATTTAATTTACCTGTTTTTTAGTTTTTTTTTTTTTTTTAATTTTAGTCAAGTGTTGTTTATGTCTTGTTTTCTTTCCTTTTTTAATTTGTAATTTATGTAGTCACTTTAAGTTTTTGTAAACTGCCATTCACAATTACAACGAGTAACCAAATTTAGCTGTAATTTGTAGACCTTACATGTCAGCAATTAACTAATCGATTTGGGACTAAAAGCTTGTAAATGTATTGCCTCTCACTATACCTGATTTTATTTGGTGGTCTCGCGCAGCATCACTACATTGCTATTCAATTAGTTTTTTATTTATTTATTCAAGCTGAACAACGGCAGTACATATGTATGTATGTATAATAAATATATTGTATATATTGAGTCTGGCTAGACTGCGCTGAAACCATTAAGCTTTATAGCGTTACCAGAAAAACTGCGACCAAATTAACTACATAGCTAATCTCTGAAAACCAGGGACAATCTTGAAGAACATTGCAGTTTTCTCCGTAAACTGAAGCACATTATTATACCCTATTGCTGCCTCCAGATTCGCAAAAAGCTTAATACCAGGTGACTAACGGTTAGACAATCACAGAGGATGTATTCCATAATCTTCTCATTCGCTCTGCATTTCCTGGAAATTTTATCTTTGGTCACTTCCCAGAGTACAGACACAGGGAGGACGTAGGGTAAATCTTTGAAAAAATTTAAGAATATATGTGCGATCACGACAATGTCTTCTCACCTAAACAGTGGCGCTTAAAGTGTTAATTATATATTTTGAATACACAAATCATTTCTCACAAATTTAAATTAATAAAAACGTGCTAATTAAATCCATATGTGCCACCATGAATTCTCAACACCAAATCACGAGAATTTATCAACCCGCACCTCCCACTTCGAAAAACACACTCATCCCTCGCCACACCCAACTTACAGCAATCATTTCATTTTTTTCTCTCCTTTATTTTTATATATATTTTTTCTCAATGAGTTTCCATTCATTTTTCAATGTCTTTTTCGCCATTCAAACGTCAACGGCCAATCGTCGCCGCCATTGTCAAATGTCAACTTTTAGCGCTTTGTAATTATTTTTGAACTGCTCACCTGCGCCGCCTTACACCACCCGTCAGCACCTCATTCCAGCGATCAGCACCGCAACTATGACTTTGCCTTTGGTATATTGCGATATTATTTTTTCACTTTTTTCCCCGAGTTATTTAGAGTTATGCATTTATATCGAGTTGCAACTTGCAAGCAAGCAATTATAATCAAAATGTCAAAGTCGTTGCTACTGGTTTGTGTCAGTTGGCGGCAATTGTCACCCAGCTGGGATTTCGTGGGCAAGCGCGAGCTGTTCGGTAGAGAGACACACCGACTGTCGCGGCCATATGTTGCGGCATTTGCACTTTTCATGCCCAAATCGGGTTGGGGAATTGTGTGTTTGTGCATTTTTTCAAGTTTTTCATTTGATTTTTGTGCATAATTTGTATTTGTCTTTGTCGGCTTGTTCACACCTGATGGCGTTCATGGTGGTCGTTCGAACGATCGATTGGTCCAAACAGTCGGCTGTGGTGTGAACGGGTTTATTGTGTTATTGCGATAAATTGTATAAAATTAATTAAAATCGATAAAATAAATCTGGCGTATCCTGAGTTTCGGTCGAAAAAAAAACCACCGGAAGTTTTTTATTTCGCCCATAGTAAATACATGGAAAAGTTAACCGGTTCGGGGAAAATGAAACTCATGATAAGGCTGAATATGCTAATATGCTAATATGCGAAGGTATAGCAGTCAGGTTATTGCTGATAAAAAAATTATGGCAGGAGAGAAAAATGTTTCCAGATAAATGTATATGCAGGCCAAAATACACGGAAAATGAGTTAAGAAATCTTCAATTACAATATTTTTTAACAGGGTGGCCTCACAGGTTAACCCACTAAATTCAATTAAACATAAATATGTATTAGCTAGATGGAATATTTAAAGAATACGTTCCACAGAGGAGTTTTTTAAGACTAGCATAATTTGTAAGCATTTCACAAGGGAGTTGCCACCTTTATTGAAATGAAATTTTTTTAATATAAATTAAATACAACATGAATTCAAAGTAAATAGGTACGCGTGCCAAAGCTTTCAAAAGCTATCAGCACCATTTATATGCGGCTGGCACAAAATAAAAGCTTTCGCTGGCCAACTCTGATTTAAGGCGGTAATAGCCACTGCCTTTTCGGATAAAGTGCTTTTAAAGATTTTCTAACATATCAAAAGCTCACTCTAACCGTTATTGATTTCAAGAGTGGTGTTACATGTCAAAACATTGAAAAAAGTTGCTTGAGGTTGCCACCCTATAAAATGTGTTCAGAGACAATTTCATTGAAAATAATTTGAAACACCGTTTTCGCGCACAATAATGGAGTGGGTGTTGTGGTGCCCAGAACCAAGTTTGACGTAAACAAATTGTACAGAAAGCTATTAAAAGCTTGACACGTTATCCTTCTATGAAGGACAGTATCTGATGTAGTCGGGTATGTGGAAAAATATATAAAGCCACGGGTAGAGCTTTTAAAGCTTTTTTTTCAGAAAACTTAAATTTTAACATTAATGAAAATTTCGAAAAACCGAAGTCCACCAATAGGAACCAAATGGAAAAAATAAGAAAATTAGAGGCTCAAAAAATAATCTGCATAAACTGTAAGCTTTCTGTCCTTTTTTAAGAAGAAATTTATTTTTTAAAGAAAAAAATTGTTTTTCATAGCTGTTATGGAAATAGTCTACTTTATAATACTGTAATAATTAGGGGATTCACAAGACGTGTTAACCGTCGTAAAATCTTAAGGTTAACATCTTTTTTAATTAAAATGGTTTTAGGGGATTTCTAACTAAACCGAAATTCTTTTAAACTGATAAAGAATATATAATTAGCCAACCCCCCAACCATTTTAACCGCTATTTTACATAAACAAGTGTTAAGCTTAAGATTTTACGACGGTTAACACGTCTTGTGAATCCCCTAAGTATGTCTGTATGTATATCCTTAGTCAGCGATAGCATCCCTCTTATCATCTTCCAACCGCTTACCGCTTCCATATCAATGGGCAAATGCTCAAAATATGATTATGCAAAGTGCTGATGCTTGTAAGCATCCATGGAAATATTTTTTTTTTTTTCAAATAAGAATAAGAACCCATGCACATATCTACATACATAATCATATGTACACTTATTTACTCATTAAAAAAATACTCGCGCTCGAAAGGACACTTCAGCTGTCCACACTCTGCTGTTCCACTGACGCCTTGGCGCTTTAAACTGACGCACTCAAGTGGCGACTCGCATCATAATCTTTTGACACTTGAGTGCTATTGACTTCTTTGTTTTGACTTTCTTTATTTTATACGTATCAAGTCTTGATTCTTTAAAAATTTGCTGATTATTTCTCCAACCTTTTGAGCAATGCCTACGAGTTGTAAGTAAGCGCAGTGAAGACATACCAAATCAGCCGAAATTAATGGGAATCAAATAAGTGGCATGCAGTAAATGAGCAGACTTGGAAGATTAAAATATATGTATGTTTGTACATGAAATACATATTTGTATGTATACATCATCGGTTTATTGTTGCATCATGGCGCTTTGCGGCATTTGAATTGTTTTTTTTTGTTTAATATTTGAAGCATATGATCACTCCTCGTCGTTTTGTCTCACTACACGGCGATATCACTATGTCTGTCCTAACTGACTAACTGCCTCTTTGACCGCCTGCCGTAAGCATTTTACGTAGTTTCTCGATCACACGTCGAGTGTTGAGCAAATAAACTCTTCATTCGAGGCATCAAAACTCATAAGCGACACATTGAAGATGAATTATGGAAATTTGTTACTTCCGAGAAATTAAAAATAGAAACAATACAAATAACTCATAAATTACAAATAAATTACCACATACTTGGTGATACTCTATCATTAAATACTATGGCATTGTAAGTGCTGTGGAGAATTTGAAATATTCATCATTTGCTTTGAGTATTTTGACATAATTCCGCTCTTGGGTGGTCCAGAGGTTATACAAATGAGCTGTAGTTATCTTAATTGATTTGTAATTCAACTTTGCATTCTATTCGTTCAACGAATATTTTCAAACAAGACGGTTGATAAGACACAAGTGGGGCAAATTTCTGGAAATTGTATTAGTTCTGCAATCGTTACTCTATTAAGGCCTACATTCTTTAATCTTTGAACTGCATCGATCTCTCTCGAGGAAAAACTGAAGCTTTTTTCCCATTATTTTAAATGCGATAGAGCTTCCACTTCGTGCGCTTTCATATAAATCGGTGATGGGCATGGTCTTGCCAGCGGGCAAAGCATTTTCTATTCATTTCAGTGACAAATAAATCCATATACATTAAGCTCTTCTCCTGGGATATAATCGGGTCGTGACTGATCCAGATGTGCACATGGTAAAAGATTTCTCTTCTCATTACTAATATACATCGGTATGCTGTCAAGAAGGAGAGTTGACCTCCACCACTACACCACTACAGTGCACTGTAGCCTAGCACCTAACAACTTTGCGCGTCAGGGGTTTCGACCAGCGCTTTAACCGATTTGAAGTCCACCAGTTCAAAAGCAGTACACAGGTAGTCAAAGAAATCCTGCAGTAGCGTTTTTCCATATCAGTATTTGGACGTTACCGAAGCAGAAATCAGGTAGTACCAAAGTAACTTCGGTCGAACCATTGTTTAATAGTACAATACCCTTATGGGCGCTTGGCAATCAGGTTAAATATTTAGGATAAATCTGCGTTGGGTACCCCATTAACATTCAGCCAATCGACGAATTTTGATAGCCGGATTCTGAGCTTGAAACACACTGAAAGTCTTAACCAGAGATTAATGGTTAGTTACTGAGAGAACACAGGCAGAGTCAGCCGGTCCCATTGCTCCTCCAAATCATCCACTGCACGTGATTATCGCCTAAACTTTAATTAAAGAAGAAAATAAATAACATTCACCTAATATCGGTGGTAATCAAAGCCTGAGAACTTTTCATCTTATGACTTCTCAGCCATTAGACGATAAAGTTGCAATTTCCAACAATAACAAAAAACCAAAACAATTAAAGCCTGCAACTCTTCGCCAGCATAGCCCGCACTCCTAATAACAATATCATCATCAATAGCGGAATGCTGATAATGCGTTGATGGCAGACGTCAGCC
The DNA here is from genome assembly GCF_013731165.1 of Rhagoletis pomonella. Classification (NCBI taxonomy): domain Eukaryota; kingdom Metazoa; phylum Arthropoda; class Insecta; order Diptera; family Tephritidae; genus Rhagoletis; species Rhagoletis pomonella. The sequence goes on along the minus strand of NW_023458561.1, from coordinate 57,993,643 downwards.
ACACAGAGACGCTGCAGACGGCACAGCCGACGCCGGCGTCGGGCGCGCAATGGGCTCAAGTGCTACGATGACTCAAGTGCTGGTGGTCGCGCCAGCCACTGCAGCGAAGTGTAGCTCTCCTAAGGCAAGCGCGAAACAGTTAGAGGGCTCCATTGCTATCGCTTTGGCAGCTTTAATGTTGATCTTTGGCCGCCGCTCAGCGATGAATTGCATTGCGTTGCAGACATACATATTTTCGCGGAGCAATTACGCGCTTGCAATTATTGCAGAGATGCCAGGGTCGCGGCGACTCAAATGCGACGCGAGGCGACGTGTCTAATGAAGTGGCTGTTAGTTACTCTCTACTCTGTGCCACTGAAGGCAATGCTGAGCATGACAGAGGGCATAGGAAAACATTTCTAATACTATTGCAAAATGCACGCATCAGCATAACGGTAATTGCGGTGAGATATGTATTTGGCGATTCAGCAACGCCGATAGAGTGAAGTAAGAAGTTCTTGACCCTGACAGAGGATCGCGAATGGCGCCACGAGTTGAACGCACAAAGCAATTAAATGTGAAATAAAGTAGTTGAGTATTGAAAAACATTAAACGAAGCGCATGCCTACAAAATACAAAAGTAAATAATTACAGCTATAATAAGTTAATTTTGCAAGAATCGCATGCCGCTCAAAGGTTTCACAGTTTGGCGACCGCTGCACTGGGCTGTGTTGCACTTGCGCGCACTACATCGACGCCTCTGCAGCGAAGATAATACAATAAACTAACACAGCAATAAAAACAACAACAAGTCAAACGGTGCAACAGTGCCAATATTGCAATTGCCACAACATCATCGCATGCCCACTGGCACACAATCGGCAAAAAAAAATCGCTGCTGCTGCTAAAGCGACTGTAGCTTCTGCTGCCTTTGGACCACCCAAGTTGACAGATATTGCATGGCATGGCTTGATTATCCCAATAAAGTTACAATAAACAGGCAAGCCAAGCCTTTGCAGAGAGTGCGTGTTCGTAAAGAGCGATTGCGCTTAAGAAAAGGATAAGAGAAATTTAAATTAAGAGAATGGAAGCATATATATAGTTAAGTGGAAAATAGCGGCTAAAGCTAGTGTTGCCACTGTTCGAAATCTCACAAAAATATTTGAGTTACTGAAATGTAATGGTATGTCTTTAGTATAAAATAAGGATATTCTGAACTTCTTTGCTTCCATGAGACTCACTGGATCTCTAAATAAGTCTTCATTCAGGCATCCAATTCGTTTGTTTCCTGTTTCGAGGGTAATTTCAATTTAATTCAATTTCAGCCAAACCGCAGCAAATTTGTCAATAGGAGAGAGAGAGGAGCGAATGATTTTGCAACTAAAATTATTAGACTTTAAAGGTAAGATGAAGAGGTAAGAGCAGCAATAAGGACTAGCTATTTACAAATAAAAATTACACTGTGCAACAATTTAAGGGTAATTTTTTTGGGCGGAATGATTCCAACTAAGTACTCACTAATCTTTTTGCATTCTCAAGGCATATTTTTGGCTTAGTATAACTGAAAAAAGGGCCTAAAATTCATGTCGTAGCGAAATATGTAGTTTTGGTAGAGATAGTAAAATTTCACGAGTAATAACTTTGTAGAACATTTTAACCCATTATACCTACCACGAAAGGGTCGTTTTGAC
>NW_023458561.1:57955036-57991873 GCF_013731165.1 Rhagoletis pomonella | reverse complement strand
TGTGTGGCAGCGCTAAAATTGTCAACAAGCATTTCACATTCCACATGCAACGCAGAACACAACACAAAACCGCATTGAAACATAACAGTTGGACAAATCGAGCGAACGTGTGGGATTCCAAGGAAGTGTTTTGCGATTTTTTCATTGGCCATTCAGCAGCCAAGTGGAGAGAGAAACGCTTTTTTCCACGCTCAACACGGGCAAGGTGCAAAAGCGAAGCATTTAAAAAGCTTGCATAAAAGCTGATTGGAGGCAATAAAGCGATTTTAGTTGCAAGAAAATTATGTGAATACATACATATATCGTCACTTAGCCATTCACTCTAAGTTCCTGCATGCTACATACATACACATGTGTGGAAAGGAATCTATCTCAGTAATGTAAATCTTTGTACCTACTTGCGATCGATCTAATTATGATGCTCAAATGTGGCAGCGTAATTACAATTTGCAACCAAACGCGGATTTTTCCCTTGGGATCTGCATGGCAATACCAAAAGTGTCTACCGGCGCGCAAACAAAAAAAACAGACTTACTTAATTGTCGCTGAAAAAGTACTTACTTAAAATAGTAAATCGTATTTATTTGTTGGTCAATTGCGAACGATTTGTAGCAAAACACTAACATATGTATGTACATATAGGCAGATATACATAGTTATGTAATTAGTGTATATTTTTGTATGTATGACCACACATGTATGTATGCAAGTGAAATCAAATGGAATTGCAAGCATTTTGAATGAGACACAATAAATGTGTGAATACAGTTGTTTTTTGTATACTTAAGTAATGTCGCTAAAAGGAATTTTGATTTGCGCTTAGTTGCGCTCGAATTGATTTGTTAAATATTTTATTTTCATTTGCGTTTAATAGGCGGTTTACACAAACAAACAAAAAAAAAAAACTAAAAAATGCATAAAAGAAATAAGCAGTTGCTGGCAATTAAAGATTTCGATTGCGCTCAATCATGCAGACATTTTCAAACTCCAGTGCCTTTTTATGGTTCAGCCATAAAGAGTACACAGATTTTGACCACACAAGGCCATAAACGCCAACAGGGCAATAAAAAAGTAAAAAGTTTAGCTGGAGCGGCAACAGCAGCAACCGTTTGAGTTCTAACCAGCGATGGGCAGAGAGCTTTTGGCACTGAACGCGCCTATACAAAATATATAGAAAGCTTAAAAGAGCTTTGCCCGCTGGCAAGGCAGTGCCCATCGCCAGTTTGAACCCATCTTTTCGATAGACCAACGTACTATCAAAGAACCAGCTCTGCATAGTGGTGAAGTACTCTGCAGCTTGAGTGGGGTGGAATTTCGAATTAACCTCTCTTAAGTGGAAACGAGTACTCCATGAGGTTTTCACGCAAGACTTTGTGGATTGAGGTATTTCTAAAGGGTGATTTTTTTGAGGTTAGGATTTTCATGCATTAGTATTTGACAGATCACGTGGGATTTCAGACATGGTGTCAAAGAGAAAGATGCTCAGTATGCTTTGACATTTCATCATGAATAGACTTACTAACGAGCAACGCTTGCAAATCATTGAATTTTATTACCAAAATCAGTGTTCGGTTCGAAATGTGTTGAATGTGTGAAAAGTTGGCAGAAAATCCGCTTTTTTATCGACAAATTTTGTTCAGCGATGAGGCTCATTTCTGGTTGAATGGCTTCGTAAATAAGCAAAATCATGCGATTTGACGCCTTTAGACTATTTTTTGTGGGGCTACGTCAAGTCTAAAGTCTACAGAAATAAGCCAGCAACTATTCCAGCTTTGGAAGACAACATTTCCGAAGAAATTCGGGCTATTCCGGCCGAAATGCTCGAAAAAGTTGCCCAAAATTGGACTTTCCGAATGGACCACCTAAGACGCAGCCGTGGTCAACATTTAAATGAAATTATCTTCAAAAAGTAAATGTCATGGACCAATCTAACGTTTCAAATAAAGAACCGATGAGATTTTGCAAATTTTATGCGTTTTTTTTTTAAAAAAAAGGTATCAAGCTCTTAAAAAATCACCCGTTACAAATCAAGTACATAATGCAATATATATGGCGAAACGACTTCTGTCCCAGAAACATCACATCAATTGAAAGAGAGTAACCAAGATAGTTTGAACACTTTGTTTATTCTGGCATGAAAGCCATACAAATAAAAGCTGTCTTGTCAACTTTCATGGCGAAAAGCTCTTTTTACAGAGAGCGCTTTTATATCATTTTGCTCGTGCTGCTCCAACAGTCGCAGAGTGGGCAAAGCACAGGCGCGCCATTCGGGAGATCCGAGGTCGAGTCCTCGGGAAGCGGGGCTTTTTATAATTGATTTTTTTCTTTTTTGAATTAAATTTCCTTTGAATTTTTAAACCTTAGGAAGTATATTTATATTAGGGTGGTTTTTCGCGAAAAATTTTTTTTTTTCACACCGACCTCGAAATTTTGTTGGAAATACCTAAAAAAAAATCCGTGAAAATTTCGGCCCTTAATTTTAATATTAAGTGCTCGACTAGGCGTGCAAAGATTTCCCGTTTAAAATACACGTATTTAAACCTTTATTTTTATTTTTTGTCAAATTCTACAGCTCAGAGGCTTTCTATGGTATGTACAGTTATGGTCAATGATGAGGTTTCTTCAGAATTGAATGCTCTACAAAAGTCTCCATTGCGGCTCAACCCGAACTCCCACCAGCGAGGTAGCACGGGTCGCTAAAACCCAATTTTTTCATGAAATTATCGGTTTTTTGCTCATATCTGGTAATTATGCAACAAGAACTACAGAAAAAATGTAAAATAAACTAATTTTCCTACAAAAAAGTTCCAGAAAACTAAATCGCTAACATCGATATTTCTTGATATATTGGGCTTTTAAGTTGAGCAACAATTTCATCTAATTTTTAGAAACATATTTTATTTTCTTATTTTTATTTTTTTAACTTAATTTTCTTTGAATTTTTGGATGTTATTGCTGTAATAAGAAAAATACATATACATATGTATGTATATATGTTTTTGAGTTTTTTAATTTTTTTTTTAATTTAATTTTTAGAAATTTATTTTATTATCTTATTTTCGTTACTTCTTTTCTAATTTAATATTTAGATTTCATTGTTTTACAGCCTGTTTCACCAGCATTATAAATGAAAAATGATTTTTTATTTTCTGTCAATTTCCATATAAAATTCAAAAATTAAAATCATTTTTCACTTAAATTGCTTTCGTGAAATTAGAAAGACATATTTAAAAAATATTTTTTCTTCCCTTTTTGATAATTTTTTTTTCTTAAATTTAAATTTTTTTCTTTTAATTTTTAGATTTTATTGTTACTTTTTTCAATTGCATTTAATCTGTAGGAGCTTCTTGTACTGTTTATTAATTATTATTTTTACAATTTATTTTGCTTTTAACTCTTAGATTATAATATTAAAAACAAGAATTTAATGTAATTTCATTTTAAGGAGCATACTCTAATTAAATTTTAATTAAAAAAGGAATATATATATTTTTTTTTTAATTTTTAGTTTTTATTAATTGTGGGGGGAGATGACAAAAAAGGTCTTCAATCGGCGGGATCACATATTGAAGACAAGAGGTAAACATTGTCCACTAAAAACGCCAGCAGCGGGGTAGCTAGGCTTGGATTTAATTTAGTTTTTTGGAATCATAGAAAAAATGATAAAGAAGAACGATTCGAGGGTGGAACTAATGTGCCGACAGTATACATATGTAGGTATCCAATTGTACTGCGATAGTTTCAAAAGCTGTCAAGCAGGGCACTCAGCGTGGAAACCTACGCTGAATTCAGTTGTTTTGATTGTTTTTTTTTTTTTTGTTAAGTAGTTCAGGGCATAATTTAGATTCAAATGTATAGGTGTGCAGACCTCAGGAAGGAATTGTTTTACTGCTTACATTAGACAATACCAGAAAAAAAGTTCTCCGTACAACTTCGAGACTAAACTTTTTTCGCAAGCCAATTCGAAAAAAAAATTTGGTAGTAGGTAGAGGTCGTATTTTTATATTTTTCGTCATATCTTCGGCATTTATGAGTTCTTGTTACGAGACAGCTTTTTTTGTGCTGAAACTTCATTGACCTCAAGTACTAATGCCAGTAAATTAAAGTGTCCAAAAATCGTTAAACTTTTTACGATGCCCCCTAAATTGCCTTGCAAAAATACTTTACACTCAGCGATGCACGGCGAACTTTTTTTGTTTACTTGTAAGGTTGTATGGTAAAAGTCTCTGGTTAAAGCCAGTTGCATCGTTTCTAATAAAGTAACGTAATTAAATTTTAAATTTTTCTACGCTAAATTTAAGTAATATTTTTGTATATAAAACGCACTTCAAGCATTGCACAATTGCATAGTTCCCATGCAATTTTCTCTTTTTGCTTTGAAAGTAGTTTGAAACCCAATGGATCTACTTTTTAATTAGCGAACTCAATTTTCTCAAACTAACATACATATGCATATATATACTTTGTACTAATTGCCAACTATGCACGGAGGTATATAAACATACATACATATGCATATGTAGACGCCTTACCTAACAATTAAAAAATACGAAAATCTCATAGTCGTGATTTTGCTATCAAACGCAAAATATCGCAGTGCTGCTTCGACTTAATTATATCACATAACGAATTTTATAATTATTTTGCAGCTGAGACGATTACATATAGCGCATGCATACTTGCAACACAGCGTGCAGCGTACAACCACTTTGCCACTCAGCTCGTTTAGACGTACTGTACTAAATACTTAGTTAGTCAGTCAGTTAGTCGGCGTTGACGACTCTTCGGTGGCCATTATAGATTAAATTTTATTAGGTGACTTGACCGCCCAGCGATTAGTTGCGACAAAGCAGTTGGTTGCCAGTTGGCATAGTCGGCGCCATTAAGTGGCTGGCTGGCTACAAGTTTGTCAGTTTAGTCAGTCAGCCAATCGACAATTTTCCAATGGCAACAAGCAGCGTTAGACGCTGGTGAGAGAATTGTTAGTAAGTTGGTATGTATGTATGTATTTTATATACACACATACATAAGTGCTAACGGCTTGCTGTCCGCATTGTTGGCCATTTATAAATTGAGTTATTTTGCTCAGGGGGCCGATTTGATGTTTATGTTGGCTAGTTATTTCCATTTTCACCCTATACAATTATGTACACAAAATGTTCGGGTTTTCATAAAAATTACCACTCTACAATTGCAATATTGTCGCTCACCGTGTTTAATGTTGTTAAGAGGTAGATTATCTAGTCGAGTCTGGGAGACAGGCTAGATTTGTCAAAAGATTAGATATTAAGAAAAAAATCGCAAGAAAAGTGTAATATGTTTTAAGTTTGATCTCCAAAACTTTTTCATAGAACCATTCCGAATAAAATTATATTCAAAAAGCTACTCAAGTGAAACTTCTTCCTATTAACCGTATAACCGCCCATATTATGTGAGTATTTTTCGGCATAATAATGAACAATTATCTTAATCTTAATCTTAATACAAATCTTGATCTTAATCGTAATTTTAATTTTAATCGTAATTTTAATCTTAACCTTAATAATAATCTTAATCTTAATCTTAATCTTGATATAATTGTTAATCCTCATCTTAATCTTAATATAAATCTTAACCTTTATCTTATCAAACAAGCTGCACTTCAAAAATAAATCTTCAGATGCAAACGTAAGTTCAATAAACCTAAGAACTAAGCATCCACCAAAATGTCCTTTCTGAACTCCAATAACCATGAATCTGTTGTGTTTCCAAAAATTGCAAAGTAACTAAATAAACAGTCAACCAAATTCAAAGCAATAAGTGGAAAATTGAAATTTTAATTAGGAATACTTAGTTGAATGCCTTGAATGCTTCTGCTCCTGCTGCTGCTGCTGCTCCTCCTCCTCTTGCTGATGATGATGATGACGTCCACGCTGCCAATAATATCCTCCAACTGATAGTCCATTTACTTATACTGTTTGCGTATAAAATTAATTAAATTTTCGACAATTTGCACCGAAGTCAATAATAGCAACAACAATGAGAAAGCGAAATTAGGGGGAGGAAAATTCGGCAATGAAAAGCACAATCATTGATGACGTTGCCAGATTAGTCGCAGTGCGCATTTGACGCTCATTTGTTCAAGTGTTAAGCGTAATTTCATTAATGTTTTAGTAATTTGTTATTGTTGTCCGAGTTGTTTTTGTGTTGTTGTTGCTAACAATCAACGTGGCTGGTGTAGCTGGTGTATTCGTGTACGTTACAATTACAATTTCAATTTAATCAACTGCCAAAATAACCCTCCGAATACCAAATGGGAATGAAGACTAAAGGCAAGGAAGCAGAGGGTGGGGTGAGGAGGATGAAGCATATAGATATGTACGTACGACTAAAGAGAGCAGATAGGTATTACCAAGCATGAGCACAATTGGGCATTAATTTGTTCTCGACTTATTCCTTACTCGCAGAATAAACTGTTGAAAAAAAGAGTCTGTGTTATCCTAGCCAGAAAGGGTATACCAACCCAGTATTCTTGGACTCTTTGTGTGTGGTTTTCATCACTGGGCTCCTTAAAAACTGACCAACTCCCCCTTTGAAAGCAATTAGTCGCCAGCCATACTAGACTGTCAAATGACATCTTCCACAATTCACTTTAGTTCAATAATATTGATTCCGTTTGCCAATAACCAATCTCCATTCATTTCTTCTTTCTCCTCTCACAGCTCACAAAAAGCATCTCGAATGGCAATCGGCGAATTTCATTCACAATTAAGGCACTTGAAAGCAACACCGACTGCTCGTAGGACCACCGCCCAAAGCTATTCCAACCTCGACCTCAAACCCCACTCTCCACCCGCTCTTCGCCCATCAAATTCCGCTTGCAATCAAAGCCAGCAACGAATCCTTTATCCTTTAAATGCAACAACAGAAAGGATATACATATGTATCTACCTAACAAAGTAACAAAAAAAAAAAAAACTAAACCAAACGCAGAATATGAAGTGGAGGAGCAGCAAATAAATGAAAAACGCTGCTGAAATTAAGCGTGAAGCCTGTGTCAGTAGCGGATGTTGCAAGTTGTTGAGTGCGTTCGCATTTTTTGCCAAGCAAAGTTTTTTTAGCCAATTTTTGTTGTTGTTGCTACTCTCGTTGCTGTCAACTGAAGTTGAATTTAATTAAATCCTTCATGTCGTTGTGTCTGTTAAAAATAGACAAATGACAGTTCTCGCCTGTTCTCAGTTCCTCACATTGCCTGCCTCCCTCCGTGCTTTTGGTATTTGATTTCATGCACTTGATTGCATAGATTTGTATGTATGCGTGTATGTTCGTATGTATGCAAGTCTCGTTTGCTCGCTTGTTTGTTTATTGAATGAATGCAATTTTCATTTTCGAATAGTTAGTTACAGTTTCCATTGGGTTTGTTGTTTTTATAGTATCTGGCGTTTCTCTAAAACATATTGGTATTGCAATAACAAAATGCTGAATTTATTTACCAGTTGAAATTTGATTTTAAAAGTTTAAGACAGTTGATGGCTGTGGTTAGATGTCGGCTTTTTATTAAATTCAAATATAGGTTAGAAAGTAGTATGCAACATTTTGGGATAAAAATATTTTTTTTTCGTTTATAGCAGTATGTGGGTAGGGTCTTCAACATTGTCCGCGTCTATATAATAAAGTCACGATCAAAATATGTCGTCCGACAAAAACTTTTTAAAGTTTTGTATGGTTCTGATATACACCCAGAAAAAGGTTTATTTATAATAACCAAGATTTGGTTATAGTGATCAAGTGGCATAGTTGGATATGGCGAAATAAATATATAGTTCACGAAAGTCTGCAATTTACTTAAGACTTCTAGTTGGGACAAATGTATATTTGTTAATAATTACAAAACGACTACCTTGATTGGACAATATTGTTAGTTGAATAAGTTTGATAAGTAGTTTGAGCAAATATAAACAATGCTTTGGTTGATACAAGTTTTCAATTGATTTTGTGAACTTGCTGTAGACTTGAATCAGCTAACCGTTTATTATTAGGAAAAAAGTTTCAGTTTGACACAAATAAAAATTTACTCGATGTTTGTTGTGTTTACTTTCTTCTTTTATTTGCATGTATTAAGCATAAAAATACGTACATATTTACATAAGTTAGTTACTAAAGTAAATAATACATATGGGGTATTCCATCGTCACGGGTGGGACATTTGTACAGCAAAAATAGTTTTTCTTTTTTAAATTTAAGTATAAAGTACTAAGCAATTCTACATTTTGATAAAGCTACACCTAGTTCACTAATATACGAGTTATTACCAAATACGAAAAATATTCAAACTTGATTTTATATTGGAAAATTCTGAGCTGTTTCTTCCGTCACGGGTAGGACAAAGAAAAGACACTGCTTTTTGGAGAACATATATTTTAAGGAAAGTCTGTGAATTTACTTAACATTTCTATCTGGATTAGATGTTTTACTATACAGAAAAGAACCAGCAATCCCAACAAAGCACAAACCATAATAAGAATTAGTTGTTTATTATTAAAAAATTCAAAATTCTCCTGTCACGGGTGGGACAACTTTTGTCACGGGTGGGACACGTACGATTTTCTTCATGAAAGGAAGCTTCTAGTGAGATCCATATCAAAGAGATTAGGTATGATAAATGTTAGAGGTCAAATACAAGATCAATTGACCTACTTTTATGACAGTGGAGTCATTGTAAGACGCACGATATACTGCTGACCCCAGGATCTATTTTAGGGGCAATAGTTATACCAAACGAAAGCTAGAAGTCGCCAGATTGATGTATTAAAATGCATGGAAGAAAGGATTATTTGCAAACGCATGAAATTTTATATGCATTTTCCTAATGCACTTCTGCACGGTGCATTTGATTGCAACGAAATTTCGAATGTGCCTTAATGATTTTCAAGTTTGTTTAGAATAGCTATGTATGTCTGACTAATACTAACTACAGGCTAAACATGTATATCGACTACTGTTATCACGTCGATAGCGATGTCTAACCTGCTGTTAGTGTTGACCAGACATTGAGTAACCGGCTTAAGAGTGGCTCGAGTTGAGTTATTTTTGGAAACTGATTTCATGGACAAATCATGCTCAATTTTAGCTATTCCTTAGAACCATAGAACGTCAGAAAAGATCTTGTGTATCGATGTCTAATCCGAAAAGTTATCTGCATTAGAATACTTGTAAGCAGATACATATGTATATCTTTGTCACTTAAAGGCTATTTATTGGATTGAATTTATAAGTTTCGCGAACTTCTAGATTTTCTTGGTTGGAACTTTTCAGGTAATTGTTAATATTGACTTTTGGATTGTTGTTAAGCAACCCTCATCATAGAATTCTCTGGCGTCTCTAAGATAGTAATGCTTATCTTGACTTTTCGAGCTGGCCACGCGAAATTTTTTACTACATCGCTTAGCCCACCAACAGTATTATGGTGTTTAGTCAACCTGAACTTCAGAGTTTTGTGGCATTAAACATAGGTTTGAAACGTTAAACTTATTTTTTTTATTGTTAGGCACCATTAGAAAAAAATTATAAATGATTGTCACGGGCGGGACACGATAAAACGTTTCAAAATCGCTTAAGTAGGTACTTATAATATAATAAAAGAAATGAAATAGGGCTGCTTAGTATAAACACACTCTAGTTATGAAATTATAGAAAACTCCCTAAAGTAGTAACTAAGCAATACGAAGTTTAAAACTTTTTAGTCACGGGTTGGACATGCTAAACCGTAGTGATTTTATCCTATTATATAATTTAAATGCCTATTTTTCTTCAATGCCATATTGCTTCTTCGGGGCGCAGAAAGATCGAGACATTTATTCCCCCCTTCAAAAAAATAATAACTTTGTGAATACTTGATTTTGCAGAGCCTTCTATATTAAAATATATTGTCGTATTCAACTACTTTTCTAATGTTGAAGTTTTGAGTGTATTTACAGTGTAATAAAATAATATAACTAAATTTTTTTTCGAAAAAACGTTAATTTGAGGTATTGAGCATTGATTCATCAAGCATTTCATGTTCAATAAGCTACTCTACAATTGGACACAAAGTTTCACTTACTCATGGAATACCCCATATGTATATGTTGGTATGAATTTCCAAAAAAAAAACGATGAAACAGGAACAGTCGTGCGAAAACCCAGGTCAATATCTACTGGAAGTATACTGCTTTGCTTTTTCCTTAGCTAAATAGACACTTTCAAATTATAATTCACGTGAATTATATATCCACTGAAAAACCCCGGTTGGCATCAAACTTTATATTTTGAATTAAACTTTAAACTATGCGCGCACCGAAACAACTCGCGATGATAGCAAAACTGAAACTGAGACAAACAAGTATGGGCATGTCATAGCACACATGGCGCAGCGATCGACATGCCATAGCTTACTGAGCGCTCTGGGACCACATGCGTGTTTCACCCATATACGAACAGCGGTAGCGGAGCAATGATTTCCACGCACAATGCAATGGTCGGCATACTAGCACATTCAAACGATTCAATAAGTGGGACTGTGTGCATTGCTCAGCTGGCGCTCTTCGTATGTGCTCAGAGAGCGCTCAGCATTATTTAGGGGTGGCTCACAAGCATGAATATGTTCCACTCTCAAACCAAATCGTGGTTGCCTCAACTAAGATTTGGTAACTATGACTAAACCACGTGTTGAAAGAAAGCTTATCTGCATTAGCAGAGCTTAATAACATCCTTTTATGAACCATACGTTAAGTTGAATGGAATTTGTAGAAATATGCTTCAAAGAAATATTTATTAGTATTAACCAAACCCTTCAACTAAATTAACGATTTGTTACAACCTAGATGAATATTAGAAGCTTTAATATATTTAGTTATAATTACCAATCGATGGTAATAGTTCCCAATCCTTGGTAACAGTTCCCAAATATTGTCAAAATTCGGGAACTAAATATCTTTAGTTGTCGAAACTAATCCTTTTTCTCAGTGTAGACACGCACAGATTAAAAGCTCTATCTGACCATTACTCATGTAATATGTTTATAACGCTCTCCGCCTGGACCTCTTTTTGGCCATCATTTTTGTACTCTGATGAGAGAGCGACCGCTCTTTTTTGTCATTAGTGGTAAGTACCAATAAGTAACGACCACGGAAAAAACTTTTTAAAAAACGTTAGCTAAAGAACATCTTTTCGTAAATAGAAATGTAGAACCACAGTTTTTCAGACTCTTTACAAATATTTGAAGACGTCCTCCCACATATTATAAATACAATTGTTCGCCCAGTGGTTTAAATTCAACCACTAAAACTAAGGTAGTTAAGGAGAGTTGAGTTAAGGCGAAGTTAATATTGAAGCGAGTTGAATTTAGATAAGTTAATGTGAGTTAGGGTGAGTTGAGCTGAGGTGAGATAAGGCGAGTTAAGGTTAACTGAGAGAAGTTAATGAGAGATTAGTTGAGTTGAGATGGGGAGAGCTGATTTGAAATGCGTAGAACAACTTAACATAACGTAACATAACATAACATAACTTGGCATAACATAACATGACATAACATGGCATAACATAACTGTGGTATGCACACCTGTCTGGTTATCAGGTCATACGGTTAAAAATTATTATTCTCTAGTGGTGGGTGAGGTGATTCAAAGTGAGTTGAGTTTAACAGAGAGAAGTTTATGGGAGGTTAGTTGGGGTGAGTTGAGGAGAGTTGATTTGATATTCGTAGAATAACATACAATAACATAACATAACATAACCATAACATAACAGAACATAACCATAACATAACATATCTGTCGTCATTTGTTTTCTTTTTCCTTGTCCCTTTTTATCTCTATCACTTTCTTTGTCTCCCTCGGTTATATATTTATTTTTAATTATTTTTAAGATACGGACTAAAAGGGCCCGGTCGGTTTTCAGCAGTACCTATGCTTTCAGATAGTTGTCGGGTGAACAAATAAGAAACCGTCAATATTTTTAAACCATAGATTTCAATAAGTTGAACATTTAAGTACAAAATCCGTGAAGATTTCACGTCATCGATGGGAAGTAGTTCTATCCAAACCCAAGCTCATCTCCTGTAAAGATAGATCCACGGAAATGGCACTTCATTCTCTGGTCTCAATAATTGAGAGATGACACGAAATTATCGAATAACCACATCCCAGTAACATTTCTCCATATAGAAGCATCTCTTTGGATAGACAGGTCTCTATAGAGGGCAGGACCGAAATGGAAATGTATCTCACGGATGCCCTTGCACGAACCCAATCCTTCATCCTCGCTTGTTATGACAAGGTATAAGCATGATTATTATATTTTTTAGACTAACAGGTCTATTCTGCGCTTGTAATATAAATTTTGTAACTGGTAAATAAAGTTCCTGTAAATTTTTAACCACTTTTCGCATTCTGTGTACTCTTGCAACCGGTAAATTTTGTTACCATCTCATAAGCTGGTAACAAAATATTGCCCCGTGAAATATTCAGTGCCAGAATTTCCACAATTCTTCATAGCTGAATTGCTGAATATTTTAACTGCATTACCAGCGTATCTAGAATCGCGGTGGCAAGAACTGGTAAATTTTTTTGGTAATAAAATTTTCCGGTTACAGAATCTTCGGTAGCGTGCAGACAACCCATACCCATACCGCAACAAGAAAAATATATATAACGCTACTTGGAAGCGAAATACCAAGTCCAATACATCTTTGTCGCACATAACAGGGATCCCTCAGCGAACACCTTGCGGTATTAGTTACATACTTTCTCATGATGTATGCCACGTAGGTATGTTCACATCTATGTAAATCCATGTTTCGTATAGTTTTTATATTTATGTACTACTTACACACATATACACATCTGTCGAATGCGTGAGTGTGTCATGCACCTTATCAACAACTTTCGATCACAAATTAAAAGATCAATTAGCAAAATGAACGGCGATCGAAGATGCAAAGACGGCACATATGTACTACACAAATGCACACAGCTATATAGCCGTAAAAAGATTGACAATGCAGTTGGTCAAACGGTGGCTTGCATTTCAGCTTCGTCTTACATACACAAACACTTGTTGGTGTCTCTTTAACTCAAAAAAGTGGCTACTTTTTTTATGTTAGTACGAAGTGCATTCAAGTCGCCGTCTTCGGCGCGTTGTCGTAACATTTTGGGGGCGCCAATGAAATTAAATGAAATCATTAAGGCACAAAAATGTGACCACAACAGAAATTAAATAAAAATAAATTCTCCGCGCAACGACAGTTAATAAAAATGTGAATCGAAGGCAAGTTAACAAAAAAGCAAAAAACTAAAAAAATAATCTCGATTGAACAACACTCGATAGCGCCAAGCAGCAGATCGCACGCAGTCCATTCACCAAGTTCCATTTTTGGCTGCTGCACTCAGTTAATTTGTACGCTTTGGCCCGGAATTCGCTACCTGATATTATGAGCGCTATTTTAAGAATTTACGCGCAAGGACATTTAGCCAACAGCAGCAATGCTGCCTTTCATTACCCACGCCATCAGCTGCAGCTACATATGTATGTATGCGCATTGATGACGATCGAAGTGCCTCCGATCGGCGGCAGCTGATCATTGCCGCACCACCTTCGCCCCCACTGTCCACACCACACAGAGGGTCGGTCGCTTGCTTTGGTCATTGATACCAGCGTAACATTGCCGTTCTTGGTTGTACAGCAGTTGCAGTTATGTTAATTTTGTTGCCAGCAAACGGCAGTTGTTGCTCACACACACTGGCGCCTGCCTCATTTACACACTTTTATTGCGGGTTCTCATTACTTTTATTTTTCATTATTATTATTTTTTTATTATTCCTTTTGCCCATTCTTCTTGCAAGAAGTTGTCACAACTTTCCGATAATGTTTAAGGAGTTCCTTTGAGACTATTGATGTGCGTATCATTGCACAGCTACTTGTATTGATGTCATGTTTTCTGATAGCGGTTGTTGGTGGCGCTAGTCGTCTGTCCTTGTTGCTTTTTTAGTTTTAAGCGGTGTTGCGCTGTTGTTTTTTTTTTTTCTTTTGTCTAAGTTGCCTTTATGCTCCCCCTATCCCCAGAAACAGTTCAGAATCCATTCCAATCAGTTCAGCATATTTCATTTTTTTTTTATTTCTTCCTCAAGGTTAATTCGCTTATAGAGTTGTTAACGATTTCTGTGAACTGTATTTTGTGAACAATTTCGAAATGAGTTAATTAAGTAATTAAACTGTTTAATTCACATTTTTTTTGCGAACTTGTTTTTATAAGTAAATATTCAGGCTAAAGTTTTTCAAATAAAAGTGTTGCGGTCTGGCAAAAAGTAAATATGTATTGGAGTTAAGGGTCCTTCTCCTTTAATATGCGGTGTGTTTCTCTTGATGTTCGGACACAAATGGTGAGACCTATATTTTTATTGGTATGCTTGCGCACGATTAAGAATAAGATTAGGATTTAGATTAATATTAGGATTAAAGTTAAGATTAGGTTATCACGACTGCCCTCATCCCTTAGGAAAAGGGCATACTTAGGTCATCATGGGAAAAGTTAGGATTAGGGTTAGGACCAAGATTAGGATTGAAATTAAAGTAAAGACTAAGATTTTGTTTGAGGTTAAGATGAAGATTAATATGTAAATTAAGATTAAGATTAAGATTAAAAATTGGAAAAAGATTAAGATTAAGACTAAGGTTAAGATTGGGATTAAGGTTATGCTGAAAATTAAGATAAAGATTAGGATTGAGATTAATATGAAAATTAATATTAAGATTAAAATCAGGATTAAGGGAGGATTAAGACTAAGTTCAATATTAAGATTAAGCCTTCAATTATTCTTAATAAGATTAGGATTTAGATTAAGCCTGCAATTAAGAATAAGATTAGGACTGAGCTTAAAATTAAATTAAGGTTAGGGCTAAAATAAAGATGGAGATTAAGTAAGTAAGATAAAGATTAGGATTAAGGTTAAACTTAAGATTAATACTGAGTTTAAACAGTAGCCAAATCAACAATTTTTAGAATTTCTGTTCGTCTGTCTGTATGTTAGTTCGCACATCACTCTAAAGCTGACGCATGGAATTGAATTTCTAGAGATCTAACTTAAAATATAGGACGAAAAAAATAGAGAGTTGCCACCTGTTTGGAAATTGAAGTTCAAGTAAATTGATAACATTAAGTAAATATTCCAGAGATTTAAGGAAACTTACAGTCGAAAATAATTTTGTGGAAGCTGGCCACCTGTTTGAAAATTTTAATTTCATTTAAATGATAACATAAATTGATTATTGCAATATGAGTATCAAACTAAAGGGGTTTGGCAAAGTCTACTGCCACAAATATTTTTACATACCACCGTTCGTGGTACGAATATAATTTCTCTAACTTTGAGATTTAAAAAAAAAAATTGATTTAATTTGTTAAACATAAATAACAAATAGCAATTCATTTATAAGTATAATAAAATAACATAAACAGTTATAAACTGAAACATTTAAATATATCACATTTCAGTTTCATTATTTTTCTTAAATTGATTTATTCATTTTTTAACCGACTTCAAAAAAGTAGAAGGTTATTATTATTCGTCGGAATATATGTATATATAATTTATTTTTTTTGATGTATGTTACCGCATAATTTTGGACCACGTTAATCGATTTCGATAATTCTTTTTTCAAGGGTGGTCCCATTCTAATTTTTTAGATAGATAATTGGATCATGAAAAAATTAACGGTACACCTAAATTTTTATATGAGAATTGAAGTCGGTTGATTGGAAACCTGAAATTTAGGAACATAAGTATGTTTCAAGAAATTTTAAGATTTATAGAGTGCTGGAATTTCTAGCTTACTTTTTATTTTATTAAAAGTGATTTGGGAAGATAATCTTTTCACATTTTCTGTGGCGACTTGAATACAAAGGACAGCTGGGACTATTTGGTTCAAACGACGAAACAGTGCTCCCTCATCGCCCTTTTTATCTTAAAAATTTACGTCCAAAGCACCATAAGGCAAATTTTAGTTTTTTAAATCAAATTGGAGAATTCGAAAAAACTGCAATTTGTACTAGACACAAGTTATAACAAAAAAACTTTCAAGTTGTCTAAAAACTGTGATTTACAGTGAAAACTGCGGATCTGGCCACTTTAATTATATCTTTCAGCAAAGCCAGCATGGCAAGTACCGTCACTGCGTCAATTCATCCCAACACTTGTTCGTTTTCTGTTTCTCGGTGATTAAGCGATTTGCTGCGACGATATTTCTGTTTTGCGATTAATTTGAATCATTGCTAATTTCGTCGCTGTCCATCTTAATATAAATATTAAACACTAGAAAACGTAGAAAAGGAGAAAGACAACAACTTGTCGGGATCAGAGTTCGTAAGCTGTCAGGCAAGCGGCTACTTAAACTTGATTGATCTGCAACACAGAAAAATTGTAATCTGCAACTCCACACACGCATTTCCTCCAAACACTCCAACGCGCTCTTATCCACACGTTCTGCCACTCCCTCTCTCTCACTTGCACTTAAGGACATATCTATGTATGTATGTACCAGCTGTGTGTAAAGCGCGCTGGTGGGCCGAATCGCTTTAAGACGTACCACACACGACGCAATTTGAATTCCGCATAAATTTGAGCGAACATGTCCAAACTCAAAGACACTGCCATCCATATGGCGGCATAGCGGAGGGGGCACCGAGTGGGGCTATATTGAGGCATGCCGATCAACTGCATGTCTGTCTGTCTGTCTGTCAGTGCTATCAGTGGTCAGCAATACACTCACTTCACTGCCACCACTGCCACTGTGCGAGGCATGACTACACTTTATTCACTTCATTTTGTGGCGCGTGTTTTATTTATTCCTCTTCTTCGGGGTATTTGTTAATTTATCAATAAAATGTTTCGATCACTTTTTAATTTACCTACCGCATTTGATCCAATTTAAGCGACATTAAAGTCAAGTAAGACAAAGCTACGCCACACACATGCCCAGGCGACGCCACATCAACGACTCGGACTCAGTGCAACAACGGCCACACTGGCGACGGTCGATCACAGAATATGCACTCGTACAAAAAGCGCACTGAACGAACACCAGTGACCCAGCATCCCATTCAAGCGATTGCCGCTGCCTTACTCACAGGCGCGGCTTGTTTATTTGTTTGTGGCGCTGCTGTGATTTTAGTGTAACTTTTTATAGCACATACATAATTATTTGTTTTTTTTTGTATAATCTAGTGAGTGCTATTTTTTTCTTTCTTTTTTTTTTTGTTGGAATTCAGCATGTGGGCATATTTTAAATGAATTCGAACAAGTTAATTGAGTTATCAGCAATGATTAGTTTGTGCGCCTGCGCGCAGGCAGGTTGAACATAAAATTTGTTGTACAACCACAAATGTGGTGGCTGATCAAGCGGATGTTGCGCGTAGTTGAATTTTTTTTAATTTAAATGTAAAACAGTGATTTTATGTGATATGATTTTTAATTTAAATTTTTGTTTTTAATGTTTTTTTTTTTAAATCTTTTGATAATAAAACCGCTTTATTATCTCAAAGCGGCTTGCAACATTTTGTGGTTATGCCATTGGCGGCAATTTGCTGCCATGGATTTTATGACCCAGCTACAAGTAGCCATTAAAATTAACTCAACTAGCTAATATTCAAAATCATAAAAGTTAATTAGTAAAATTATCACATTTATTAGTTATGAATTGATTATTGGGTTTAATGACTTTTTTGGGCATAACTTTATGACTATTTTATAAAGTTCTGTAATCACAGCCCTTCTTTTATTTATTATTGATACTGTCATTGAACGATACTTAAACCGATATTTATCGATAGATGTATTGAGAAATAATTTTATCGATTTATTGTAATATTTGTCAATACATTTTTTTGGAACTCAGAGGGGTTGCTCTGTGATTGCCAATCGCATCCTATTTCTCTTTCATATCACATTACAGTGTTGCCCCCAGCTAATATTTTTATCGATAGTTATCAAATAGTTATTTAGCCACGTTGATGTTGACCGGCAAAACTTATATATATTAAATAATTTCATTCATAAAGATATATTTATCGAAATCGATTACTGTGCTTATCAATATAAATTGTATTGCCAAAATTGATATACAAAGCCATTTTTATTGATATACATATTTATCGATTACAATATAAGTGTCAAACATTTGCGTTATATAAATATTTATCGATTTTAGTATATAATTATCCACTGTGTATTTACTGATGAATTTTGTATACTCGATCGGTATATTAAGCAATATTTTTTATGGTATTTATCGATATTTCTGTATATATAATTATCGATATGTTTGTTTAAATCGATGACTTAAGTTATCAATATCGATGTCAACAGTATTGTCAAACCTAACCAACATATGCAATATCTAAGCAAAACTGTTATACAAATATTAATCGATATTGCTATTTAGTTATCGACAAGTTTTTTCTGATCCCCTACTAAAGCTTAGAGGAGATGGCAAGCAAGAGAATTTGTGAATTCGAGTACTATGGTTATAAATATCGATATCATAAGAAACACCCTACCTAACGTCGAAATATTTTTCAGATGTTAGGCCTTACTGCATATCGATGGCTGAGTGGAAGATCGACCTATCTCGGCAGCCAGTTCGAAAACATTCTATCTCAAAAAACTCTTCAAGAACGGCCTCTTTCAGAATTCGTTTCACAAACGCCCTATCTCAGCTGCCGATTCAAGAACGCCATATACCAGCATATTTTTAATACATTTTGAAGTAAGATAGGGCGTTTCTGAACCGAATTTTGAGATAGGGTGTTTTTCAAAAAAATTCTGAAATAGGGCGTTCTTGAAAAGTTTTTTGAGATAGAGCATTTTCGAACTGGCAGCCGAGATAGGTCGATCTTCCACTCAGCCATCGATATGTTCTTATCGGGTAATCTTCGATCAAGACTGCTGTCGGAATCAAATTTTGCCAGTCTAAGAAGCTTCTTCGACCGATGATGAGCAATCACCAATCAAAAGACTTTGCAACTTTGTACCATATCGATATGTTTGCCCATCATTCAGCGAGCCGACTTAAAGTGCATATGTACAAGAACAGCGCACACGTTGTGAAAAATTCCCCTATATTTCCGACGAGGAGAAACGATCACAAAAGGTGCCCTCCGTCAGAAACTAAGTTTAATACAGTGCGGCAGTATTTGGGTTCTGGCGCATTGTGCTACCTCTAAAATCATTTAATCCCGAAAATGGACTACGAGGCAGTGATTGGCCAACTGATTAGTGAGATCGGAGAAAGAGCTTTTCGTCCATTTTCCAACGCACCTTCCTATGCATTGTATTTATGTCCATTCAGAAAATTGCATTCACTCATGCTCTCCATCAGTTTGATTCACATTCACTCACTCACTGCTTCCTGCTCTTGTTTTCCCAACCGCGCACTGTAATTAAATGCTTCATTAATTGATTAATTTGGCTTTATGGGGGATCAGCCCATTCCAGACAGACAGCCACATAGGCCACGCAAAATTAATAAACAAACAAACTGCACATTCCATATTTACACACATGAGTATGCAACAAGCGCCGCGAGCAAAAAAAAAAAAACACGCAAGAGTAACAACAACAAAGGATCCAGTAAATCTACGCATGAAATGAAGAGGCGCTTAGCCGTGAAGCTAACTGCTGCTGCCAGATTGCCTTGCGGCGGCGTCGACGATTGCGGCGGTGGTGGCAACATCGATGATGCAACGTTCCTCTCCCTGCGCTATGCGCGCAGACAATTCGTTGAGCCTGCCGTCCAGTCTTGACACGCTCTGACACTGACTTTGACTCGCAGCCCGCCAGGACTAAAGCACCCACCGCATGTACGAGTACGTCCGCCTAGCAGCCAGTCAGGCGGCCGGCTTGTCGGTGCCGTTGGACTCTCAGTTGGCCCGTGCGTACGGTTGATCTTTTCATTGTTTTTTGGCTTTTTTACTCTTCGGCTAGTCTGGCTTTGCAATACCGTTTATTTGACGTGGAGATCTTAATTTTTTTCTCTTGCGCTTTACGCTACCAATGTGGCTTACGGCTATGTCATCTCTGGTGGTCTTTCGGGGCGCACAAGTGTACAGCGTCTTTTTTCTTCTCGATTTGATCCGCGAAAGATTGATGTTAATGTTTATGGGCATTGGTGTGAACATTCTTATTCGCATATTTGTTTTCGCAATATATCGGCGTATAAATACATATGTAGCACCCCTTCATTCTGCCCTTTGTGACGTGTATGTGGCTTAAGGTGGAGTTTAAAGAATGTTGGCATTGAAAGCTTTCCGTTGTAAGCGGTTGTTAGGCAGCGCTTACGGTTATGTTATGACATTGCCGCGTTGCGTAGTAGCTGTTATGGAAGACCACACACGTTGTGCATTCGGTGGGCGCTGCAGTAGGGAGTAGTGGAATTCGGAGCATTTTCAAATTACGGCGGTCGGCGTATTCGTTTTTTGTCGTGGGTTGTGCTGAAATTAGAAGTGTTGGCAAAATTATGCAGTATTTTTCTTCTTCTTGTTATTTGGCTCTCCAAACTCGTCGGGTTTGGCTGAGACCAAACACTTCGTCAAATGCCACACTCCTCAGCGAGGTTCCGCTAGTTAAACATCCCGAGTGCAGGCAGGTTCTTCTGCCCTGGTAGGTTTAGTTGTGTTCGTGGGCGTCATGGGCCACCCCTTCAAAAAAGAAGTAGCCTTATTCGTAGAAAAAATAGAAGCTCCCCCTTCAACTCCTCCTCGAATAGAAAGGTCTGCTTTAAATATCTGCTCCGAAGTTAAATTACTTGGGATCATTCTGGACTCAAAACTGAGTTGGAAAAGGAATTTGCACATTTTCGTTCTTGGCATGACTGTAGAGCACAACCTCAGCCCTAGGGAAGGCAGTAAGTGAAAACCCAGGCTACAAGCTGAAATAAAGAAGCCGACTTGATGGAACCGAATGTGACTAACCGGGAAATTCTGAGAACTGTTTTTCAACTCGCTACAGTCTTTCGCAAGACAAAAATTCTTCGTAAGAATTGCGTTAATTCTGGCACCGATCTTGAAAACTTTTTTCCGTCTTTGAAAAGACAATTGAATGATCTGTTAACAAGGAGGTCTTAGCATTATTCTGTTTGAATTTAAGCAATATATCAGCCTTCTTAGAAACTAAATGAAATTGAAAAAATCTTTTTCTTTTTAAAACAATAAAAACCAAAAACATAAAAAAAATTATTAAAAAGAAAAATGTATGTTAAAAAAGAAGAAAACAAGTTCCTGAAAATTAGACGGAATAAAAACAATTTGTTTTTTTTTTTAAATTAAATAATCTAAAAATCGAAAGAAAATTTAATTCACTCAAGAAAATTTTAACTTAAATTTAACTCTAAAATATAACAATTAAATCATGTCAATAAAATGTTTCTTTTTATATTAATAATATCTAAAATTTAAGAGAAAATTAAATTAAAACAAAAACAAGTAAGAAAGTCTAAGTTCGGGCGGACCCGCCCATTAAATACCCGGCACAAGTATTAAGTATGTATATTGTTTTTCACCTTTCCGAAAGCTACCGCTACTTGGTAAGTCGCGATGTATCAATTTTGAATAAATTAGCGTCCTTAAATTTCGAAATATTGAAGTTTCAAGCATTTCTGAAATTTACCTTTATAAGAAAAGCGGCCGTAATTTTAGTCCGATTTCGATAATTTTCAACGTGTTGCTTTTATGTGGCAAGCACAATACCCATACCAAGTTTGGTACAAATTGGTAAAACGGTTACCGAGATACATATATGTGATCATAAGTGGGCGGTGCCACGCCCATTTTCCAAAATTTTATCGTAAACGTATTTCTTGGTAAAGAATTGTTGCAATCATCAATTTTGAATAAATTAGCTTTAATATTTACTGATTTATCGAAGATTTTGTATTTCTTTAAATTACCGTTATATGGGATGTGAGCGTCGTTACTGTCCGATTTTAAAATTTTTTGGCCATTTGGTATGCTGTACCAAGGCCACAAGTGCGCTCGGGTATAATAAGTTATTAAAAAAAGAAGAAACAGAGAAGAAAATAAGAATTGTCTAAAAGTTTAATGTCTTTAAAATTATTTATATATATGAATATATATGTATACATATATGTACACAATTGTATATATGTTTATACATAAATAATTATATTTTTTATTTATAAAATAATAAAATCTATAAATAATTAAATTAAAAAAATATAAAAGAAAAAAATATGCTTCTAAAAATTAAATTAAATTGAGAAAAATTTCTTTACAAAGCAACAAAAACTAAAAATTAAAGGAAAATTTAATTATAAAAAAAACATATTGAAATAGATATGAAAAAATAAGTGGGAATTAAATAAATTTAAAAAATACCTTATATAAATAATATAATCTAAAACTTAAAAGAAAATTTAATGAAGAGAAAAAATAATTGATTAAAAATTAAATGCTGTAATAGAAATTGTTTTCTTCTTAAGTCAATAAAATACAAAAATTAAGAGAAAATGAATTTGAAAAAATTTATAAAAAAGAACGTGTTTTAAAAATTAAATGAGCTAAAAAACAACGTATTTCCTTTTCAAACATATAATTTCTAAATTAAAAAAAGTAAATAAAAATATAATAAGTCTGTAAAAAATAAATGAATTTAAAAAATATATTTATAGTATGTATCTAGATATATACGTTTTAGAACAACAAAATCTAAAAATTAAAAAAAAGTGAATTAAACCTTTTTTTAATTAAATGAATTTAAAAAATGTGTTTCCAATCAAAACAAATAAATTTTAAAATTAAATATAAAAAACAAAGAATAACAAAAATAAAATATAAATGATACCTGTACATATGTATATAGATATTTTTTATACAATAAAATTAAAGTATGATTAAATTAAAACAAGAAAATAAGTTAAATTGAAAACAAACAAAAAATCGATATCCGAGGATCCGAACTTCGGATCACGTGAATACATCAGTGCTTTGCTCATTCGGCCTCTGCAACAATTGGTGCAGCGCGAGCAAGAGCTTTTCATCATGAAAGTTGGCAAGGAAGCTTTTTTGTAAGACTTTTCTGCCGTAATGAACAAAACCTTTCGAACAATCTTGCCTACTGTCTTTCAATTCTCTTAAAAAGAACTTTCAACTATCTTAAGCTGAATTTGCCTGTAAGACGCCAGTTCTGACTACATTACTACGGTTTTGAGCTTCAATAGGAGCACATCCGCGGGCAAAGCCAATATTTTCGACGATCTGCCGTTTGGAAACAAAAGAACTCGAATTAGTGAGATCGGGGAACGTACGGAATCGCGGTCTCAAGCTGGCATAACCAAGCCCAGCCTAAGGTCACTCTTCGCTAGCTTTCTGAGCATAGCATTATAGAATCAGCTATATCGATGAGATGGCCAGGTATGACTCATAGATGCCAAAAAACGAAGCAGGGAACTCAACATAAGCCCCGTTTAGTGGTGGTTTTGGAAAAATCAAGCACCTGAAGTTTGACGGAGAGGTTGGAAGTATTTAGACAGAATCGTTTGATTTCTATAATTTAATTTGGCCTTATTCTTTCTTTTCTCATTGTAAAAAGGGCACGCTTACAGAAATGTGCCTCCTTCTTTTCACTGCTCCACTGACCCACAGTACGCAATAAAGACCAACCAAAAATCCCTTCTACCAGCTGCTGATCATCACTTCAGCCAATCTCGCCGGCAGCAGCGTTTACTGTGAACATTTTTACATACATGCAAACATATATACATACATACATATCGCTACCTAAAGGTAAAAAGGGGCCAAGTCCACTTTTTTCAAAAATTTAGTTTTTGATGCAGAATGACGGATATTGCGAAACTACATCGATTTTTCCTCTCTCCTGAACAATTTCAAAAAGTGGACTTGGCACCTTTTCACGCTTAGGTAACGATATGTATATCGAACGTTGCTTAATAGAGTCATAAAAGCGCTCATTATTGACCTACAAATTACTCTGAACGACGACTGCGATGCGCCGCCACACAAGAATCAGCTGGAGTATACCGGTCGCGCATGCGCATACACTCACGAGCAAGTAATGTTGCCAATGGCAGAGAAAAAGTAGAGGCAAGTTGCGTGTGGTGCTGTTTTCAGTCTAGGGCGCGACAGTTGACTATCCATAACTATTAGTTTAATCTTAAATATTCATAAGTTGTAGTCACCAACAGCCGGCGGCGATTAAAGGTAGTATACACATACCTCTTAAAAACAGTAGTTGGGCTGAGAAGGGGAACAATAACAGTTAAATACTGAAATTACATGACAATCGGCTACTCCAAAGACACAGATGGCCATATACATACGTACATACTTGTTCATGTAAACGTATGTAAATCAAATCAAATTTCAGATTCAGGGTGGTCCAATGCTACCGACGTCCTTTCCGCTCCCCTCTACCTTACCTTCACTGCCAATGAAGTGGTGGCCCCTAGCAGATTAGCGAAGAATTTAAAGAAATTCAAATACGCCTTGAAATGACCGAAGCGTGTAGGGAATTTAAACAAACAGCAGCAATCAATGGGCTCAGCAGACAGTGGGAAACTCAGAATAATCATGCAACAACAAAAGTCGTAAAATTATGAGTATAAGAAATGCTATAAAGCATACAAAAAAACAACAAACGGTTTACGATCAATACACAATAAGTAAGCAATGCTTACGGCTAGTAATCAAGCATTTTGATGTGTTCATTAGGTAAGCGACGCATGCGTCGCAGCGATTATATGTATGTATGTAGGTGAGAGGCACCAGTGTTTGAGTGTAGCACACAAGTAAAACAACAATAATAATAAGCATAATTAGAATAAATGCGTATTAGAAAGAGATTTAGCGGAGCTGATTGTTCAATTAGGCAGCCTATGGGGTTTGTTTTGTTTGCTTGCGGGTTAAGGGTTAAAACTGTGTCAGCCGAGAGTGAACAGTGAGCTGCGGCCACACTGAATTGGGTTGGCATGAATCATCTGCATACCTACTGGTGAAAGTAATAAACCTTTCTGACCTGCTTATTATTATGTGTGTTTAATAACTTAATCAAAATACAGTCTGCCTTAAGAGGCTGTTAGCTTACTGGCTCGGTTCGACTCAGTTCAATTCAGCTTAGTTAAGCCTAGCTTAGCCACATGCTGTGCTTACCGATCTAATGCGTAGCGAGGCGCATGTACATACATATGTAACTGTCTAACGCAACTTGGCTCATAAGCACATTTACTTTTATAGTAGCTATCTTTGTATCTTAATTAATAAATGTTTTTTTGTTTTTTTAAACACATTCATAGTCACATATTTGTGTAGGTAGGTGTGCACATTTTATTATACGCATACATGTAGACATTCCTGTTTGTTTGCCTACATCTTCAGACTAAGACAGCAAGCCTAAACCACGGCTACTCCACGCAATCTGTAATCGAAAACCCACTAAGTGACAGTCTCGTTGACTTTGGCTGATTACTGTAATTGAGAAGCCTTATAAGTGGCGCCGCAGTAGTGCACATACATACATACATACTACATATGAATGCAGCAATCGTTCAATTGCGCTGACTGAAGGTAAAACTCGCATTCATGCAGCATATTGGCAATATTGCCAGTTACTTTATTAAGTAGTCGATAGATTGAGGAATACGTTTGAGCATCCATCTGCACATACATATACATAAATACTATATCTGCATACGATCAAAAGCATGCTATATACATACACATGTTTCGTTAGTCGAGATATGCAAAAGGCGTAACATTTTCACACCTTCATCGGGCAAATATAATATTTTTGAAAAAATTGTGCCCATTGAATATATGGACTTGAGAGTACTGTGAAAAAAATGTAGTAATAGTTTATTCAAGTAATCGCTTCAATGAAAAAAGTAATTGAGACGAAAGGCTCAAACGCTTTGGGTGCGGAATGACCATTGTTGACTGTCAGATCTGTGCCTGTTTGTGACCCCCGCATTCAGGATAACAACAACTGCTAGCGACGATTGTATGAAACGCATGAAGCTAGTGGCCAAGAAAGCACTGGATCACCATTTATGCTTATGTGCGGCACTCTTAAGAGCTCGACTGAAATATCTGGGGAATATATAATTTGGAAATCTGGAGGATATAATCTCCAAATGGAAGGTATTTTAAAAATCCCTAATTTAAAAATATTTTTAATAGGGTTGCCACCTATATTGAATCGCATTATTACTTAATTTTTTTGTTTAGAAAAAAAGGTAAAATATTACTACTCATCGGTACCAAGAGAAGGTTCTTAAACAATGTTTTCCCTATATACAAAATATTATCTCTTAAGATAATAGTGTAAGGTTGCCCCTTAATTTCGATTCTACACAATTTATCTAAAACATCGCAAAATGGATATCCAATGAAAGGTATTGTTTAGAACTTTGGTCAGAAAATATTTTCCATCAGGGTTGCCACATTTATATATAATAAAAATTTTTATTTTGTTAATTTAATTTTTTTATGTATAGGTACACAGTACATATACGCTCAAGATATGTACCATTCATTCCAGCGTATTTCGGCATAGGGTTGCCACATAAATTTTAGAGTAAGGAATTTACTTAATAAATATCGAAATCCTACTTTTTTTGTTTATTTCCAAAATTTCAAATCAAATATTGAAAATTTTAAAAGATATATGCACTCCGAGCAAAACTCGGTCAACCTGGTACTTATTATAAAATTTGCAAGAGACCAGTTGAGCTCGACTTTTGAATTTTCATTTGCCTAGCTACTTAAAACTTGCACTTTATTGTACTAAAACCTAACGATCTCTGAAACTGCATACCTAAAAATTTTTTAAAAACTCAAAAAAAAAAAATCAATTTTTGTGATTTTTTTTATAACATTTCAAATTTTTATTGTAATTTTTTTTTCGTTTTGGGTGAACCCTCCCATTGTTTCCAACTAGTTTTTACTATGTAACATTTATTAGCTGGAACAGAAGAATCAATTTTCTTCGGAATTGCTTGTTTTTTCCGCACTTTGCACTAAAAAATTTAATACATGCATGTGCAAATTCAGGTCTCTTGCAAATTTTACAAGCTTTCACTAAAAAAAATTAACCAGATTCTAGTTTTGAACCACTATACAATGGATGATGTACCCTGCGACCTTACATCTATTGTTTCCTAATAACTTATCACTGGGAATCGTGTAGCTTCAAAGCCCTAATGAAACCCATTATTATCATAGCGTGGCAATCAATGGACAAAATCAAATATGTCGAGAACGAGAACAGATACCGAGATAGATGTAACGGTTTTTGAAAGATTTTGGAGATTTTGGGATGGAGAATTTAGGAAAATACGTAAGGGAAAAATTTCGTCGTGTCCTTCAAATACGCAACAACTTAAATGATGCTCTTAATTAGGCTTCAAGGCAAATTTTCAAATGTGGCATATAAAATATGGACATTAAAATTCCAATGATTTTGTCTGCGTTTCAAAACCCCAGCCGAATCGAATTCGTTCAACAATTTCGCAAAATAAAACTTAATTTCAACACTGTGCCAATTTTCTCAGTGTACTCAATTGCAATTAGTAAGTCACTCTAAAATATATTGATATCATGTGGCGTATTTGTGCATTGAAATTGATCGCATTCAAAGTTGTATGTTGCAAAACTGCAGTAGCATAGCAGCAGCGCCGGCAGTATTATAATATGTAAATGTGCATTCGTAGTAGCAACAAATTTCCATACGCAATGAAAATTATTGCCAACCAGACTAACTAAATAACATTCGAGCTACAGCAGCCATACCGCATGTCACCCTTTCGCCAGCTGTGGCTATGCTAACCGCCAGAGAGAGGTGTGAAGCGCAAATTAACACACTTGACAAATTATTGCCACACACACCGCCAGAAAAATATCCACACGTACATATGTATGTATGTGCCTATGTACCAACAAATACAGTTCAAGCGATTTTTAGACTGGCTGCAATGCTCCAAAGTGGTAAAGTGGTTTGCCTTCGCACTGTAATGCAATGAGTCGATGCAACGAGTCGATGATATCAGATCGCACAACGGCAATTGAGGCATTGCATCGATTGATGACAATTTTTTAATGAAATTGTCTGTTTTATCAACTGAAAAATGTGGTTTCCGATGTCAAGCAAAAATATACGCATGCGCACACAAACAAATATTCATTTATATTTATTACTGTCTATAATTTTATTTAGCTGCTGATTGTTGCTTGATTTGCGGATAGCAGTTGCTAATTGTATGCATTTGTAAATATGTAGCTACACATTTACACACACAAACACACATTTCAGTAGTTTAGTCTTTCAGTTGCAGCAGTCAGTTATTTCTATTGCAAATTACTTTAGAGAAAAAAAAATACAACAAAACCACACACAATTCACACCTCAGTGTGCAAATTTATTTGATTACCTGGGCCAAGTTATAAATTTGTATTACATATTTAGCTGGCTGTGCTTTTGCTTGGTTTTAGCAGCCTTGCTTGGTCAACCGTTCAACGTACACTGATTGAGAGATCCTCAATTGCTGGCTGGGTGTTGGATTACTACCAAGCCGAACGGCACATCTGCGGTTTTGTAGTTAGTTGGAGAGGGTTACACATTGACTAGGCAACGTCGATAAAATTATTTGGTTAGAATTTATTAAGTATGTACATACATATATATAGTTATATTGGAAAAGTAGCAGCAACAAAAACTAACTTCAAAACCACGACGCTCGCAATTCACACCTTGGACATATTATTTTCAGGCTTCTTGTTAGGTAGTTGAGTTCCCCTGATTAATGGAGGCAATGATGGCGAGGGGCGAATAGCAAACAAAAAACTTTGGGCTTTGAAAAAAATAATGTAAACATAAAGCCCTTTAAACTACTCATTTTCGTTTATTCATTTCAAATATTCCACATTAAAACCGATTTTTTTTTGGCTACACTGTCTTATGTTGCCACAACATATACACTTAATTTGCATTCAAAGCTTTTGTCCAATGTCAATAGTTAATCAACTTCAAATATTTTGACATTTAATGTCTTCGGCAACTTTTCCCACCAATTAATACGCCTTTAACTAACTAACGTCGCTGCAATTGCAACTTTCTCAAGCTAATTGAAATACAGGCAAATGAGAAACGCATAATAATTATGTAGCTGCAGTGGCAATAGAAGGAGAAATATTATATTAATTGAATTGATTGACTGCCCAATTGAATGAGTGACATTCGCCGGTTTGGTTGGACATGTGCATGGTGTGCTGTCTGTGATCATATTAGATATGTATGTACATATGTATTACTGATCATGATGATCATGATAATAATGACAATCCCACATTCCAATCGCACAACATTGCTTGAACGATCGATCAATGAACAAGTCGATCGCATACGCACCGACGACATTTGTTTAGGTGGTAAATGACGCATGAAATGTTTGGGTACCCCGTAACTTTTTTATTGAGGGCATATCGAAATTGAGGAGGTTAATCTATTTGATTGTATGAGGGTGTACAAGTATGGGAATTTTATTAGAAATTTTTTAATTACTCAATGCTGATATGCCATGGAAAATCAAAAGAAATAAGTATGCGCAGAAATCAGAGAATTTTCAATAGGATTATTGTTTGAACTTATTATGAGCATAAAAGAGAGATACTTATGTATGTAGATCAGAGGTGGTACTTTTTACATTATTTAGAATGCGAGGAGTCTAAGAAATTCCTTAACCACTTACGTACCAGCTTTCGAGCTATGCATATATGAGTCCCAACTTTCCGCAGGCCGGCAAAGGCGCTGTCACCCTCTCCTTTCCCATTGAAACCAACTATAGCTTTCCTAGCCAAGTTATACTGTTTCCTGCTACAGCAATGCGGCCTGGTACCCGTAAAAATAGTGGTCAAACAACTTCAAGAATTTGATTGCCGCTTGTATATTAGAATAGATTTTTATCTGTTTATTGACATCATAAACTCCAGCAGTACGTTGACGTGTTGGAAACTAAATCTGAGGAGGATGGAGTGTTCTCGAGGCCCGACCGTCCAGTTCACCAATATTTTACTTACTGACTCCTTTCTTATAGTCTTGAACGAAACCATCCGTTAAGGGTAGGAATGAAGAGACAGCTGCTCAAAACCGAAGGCAACTACGCAGTGATCAGTATTATATTAGGCACGAAATCTCAGCTATCATTAACATCTGAGCATCTAAGCCCTTTCTTCGATGTTAGGCTTGACTTGGCTCTATCAGAAGGCGGCAAGCCAACGTGTCCAATTGAGGGAAGAGAGGCGTGGGGTATATTGTATCCCTTACTGGTATTAACGGCGAGTTCACTGCGTGCGTGGATCATTTAGGTAGGCTTGGTCCAGGTAATAAAGAGTATCCAGAAAATCATCCCTCTTTTTCGGCAAGTAACTTATGACTTAATAGGTCATTGCAGATTAAGAAATCATCTTCACAAACTCGGAATATTGCCTAACGATTCATGCTGATTTTATGGCAATGCAGCTAAATCTTCTGATCATCTGCTTCTCGGACGCGATGCAGTATCGAGATGACGGGATAAACTAAATTGGCAGGCAGTACAAAGAAACCAATTACATATCTTTTAAAAAATGTGTCAGGATAAAAGCATTTACCAATACTTTTTGTTTCATTGTCAAATTTCATTTAGTTTAAGCATTTATTCTCAAAGATTTAAATTTGGGAAAGGTTTTTCAATTTTTGCAGTAAACCCGGAAAATTATAAATTTTAAAAATTAATTGATTTTTATTATTTAGAAAGATGATGGTGATACAGAATTTTAAAATTATTTCATTTGACATAATGATATTAAGGTATTTTTATTTATTTTTTAAATACTTTAACTTAATTGATTCACAATTTCTAAGACGATTTTTAAAAGAATCGTTTTTAAGCCGATTTTCTTTGAAATCCGCCCTGCTGTGATATTTTATTTAACTTATTAACTAAAAAATTTTAAAATTTTAACACGTGGCAACCCCCTTATAAATATTTTTAAAATTAGCCGTTTTGCAACACCTGGACACCCACATTGTTGTAATATTTTATTTAACTAAATAATTGATTGATTTTAATCTTAAGCAAAGGTGGCAACTCTCTTAAGTAAATATCCTATATGTTAAACCGGGATATATATAGCCTGTAGGTATGCCAAATTTTTGGCGGGTTGAGCGTTAAAAAGCTCCAAAATACCGTTAGTTTGGCAACCATTTTTTTTTTTACAGCGACACTAATTTTCTTTCATACGAAGTATTTTCGAAAATTTCGATATATGGAAAAAATTTTTAATATTTGTACAAATTTAAAACTCGCATTTATATGGTTTTTGTTATATGTAGAATGGACTAAATTAAAAAAAAAATATATTATAAGAAATAATAAAAAAATAAATAGTCAGGAGTTGTCAATATGTGGTTGCCGCAATTTTATGCTAATCACTATGGGGATATCCATAGTTAAAATGAAGTCAGTAGCAACTTTTTGACATTAATATGGGGACTATGAATAGTCGCAAAAAAGTATTTCTAACAGAGTACTTCATGCCCTTATTTCTTCCCAAGTAATTGTTGCGTCCCCAGCCTAATGTTACTACTAATTTACAAAGAGGGTTTTTTTAAATACAATTATACATCATCATTTGCATATTAATTCCTAGCAATTTCCCTTCGATAAACAAATAAATGCCAATTGTCAACATAAATGTGTTTTTAATAAATAAATACTATAATAATATCCACAATAATTGCACGGTTGACACATCGCGTATGCAAAAGTTGCAATTTCTGCAGCCTACAGTCAAGCAATTGATTGTTGTTGTTGCTAATCATTATTATTAAGCATTATTATGTTGTTGTCTTTGCTGCTGCTGCTGCTGCCGCTTCTGCTGCTGTGTGCGACGTGATTGCAATGTTGCTGCGCTAATTTTATAGCCAATTTGTTTTGAATTGTGGGTTGCTTTGCGCTTTGTTGTTGCTGTTGCTGCTGTGGGCTTTTTTTTTATTTGTTTTACTTGTCGCTTGTTAGTTTTTTCCACGCGTAGCAACACCATTTTAATTGCTTCATCATTTGTTGCATTGCGCATGCGTTTTGTTTGCATAATAAGCGGCACGCACGTCTCTGTGTGTCGAAAGGCTTTGCTTGTCGTTAGTTAGGCAAATTCCTTCAATCAAAAACGGGAGGGACTGGTTATTGTCTGCAGAAAAGTGGGTATAGCAATGCACTTGGCAATGGCATGGATATGAAAAGGTTTACCTACTAACATTAAGTCCTTTGATATTGCGGCGTACGGGAGTAAATTGTTTGAATATTTTCATTATCTTGGTGGGAATTTGTTAAGAAATTCGCAGACAACAAGTCTTTGAGTATAGATCGCGAAAATTTATAAAATCCAACTAGCCCTAAAGCTGAGGTTTACCTGAGTACGGGATTTCTCATGCCAGAATTGTTTCCATATTTTATTTTTCATGCAGAAATGCATCTAGATACTCTAGGAACATTTCTGCATCAAAAAGAAAATTTTGAAAAAAATGGCCTACGCGTCTTGGCGGTTAGGGCTCGATATACATATTTATACATATAAAGAGATTTCCATCTTCGTCTCAGCAGGAAAAACCTCTGTCTTGTCACCATTTGATTCCTGTTTTAGTTTTTGATAAAATTTAGGGCCTACATTTCTGTCTGTTGGCTTTTTAAGCTGCTAACTTTTCCTCACTGATCCTCAAATGTTGTTGTTGTAGTTCGCAAGAGACAACCCCTAGTTGCTGTAATTTTCACCTTCCGACTCACAGAGCCGCGCAGCCGTCGCAGTCCATGCTGAGGTTTGGTGTAAGCTCCCTTGAAATTTGTAGGTTCCTGAAAGTGAAAGATCTGTAGGAAAGATTAAAAGTTGTATTCTCGAAAAGGTTTTGAAGTTTTGTTCGATCCACAAGATGGTGCAGTCGTCGGCGTAGTCACTAAGGTAACTCCAGTTGGCGGTAGAGGGAGCTTGGCGCCGGAGATCAAACGCCCCTATGCGGTTTGTTCTTAGCGTTGCGAAATTCTCATGT
This sequence comes from Rhagoletis pomonella, assembly GCF_013731165.1. Lineage (NCBI taxonomy): Eukaryota > Metazoa > Arthropoda > Insecta > Diptera > Tephritidae > Rhagoletis > Rhagoletis pomonella. The sequence goes on along the minus strand of NW_023458561.1, from coordinate 57,958,757 downwards.
ATTTTGATGCGCTAAAAATGAATTTGAAGTCCGTTTTGCTACACCATTTCGGGATTGGTTTTTTAACCTCAAAAGGCGGATATTGTGTGAATGGCTATTTTTTAGATTAGGAAAAAACCCTGATGCTATCCAACAAAACGGACTTCAGATTCCTGTTCAGCGCATCTCAATACATAGGGAAAAGATATTCCAACCCTGAGCCCCGACATTTTTTTTTTTGTGTGGCTGTGACCGATTTACAAGAGCCGCGTACTCGTATAGGATTCGCTTGGGGAGTGTCGCGCAGTTGACTTTTTGGAAGGCTTTCGAAAGGCCAACAGCGACGAGGACCGTCTACTGGATCCAACTTTCGCTCATTTATGAGATTATGACCTTCAGTGCTTCGGGCTGGCGATCTACGATGATGTTATGTTTATTCAGGTCTTGAAGTAGCGCCTGAATGATCTTAGTCGCTGGGGATGGGAGCAAGGTTTGTGTTTAAGATACTTCACGATTATCTTTCTTCAATTGCGCCATACATTTAGCTCATTTCCGGCGACAAGCTTTTCTGTTCGTTTTCATAGATTCATTTGCATTTTTTACCCACAGACAGCCATTTGAAAAATGTTTGCTATTTTTTGCTCTATGCAAATTTTTCTATATCAATTCTAACGATATTGTCATTCATTAGCATTAATATTGGATGTTGTCAATTAACAGAAAATATTTAATTATGCATAATTTGCAAACTGCAATCACTTATTTTGATTAGGAGGGCAACGCAGCTGTCAAAGTGTCTGAGCTGTAGAGAAATGTTGTTCTCAGAGCTGCACGTTTGCACACACCCAAATATACGCCCAATCAAATTATCGCAGTGGCAGTGCGCACGTCTCGACTCCTTAAAAGCACACAAAAAAAATTGACGATCGCGACGACGTGTAATACACCTCCAATTAAATTATTGTATAGATGGCATGGCTAGTAGATGTTGGTGGGACAAAGAGGCAGGCACTACTCGAAATAGTTGTAGGTGAAGAAATATTAATTGCTTAATAACAATTATGGAAATATTATTATTGGCATTTAGTGTAGTTTAGAAAAACTCAAATGAGTCTTACACCAACTGTTGCCAGTGCAACCTTCTCACCTCTCGCTTTCCGTCTTCCAGTTAAACTCGGAAATCGCGACTATTGAGTCATTACTTTCACATCACAGTGCATAAGTTGTCTATAAATAACTATTTATGTATGTACATATGCACTCTTGTTAGCTGTATGTAGCCATCGCCACTGCTGATTAATTCTCCAACTTAATGATCGCCTTCTTTGGTTGTACTATATTTAATAGTGTTTTTGTTCATTTTTATTATCGATAAAAAAAAAACAAAAGCAAACGTTCGATTGCTCTCTTAGCTACCGAGCCAAATTTGCTTAAAGTCGCTTAAACATGCGCTTAATTGGAGCGTAGAGTAGTCTACAGTCTGGCTGTCCGCCGGCCCGCCTGCCTGCCTGCCGACCAAGTCTTAAAATCTCAGAAAAGCGCACGTCTTGACTGCACGGCGACGCGCTTCTCTTTTTCAGACTGCAAACTGCAACGCGCGCTCCCAATTGGCCCCAACGCGATCGCGCATGCGCACATATGGTCATCGCTTGCTTGTCGCTGCGGAGCTGGACGACTTGCTTGCTGCTCGGCTGTCGCTCTCAAGGAGTTCCAGCATAAAAGAGTTATGCCGCATTGTACATAAATGCAACAAGCGACCGAGGCGGCTGAAGCGGCTGAGGCGGCATCGGCGAACCACTAGTAGCGGCGACAGCAACTGTGTCGCCTGTGTGGTCTGGCATGTTGAGATCTTTATGAGTGCGATCACTGTCGTCGGCAGCCAACTTGGAGTGGTATTCACTGATATATACTTATATATAGTTGCCAACAACTTAGCGTGCGCGCTTTTTGGATGAATTACGTTCGGTCGTGGATTACCTTCTTATTCAGTGTAGATGTGCTTACATACAAATATACATATGTGACTTATTCACTACAGTAAATACTCCTATGTATATTTGTAGGTCGCCTGTTGATCTGTCCGCTTACTTGTCGGTATATCTGTCCGCTGTCACTAATTGCTGCTTATGGTTGAAATAAAATTGTCTTATTGCGCGCAGCTGCATGTCAGCAGTTCTCCACTCGGTTTTAGCTAATCACTATTACCATAAAAAGTTTTTACAGTAGCCAAAGTGGTTGGGAACATGCGAACTTAAGTTGTTTTTGAATGATAAATACTTAGTGTCTTTTGATGGTAGAGGGATGTTTGAAGGAGAGAGAGCTTTTGGGTTCAATTTTATGAAAACACGTTCAATTCGAATACGTATTTTTACTCACTAGGATAAACTTAAAAGCTTAAATTTCGACCTTGCGAAGATGGACGGAGAATAATCGGAGGTCCTACATACGTACGGTGACCATCCGTTCTGTTTTTTGCAGGACCGTACTGTTTTGCAATGGTCGGTCCTGCGTAGTTTTTCAAACCTGAAAAACCAGAAAATGTTCTGATTTTTTCCAAGTGTCCTGCATTTGTCCCGCATTTTATTCGTTAATTTAAAATTATCGGACAATGGATGGATTTTTTTTGGGTACTTTTCGTAGCTTTTCTTCAATATCTCATGAAAAAATCTCCCAATCAACGTAAGCGACTTACAGCCCGAAGAGTATTGATGTGCCTCTTACCAAAATATATAACTTGTGGCGACTTCAATGAAAACTATTAGTGCTACAGGCGACCATTTGCATTTTGTCGTCAAAGTCGAAAAAAGTGAGATTTTCATTCAAATACGCAGTTTCATTTGATTATTTTTTTTTTCATTATTTTAAAAATTCCATAAAGAAGATATATAACTACAGTAAATTTTGAGCCAAAGATAATGAAAATCGGATTAGAAATGTAAATGCTATGGAGCGAAATCTGCACAAATTATATATTTTTGTAAAGGGCACTTTGTAACTCGTCGTTTACGTCGATTCATGACCTCGATTTTTGACAAATAACTGCGAAAAGTACCAAAAAAACAAAAAAGGGTACTGTTTTCGTTTTGAACGACTCAAAATTTGCCTATAAAATAATCTTTGAAAGATTTTCACTTTTCGTGTAAACTATTTTAATTATAATATGTTTTACTATACTTTTATAAATATTCATGTAAAAAAGATTAATATCGATGAAGAAAACGTGATTCATATTTAAAGTTTAAAATGTATTAAGAATTTAGAATCATAAATACTCTTTTGATATTTTTATACTACGTAAATATATGTAGGCATATTTTTGAAAAATTGTCCTTCATTTTGAATCCATATTTATGGTCACCGTATACATACGACCCCATCGCCTAGGTTATCTTGAGCCTTACTGCATAATTTCTATCGACCAACCTCCATAGGAACGACTTGATTAGTTATAAAGAGTGAGTACATCTAGTTCCCCCTGCCACTTGCAATACTATTGTATCGTAATACCGAAATCACTAATATCACATCTATAGAAAGTTTTAAAAAGCTTTGCCCGCGGGTTTTTTTATTTGTTACCGATTTAGATCTATGTTACCTGGAGAGCTCTTTTATTCTGAACTCATCTAAAAAGCGGTATACATTTTGTATAGAAAACGTGCAGAGTAAAAGCTCTCTCTGTCCATCGCTGATATAAAGCAACGACGACCAGAGATAGCAAAAGAAAATTTTAAAAAGCTTCTCC
>NW_023458561.1:57951198-57954936 GCF_013731165.1 Rhagoletis pomonella | reverse complement strand
GCAACGACGACCAGAGATAGCAAAAGAAAATTTTAAAAAGCTTCTCCCGCGGAATATGTTTTGGGCATGACTGTATAAAACTTTGAAAAGTCTCAACTGCGGGATATTTTCAGGAAACGACTCATGTAAAAGCTCTTACCGGTGGAATGTGAAATTCTGTGTTAGATGAGTGTGAAAGTGCAGTTAAGCCCAGGACCAGTATCTATAAAAAATATTAATGATATACATCAGTCACGTCCAAAGTATATCCTCCAAGCAAAATTTTTCATAGCTTTTCATGGATTTTATATGGACGCGTATAGAACAAAAGCTCTTTGTGGTCATTGATGGTTTCTACTTAAGTTATTGAAGAAAAACTGGATATTTCCATCAAGGAAGCCAATAAATGAGAATAAGACTCATTCCCCTTTTGCGGGTGGTGTTATGAACGTCCCATTACCCTGTTAGGCTGGAGTAAAAAGGGCTATTACGAGCGGTAGTATCGCGATACGAACGATATTTTTAAAATTACGGTATGTGCATTGGGGTAATCTTAAAAAATCCACATCATAATTTTATATGGGACACTCTTTTACTTTTTCTACTCATAAAATCAAGAAATCACGTTAATTTTAATTTAAAATTTTTTTTTTTTTAATTTTAAACAAATTTTTACAGATTGCTACCCGGGTTAAAAAAATTTAATTATTTTTAAACAGCAAAAATTTGACAAAATTTTTACTTAAAAACTGATAAAATTGACAAATTATTAAAACCAAGACATAAATTCATAAACTGGCTGAGTTATAGTTGGTCCAAATAAAAATTTTTTCTTGTGATGTTAAATTTTTTTCAAGCCTTGGCAGACACTTCTATTTTTTTTTAATTTTGAAATTTTTTTGGATATCTTTATTTTGCACGCAGAACTAAATAAAGATGTGTCCCTGATGTTTATTGATATTTTATGGACCAAACTAATGTATGTACATTAAAAAAAATCTTCTAGTTTTGTGGATGAAATACAAGTTTAAAGATATGTATATCCATTTCTTACGACTACAAATTTGTTCCTTTCCTGCGCTGGTTTTCCACCTTTTTTATTAAACCTCCTCTGTACGTGGGTTGTTTTTTCTTTTTATTTCATTCATTTTTTTTAGTTTCTCTTCGAGTTCAAAGTTCACACTGCCACCATTAACCAGCCTGCCACCTGCCACTGACTTGGTTACGATTTAAATCTCTTTGCTGTCAACACGAAGGCGCGAGTGTGAAATTTAAAACGTGATAACACCATTGTTCCGCAGGGTGGGCGCAGGCGTCTGCCGCACACTTGGCAACAAACAGTAGCATACATACAAACATACACTTGTAGGTGGTAGGTGGTAGGTGGTAGCTGGTTGCTTCTTTTGTTGTGGCGCTTCGAACACGTGTTCACTACCACTTTTTTGACACGCCGCACACTTTTTTATTTGAATTAATTTTTCTTCTTTAAAACTTGTAAACCGTAGAATAGAAGTGAAAGCGTTGTGTGTGTGTGTGCGGGTGTGGGTGTTTTGCGCTCGTAAATTCTTTATCAATGTTTGTTTTTGGTTGTTGTCGAGTCAATGTTTTTTCTTCCGTTTGTTGCCGTTGCCGTTGCCGTTGCCGCTGCTGCTTTGGCGACAAAATTGATTTGTTCAATTTTTCCAACGATTAAACTCGCTGAAATTCAGATTAGTAACGGTACATTTACTTTGAAGGTTGCGGAGTAATTCGATGATGCGTCCATTGCCGCGTCGTGCCGAGGCGATATGATATTTTTTGGTACTCGGATGTCAGTCAAATCGTCCGACTGGCAGACTGTTCTATACTTATTGGCACTGCCGTTGTTATTGTTGTAAGGAAGCTGGGTAATTTCGGCATTTTTGCACGTCTACTCGCTGTCTTCCTGATTTTCATGGCATGCGAAAGTGTGAAAGAATGGAGCTGGACGGGCAGGGCGTTTGTGTTTATTTGAAAAGTTTACGTTTAGTTTTCCTTCCTGCGTGTTTATTTGCTCCGAAACATTTTTATCTGCATTTTTTATTGTTGCCACTCTTGCACTGTGGAATTTAATCAATTTTGGCCTTTTATTGATTGGCACTTTGGCTTTCGTAGTTTTTTTTTTTGCTTACATATTTTTCTTCGAATTTAATTTTAATCGATATTTAACTAAACTTATCTTTAATTTTGAAAATGTTTCTTTCTCTTTGCAGGACGAAGTAAGTAAACCTTTGATTGGAGTTAACACTTAATAAATTGCCATAAACTTTAAGTTGTCGCCTCTGTAGCAGGTAAGTGTTTTGAATTTTAAAATTAAAGGTATAACATCGTGCAACAAAAACAAAAAAAACAAATTCCAAACACACGAAAGAATCGATATACGCACGAAACTATGGGCCAAATATAGTAAAACTGCGTTTTTAGTTTTTCACTATGATGTCAGGATTTTTTCCAATGACCTTTGAAATTTTAGGAAGATATGATTAATTAAAAAAATTCTTTTAAAAATCAGTGCAATGTAGAATATGAGTACCAAATTAGAGAGACAATTTTATAGAAATTAAAAACAATTAAGTTTTTTGGTTTACAAGGACGAATAGGTATTGAAAATGCGTTTTTAATAAATTTTTATCTTTTTAAGTTAGTAAAGTTTGCAGGACGAAATTCGATGATCATGCGTGTATTAGTCCTCAAACAACAATTTTCTAAAAAAAAAATATTGCAAATTTTCAAGGATATTTAGGTGAGTACAAAACAGAAAGTAGACTGGAGGGGTGACGAGAAATACTTTTACAAAAATAGATCCCCTAAGCGGCGTTGGAGTCGTGGAATTCAGAAAATCCTTACTTCCCATTTGTATGAGAAAAAAATAATTTTACGAAAAATGGGTCCGTTAGATGGCGCTATAGTCGAGTTGTTCAGAAAATCCTTATTTATGGCCCGATTTTGATGAGATTCGAAATACTTTCACAAAAAATGGGTCCGCTAGATGGCGCTGGCGTCAAAGAAATCAGATTTAGTGGAAATTAAAGACGTATACTGCATACGTTGTTATACTTCTATATATTGACATTGTTCTTAACTCTAGAGCACTAACTGCATTTCCAGTATATGTAAAGTATTAAGCTATGCTGACGGAATCGTGGGTATCAGCTCGCTTATATAAAAAAGTGATTGGGTTGCTGGTCCAAAAATGCATGTGAAAAATTTAAATCGGTTTGGCGGACCTACTATCAGTTGAGATATTCATAAAATTCCAACTTTACTTTTTTTCTGGACCACCCTAATGTGCATACCTACTTAAAGGAAGTATATTTATAAATGTAAGATATTCTTAAACAAAACGTAAACATTTTGGGTCATTTAGCATATTTCTAACTCGACGTTAATGGCAATATTAAGTCGAAGACGAAGATTTATTAAGTAGTTTTGTGGCAACCGCAAATATTTCTTAATTTCACTAAAATATTTTCTTAAGCGACGCTCCACTAATAATGCCGAAGCACGTCAAGACGTTGGCGTCGCGCGGTTTTGCAGGCCGCTCGCAATGGGCAAAGTGGGTAGATGGTGGGTAGGAAGGTACATGCCACTGACTGGCGGACGAGGTAGCATTTTCTTGGAAAATTTACATATGTTTTCACTCACTCACAAAGTTCACAAGCGTTATTGCACATTACATACATACATATCTTAAGCATGCTACATTTACATTTGCTTGGCCGCCAGTTGAAAAGTCGCAAC
>NW_023458561.1:57947621-57951098 GCF_013731165.1 Rhagoletis pomonella | reverse complement strand
GTTGCGACTTTTCAACTGGCGGCCAAGCAAATGTAAATGTAGCATGCAAAAGATATGTATGTATGTAAGTGCAATAACGCTTGTGAACTTTGTGAGTGAATGAAAACATATGTAAATTTTCCAAGAAAATGCTACCTCGTCCGCCAGTCAGTGGCATGTACCTTCCTTCCTACCCACCATCTACCCACTTTGCCCATTGCGAGCGGCCTGCAAAACCGCGCGACGCCAACGTCTTGACGTGCTTCGGCATTATTAGTGGAGCGTCGCTTAAGAAAATATTTTAGTGAAATTAAGAAATATTTGCGGTTGCCACAAAACTACTTAATAAATCTTCGTCTTCGACTTAATATTGCCATTAACGTCGAGTTAAAAATATGCTAAATGACCCAAAATGTTTACGTTTTGTTTAAGAATATCTTACACTTATAAATATACTTCTTTTAAGTAGGTATGCACATTAGGGTGGTAAAAAAAAAAATTCAAGTTGGAATTTTATGAATATCTCAACTCATAGGTGCGCCGAACCGACTTAAATTTTTCGCATGCATTTTTACTATATATAAAGAGTAGCTGAATACCACGACTCCAACGCCGCCTAGAGGATCTATTTTTGTAAAAGTATTTCTCGTCACCCTTCCAGTCTACTTTCTAATTTCATCAAATTCGTACGGTAAATATAGTTTTTATGTATTCAAAAAATTATTCAAAAAAATCAGTGCAATGTAGGATAACAATAAGGGTATCAAATAAAAGAAAAAAATCTGTAAAATTATAAGAGAATAAATTTCATGGTGCATAAGGACGAATAGGTATGGAAAATGTCCTTTAAAAATTTACTACTTACCTAAATATCCTTAAAAATTTGCAATATTTTTTTTGAGAAAATTATTGTTTGAGGTCTAATATATACACGACCTCATCATCGAATTTCGTACAGCAAACTTTATTTACTTAGAAGGATAGAATTTATTAAAAGTGCATTTTCAATACTTATTCGCTCTTGTAAACCAAAAAACTTTATTGTTTTTAAATTCTAGAGAATTTTCCCTCTAATTTGATACTCATATTGTTATTCGACATTGTCTAAAATAATTTTGAAAAAAGTCCTGACGTCGGAGTGAAAAACTATAAACGCAGTTTTACTAAATTTGGCCCATAGTTTCGTGAATATATCAATTCATTAGTTTTTTTTTTTTTGTTTTTGTCGCACGATGTTATACCTTTAATTTTAAAATTCAAAACACTTACCTGCTACAGAGGCGATAACTTAAAGTTTATGGCAATTTATTAAGTGTTAACTCCAATCAAAGGTTTACTTACTTCGTCCTGCAAAGAGAAAGAAAAATTTTCAAAATTAAAGATAAGTTTAGTTAAATATCGATTAAAATTAAATTCAAAGAAAAATATGTAAGCAAAAAGAAAACTACGAAAGCCAAAGTGCCAATCAATAAAAGGCCAAAATTGATTAAATTCCACAGTGCAAGAGTGGCAACAATAAAAAATGCAGATAAAAACGTTTCGGAGCAAATAAACACGCAATCAAGGCAGGAAAACTTAACGTAAACTTTTCAAATAAACACAAACGCCCTGCCCGTCCAGCTCCATTCTTTCACACTTTCGCATGCCATGAAAATCAGGAAGACAGCGAGTAGACGTGCAAAAATGCCGAAATTACCCAGCAACAATAACAACGGCAGTGCCAATAAGTATAGAATAGTCTGCCAGTCGGACGATTTGACTGACATCCGAGTACCAAAAAATATTATATCGCCTCGACACGACGCGGCTATGGACGCATCATCGAATTACTCCGCAACCTTCAAAGTAAATGTACCGTTACTAATGTGAATTTCAGCGAGTTTAATCGTTGGAAAAATTGAACAAATCAATTTTGTCGCCAAAGCAGCAGCGGCAACGGCAACGGCAGCAAACGGAAGAAAAAACATTGACTTGACAACAACCAAAAACAAGCATTGATAAAGAATTTACGAGCGTAAAACGCCCACACACACACACACACACACAACGCTTTCACTTCTATTCTACGGTTTACAAGTTTTAAAGAAGAAAAATTAAATCAAATAAAAAAGTGTGCGGCGTGTCAAAAAAGTGGTAGTGAACACGTGTTCGAAGCGCCACAACAATAGAAGCAACCAGCTACCACCTACCACCTACAAGTGTATGTTTGTATGTATGCTACTGTTTGTTGCCAAGTGTGCGGCAGACGCCTGCGCCCACCCTGCGGAACAATGGTGTTATCACGTTTTAAATTTCACACTCGCGCCTTCGTGTTGACAGCAAAGAGATTTAAATCGTAACCAAGTCAGTGGCAGGTGGCAGGCAGCAGGCTGGTTAATGGTGGCAGTGTGAACTTTGAACTCGAAGAGAAATTAAAAAAAATAATGAAATAAAAGTAAAAAAACCTACTTACATATGTACAGAGGAGGTTTAATAAAAAAAAGGTGGAAAACCAGCGCAGGAAAGGAACAAATTTGTAGTCGTAAGAAATGGAGATAGCCCTTAAACGTGTATTTCATCGAAAAAATAGAATATATATTTTTTTTTATAAATGTGCATGCATTAGGGTGGTCGATAAAATATCCATAAACATTAGGGACACACCTTTATTTAGTTCTACGTACAAAATAAATATATCCACAAAAGTTTCAAAATTAAAAAAAAAATAGGAGTGGCTGCCAAGGTTTGAAAAAAAAAATTTAACATCACAAGAAAAAATTTTTATTTTGATCAACTATAACTCAGCCAGTTTATGAATTTATATGTCTCGGTTTCAGTAATTCAGTCAGTAATCAGTCAAAATTTTGTCCAATTTTTGCGTTTTAAAAAGAACAAAATTTTTCAACCCTGGGATAGAAAAAGAATTTGCTTTTAAATTTTCAAATTAGCGTGGATTTCTTCATATTGTGAGTAGAAAAAATAAAAAGAGTGCCCCATCCAAAATTATTATGTTGATATTTTAAGACTATCCTAATGCACATACTGTAATTTTAAAAATATCGTTCGTATCGCGATACTACCGCTCGTAATAGCCCTTTTTACTCCAGCCTAACAGGGTAATGGGACGTTCATAACACCACCCGCGGAAGCGGAACGAGTCTTATTCTCATTTATTGGCTTCCTTGATGGAAATATCCAGTTTTTCTTCAATAACTTAAGTAAAACCCATCAATGACCACAAAGAGCTTTGGTTCTATACGCGTCCATATAAAATCCATGAAAACGTGACTGATGTATATCATCAATATTTTTTATAGATACTGGTCCTGGGCTTAACTGCACTTTCACACTCATCTAACACAGAATTTCACATTCCACCGGTAAGAGCTTTTACATGAGTCGTTTCCTGAAAATATCCCGCAGTTGACACTTTTCAAAGTTTTATACAGTCATGCCCAAAACATATGCCGCCGGAGAAGCTTTTTAAAATTTTCTTTTGCTATCTCTGGTCGTCGTTGC
>NW_023458561.1:57942884-57947521 GCF_013731165.1 Rhagoletis pomonella | reverse complement strand
TGCTGCTGCACATTTCGCACCCAAAACACATTCCAACCCAGCGGAGTAATTCATCTGCCACACTCCAACTCCAGCTGCGGTCCAGCTGATTGTTGGCTTGCGGCTGTTCGGCCGGTGGAAGGAGGCGGACGAAGTGGCCTCAAACCGCCTCACCAACGGCAGTTAAGTGTCAACGCATAGATTTATTGTACACGCATTTGGTGCGTCGTCGTCGTCGTCGTCGTCATACGCACTAAAGAGTTGCAGATGCATACTTACTACTTACTAAACATGTTTACATACAAAGGTACATACATATGTATCTGAAATCCCACTTACACTCGTCACATGACTCTGCACGACGATCTCACGCTACACCTTCTGCCCTTTTCTCAGCTGCATCATTTGCATTTGCATTTGCGTTGGGTGCGATATGTCCTGCTGCATATTCCCAGAATTTGGACCATTTACCATCGCGCGCAAAGTACCGCCAAGACAAGGCAAGCTTCAGTCCTCAGCTGTTGGCTTTGGAAGTTTGGCCCAGCTCTTCAGCATTAATCATTTGCTAACAATGTCTGTACGTAAAGAGTTTGTAAAGCCATTACTAATTGGTGTTGCTGTTTACCCAAATGGCTCATACATCTCCAGCTTGCCAGTAGATTAATATTAGTTGCTCGGTCTGGTTTTTAGAGGAAACTTTTAGAGTTCTAGATTCTGGTGTAGGTCATTTTTTGACTGTACATCAGATAAGTATTAGTCTCATTCTTTTAAAGAATCTTTTAGGCCCTACTTTGTTTATCTGCTTTAAGATTGGATGGCGTCTACTGCCATCACTGCGTAAACTGTTGAGTTATACCAGGTGCTGTATAAGATGGTCGGCCGGCTGGTAGAACATCCTCCAGGGTGCACGTATGCAATGAAGACAAAAATCTTGGTATTATCAATGCTCGGTGACAACTTCACTGGCTTTAAATCACCTGCCCCAAGCCAATTTCTTATATCTTTGTTTTGACAAGCACGCTGCTGAAGAAACCAAAGCTTGCGGTGAGATTTTGATCGCTGTGACCTCTTCAAAGTTTGAATTTAGCTTTCGGGTGATTGGCGTATCTAATGGCCACCATGCCCGCCGCCTTGATGTCTCTGCAGGACATCTGCTTTGATGTGTTGGGCTAACTTCCCTGGATCCTCGGAGTTGAAACTGTCACCACCACTTGCGAAAGTAGAAAAGGCCTTCCGCTCCATATCGTTCTGCTCTCGGTATTTTAGTTTATTAAAAAGTGCTGGCTCTTTCCTTCGCTTCATCGTTGGTCCTTAGATTATTAACTTTCTTAAAGCGTTTTCTCTTCATCTCCATAGCGTACCAAATTTGGTTCCACTTATACTATCACTAATCAAAGCTAGTGTTTTGTGCTTAGAATAGAGAATCTGCCTATGACTCCAATTTTTTTTTGTGTAAACCTGTCATTAGCTATTCGGGTTTTTTTTGTTGAAAAAAGGGTGGTCTTCGATGTACATGCTTCAGTTTTCAGCATCCTTCAGCTATCTACACGCTTTCAATTACCTTAATTTAGGAACGGGAATAGCATTTATGCCAAGGGAGTTCTTTTCGAACAGTTCTCTCTGCTTCTTGTATAGCCTCTCCTCCTTAGTGGCGTCGACTGTGGTTTGGATTACATAGGCCAACAAAAATGGGAAAATATTTTGGTTCGGCAACTTTTAAAGCTGTTTTTGATATACTTTTTTGTGCTGACCACGAATCCGTAAGTACAAAGTTTCCATCAGCTTGACAAAAACGAGGTCAAAGTGTCAAAAAATCGCATTTTTTGCAATATGTTAGAAGCTCTAGCAAAGGAACGAAAGTTGATAGAACCTTCCACTTAAGCCTAAATTAAAGATAGAACTCTCGACTAGTATCCCTAAAAATACCATCCTAGCACCTTGACTTAATTGTCGCTTATAGTCATTTATTGAACAGAAAAAACTGGGTTCGGCAAAATTTGAGTACCTGCCGCAATTAACCAAAGCGAGACAAAATCTTCCACCTAGCCTTAACTTAAGGCTTGAAATTTCATCTGCAACCCCTAAAAATACTATCTCTGATCCTTGACCCTAAAATCACTTTGGTCATTTATTGAACAACAAAACTGTTTTAGGCAATTTTTTTCAATAGCACAATTTTCCAGTATTTTTTATTGTTCAATAAATGTCTATAAGTGACTTTGGGGTCAAGCTGCAGAGATAGAAGAGTGTTACAGATCTTATTTGCTCCACATATCGTTAAGTTATCTCGCGAAGTCTTTTGGCGGAATAAGATTTAAGTATGTCTAGGTAAGTTGACCATCCGAAGCGATATTTAGGCCAAGTAAGGACTTTTTTCACTGGTCAGAGCAAATACATAACTGCTAAGTTTGGCAAGTGCTTCACTACTCTGTGGGCAGTAAGAAAGTCAAGAAAATTTTTAATTCATGTCTTGCAAGCTGTGGCTGCCAAGGCTAAAGATTTAACCTGTCTGTTGCCCTCCGTACTTTTCCAGTAATGTAGTTTATGAATCTCTATGCAGTCCATTGGATGAAGAGAATATCTGCGCTTATTCGGGCGAAGAGCGCCGACTCTCTGCCAGAGTTAACTTTCCCTATTCTAGTAGAAAGAAGCCTCCTACGCTTTCTAACTTAGATAGACTAATGGGTTATATTGAAAAAAAAACTTTAAATTAAGTCTCATAAGGCATAGGCTTACAAAGCGTATGCTATGCTAAAGAAAGAACATTTTGCTATACGTATACGTCTGGCCATAAGTAGGAGTATTAACTTTTTATCCTCGTGCTAAAAATACCCAAGTGAAAAACTCAGTTTTTGGAAGCGTCTGCAAAAAAATTTCCGGTGAATAATTTTCTAGAATATTTTAACCCTCTAGTGACCTCCCGGATGTTATTTTATTCAGACTTGCCAAAAAAGCTGTCGAAACCACCCTTTCGTGAGAAAGAAATTATTTCTCGTGAAATTTTAGTACATTTCCGATATGAACTTTAATCTTCTTTCCACTTATTCTAAAAAACTCACTGCAAACTTAATATGCCCACGAAAAAAAAACAATTTACCTGAGAATGAAAAAAGATTTTGAGATTTTACTATATGGGTCTAGGTCGTTCATCCTGAGTTGGAATTGTTTCGCAGCCACACACTGACCCTTTAATTGTTGCACTGTGTATTATTGCATATCGGCACCTGAGTGGAAGATCGACCTATCTCGGCAGCCAGTTCGAAAACGCCCTATCTCAGAAAACTGTTCGCCCTACTTCAGAATTTTATTGAAAAACACCCTAACTAAGAATTTTGGTTGAAGAACGCGCTATCTCAACTGAAAGTATATTGAAAACATTTTGAGATAGGTGTTTTTGAATCGAAATCTGAAATAGGACGTTCTTGAACATTTTTCTGATATAGGTTGTTTACGAAGTGGCTGTCGATATACTAAAAAAAAAAAGTCAGTCGATAATCAAATAAAAGTCGATTGCTTATTTAAATTGGCTAAAAGCCTATTGCAACTCATATAATCTGGCTAATCATCGTCGTAGCCTAACTGACTCACAAAGCACATCTGTGCATTAACTTAGTTATAAATACATACTTACTCTGTCTGTATAAAAAATCTATCTCACCTTTGAGTAAATAAAATTGTCATTAAAATGCTTATCATTAGCAATTTGTGTATTTTATAATTTTATTACAGTTAAAAAGGGCAAAAGCACCACAACATTCGCCCACCCCACCACAAGAGCTTTTAATGTCGATTGACTTAAATTCCATTCGCTTCAATTCTTTCAGTATTTTATTACTTCACGTATTATTCTTTTTATTATTTATTTACAAAATTTATTGTTGAAGCAAACGTTTTGGGCGCTTGGCCGCGCTGGTGTTACGTGCAAAATTCTCGCTGTTACATTTTTGGTTTTGCTTTTCATATTTTACCTCGCTTCCCTTTATCGTTTTTGTTTTGTTTCGTGTGCCTCGCTAATCCTGAATTTACACGCATCACCGCTTAATGCAGCCATAAAATTCACACATAAAATGCCACCACCAACACCGGCACAACAACAATACTGAGTCGGTGAAGCAGCAGTTGTATGACAAAACAAAAAATTAATAATAAATAAACTAAAGCAAAACAGCAAAAAGTGTCTTTATCAACAGCAGCGGCAGCAGCATCTGGCAGCCCCATGTTTGTATGTACGTGTGGCAATATTATCACTCAGCTGCATCACAGCAAAAAAAAGTGTGGGTGCGCGCAATGTTGCTTTTGGTGCGTTTGCGCAGGCGCAGCTCAGCGCTGGGTTTGCTTCAGACTTAAGTAGTTGCTCGCATGTGGGTGTAATGCGAGTGAGTATGTATTTACTTGTATTTGCTTGTGGCCGGCCGGCCGCCTGGCTGGCTGTTGTTGCAGATTAAGTTGCACTACAGCAAAAAAGATCATAAAAACTGTAAAAAATTAAGAATAAAATAAAACAACAGCAACAAAAATTGTGTTTGAGACAGCGTGAACAAAAAAAAAAAACAAGGCAAAGCAACGCAAAAACGTCTTAATCCAAAGTCATGATTTACAATTTGGTTTTGAGTTTCTTTGTTGGACATTTTTGGAACGATGTCATTATTTTGAGAATA
>NW_023458561.1:57939960-57942784 GCF_013731165.1 Rhagoletis pomonella | reverse complement strand
GTTTCTTTGTTGGACATTTTTGGAACGATGTCATTATTTTGAGAATATGTATAGGTGGTCAAGCAAATAAACATATTTACATATGTTCGTATGTGCACATATAGTAGATACAGCGTGCCAATATGAAAAAAAAAATATTAACAGCTCATACTTATTCAAAATTTCTTCATAAAGAAGATGCACAGTGTTCGTAATCGTTGATTTATTTACTAAATTTTCTTCTTTTATTAAAGCTATATAAAAGTTAAAAAAAAAGAGTCGTGCAAACAACAAAAATAAATGGATACCTACTACATAAGTACTTATGTACATATCATCGCTTCCTACTAAAAATGGCATAAGCAGATAAAGGTATTCACCGGTAGCGCTGCTGCTGCAATGAACTACAAGGCTTATAATAAGGTAATAATAGGTCATATTTTCTATTATCAAAAGGCCTTATGTATGCCTTATTTTGCACAGCAGATACTCCTCTCCTTATGCATAAGGGTGTCTCTAAGAGAGAGAGAGCGAGAGTTAACCTTATATGTACACAGCGGAACCCCGCAGTGTGGGGTTCTGTCCCCCCTTCTATAGGTTATGGCAATTAATGAATTGCTACAAACCCTGGAAGAGATCATTGCGTATGCTGACGACCTTGCGGTGGTTGTGAGTGGAAAGTTTCTACTAACTGTGTGATAGTATGCAGTATAAACTAAGATAGACTCCCTGCCCTGAGCAACACGACGACGAAGCTAGGGGAATTGAGAAAATCCCATTTGTAGTACCGGATAAGAAGCTGAACTGGTCACAAAATGTACAAGAGCGTATACAATTGTAAGGGAGCGATTGATTGTAGCTGGGGGCTGTCCCCTAGCAGCCAATGGCTCTTTACACTGGTTGTTAGGCCTATCTTGCTCTATGGAGTGGCCTCACAAGAAGTTAACAACACAAAACACTTCAAAGTTGCGCTGTTCTGCATTTTTGGCACCCTATTCACAACTCCATTCGAAGCAATGTGCGTCCTACTCAAAATTTTTTCACTAGAAATTGTTCGAAAATAATAAGCAGTGCGCGAGTCGGCATCGGGCTGTCGGAATTACCCATCTGGAGGCAACACTCAGAATGGCCACATCACAATTCCAAAAAATATCGACCTCACAAAGAGGTATACTATTTCTATTTCAGGTAGGGAATTTTGGTCAGGGAGGTCTTCTGAAGAAAACAGATCACTCCACTTCTACACTTATGGTTCAAAACTAGAGAACAGGGTAGGGGTGATATTACCTTAGCCCAGTTTTAGCTTTCATTTCATCTTCCCCACCACTGCAGCGTCTTTCAAGCTGAACTTGCTGCAAGAGAAGTCAAATGCAACAGTATCTTCATCTACTTAGACATTCAGGCGGCAATCCAAGCGATTCACTCGATGACATGCCATTCAGAAATCGTTGAAGACTGCCGCAGATCTCTAAACGAGAATTCTCAGCAATCTACTCTTCACTTGGTATGGGTGGCGGGTCACCGGAACATAGCAGCCAACGAGAAGGTGGACGAACTTGCAAGATAGGGCACGACCGTTCCACTTTGGCAGTGCTGAAAGACTTAAGGCTACGTGCAAACACTTTCTGAGGGATCCGTCTTTTAAATAAATGATGGCCACTTCATAGGAACGCGCGCCAAAGCTTTTAAAAGCTTTCCTTACAATTGGTATAGGCCTGGCACAAAATAAAAGCTTTCGCTGGCCAACACTGTCTTAAACAAGCAAGCGATAGGGGAGCTACTCTGACCACTTGCAATAAGATGAAGCTTTTGTTGCCGAAATGGAACGAGAAACAGTTTAAAGGTCTCCTCATGCTGGGAATAAGGGATCTAGCCACAGCCGTGGGACTGCTAACAGGCCATTCTTGTCATCTGAAGGTACGCGGAAAAGTTAGGGGTTCCCCATAACGACTTCTGCCGAGGCTGCAGATATGAAGAAGAGCCAAAAACCTTGCCGCACCTGCTGTGCAGCACTCTGTAGGCTCTGGGTTCAGGCAACTCTTGAGCTTCGCAGTCTCCACACGTTTATTTGAGCAGGGTTCTCTCAGACCGCGTGGTATCACAACTATATCATATAGAATGACAGTAAATAAAGCTTTGTCTAGTTCAATCCGTTACACTGTGCACTCAACCACTTAGCCATTCGTAGTTTGTCGATATTGAATCTTTTTAGTTTATATTCTGCTTGCGATTTTTACTCCTACCGCTGATCTCGCCACTTTGCATTTATTTGTTTATTTTATTTTTCACACTTACCTTCTTCTTCATATCTTCAACTCACACAATTCGTTTGTAAAAATTATTGTAATAAAATGCATTTTTAAATTTTTATTGCTATTGTGACAACTCGCATAAAAAATGTGAACTTTAAGCTGCAAACGGATCAGCAAAAACAAAACAAGAAAAGAGAAATGAAGGGTTGGAAAAAAATTAATGGTTTGTTTTGACCAAAATAAGACATTTAAAGCGTGAAAATATCGCCATCAGTTATGAAATTTATGAACACGCTTGACACTATCAGTAATGCGTACGGTTATAGGATTTGGCCTTAACTTTTTTCTTTCTTTCATTGTTTACTCACTCTGCAGCAAAGTAGAAATGAGTTGTTCCCTGCAAAATTCATTTGGTAATGGTAAATGATGATTGTTGCTTTGTAGCTTTGTAGCTGCAAAGATGAAACTTAAATATTCTCCAGACATTGTTGTGGATGAGTCAGTCGGCACTCAACTGGAACTATTCAATGTCGATGTAGGTTTTCTAGCAAAATAAATCAGTAAGCAATTAGATTTTTATAGCTATAGCCCCC
>NW_023458561.1:57936081-57939860 GCF_013731165.1 Rhagoletis pomonella | reverse complement strand
ACCTTCAACTCGCATAGGGGGCTATAGCTATAAAAATCTAATTGCTTGCTGATTTATTTTGCTAGAAAGCCTACATCGACATTGAATAGTTCCAGTTGAGTGCCGACTGACTCATCCACAACAATGTCTGCAGAATATTTAAGTTTCATCTTTGCAGCTACAAAGCTACAAAGCAACAATCATCATTTACCATTACCAAATGAATTTTGCCTTAACAAAATTGGCGCTCGCAGGGAACAACTCTTTTCTACTTTGCTGCAGAGTGAGTAAACAATGAAAGAAAGAAAAAAGTTAAGGCCAAATCCCATAACCGTACGCATTACTGATAGTGTCAAGCGTGTTCATAAATTTCATAACTGATGGCGATATTTTCACGCTTTAAATGTCTTATTTTGGTCAAAACAAACCATTCAATTTTTTCCAACCCTTCATTCTCTTTTCTTGTTTTGTTTTTGCTGATTCGTTTGCAGCTTAGGGTTCACATTTTTTATGCGAGTTGTCACAATAGCAATAAAAATTTAAAAATGCATTTTATTACAATAATTTTTACAAACGAATTGTGTAAGTGTGAAAAATAAAATAAACAAATAAATGCAAAGTGGCGAGATCAGCGGTAGGAGTAAAAATCGCAAGCAGAATATAAACTAAAAAGATTCAATATCGACAAACTACGAATGGCTAAGTGGTTGAGTGCACAGTGTAACGGATTGAGCTAGACAAAGCTTTGTTTGCTGTCATTCGATATGATACAATTGTGATACCACGCGGTCCGAGGGAACCCTGCTCAAATAAACGTGTGGAGACTGCGAAGCTCAAAAGTTGCCTGAACCCAGAGTCTACAGAGTGCTGCACAGCAGGTGCGGCAAGGTTTCTGTCTCTTCTTCATATCTGCAGCATCGGCTGAAGTCATAATGGGGAACCCTTAACCTTTCCGCGTACGTTCAGTTGACAAGAATGGCCTGATAGCAGTCCCACGGCTGTGGCTAGATCCGCTATGCCCAGCATGAGAAGACCTTGAAACCGTTTCTCGTTCCATTTCGGCAACAAAAGTTTCATATTATTGCAAGTGGTCAGAGTAGCTCCCCTATCGCTTGCTTGTTTAAAACAGTGTTGGCCAGCGAAAGCTTTTATTTTGTGCCAGGTCTATACCAATTGTAAGGAAAGTTTTTAAAAGCTTTGGCATGCGTGTCTATGAAGTGGCCAACATTTATCAAAGAGATAGATGCCTCAGAAAGAGCTTGCAGGTAGCGTAAAGTCTTTCAGCACTGCCAAAGTCGTGCCCTAACTTGCAAATTCGTCCACCTTCAATGATTTCTGTATGGCTTGTGACCGAGTCAATCACTTGGATTGCTGCCTGAGTGTCTGCGTAGATGAAGATGCTGTTGTATTTGACTTCTCTTGCAACAACTTCAGCATGCAAGACTCTGCAATGATGGTGAAGACGAAATGATTTTTCCTGCCGCAAACTGGGCTGAGGTGTTCTCTAATTTTGAACCATAAGTGTAGAATTGGAGTGATCTATTATCTTCAGGAAACGCCCCTGACCAAAATTCCCTATCTGCAATAGAAATAGTATACCTCTCTGTGAGGTCGATATTTTTTGGAATTGTGATGTGGCCATCCTGAGTATGCTGTCTCCAGACGGGTAATTCTGACAGCCTGAAGGCGACTCGCATACTGTTTATTATTTTCGAACAATTTCTAGTGAAAAAATGTTTATTAGGACGAACATTGCTTCGGATGGAGTTTTGAATAGGGCACCAAAAATGCAGAGCAACGCAACCTTTGAAGTGTTTGTGTTGTTAACTTCTTGTGAGGCCACCAGACCATCACTCCATAGAGCAAGATAGGCCTAACAACCAGTGTAAAGAGTCAATGTCTCCTAGTGAACAGCCCTGAGCTACACTCAATCGCTCCCTTACAATTGTACACGCTTCTATACATTTTTGTGCCCAGTTCAGCTTCTTGTCCGGTAATATGAATGGGATTTTGTCAATTCCCCTAGCTAATTCGGCTAGCACGACTCTGTCTACCAACAGTTGTCATTCGAGTGAAATTAGCTGTAAGTCGATGTCCAGATTCGTTAGAACTGACGGGATTGTCGCACCCTAGATGTCTAGCAATGCTATCACAGTTTTCACCATTTTTCGCAATTAAAATTTTTATCTTTCTTTCACACACAAAACTGTGGAAATAATGCTGACTACACTCAGGGAAAAAACATTGTAAAATCAATGAAAACGTGCTTAAACGAAGCAAAAACGTATTTAAAAGTGACGTAAATATGAAAAATTTTACTTTAAAAATGTGCGTTATAGCATTGTAAAATCAAGCAAAAACATATTTGATTTAAATATTTTTCATCGTTATTTTAAACACTATAAAATTTTGAATCGAAAACTTTCATTTTTAATATAACAATTTTCATTTTTGATTTAAGCTTGATTTTTGTTAATTCAAATAACAAATGTGCTTGATTTAAAAATATTCATATTTAATTCAAATATGATTCACATCAAATCAAATACCTATATTGTTAAATTAAGACTGTGTGTATTCGTTTTAATAATGAAACATTTTAGTTTTTTTATATTCACCACTCTTTATTTATTCACCTTTTTTAAGCCATACAAAAATTATTAGTCAAGGTACAAATTTGCATTACATTTTGTAGGTACACACTTATTATGAGAAATAAAAACTTAAATCTAAAATAATCCTATAAAAACGGTCATATACATGGGGTGGGCCGAAAAACAGCTTTAGTAGAGTTCTTATTGTGCGACCCAAGATATTGACCGCAACCTTTCATCTTTCGCACAGATTTTTGCTATTAACCATTAAAAGTCTTAAAAAAAGTGGATTTACGGCCCTCCTTATGTCAAAATAATAGACACTCGACATTTTGACCACTTTTGATTATTCTGTTGTGTGAGTAATATTCATTTATTTTTTATAAAGTTGTAGCTAATCATATAGCAAAAGTTAAAGGGCCAAATTTAAAACTTTTTACAAAATTCAGGAAAATTTGCAACTTTTTAGTAAGGGTTCCAGAAAAATGTTTAGCATGCATTTTTATAGCCTTTTAAATTTTAATATAATATGTGCAAGCCTGAATTTGCTGAAAAATTCTATTGTACTAAAATTTAGCATACTAAAAGTCTTTCTAGCAACTCTTATTAAAAAGTTGAAAATTTTAATGAGTTTTTGTTGAATTTTCCTAATTTTTGTACAAAGTTTAAATTCGGATTTATATGGTTTTTGTTATGGATGAATCCTTATAAAAAAATTCCTTGGGGGGAAAATAAGCAGTACAATAAAATGTATCTATATTTTAACAATTTCATAATAAATAGATTACCCGGGCACCCTTTTCGTTTGGAAAGAGATTTATTATCTGCTCTAGCAAATTCACAAAATCATTCCCTCTTAGTATAATGTCATTTGCAATAACTTCGTCAATGACAATGCTTATGAGGTCGTCGCGGTTCCCGTTAGTCAAATGTTGGTTCTTTTTGTAGGATTCCAAGATTAGTTTCCCCTTGCACGTTTGTTGAAGTAAACTCGGTAAATCCTTGTTCAAGTAATATTTACATAATTATAATGTAATTTAGTTTAAAATAAAATTAATTGAAATTACTTTACTGAGACAGTGGGGCGAAGAAGATGACTGACTTGATGGCATAAAGTTGTTTTTTTTGTAACCATTCAGTTACTTTGCTTGGCATTGACATGGTTTCATCATCTATTCCGAACTATGTATGTGCAAAATAAACTAT
>NW_023458561.1:57933768-57935981 GCF_013731165.1 Rhagoletis pomonella | reverse complement strand
GGGCGGACGGACGCTTGTAAAGTTTTCGGCTTATGCGCCACACAGCCGAAGTTAATCATGGTCAAAATAATGAGATCGCCTGGAATGAGTGATGTTTGTGGCCAACAAATGGACCGACCTACCGACCGGATGGCAAGCCATGGCAAAAACAAAAGCAAACAATCAATTTACAAAGAAACGACAATGTCGCATAAGGCACAGTGGTGCGAAAATGCGAATGTTGTGTGTGAATTTTCTTCGTAAGCCATTGCAAATGAGTGTGTGTGTGTGTGTGTGCCCACAAATGCGTTTGCGTGGATATGTGTTTGTGTTTATTGGTGGCTTAAAAAGCGATTGTCATAAATCTGCCACCAAGTGGTTGTGCGTATAAATTTTAAATGAAAATGTAAATATGTATGTCTCGTTTGTTTGTAAGCGAATACAAATTTTGACTGGCCGGTAATTAAGCGCTTCTTTTGCATTTGGCGCAAGATTTATGGATAATTAATTTCGTTGTAAAGAAAAATTAAGTTGAAATGATATAAACGGCGAATGAAATGTTCAATAAAAGGCGAATTGAATTTGGAAATTTTTAAGCGCCGAAATTTGCCACAAAAACAAACAAAAATTTATCAAGAAATTTTTTTGGCTCAGTCAGGTATGTAGATTGCTTCGAGCGAGCACTTCATTACATTCAAAGAGGAGTCCCTAGACGTTGGGCTAGTTCAAGAACTATGGCTCTCGTCGGGTGGAAAGTTATCTGGGCTAAAGGAGCGTAACATTGATGTACACTGTTCTAGTTGTCAGATAAGTGGATTTGCAATTGGTCGAAGCTCGGATATCGACGATATCGTCCCGTTTCTGCTTTAACCACGTATCTAAAATTTTTGGGAAAACTAATATTACCACTTATAACAGCTGTTTAAGCGTCACACTATTTGAAAATAGAACAAAGACTTAATGCGGGAGCTCACTACATTTAGTGGAACCAGAAATATTAAGTAAAAAATGCATTTATTGTAACCTAGGGGAAGAAATTAAGCATTTTTTCTTACACTCTCAATAATACCTCTATTGCCGATACGAAGTTAAGGCAGAAATGGGACGATATGCTATTTTGCAATATCATCTCATAGAATCTGATCTCGATTGATCCCATCTCAACTCAACTCAATTCCCTTCATCTCATCTCTTTCCAAAAATATTACGCGCTCCCTATAAAT
Organism: Rhagoletis pomonella; assembly: GCF_013731165.1. NCBI lineage: Eukaryota > Metazoa > Arthropoda > Insecta > Diptera > Tephritidae > Rhagoletis > Rhagoletis pomonella. Next base: position 57,934,779 of record NW_023458561.1, on the reverse strand, counting down.
CGTAGATCCCCCTCCAGCGAATCTGCTTAACTCACATCTCCCTTCCAACTCAAAAATTTTACTTATCAACCTTAGTTTTATTTTTGAAATTTAATCGTCCATAACGCGAGTCAATTAAATGTGCTCACCAGCTTAATCTCTGCAAAAGTGTTTACAAAAATATGCTCGAAAAATAACAGCAAATAGCAATAACTCTTTACAGCTTTACGCGCTTATATTTTACGACGCGCCCCCCCTTCCTTCCCACCCCACCACCCCCCAACCATTGCGGCGCGCATGGCAAGTGAATGCGCACAAGCGCTCCCCCTCTACTCATCTCATCTCATCTCTTCAGTTCATTTCAATCCATTACACTTCGCTACGGATCGGTTCGTAGTTCGAAATTAATTTGCAATTTAAATTGTATCGCATTTTAATGAGTTTTAATGATGACCGCGGCATGGAGGAGGGTGCCAAAGGCGCGCATGCAAATGTGGCACAAGTGAGCGAGCGACGGTGCTCGACCAACAGCAAGTAACATTTGTGTGTGTGCATGTGCCCATGGCTTTCCTGGCGGCCTCATCACACAAGTGCCGTTTTTGCTCTTTCGTTTCTGCTGCCCCAATGTGCGCTGCAGCGATCGACCACCCACGTTGATTGAGTAGAAGTACTAGGCTGGTGCGCATGCGCGCAAAACGTTTTGGCAGTCACTGTGACTACGACGACACAGCTGTTGTTTTATTGTTTTCTGTTGTTGTTTGTATGTATGTATGTATTTTATGCTTTTCTTTTGTGACAAAATGCTTGAAGTGGCGTTCGGCAATGCTGTTGTTTTTATACCCGAGCGCACTTGTGCACAAGGGTATTATAACTTTGTTCACATAACGGTTGTTTGTAACAGGCAAAACGAATCGAGATAGATATAGACAAATGTATACATAAATGATCAGAATGAAAAGAGAAATCGATTAAGCGGTGACTGTCTGTCCGTCCGTCCGTCCGTCCGTCCGTCCGTCCGTCCGTCCGTCCGTC
>NW_023458561.1:57932315-57933668 GCF_013731165.1 Rhagoletis pomonella | reverse complement strand
TTATTCACTTACCAAATTCTTTTAATTAAAATTTAATTTAATTTTTTAAACATGTGGCAACCTCCTACACGTAGTTAATATATAAAGCCTTTTCGAAACCATTTCGGTTGATACCAACCAATATTGTAACAATTGATTTAACTTTTTAAATAATTTGAGCCTAATTTCTTAACTGGTGGGAACTCTTTTCGAAAAAATAAATAAGGTCTACAGCCCAAGCCCTTTAATTTGACACCTAATTTTTTTAAATCGAACGAACAAAAAATCCCTTCACGTATTTTATATATAGATATATGTTGGTCAGTCTTATTGAAATATTGGATAGTACTGAGATAGACTCTCACGCGTTCTTTGTTGAATCGCAAGCTCAAACCATTTGCTCGTACGCAAACAATGTGACTAGAATTAATTTCGTACCCTGTCAGGCCGGGGCCTTCGAAGCTTGTTTAAAATCTTTGTCGATGGCTATATCCAATAATTGACTACCTGCTTATATAGTACCAAATTGGACTTTGCGGGTTCACGCTTAATCCTCGGTTATTAAATTATAGTACACGACCTGTTCCGACCAATTTCCAAAAATTACATTTTTAAATCTTTAAAATTTATTAATGGAACTAAAATAAATATATGTAGATAAAAAATGTGTGCCCTGGGATTCGAAACTACGACCTCGCGGCACGCTGAATGCGCAATACTGTCATCTGTCAGGGTACAAATTCAAACTGGTTTACCGTCTGTCTATGTTATAATACGCACAGTGGGGTTTTGAGTAAAAAGGTAAGTAAAACTACTTTTAAGCTTGTCTATTATAGGGGTTTGTACTTCAGTCGGATAGCCAATTATGTAGAAGACAGAAACCGTTTGCCCGCAATTACATAGATATGTCATATGTTCATAGTCAGCCGGACGACTTTCTCTGTCGATTTTCTCGTCGATTTTTACGATTGAGAGTCGCGGATAGCATGCTTCTCTATTAGAAAAATCTGCCGGGAAATCATCCCCGTTATTGCTCAAAATCAAGTGCTTGGTTGTCCAATTAGGAGTACCATCTTCTGCCCAATTACCATCTGGGCTACTAAGAAGAAAAGCGCTGCAATTGGGCCTATGGCCAAGCAGCACTACTACCAACTTACCATAGATCCAGTGAGTTCGTCCTCGTTTTCGTCCATATAGTACATACTATGTATTCGTTATAAAATGCATATCTGTGAAATGTACGAATACACTCTATGAGTACCCGCTCTAATAGCTAAAATCTTTGCATTCATTTGCGCAATTACAACTTAATTAAACATAAATTAATAACAAGTAAGAAAGTCTAAGTTCGGGCGGAGCCGAACATTAAATACC
>NW_023458561.1:57930386-57932215 GCF_013731165.1 Rhagoletis pomonella | reverse complement strand
AAAAAACGTTGAAGAGCCAACCCAAGCAGCTATGGCCATTCGGGCATTGAAGCAAACCTGCAGACACATCTGAGTATGTATGTAAATGTTTGTAAAATGATTGCTTGGTGTGGACTTACTATTCGTGTCGCTTCTTCTGAGCGAACGTCCATTGTTGTGCTAATGTTTTATTGTTGTAATTTTGTAATTTTGTAAACGGCAAACCAACATTACAATGCATTCATTTGTGTTTGTTGCTTTTTTTTATTAATTTATGTTTAATTAAGTTGTAATTGCGCAAATGAATGCAAAGATTTTAGCTACATTTCACAGATCTGCAATTTATAGCACATACATAGTATGTATATGGACGAAAATGAGGACGAACTCACAGTTGGTGGTAGTGCTGCTTGACCATAGGCCCAATTGCAGCGCTTTTCTTCTTAGTACCCCGGATGGTAATTGGACAGAAGATGGTACTCCTAATAGGACAACCCAGCACTTGATTTTGAGCAATGGCGGGGATGATTTCCCGGCAGATTTTTCTAATAGATAAGCATGCTATCCGACTGAAGTACAATCCCCTATAATATACAGGCTTAAAAGTAGTTTTACTTTCCTTTCTACTCGAAACCCCACTGTGCGTATTATAACATAGACAGACGGTAAACCAGTTTGAATTTGTACCCTGACAGATGACAGTATTGCGCATTCAGCGAGCCGCGGGGTCGTAGTTTCGAATCCCAGGGCACACATTTTGTATCTACATATATTTATTTTAGTTCCATTAATAAATATTAAAAATTTCCAAATGTAATTTTTGAAAATTGGTCGGAACAGGTCGTGTACTATAATTTAATAACCGAGGTTAAGCGTGAACCCGTAAAGTCCAATTTGGTACTATATAAGCAGGTAGTCAATTATTGGATATAGCCATCGAAAAAGATTTTTAACAAGCTTCGAAGGCCCCCGCCTTACAGGGTTATCAATTCAATCCCCTTGAATGGGACCATCTAACAAAAGCAAGGAAAAATTTTATGAGGTGTGAATGCCGAATACGAGTCGTGCGGAGACTCTAAGCATAATCAGACTGCGCTCAAAATACCTCCCAAAATCTCGACAGTGTGGGATGTAGTGGCAGGAGAGCAACTCCGTTGCTACAAGGATTCCCACAAGTCGGAAAGGGTCGTAGCCAAATCCGCAGTAGTAAAGAGCGGAAGCCTCAAGGACAGTGATACTGCTCAATATATGCCGCCCTCGGAGAAAACGACCTACTCCACTCATCGGCCAGCTATGTCAAAAAATTGGTTTAACGGGTCCAAAGCGGAAAGGGAACGAAAATTGCCATTCTAGTCACATTATTTTCGTACAAGGAAATGGTTTGAGCTAGCGATTCAACAAAGAGCTCGTGGGCGTCTATCTCAGTACTAACCAATATTTCAATCAGACTGACCAACATATATCTATATATAAAATACGCGAAGGGATTTTTTGTTCGTTCGATTTAAAAAAATGACGTGTCAAATTAAAGGGCTTGGGCTGTAGACCTTATTTATTTTTTCGAAAAGAGTTCCCACCAGTTAAGAAATTAGGCTCAAATTATTTAAAAAGTTAAATCAATTGTTACAATATTGGTTGGTATCAACCGAAATGGTTTCGAAAAGGTTTTATATCTTAACTACGTGTAGGGGGTTGCCACATGTTTAAAAAATTAAATTAAATTTTAATTAAAAGAATTTGGTAAGTGAATAAGGTAACACTATATGGATGCCAGACAAAAGAGGTTTAAGAAGGTAGTAGTTTGGAAATATTTTGAAGAGGGTTGCCACATATTTGAGAAGTCGAATTAA
>NW_023458561.1:57927752-57930376 GCF_013731165.1 Rhagoletis pomonella | reverse complement strand
AAAAAAAAAAAACAAATAAAGGACACTTTGACACATTAACGCATAATAACGTACTCGTATCAAGTATGTATTAAATTGCAGCATTGTGAATGGCTTGTCATTAAATAGAAAAATGCGTATTGCTTTGCCTATTTACTCCTCTCCTTTCGAATTGTAATAAAAGTGTAACGCTTTATTATCCTGAAAGGTAAATAAAAATGTCGTCAAGTCATTGGAGACGCGCAAGTTCTGTTATCAACTCGAAGATATTTGAGACGTTTTGGCGCGTCAAGAATAAAACGAATATTTGCATGGCGTACAATGAAATTGTCGAATTGCGAAATTGCCGAAAAGGAATGGCACTAACACTGTGGACATTACCAGATCTAGCGTCTTAATGAGTCATTTTTGTTTTATGATGCACTGGTCAAAACAGCAATGGAATTATGGCGTTTAGTCACAAAAGATTTTGCCATAGGAGCCTTTCCCGATATCGAAGGGGCTTGTAATAATGTCCTGCCGGAGGCAATAGTTAAGTCGTTGGCTAAGCTCGAGGATGATGTCAGTCTCATTCGGCCCCATGGTCATATGGACTGTCGGGTAATTGCCTAGGCAGACGATGTTGCACTTATAGTTGAAGGTAAATACCTGAACACGCTTTATGCACTGACCCAACGGTATCTGAACATAGTTACTAGCTGGGCGGCCAAAAGTGAACTCGCCGTCAATAACAGTAAGGCAAAACTGGAGTTATTCACTAGAAAGTATAAAATCCCCAACGCTGTTCTGGCCTCAGTTGGAGGTCAGCGCTTACAGCTGTCTGACAGGGTTTGATCCTTGACAGGAAATTGGCTCTTAGGAGCTTCTTTTCTACCCACCTTCCCTGAAGGGAGGTTGGGCCGAGCGGAAATTCTGGAAATGGGGAGCGCTGAACTTCTTGACGGATGTATCGAAACTAGATGGCAGGGTTGGTGGTGGGGTTTTCTGTAGAGAACGCTAAGTTGAGGCTCCCGGACTTCCGCAGTGTATTCCAGGCAAAAGTGGCTGCTATCAAGGAGGCGGTGTATTTACTGTTCCGGAGTGCTATGACAGTCAGGGAGGTGAGCATTTATTCTGATAGCCAAGCGGCTAACAGGGCCTTGAGTATGTTGGACAAGCGCTCTAACTTTGTTAAGGAATGTCTGCTCTCTCTCACTCGGTCGCGTCGGAATACTTCCGTATTTGGGTTGCCGATCACAGCGACAGTGCGGGGAACTATATGGCTGACGAATTGGCCAGGAAAGGCACTTGTGAAACATTATCGCTGGATAAAGAGCGACTGGGGATGCCATTGATCTCCTGTGGTACACTCTTGGCTAGATGGGTCTCATAGCAGTTCAGCGAGCGCTGGGCGAAAATCAGTAAATGCACGATCGCAAAGTTCTTCTTGCCGAGGATGGACAGGGGGTAATGGAGGGCACTCCTCACACTCATAAAGCCACAGCTATCACTCCTGGTGAGGGTTTTAATGAATAACTGTCCAATCGGTATTCACGAAGTAAGGCCAAATATACTATAGGACTCCGATGTCACCGTTGTCTGGAAGATTAACAACACTAATAGACAAATAGACTACAGCGGTCGATGTGCTACTCTTCAGGAAACTGCATGGATACTCCTCGATCGTCTGAGGCAAACCCTTTGGGGGAATAACAGAGGTGTCACGTCGAAAGCGCACTATATCCTTCTTAGTCAGCTGAGCTTGGAATCAGATGATTGTGAGGCTGCAGACGCAGCCGAAATAACAGCCACATCACAAGGTATTGCCAAAAGCGATTACTAGGAACGAAACTGCGAAAGCACAACCCAACTTCCTGGGCGCTGGGGAAAAAAGCTTTGCAGGAAAAGACTGCATCCAAGTGTTCAAGAGGGACATGAGAAATACAAAAAGGCACTAAAATTTTATGATTTTTTTTTGTCGCCTATGTCCCTGGGTCGGTAATGACTGGCTCGATATGCGTTCAAGAATGCTGAAGATCTTCACATTTTCATCAGCAGAATAAAATCTCTACTGATTACTCGATCCTAGATTAGAATTATTTAATGAAATTACAGAATTATTTAGCAAGTAATTCGTGGTGAGAAATCAGAGTCAGACTAATCCCTAAAAACCATACGCCCGAGCTTAAAGTTTTCATTTTGAGAACGTAGTGGGGATCGATTTTGGAATGATGCAGATTTACAGTTTTGAAAACCGTAGAATAAATAATTTTTTAAAGAATCCTCGTTTTCACCTGCCTTCCATATTTAGGTATACCGTTTAATCCAGTTAGTATATTTTCTGGCTGGTGCTTTGAAACTACTAGAAATCTGCTCGTATTTAAGTGTAAAATCAATTTCAAATATATGTAAATACTTAATCCAGTCTTAAAATATGGTAACATTTTTAGCCGCGTGGGTATTGCGTCTGCTTTTGGCTCTAATCCCATTTTAATGTCGAACTTAATTACTTAAATTAATGGATGATGGTGATTTTTGCGCAGGCGTAATGAGCTGTCACAACATAGCCAAGCACACACAGCTACAACAGCAACAAAAAGAGAACAACATCATCATCAACAACAACAACAGCAGAGACAGTGTCGAATTACGGAAAGGCATAAAAA
>NW_023458561.1:57915930-57927652 GCF_013731165.1 Rhagoletis pomonella | reverse complement strand
GCATGCTACATTTACATTTGCTTGGCCGCCAGTTGAAAAGTCGCAACCAAAAATGCCCATTAGTGGCTGTCGAAATTGCTTCATTTTCGCCAAACTATTTCAATAAAGGAGTAACTTTCACTCACTTGTTCCACGGCTCACACTCGACATTGGACATTTTCCATGGAAAGCAATTAGGATTTTTTGTTTGTCGTGTGAAGGACAACGAAATTAAGTGTCAAAAATTTTACTATGCCAATGTATGGGTACACAAATAAGTGTTATAAGAAATAAATAATGGAAGGAGAAATTCATAAAGGTCACCCACTCTTTGCTTTGTGCTTAAAGCCTTTTTCAGTATTTCAAAAGGCAGAATTTCAAACAAGTATCCAGCCGATTCGCCGTTCATTGAGCTGGCGAGCAAATTTAAATTCTTGTGGCCCAATTATTTTTGAATATTTGGCGCTTAATACGTTCTACGGCAATTTTGCGGCTGCCTATCAACTCCAAATCTTCACTCACCTCCTCCCATCCACAAAAAGGGTGACAATCCATTGTGGCGCAATAAAATTTCATTACTTAACTTTGGGCAAATCGGAATTTACATAGTTACAGTTTACATTGCATAATCAAAGATAAGCTTTGTTATTATGGAAGTTTTTCGCTCCCTTATTTAAACCATGAATGTCCTCTGTCAACTCTTTCGCGCTTATTTGTTATGCTTGTCAACATTTAACTGTTAATTAAAGTACGAACATCTCTTTTTGGACAAGCAGCGAAAGGGGTTGGTTGATAGATCAGACAGAACTGCCTGCCTGAGCGGCGTTTTTTGCCAAAATTTTTAAATTAATGCAAACACTAGCTGCCAGAATTTGCCAAAGTGCATCTCTTATCTGATGAAATCTTTCAAAAGATACGAGGGCTGTCCAATAAATCCGTGTTATTTTTATTGCAGGACTATTTTCCGGTTCAAAATTTTTTTATTGCTTTGGGCTATTTATGTCCTTATTCCAGTTCTTTCCAACAAACTGATTTTTCGAAGCCCTCAAAATAGGCTAATACAGGTTCTTTAAGGCAGAGGAAGTAGTAACTCTTGAAATTTTAGTATGGTGACTATGGCTGCATTGTTCTGAAGTGATTTTTTCTTGCTGAACTCCTACCAAGTACCTACCTACCGTGGACGTGAGAGGTTTGCCTTCAGGGTAGTCTGAGTACTGTTTTCTGTACGCACTGTTTAGTGTTAGTTCCGACAAAAAAAATCCTAAGATCTCCAGATTATTAATCTGATTTCCTGCATACTAATCCCTATAATTAGATGAGTTGCGCATCCGAAAGGTGAATCCTAAATAGCACATTAGTTGTTTCTTTTTCAGGCCAAATTGCGTCAATTCCAAACACTAAGTTCCATTCTCGCGTAGGAAGAAATTAGAGTTCAGGCGGTATGGGGTCGGTAAGGCACAGAGTTAGTAGGGGTTGGTGCTTAGAGATAATACCTTCCCCTATGCCTGATGACTGATTTCTTACTTGCACAACTGAAAAGTTGAGATATACCTCACTCGAGAGAGCATCTATGGAATTTTCATGTTTAGACAAAAATTTAAAGTTTCAACAGTAATTTGCCAATACCAGGTTCTTAGTAAGGCGCCTGTCGCCTAGAATCTTTACCATTGGAAATTCGTTTACTGAACAAAGTTCAAAGAACAACTGCCTTTTTTCTAAACTAAACGCCCTTAGTCTCTTCATTCGTTTAAAAAACCCGATCGAAAATCGTTAACTGTAAAGCTGCGTTGTACACCATCTTGTCCGCAGGATGAGCTTTTTCAGCTTTATCTGCCAGCCCCTGGCTTTTGAAGGCCATATCTCGTCTGCAGCGGCACCAGGTAGTTGAGGTTTTTTCGAGGTAACCCTCTCTTAAGTCGGGGCACGGCTTTCAAAGAGAATGTATTTTACCTCTCAACCAAATCTTTAAAATTAACAGGCTCAGGGCCGTTTCCGAATTTTCACATCAGCAGCTCTGCTAACCCGCTTCACCCTGACTGCGGGGCAAACTTTTTTTATCTTCTTGAACCACTGAGAGGTGAATGAGTGCTACTATCGGCCGGCTTAGTACTCGTAGTCGATAACTGTTTTGCCCGTCAAGAAAGTTTGGGTGCCATTATTGTGCCCAAAATTAACTGCTTTAAAGCTGTCCTGAGGTGGTTTTCACGCGAGCCACTACTTCCTTGACTGTGGACGGCTGACTCGATATGCCTATGGGAAGTTCCTTTAAAATGAACTCGGATGGGCTTGACTGCAAACCCTCCATTAGGCATGGACACCTTAGATTTGGAAGAAGGGAAGAATCGACGCCCTCGGTCTATAGTGTCGGTGATGCCAGCGCCCCCTAAGGACGGTTGTAGCGTAAAGGCTCTCTCTGTTCATTGCTGCTATAATGATATTTCTGTCCCCCTTCTTTTATACGATTGTGAATCTGTCGACTTTTTGGATATGCTTTTATAGTGCCGATTTAAAAAAAATCGCTTCGAACAGTCGAGTAAATCTAATTTTTTTCATCAAATGAAGCAAAGGTCCCTTACGGGACCTAATTTGCAGCTGCCTTCGCTTTAAAGCTACCTTTTGAAAACCCGCAAAAGCGAAAGCAAAAACTCTCAAATGAAAACATAAAATTTCTAATTTAATTTAAACGCTTCTTTCACGCATTAAATTAGCCACAGTTGCTATTTCGACAGTTCAACACCAACCCACTACAATGGATCGTCATCATCTTTGATTGCTTTCCGAGTGTGCGGGTGATGACTATGCCAAGTCACAGCCAAAGTTCAACCAAAGTACGATGACGCGCAGAAAAAGTGGAAAGTTTAATTATTCAAAACGCAAAATTAAGTAAAACACAACGAAAGACAACCGGAAGTTTGACTATTTAACATTTGAATTAAATGCGCCACCAAATAGTGGTGAAGGAACTTCTCCCCCACAACTCTCCCCCCCCTGTTTGCTGCTGAATTCAGCAACAAATTTGCCACTTTAGACGATTACAATTCATTGGCGTTACCGTTTCGACTTTGCCGTGTAATTTTTAACTCCTCATAAATCTTGGCTGCAAGTTCGTGCGTGGATGCCGCGAAAATTTATGCAGACGCTCGATGGGCGATGCGGGAAAAGCAGGCAGGCGTTGAAACGAACAAAGGTAGTGTCCGAAAATGAAGGCAACCGAACGAGCTAACGAACAAACGGACGATAGCGTCCAGTCATTGTGGCGCAATTACGCGCATCTATTTTATTTGGCAAATGGAATTTTTATGTTCCGGCTGTACATATCTACGCGTATTTATACACAAGTGTGTGCAACCCTTAGACACAGGAAATTTAGTAGAATGTTGGTGATTCACAATTGCTTGCGGCGCATAACATACTCGCAGTTGCATGTATGCCGCCGGTATTAGTAATTGTGCGGCGAGTCCTGGCTCAATTAAATGCGCCTCCACTACTACGCGTAGCGCGTATGGATTACTCTAGCCACTGATACATTGTTGCCAGCCGCTTAGTTTCGAGCGGTTTAGCTTGGTTTTAGTTCTTCTTATTTCCCTTTTTCTTTCCTAGTACTTATTGCTCTCTTTCCTTTTCTGTTTATTTTGGCAGGTCCACGCGCCCGTAAGCCCAAGAAGCTAGCCGGTGAGAAGGGCAGCAGCAGCAGCAACGGCGGTGGCGCATCGAATGGCAGTGGAAGCGGTGGAAGTGGCGCCGCCACCGCAGAGGATAAACGACCGCGGACGGCGTTCAGTGGTTCGCAATTGGCGCGCTTGAAGGTGAGTTATGGCTGCGCAATGAAATTTAATTTCCAACCAAGTATGGATACAATGAATTGAATACAAAAAAAACTCGCAACAAATGAGTAACAAATAGCTAGATGGCAAAAGTTAATAGGGAAAAAATAAGTTTAAGAGAAAGCATTTTCTGAAAATTAGAACCGTTTAAAAATACTCCAGTTACATAATTTTAAGAAGTGGCGATCAGTTAGAGCTTTTAACCTGTGAGCGCCAACATATGTACATATATGAAATTTATAGAAATCTTTAAAAAATTTCCACTAAGGGATATGTTTAGGCAGGGACTAGCTTAAAGTAATGACTATCAGAGAAGGCTTTGACTCTATGAGCTTAAATCGGAGATGTTCAGAGCGAGCTTTTACTCTCTGCGCATCCAAATATCCGTATGAGAGCTTTATCCGCCGGCCTTGAGCTGCCCGTAGAGAGCTTATACTCTGTGCGCGCGCATATAAAATCTACAGAGAGCTTTGAAGGGTTCCGCCCACGGGCGCTGTTTTGAGCATTCACTGGTTTGATGGTACCTATGCAAAGTTTCTTAAAGCTATATATGCACTTTATCTAAACGAACCCTGGAAAAAACTCTATGCAGGTAATATCGCTTAACATATATACACATTTAAAAAAGGATTAGAGGTGAATCTCTTTTTAAGCTTTCTCTAGGTTTTATAGATCACTCACGGGCGAATTGCTTGACGAATTCAAATGCTTCTTGAGCTTTTTACGGCCAAAATATATCCAACGAGAGAGCTTTTTAAAGCTTTCTATGGATTTAATTTAGGAGCGCACTGAGTAAAAGCACTCTTATCCCCACTGGTTTATATTGGCGAGCGACGATCGGAAAGAGCTTTTACTTTGACCTCATTCACATAAAAGCTATACAAAGTTTTAAACTTCTTCCAAGGATATGTTTGGTCGCGCAGAGGGAAAAGTCTCTTTCAGCCCACCACTTATAAGCAAAAAGCCGTGTCCTTCGTAGCTGCTCCTCCCTTATAATTTTTCACCTTTTGTGAAAGGTACTTTTCTAGAATATTTCTGTTGACCGATCCATCAACAGACTTAAAAAATAATGTACTCGATCACCTCAGAAGCTTATTGTGATTAGAGAATTTCCTAATTCTGATCACAAAACCAATTACTAAGTTTATTTTCTTTTGTATTTCGAAAGGCAACATAAGTGTTTGGAGTTTTCAGAATTAATAAGGAAGCGCGAGGTTCCATATATACTTCCTGCCAACATTAGCTGATCTATCCCAAAGCTAGTTAGCGAAACGCTTCTAAAGGCTCATTGTCACAGATTAAAATAAGTTTTCCATAGAAATCATGAAGATCAGAACGTCATTCCTAAAACTTAAGCTTCTTGTTCATAGTTTTACAATTACTGTGATTTGTAATTTGTTCCTTCTTGTTTCGCCCTATAGCACGAGTTCACCGAGAATCGCTACCTGACCGAAAAACGACGCCAACAGCTCAGTTCCGAATTGGGTCTAAATGAAGCGCAAATAAAAATTTGGTTTCAAAATAAGCGTGCCAAACTGAAAAAGTCGAGTGGACACAAAAATCCTTTGGCATTACAACTAATGGCACAGGGGCTGTATAATCACTCGACGATACCGTTGACGCGCGAGGAGGAAGAGTTACAAGAACTACAGGAGCGTGAAAATGCAGCGGCAGAGGCGAGAAATGGTGGTGCAACAACAACGACTACTGTGTCCACGTAGGTGCAGAGCACAAAGTGATGGTAAATAAAACGTCTTCAAGTGAAGAAAACATAACTATATGCAACGAAAAACTGTAACTAACTTAATTTATAGAAAATATGTATTAACGAAATGTATACGCGTGTAAATTATGATGTACAAAATATTTAATACCTAGAATTTTCGGATATTAGGTTGACATGAAGAGTGGTAGAGTAAAGAACGCTGTGTGGGTAGAAGTCAGCTTTGGTTGGAATTCCATTTTTCTTTCGGCAATAAAATCGGGAGAGTAAAACTCAACACGCACCACGGCTTTGGCACGTCCGACAGGCGGGTTTCCCACTAGCCATATTGATTGTATATATGTATACAAATGTAGTAGTATCTTAAGCAGAAATCACCAGATAAAAAAAGGTCGTGATGTGGGTGTCAAACTCTTCATATGCCCTATTGATTGGGGTTGGGCCTATAAATCTATCGTCGTGGTAGATGAGTCCCATCGTTCCTGTTATTCGATAGGGATGCGCCTTCTTGTAAGCATTCTTTAGCTAGACGTAGCGCTGCTGGCCGGAACGGTAAAGGTAGTTTCTTTGCTGGTTAAGTCATGAAGGAGTTCGATAAGCAGAACTGATCCTGAGAGATCAAGGTTTGTATGTCGACTTCGACTAAATGACTACGTGAAAGACATCTCTCTAAATCTCTGAATTGTCGAGAATGCAAGCCGAATTAATAAAAAGAGCGTGCAGACTATTTTATATCAATTTCCCAGGGAAGACGATCAGCCGCAGTTGGTTAACAGATGTTTGATCGTGGAGCCCATTCGACCGCGAAGCCAAAGGTACCTTCCCGACCTTGACTTCAATTGTCTATGGTCGCGTCATCCTTAAGCTTTAGCTTAAAATCTTCAGCCACTGAGCGCGAGCTTAAAGAATCTCCTTTTATGCGGAACTTGCGCTCCTTTATGTGGCAGATGTAGCAAATGTCCTAAGGTCATATGATCTTCTTACACCGTTTCGTCCTTATCTTAGACATTCAACAATACATCAACTAGCCGGGTAGAGGCGAATTCCCCATTAAAGAATATATACATATGTTATTGGTTATGGTGGCTGTAATCAAATAGATCCTGGAGGATGACACACGTAAGCTTAATGGCACATTGTGATACAGTTTTGGATCGTAGTTTATTCCGTTCATATACCGAGAAGTAGAACCAATTACAAACGTTTATGAAGCATTCTAAATCGCAGACTTTCGTTATCTCAGTTTAGCTAAAGCTGACAGAGGATGTACTGCATGCCTTCGATTTCCTCCGTCATCTAGACAGTAGTCGTACACTGGAAATCCCATTCTGCAGTGGTAAGTTATTACCACTAGAACCCCACGTAGCGTTCCAAAAGGAGCGAAGCTCTGGGCTTCTCCTTAATCAACCTGGGTCAGATGAGCCTAGTTAATTTCTTCCAACCATCTTTTATTTGCCACTTTAATGTAATATGTAGTGGTATATATATGCTGTAGAAATGAATATGCCTTCTCTTTCAAGTTCGTCTGTTAAGCTGTTATCCGGTATGTAACAATGACCTGGTACCCATATCAAAGTACTGGTAAATTTAACCACCAAATTTTTAACAATACACCTAGGTATCTAAATCTGTTTGTTTGGAGACGGCTTTGATAGACTAACTGGGAAAACAGCTAACGCCTACAGGTAAAGTTTTATATCCATTCTCATTAAGAAAACGAGCGATCCAGGTGCAGTCGAGTTCATGTTTCCATCATGAGGTGAAGGCCGCAGTCGAGGTTTGGATATTGAAAATTTTAATTGTAAAAGGTTTTTACGTGGGTGACCTCAGATGTATATTATTAAAGCGCTACCTGCAAGTATCGCTTTCTTACTTAAGTTCACTTTCAACTGAGCGTTGCCTAGATTTTCACAAACGGAGAAGAACGGAGGGGTTTTGTTTTATTTTTTAACAGCCCATGGACTTTATCTTGATACCTAATTTATTTTTTGGGGTACTCTATGATTATTTCTTACTTAAATTTCTTCATAAGATCAAAATCACTACTATTCACCAAGTAATTGCAGTTCGCTGAGCCGGGGGGGTGGATTATCCATTTAACTGTTAGTTCTGTAACCACTGAAAGAAAAACTATACTCGTGCTTGAAACCACTGTTACTTAAGTCTTCTCTTTTGGTCAAGAAATGTATATTTTAATATTTATTTTATTTAACTTTATGTTTTTGTTAATTTTTAAAAGTATGGGTTAAGTTAAAACTAACTTTCACAAAAATAAAATCTCTTATAAAGTTTTAATTATTTATGTCTGTACTTGTACCTTAATTTTTGAGATTTTTCTTTCACAATTATTTAAGAAATGTTTCTCGTGCGAGTATATAACATTGAATCTAAAAATTCATCATAAAATCCTAAAAAAAAACACTCGACCAGCAATTAATGTGTTAATGAGCGCGTTAGAGAGCATACAAACATACATAATTCTGGCTTACTAGCACAGCTCTTACCCCTTCCACAGGTAGCCCAACTGATGCTGAATTACCTTGAAAAAGTATGCCTTAATTTACACAACCAACAACTAACTAGCGCAGGTGCAAATAAAATGATACATTTTCGCGCAAATTTAGTACAGGTAAAAAACGTAATCAACAAAATAACCAAATCCAAATCATATAAAACACTGCCAGAACTGGCATAGATAAGACAAAATCATTATTGAAAGCGCGCAGAACGTTGGTTTATTTTGATCTGCGAAAATTTTATTACACAAATTTTAAATGGATCTTTGGGCCGAAATGTCACAAATAAGATGTGGCAATGTATCTTTGCTTGAACATTGGCTGGCAAAGGAAGAAGAACGTGAATGGAAAGAAAAGCTACAACGGCAAGCAAAACTTCTGATCCAACGAAGTATATGGGAAGCACAACAAAGGCAGGAGGAGAAGGAGGGGGAGGAAGAAGAAGAAGAAGGCGAGAGTACAGTAAAGATCAAAGAGTTGTCAATCGAAGAAGTATCATCTGACATAGATGTTGGAAGGGAAGCTGCAGTTGTGGACTCTGAAACAGACTCGCCATTGTCGGATTATAGTGACACTGAGGCAGTAACTGAAAGCGAAGAGCAAAAGGCACCGAGGAGAAACAATTCTTTGACGGCTAAAAACGCTACAACTCCTACATCATCGCTATGCAACATAAAACGGAGACGCTTGAGTTTCTGAGGGTTCCTTAGTGTTATATATTTTTTTTGACATACTACTGTGCCAGTGAATTGCTGGCGTATCTTATTGTGGTTGCATAATCATAATTCTGTGTTAAAATATTACATTAGTAGAGTAAAATTTGTAATTTTATAAACAACTGTTTCATAGTCGATTTAGTATATGTTGCTTTCATGTCTCCAAAAAATTCTAAAATTCTAATCTCAACTTTGTTATTTTCCGCTTATATAGAGTTTAAATTGACTATGATATAGTTAATCCATAAAGGGTCCTTTAATGATTATGCACGGTGGGCTTTAATTGAAAATACTTTAATAAATTGTCTGTAAAATGTCCGATTAGAACAAAAAGTTTTCCTTTAATCTTAAGGCACAATAACGATTAGAGATGATCTAAGAGGAATGTCTAAAAAATGAAAAGGGGAGAATTCGAGTATATGAAAAGTTTGCGCAGGGACCGCAACGGTTACGACTTTTACAATAAAAATCATAACTTAACCAATATCTTCAAATTTTATTTTAAGCCCGTCTTTTCATAAAGTTACACTTTACCGAGACAAATATATTTCTTGAGAGTTGAGAGATTACTGCAGAGAGCATCAACAATCTATTTTTTTTGTAAACCTGTTGATCCAGGCATCTTATTAAAAGCTCTGCTGCGCAGGTTTTTGAAGAATAACAGAAAGACTGTCCTCAAATTTTGACCTTCCGTTGCCCTCATTGATCTACACCCACACAGCGACCGATTACAAGAAACCAGTTACAAATTACATAAAATAATTTAAGTTCAGAAAATAATTGGAAACAAAAAAAAAGTTTGATAAATGAAAACTGTTCTATAAGCCAAACGTAGTGAAAAGTAGAGTAGGGCTCGCAAAGCATAAAAAATTATTAAAAATAAATAAATAAATAAAATATTGAAGCCGAAAGCTCTACTCAAAAACAATAAATTATTACTTTTTAGCGATACAAAAAATTCTAGTCGTAGCTAATATGAAAAAAACACTAATATGTAAATAAAATAAAAATATATTAAAATATTAAAAATAATATGTATATGTAAATATGCATATGTACATACGTATAAACTTGTAAATTGATTCATAACCTCTAAAATATAATTAATTATAGTATGACAAACTTGTATTTAAGATATTTAATTTTAACTTAATTTTTTGTTGTTACGCTGTGCTTTGCTTTATGTATACGAATAACTCCATTCATACTTACATACATAAATAAAAATTGAACTTGTTTCTCTTCTATTTATTTTAAATGAATAAATCTTAAAAATTCAAGTTAAAAAAAATAAATAAATATTTTACATTAAAAAAAAATGCATGCAAATTTGGAACAAAGTAAAAGAAAACCGAAAGCGACGAACAACGCAACACAAATGAATACAAATTACTACAATAAATAAAAATGATAATTTGCCAAATAAAAGCGGTTGTTTATTTCTATAACTAAATATGTAATCGTATTTTATCGATGATTTTCTAATAGCAGAACTTGACAGCCTTGTGAACTTGCAAACTCGCGCTACTTGTGTGGGCCTAATTATCGAATTTGCTTAATTTTAGAGACAACGCAAAGGCCGAACAGGCAGAGTGGCAGCAAAAACAAATTGACAAATTACTAAACAAAAAACAAAAGCAAGAACGTCTGAAATAAATTTTTCAACTTATAGCAAACTATAAAAGGAATTAGTTAATATTCAATTTAGAGACGCGGCTTTAATTTGCATTTACATTTTATTTCAATTGTGAACCTTTTTATAAATTGCTTAATTAAACACTTTGATAAAAGCGTCAATTTATTAAGGCGTTTTTGGAAGGGTGGACTCTTGTTTTCTACTTTAGTTAGAAATCGATGAATATTATTAGCAGGCACTTATGAGAGAATATCAAATTGCGTAAAGAAAAGGCGGGTGGAATTTTAGCAGCTTAAAGCATTCACTGGAGAAGCTTTTATTGCTGAATGTGGCGCTTTCTTTGGATTATTTGTATAGTATATGGTCGCCCAAAAAGTATAAATTTTCTCTCATCGTCGCTGGCTTAAAGGGATAAATAACTATCTCTTATAGAAGGTCTCGCTTCCCTCTTCAGTTCCCTATAATGGTCCCACATGGCTCGCGTTGCGCCCGATCGAAGCATGGCCCTGTAGGCGGCATCCTTTTTCCCTGCAGCTTCTTGAAACTCCTCAACGTACCAGTTGTTCTTTCGGGTTCGCTGTAAACCGACTACTTCTTCGGCGGCGGTACTTAATGAACGGGAAATGTGGTGCCACTGCTGTGATTGTGGCTAGACGTTCGTCCACCGGAGTGACACCTTCTCAATTAAGGGTCCGGACATTGCAAGTGCATGCCCTCAAATCATAGTCCCAAACACGTTTGCCGTGGTCGTCATCGAACGGGGGGTCTCATATGAGGCTTTGTTGAATTTCTCCACTGGAAGGGGTTTTTACGTGGCGGGTCCAAAGCAGAGCGCAGAACCTATTGCCGAAAAGGGGGTGGTTTCGCAACCGAATAGATGTGTTTATGTAGCGAGCCGCTTGCTCCAAGACAGACGCCTGCTTGCAGCCACACCTACTGGTGAACAGGCGCTGCAGACTTCAGTGAGCCCATAAACCGAATAAATTGCAGTGGCCCCGCTGAAGCCGTGCAACTGTAAATGCATACCGGCACAAAGTCTACAACCCATTGCACTCCCAAAAAAGTAAATCTCCTTAACTGATATTGAAACTGTTAGGTAACCATATTCTTCGCTCTGCCACTTTTCTCCCACATTGAAAATGACTCATATCGTGAACTATTTATTTGTAAGGTACGATGTAGGCAAGATGATACCTATGGCTTATCCACTAAGGCTATTATTCAACTTTTATTTTCAAAACACTAAAATCTTTTTTCTTGTTCTTAAGTATCTATATTAAACACTTCAACTAAGGCTCTTTTCCAACACCTTCAACTCGCATAGGGGG
>NW_023458561.1:57813041-57900930 GCF_013731165.1 Rhagoletis pomonella | reverse complement strand
TTTTTTGGCTGCATGTAATTAAAATTTAACGAGCTTGTATAACATGCATTGATAGCAAGAAAAAAGAGCAGCAGCACACTATTCCAAGCATAAAAACACACAAATACGTACGTAATGCAAAACGGGGTGTGTAGCCAAGTATGCCATCGCTGGTCATGATGGCCCACCCCATGAGGTGATGGACGTAAATACTTAGCTTAATATGAAGAACACTTACCCATGCGTTCATGAGCTATATATATGAGCTCAAAAGTATATATAAATTTGTACTTATGTGTACGTATTTTCCTAGCACTCACTGTAATTTGGCGGCCTGCTTTGCTTTGCTTTGCTTCGTATTTTGCATATTCATGCCAAAGTCATAAAGCAACTTGTTTTGCATGTTAACAAGACACTTTTGGCTCGCGAGACGTAATGACCAAATACAGCAATGCAACAACAATGGCCAGAAAGAGCTATGCACAACAATAGCTAAAACTACAATTAAATTACGAAACGAAATAAAACACAGAAATGGGACATTAAGCATAAATGAGTGAGTACGGATCGCCGCCAAGTGGCAAATAAACTTGAAAAGCACATAAAAATTCCGCAATGAAGTAAACAAATTTATTAGCAAAATATAAATTTCTTAGCAGAGAAAGAGAGAGAGAGGGCGAAAGAGAGAGGTAATAAATAAAAATTCTTGAAAAGCGATAAAGAAAATTTTACTTGAAATACATAAAAACAAATACAGTAAAAGGTACATTAAGCGAAGCGCTATTCTATTAGCTACTTATTAGTTAGTATTAAGGTGTGGAAGATACGCATTTTACTTTCACATAATTAACCCTTTAATGGCGGGCGCGCGTACCGGCTGCCGTGCACACCACATTTCCTAAAAACGTGCATTTAAAACATTATTTTGGAGAGTCATTCGTGCGCTTTCGGTTGCGCTAATGAAATTTCTACTTTCTTTACGAATTTTCAGCCGCACCTAAAAGCAAGCAAAGCGTGGTAGACATTAACTTTAGGTAGCCTACCTTGAGGCATTGAGACTCAATTGCGTGTTATTTCTATAAAAAATAATGGAAACCGAATGAAATGTCACTCAAACGAGCAGCGAGGAAATAAAAGCAGTTAATTAAGTTTTGATGGGAGGATAACGTAGCAACTGAATATCATTTTGGATAAAAAAAGTATTGATCTGATCAAATACTTCTGATTTCGATAAATTTTGGAATCAGCATTTTTAGTATCCAAAAGTACGATTTCATATGAACTGGATAGTGAAGAAATTTTATGCGGTTGAATGCGAGTCAGGCACTCCTTGACACTTTTTAAACATATCATCAAAGAACTAAAGTCCTAAATCAACGCCTGGCACTCGAAGTATATGCATGAAATCTGCTTTTTTTTATGGCGCCTACCTCCACTTTGAAGAGTTCCGCACCATAGACACATCCACCCACCTTTCCATCCAACTTCGATCCTTTTGTGTTAAATAAGTTCACTGGGCCCTGATTCCAAATTTTGCACCCGTCCAATCTATCCTTGAAGGAATATGAGTGTTGAAGGAAATAGACTTTTAAAAACTAAATTTAAAAAAAATTGCGTGGACCTAGTATTTTTTTCTGGTACTTTGCAAATTTTCGATATACACATATGTACGTACATATATTGATGTTTCGGGATTTTTTTCGAGAGGCATCAAGCCTTTTTCAAGAAAATTTAGATGCCTTTGGGGGTTTTGTATAACTTTTTAGAATTTCTTTGTTTTAATCTTTTGCAATTTATATTTCACTCTTACCTCAAAAATATCAGGCAAATTTGGTCTTGGACTCGCTGTAACTCCTAAGTAGTAAGATGGAATTGGTTTTGTTCACAAAGAGCTTTCAGATGCCCCACGCGACTTTTTCCTCAATTGCAGTCATTTGGCGCTTTATAATAGTGAGCTTAATTCTACCCAAATATTTATGGAAGCTGTCGTGGAAGTCCAACGCTGGGAAGAGAGTGAATAAGGCATTAGTAGCTCCATGCTGCTGCAGAGCGTCAATGGATACGAGAGGGGACCTACCTATCTGATTGGATTACTACCTGGCTCTATTAACCAATAGTTAAGTCGACAATGTTTTATAGAGTTCTCTTCTGGTGGAGTGCAATAGAGAAGAAAGCTGAAGTGGGTACAACGGGCCATCCTATTGGAATCGGTGCAGCATCACTTTTACTCTGGCCCTTAACACCATGCTTTACATTAAGCTCGTCGACATTGGAGGTTAGGCTGCTTCTAAAACGGCTGCGGTCAGACTTAGAAGTACTGGGTGCATAGCTGACAGGGTTTAAACACACTAGTATTTTTTTTTGACTTCGAATTTATCCGTAATTGCAAGGATCATTGCTAGACTGTGTAGTGATTTTTCAGCAATTTGCCAGGAAAGGCACCTCGAGTGCGACTTAATTATAAGAGGGAACATGACTACATGCGGACTACTCTTGGAGAGATGACCTCGAGTCCACTCAGAATCGAAGGTGGGGGCATACAATTCAATTAGTATTTACGTTTCGAGATTAAGTATCAACTCTTAACACTTTCCCTTGAGCTTTTGCGAGGCTACGACTTAAACATCTTGAGTTATATTCTCAAATTCGCCCTTAGAAATGCTCCGAGGCTAGCATCTGCCACCTATGAAGTTTCGTTCTGGGCACACAACGATTTTTGCTATATCGCTAGCTAAGAGTGAAAAGTTGATAAGTGCACTTTTTAAGAAAACTGGCTACACAAACTAAAGATGCTTTGTTGCGAAAAGGATATTTATTTATTCTCGTTTTTATTCAATGAAAGGAAAATTTGCTAAATCCAGAAGAAGCAACGAAAATCCGATAAGACCAAAATAGTACAAAATTTTTTGAGAAAGATCAAATCCCTCTGATTCCTAAGGAGTCTTTCTTTGCTTTAAAAGTCAAAATGTTGTATGGGACTTAGCAACTTTTCACCCTAAGCTCGCGATATCTCAGCCGTTGCTACCGTTGCGCTGGTATCACAATGTTCTGAAGCTTATGATCTAGGTATGTCCTGATCTAGGCTAACCAAAGTTGTCTTATTTTTTTTCTTTAAAACTGCAAATTCATGGGTATTCCTTTCCCGAAATACTAAAAGTCTATGGATCAATAAAATTTTTGGACAAATACATTTGTGCTGAAAAAATTCCAAGGAAATACGAGGGGTTACGATAAGTCATTCACTTTTTTAATTTAAAAAAATGTTCGTCAAAGGGGTTTAAAATCACAGCATAGTGTGTTTTTAACTCGTTATATTTATTCTTGTCTTTTTCCGATTAACTATTCCATTTCCTGTGATGACCTCTTCATTAGATATAAATCTTATATTGCGGAGCCATTTCTTCAGGTTACGGAAAAATAAATAGTTGGTGGGTTTAAGCAGCAATACGATTACTAGTAATTAATGTTTATTGAACACTTTTGCGATTTTACTTTCCAAGAATGAGCGCTATTCTTTTAAATTACCCCATAAACATCCTTTATATCCTTTCTACGCGTGTTCAATCACACACTTAAGACCCTTTTTTGAGGCAGCGAGTTGCCATATACGCACTTCACCCTTCATCCAAATAAAGTTGGCCCTACTAATGCATACATACATCTACTAACACATGCATACATGGCCTTTAGTATGTTTTTATAATCATCCTGTCAGCACAGTGCATTTTATTAGACCGCCACCAAGTCTAACGTCGCTTAAGTAAGTTCGCCATAACACTTCTTGTGCAGTTTCTAAATTCTAATCCTGCATATTTACTTGCACAAAACTTACTTACAAACATTCTTTCCACATCATACTTCTAGTTAGTTAGCTTCATTTTGGTGCGGCATGCCACATGTTGTTCAGGCGCGCGCGCCCTTCTATTGCCACCGATTTATGTGTTTTTGTCACGCGTTAATTCATTGGTATTTCAAATGCATTTCAATTTTTTTTTTTTTTTTGAAGAAAGAGAGCGAAGGAAAGTAGCTAATGCAATGAAGTTTTTGTAGGAAATATCAGAATTTTGAAATTTCAATCGTTTCTTGGTTGCTTTTCGATAACTTTGAATCCATCGCCTTGATTAGCTAGAGAAGGGACTTCTGAATATTCCAAGATATCAGTTTTTAGTTGTTTGGCTGCCATCGAGGAAATATTTTGTATTGTGATATCGTTGCGAATCGATTTCGACCATGCTTTTAGAATTCTATTAGTTTATTTGTAAAGCCGTGCTGAAGCCAGAAGCACATTCGAAAATGTATTTTTGGAAATAACGTCGCTTAAGTATCGTCAATCCCCGGCAGCCCATTCCTGCGTTCTCATTAGACAGAGCACAGTGATGATTCCTACAACCATACTGAGCTAAGATTTTTAGCTAAATGATTTCATTGAACCTGCCTTTTTTAAGTTTTTAGTGCCAACTTACTTTATTTAAGCGGTGCCTGATATCTTTTTTGGTTAATCCTGAATACCAAGCGTATTTTGCTAACTAAATTATTTTTCGTGTGTACATAAAGTAGTGGTGGATTTTCCAGGGGTTTCCATAAGATATTCTCGGCGATAAGGAGCGAATGTGAATTTCTGTTCATTTTAGCTAACTTAGTTTTAAATTGGCGTTGTCTATCCTAATGCAATGTTTAAAGCCCACTGATAGAGTCTTTTCAGTTTATTGACGACGAGCTTTAAAGGGCAATTCTGCAAATGTTTTGTAAGACAATTGAAAGACAGAAGGCAACATAGTTTGAAAGATTTTGAAATGAAATCTCCCTTGCCAACTTTCGTGGTGAAAAATTCTTTGATAGAAATTACTTGTGTATAACTTTGCTGGCTCTGCTCCAACAACAACTCTGCCCTATATGAGTAAAACTTCTCAAGAACGCCTTACTTCAGAATTTGGTTGAAGAACACCCTATCTCAGAATTTTATTGAAAAACTTCCTATCTGAGAATTTGGTTGAACATCGTCCTATCGCAACTGAAAATATATTGAAAATATGTTGAGATAGGGTGTTTTTCAATCGAAAGCTGGCATAGGGCGTTTTTAAACCGACTTCTGAAATTCAAATTCTGTGATATTTGGGAAACCCGTTTATTACGGATATTATTTAAATGGATAAAATAATAATAATAGCACTTAAATGGAAGGAAATAATTCCTAAAAAATTTTAGCCGTTAGGTGGTGCGGGGGTCTTCTATATTGGCAGTAAGCTAACTTCTCAATGTGTAAGCATTCCGAAATCAAAGCGAGACAGTCTAGTACCGTTTTTGTCAATGGATTGGGTACTTGAGTGCCGTTTTTGTATATGTGCTGTGTACATGTTTATTTATAAACGTATGTGTTCCTTTTCTTTCGTACGTGTTTATTGATATATCTGTACTGTAGTGTTTTCGGACGGTACTAGCTCTTACTGCCAATATAGGAGTATTACATATATGCTAATAAAAGCTTGTCTTTAATTTTTTTTAATTACTTCTTTTCTTATTTTTTTGGTTTGTTTTCTAACTTCCATTTTAGATTCCATGGTCTTAAATAATTTTTTTTATTTCATTCAACTTTTAGAAACTTTTATTTTTTCTTCTTTTCTTAATAAAATTATTTTTTTGAATTAAGTTATTTTTTTAATTGTCAGATTTTATTCTTTTAATAAGAGAGGAATTTTTTGGTAACTTATTTTAGTTTTTATGAAATAATTTGTTTCCTTTTTTAATTAATTTTCTGTTAGTCTTTGGACTATATTACTTTACTTTTTTTCAAATCATTCAATTTGTAGAAACTTATATTATATTTTTTTTAATTTTTTTGTTTCTGTTTTATTTTCATTTTTATTGTTTTAGAAAGAAGCATGTATTTTTATTAACTTTTTCTTTTTTAATTTAATTTCTTTTTTATTCAATATTCCTTTTATTTTAATTTTTATTCTTTTATAAAGAAAAAATATATATTTTTTAAGCTTTATTTTAAGCTTTAAAAATTATTTCGTCCTAAATATTCTAAAAAAGATGTTTCTAGATCCGGTGAAGTAAGCCAATCTCAACTTATTACCAAATTCCTATTTCATTAAACGTACTCAAACACTCTTATAAACATAAATTCTTATCTACAATCTCTAGTATCAGCAAATCGAATATAATTGCCTTAAATGGCCAATTTACCGAAAAATGATTTTAAATTTGTCTCATTTACCTAATCTCGACGATCAACGGAGGTGATTAATCATAGAAAGTACAGAGAAGAAAGGGATAAAAATAATTATTGAAAGGGACACGCGGTACCAATATCACACACAGGTAGCAGTGGAATTATTGGACAGTAGCCAAGCTGGGAGAATGAATCGCAAGTAGAGAAGAAAAAATTAGATAGAGAAGAAAAGTACCTAAGGAAAGGAAAAGAAAGCATATCAAGTATTGAAGCGGTGGCTAATGCGGTTGGAAATCCTTTCTTTGCATTCCTACTCTGTGGTGGCTTCTTAACTGCATCGTAGCCTTTGGTATGTAGAGCCATTGTTGATAAAGGTGCATCATTAATTATAATAAATAGGCACAATCAAAACTATTGCTTACTTGTCTGCAGTCATATAAATATTGTTACTTTAATAATGCGTTGTACGCAAACGCACCAAAAAATGCTTCAGCTGTGAGTGCAAGGATATTTTGAGTTATTGTACGTAAAACTACTCGTAAATCACAAACTACACAGAGAAAATGTTTGCTGCTGCTTTTGTTTACTAAATACCAGCATATCCTTTTACATGGTGAACATATTTGACTTTCTTAAAATTTTTGTGAATTTTGTCTTCGTCAGCCTCTCACTCTCGACGAAATCACTGCTGCTGTCCATCATTAATTTTCTCGTCTGTCATTGTTTTGTTTAATTTTTGCTTAGTAATGTTTTGATTGTGGAAATCAGCGATTTATCGATTACTTATTGACGTTGTGACGTTTACACAAACATTTGTAAATTTGTGCTTTTGTTTCAGATGTAGTTATTTGTATGTACATATGTATGTATGTACTTGTATGCTCTCTTGTCTTAAACACCCACAAATCCCAAATGGGCTGTGATCAATTTCATGTTTTGACAGTTCGCTTTATATTTCTCTGCTTCATTTGAAGCGTGTCTAATTGAGAAATATTTTTCTTGAAATGCAACAGATGTTTCAAAAGACAAGAAGCTTGTCAAAGGGGAATTCAAATTCGTTACAAACATGTATATGCACATAAAAATATTTTAGGTTAGCATACGTATGTATGTATGTATGTATTTATATGTATGTAGGTATTGATATTTTACTTAACTAGAAGAAATACTTCTATTTGAATTATAAAATGTCGAAATCGGTATACCAGAGGTCATAGAAAATTATTTGATTTTAGTGTATGTGTGTATGTACATTAGACCGTACCACCTTACAAGCAAACAAAAAAAGTTCTCCTTTCACTTATGAGTCTAAAATATTTATGCAAGGCAATTTAAAAAAAAAATTTTTTTTTGCGCCATACCCAGAGGTCAATTTATTAAATTTTTTGCGATTTACAAATTTCGTATCCCAGGCTGGGCACCATTTTTTGTATGCTCGTCCTTTCTCGACTTTATCTATTGCCCAGACTAACAAACCCTTCTCCGTTTTCGACGGATCCGTTCGGTTTCCAAGACGAGCGCAGAGTTTGACGGCGGCCTTGTATCTTGTTTTGGCCTTCAGTCTCACCTTACTGTACTTTGCTAGAGCTGGCCGTTACGGACGCACCCGGAGAGGGCAGAAGAGCTTCCTCATCAGAGGTGTTGATTCTGGTATTTTCGAGTGTGGTGGAAAATAGTTGGAGAGGTATTTGGAAGTAGACCATTTTTCCTATAAAAACAAAACTTATCCAGCTTGCGTGCCCAACAATATCCTCTAAAATTTAACAAACGTCTTGCACATGCGTGATATAATTATAAATCACAACTTTGAATTACTTACTTCTCACCAAACATTTCTTTGTTCCTGCCCGCAATTTATTTTTCTACTCCTTAATTTAGTATGCAAACTCGCATTCGAATAATAACATTGAGGTCAACAACACAAAAAAAAAAACATCAAAGCGCGACAGGAACCAACAATTTTTTATGTCAAATACTTCCCATGAGCAATACTTCGGCGCGTAATAAGGTTGCCATCGCCGCATCGACAATGGTTACGTGTGGGTTCTCGCACATCAATTCGAAGTCAAAGTGCAGCCGTCCACCCGATCGCCAAACAAGTGACAGCTGGTGCTAGCCAACAACAGCGACCACCAAACTGCCACACAACTTGCCGCCAATTGGGGCAACGTGTGGCGCATAATTAAAAAATATTCGACTGCGGACAATTCCCGCTCCAACGCCAACACAAATTACTAACTACTACTGCAGAGTGCGTGAGTGATCCTCGCGTCGATCGCCAACGATCGTACATTGACTGCTACATACATTGGGCATCGTTTTGCATTTGGCATGCGACCCTTCATAATTTTTGGTGACATTTCTACTTGGTGGTTCATTAGACAGCAAGCACAACGGTGCGGTGAAGACATGTGGTATAGCTTCCTTAACTACATTCGATCAGTTCCTGCATGCACGTATCTTGTTGTTATTGTTGCTGTGATCACACGTCCTCGCACTCACTATGACTTTCTTAATTTGTATTTTATGCTCATCGCTTTATTTGACATGGGGTGGTTTGTTGTTTCCTTTGTACCTTTTTGTCGATTCCTGGCACTCAAAATTTCTTATGCAGGTAACTCGTTGTTGCCCTTCGTTGGCAGTTTCGTCTGGGTTTTCCCCCTGTTTTGTTAGTGCACTCATGCAGAAAAGTGTGAGTGTGCCAATGCATGTATGACATGGATAAATTGGACCACCACGAAGTTGCTGTGCTTCTGAATTTTAAATTTTTGTTCTTGAATTTTTGGTTATTGAAGTTATTATTAAATGAGCATATATCAAATTTTGCAAATGTACAGGTGGCAAATTCAGAGAGGTTGAATTAACAGAGTCGGCAACTGTTTTGATTTTTCGGAGAAGTTAAAGAAGAGGAAAAACAGTGCTCGGTGGTTGACACCAAATCGCAGCTGACCCATTTTAGAAGTTTGTAACGGGAGGCATGTCGATATGTGACGGTAAAAATTCGATTAATGCGTCAAGCGGTGTTGGAGACGCCTAAATATTTCAACTATAGGCAGCAATGACCGCTCCAAAACTGAGGCTTTGTAATAACTAGACCGCAACTTTGAAACTCATTTCCCCGACAGAAGCGACTGGCTATGCGATAACAAAATTTAGATATTTACACATTTCCCCTGAAATAGACATCGGAACAGGATGAGATCCATGCAACTGACGTGTTGCCGAAATTGTTAAGCATGATTTACCTCACCTCGCATTAAAACTTTCCTTCGTTCTGGACTAGGAAATTGCGATCAAAATGTTTATGTCGGCAACAACTAACTTGATATTCAAATATCCTTACTATCCCATCTCTTCGCCAGCAAATACTATTGAATTCCGGTTTATATTAAGTGGTATTCCGGAAACTGCGAAAGAAAAATATCTTGGGCGCGAGAAGCATATCTGGGACAGAATAGAACACTTTGGCCAATGTTGGATAAACGAAGAACAGGGAGCATGTTTAAACACTCTGTACATTTGGCCTCCCCCGGACCATCGGCTTACGCCAGCCAGGCCCATATAAAGATCCACAAGAATTCGTCAGAAGTTCGGGATGGTATATAGACATGTAGACCAACGTCTGGAGAAATAGTCTCTGTGGCCACAAAATTGGCTTTTGTGGGCTCCGAGTGAACTCTTAACGCAGATCTTATTTTATTTTGCACTACAGCCGTTTCTCGGTTTAGGCGGAGACCAAAAAGCTTCTACAATCTTCTCTCTCCTGTGGTAATTTGCGGCAGTTGCTCATCCCGAGTGCAGACAGGTTCTACGGATATTGATCCTACATTTTGTTCGTCGAAGGATCCTTTCACTGGAGCGTCATTGTCTATGCATACAACATGACCAAGCCAGCGCAATCGTTGGATTTATATGCGCTTAACTATGTCCACATCGTCATTTCACCTTCTCCGGTAACCGTCTACCGCTCGAAGAGGGCCTAGATCTTGGTAAGAATAGTTTTCTCGAAAGCATCCAAAGCCTTCTCATTTTTGTTCCACATTGTACACATTTTGGCGCAATATAAAAGAACCGGCATGAGAGAGACTTGTAGAGCGGGATTATTTTCGTCGGGAGAGGGCTCTGCTTTTCACTTGAATACCGAAGCCCAAAGTAAGTATCACCTGTTAGCTAGAGTTATTCTGTGCTTGATCCCCAGACTGACGTTGTTGGTGGTGTTTATTCTAGATCCTAGGTAGACAAAGTCCTTCACTACTTTATAGTCATAGCAGCCGACAGTTACTTGTGTCACGTGGGCTCTTTATACGTTGCCAGGAGGAACTTTAAGGTTATTTTTCTAAATTGGACAATGACGAACTTACGTCTCTTAGTTTCGGTCCTGTTAGAGTATCTTACCTATCCTTGTCGACTCTTTCATGCAGTCTTTATAAGTGCTCAGTTCAGAGGTACGAATTTGCCTCTTACCTTCCTTTTGCACGATAAGATATTCGGACCAGTCCTCTGCTTTTCGTTCTTATTGCGCCACTCAAAAGTCACTTAGGCCTTTTACGAAGCGCTGGACCATGGGACCGCTCTTGGATTCCTGTTTCCCCTTAGTATGCATACTTCCTCAAAACAACCAACCACAATAATCAATTCAATAGATTTCAGGTTTTTCAGTTTAGGAAGATCTAATATTCTCCTTTCAAGAGGCAACCCAAACTTTTGACCATCCGTCTTCTGAGGACTTCGACCTTTTTGAACTTAACAAGTTGTAGTTCTTAGCAGAGACTCAATGAATCGGTGATCAGATTAAGGTTCCTCTTCCAAGAAGATAGAAGATCTTCGGATGTGAAAACCAGATACCTATTCTTTTTCCAGACCCAGTATACCACCTGATCAGCCGTCAGCATATTGGATGCTATACATATATGCTTGGAGCACAGGAAAACATTCCCTAATGTCTTATCCGAGGTTGGCATAAATCTATTTAGGTCAACGGCCGACGCAATTCAAACTGGGACAAGTAATGCCTGTGAATTCATTACCGGACCCGTTTCAGCTCTGCGGCTAACCATTTTTTACCCCAAATCTATCAGAGCTGGTAAATATGATTTCTTGGAAAAGCACTCTATTACCAATAAGAATTATTCACATCGACATTCCAGTTAAACCAAATAATGATTACAAGTGCAAAAATTCGCTCACCAAAAATATATTTTCATGGAATTTGATAACCAATCGATTATGGCGATCACTACATTTCGCTGCAACACAAACAAATACATACATATCCACTTGAAGAAGATCCTTTGTATGCGAACAACCACATTTTCAGTTTATTCCAAATGATCATCAACACCAGCGTGGTGGTGGTGGCGTTACTTAGGCTGGCAGCTGATGACATTGGCGCCCACTTAAGTGCCGCCAGGCACATTCACTCGTAGTGGCATATGTGTGTGTGACAGCAGTCAGCGAACGATTGACCCTTTTCATTCAAAAAAACAAACAAAAAAATCCACAAGTGCTTATATTCGTACGCCTATAAGGAAAAACGGCCACACGTGTTGAACTCTCAACTGAACACTGGCGCTGGATCATCTTCGTTTAAGTTTGTAGGAGCAAAAAAGAAAAAAGAAATGATGAAGGTGATATAAATGTTTAACTAAACATGGCAACAATGACATGACATAATATTCCACAAAATATGGTAAGTTTGCATGTCTGCCTACGCATCAGGTTGCTCATAATGAGTTAGTCCTTTTTTAACACTTTTTTGCAGCGTCGACCCACAGGATGATGGCTCAATTTTTCGTTCACTTATGATCCTCATTTTTCGCTTAGCTCGAGCAGCTTGTTATTATTGCTTTATGGTTGGCACTTATTGCGGCATATTGTACACAGTTAAGTGATTCGCGCGTATCATAACAGCTGATCGTGTGTGATCTGCTGACAGTCTACTACTCCTTGGTGGTCCTTGAATGATGCACTGATTTTTTTTACAAGTGTGTAGCAGGAAATTTATTTATTTATTTGCTCACTTCTAGGGTGATCTTTTTTTTTGGCGATGGAGAGAATTGATATAGAAAACGATATGCACTTGACTTTAGAAATTTTATTGGGAAAAAAATGATTTTGAAAAGAAATCTGGTTCGTCTTCTTTAATTTTTAACCCTAGAATTCTTGCATTCTATTCAATAAATGACGCTATTAACGAAGTTGTCTGCCGCTGTTGTGTGTAATTACTTATCCCTTTCTGTTTGATAACAGCGAAATTAGGCGCTTTTTCAATGTCACTTAGCTAACATCAAAGTGTTGACAGCAAGCATTTAGTCAACTGGCCCGCAAATGTCAATCAAATGATCTTCTAAAATTACTCTAAAATAAATTACACTT
The DNA here is from genome assembly GCF_013731165.1 of Rhagoletis pomonella. Lineage (NCBI taxonomy): Eukaryota > Metazoa > Arthropoda > Insecta > Diptera > Tephritidae > Rhagoletis > Rhagoletis pomonella. The sequence continues at coordinate 57,888,401 of NW_023458561.1, read as the reverse complement.
GACCCCCTCTTTCAAACTTCCTCACTTCCTCACTTCATTGATCCTCAAATGATCGCCACTCTAACGTGATTCACAGTGTACAGCTCGACGATGATTCACGGCTTCCTTGACCTTAACTTCACATGACAGATGATCTTGTCAACGCACAAAGGTTTGTTCTTCATGTACTATGTACGTATGTGAGGGTTATCTGCCCAATTATCGATAGCAGTGATCGCACAAATGCCCATTTGCTTATTGGACAGTTGATTGAAGAATGAAAGTATGCGGAAAATGTTTACTAAACAAGACTTTATTGATGAAGACTAATTGCAACTGTCCAACTGGCCACGATTTAAATAATTGCTTGATTTGAGAAAGACATTCCCTCTCGAAGGAGGAAATGAGTGACGAATGCGTGCAGGGTTTGAGACTATTACTCAAACGAAAAAGGGCTAAAGTTATCAATTTCTTTATGATTTGAAGCAATGCAGAGCAAAGGTGATGAATTTCTCTAGCCATTTAGTAATTTATTTTTGAAGCTGAAATTGAAGTTCTTTATCAAAGAGAATATTAATCTGCTGATAGCTGCAGCAAATCGTATTTCTAAACTCAGCTTTGTCTTTACCAAATACACGTACGCCAATGGTAATGCCACATTATTTCTAAGGCATATAAAACAAATAAGAAAATTTCTCTAAAGTATCAAAGAAATCTTAGAAAATTTGCAAAAATGAAAAATCTCAGCAATATAAATATAGGAGAATATATTTTACTTGCAGGCATTGATCATCGATGTAACGATTTAACTTGCGATTGGCGACTGGCGTGGTTAAACCATATTCAGTAAGCTGTATGTATATCTCGAACGAACCCTTTTTTTTGTTGTTCCTCGAGCGCTCAAGATGGCCACCATCCGCCTTGAAGCTGACAGTAACACAATGTGGTCTCTTTTAAAGAAAAATTGTTCTCAGGGTTAATATTGTTCAAAGAAATAGTAAATAAAAATAGTGATACTAAACTTATCACTCGACGATGGTTGTTCAATTATTCAGTAAGGATAAGTTCATCTTCAAAGCTTCCAACAAACATAAAATACCAAAAAAGCGAAATCATGTTGCAAGTCACTTTTTGGGAAAAAAGTCACAAAAAATGATTACAGAGTCTGGAACTACACCTTTGCGAATATAGGCAGAGCTTAAGTTCCAAACCAAAAAGTAGGTACGTTTCAAACGCGATGGAACTCCTCCCAGAGCCGAAAAACTGTCAGTCAGCTGGCTAAAAGGAAAACTTTTTCCGATCCTGAAGTTGACAAGAAACATTGATATTGAGCAGATCAGTTTCGATAAGCGTATCCTATTTAGAGTTATTTTTGAAAAGCATTTCCCAATCCGATAATATTATTTTGTTTCCGGGTGATGTTCCACGGCGATTGTATCGTATATCTTAGCACAGCGGGTGATCCCATCTACGTGGAAGCCGTTGAAACAGTTTAGAGATCACTCCAATTTCAGCAGGATACTCCGGAATTATAAGGAGCCTTTAACAATGTCCGCAGCCATTCAATAATCCTTGAACGAGCTTGAGGTCGAGGTCGGATGAGAGCTCATGGCTAATGGCGATGCTCAGTGTTGTGACTCCGCCTAATTTTTCTTAGGAAAATAGACTTATGAAATACGAAAAGATGGGCGAAGTTTATACTTTGTTGTCATTGCTGAAGCACGCAGTGCGGCAATAAAGTTAAGCGTCGTGATTCACCTGGCTACGCTTCCATCCCGCACGACCTAGCTCGTCGGTTTGAGGTAGGTTTTTTGGTGAGCACCTTAGATGTAAAATTTTTATCGCGCCAACAATAAAAAAAAAAACGCACGCTGCTCATACCACCGTGGACCGTGACTCTCGTAATCCTAGTTCGCTTTTAGAAACGCGTTTGTAGACTTGGAGCGCTAGTCGACGCTTTTCAATACTTTTAATGCGTACAAGCCTTACTCTGTTGTTACACTTCGCGTTACAAAATTTCTAACCTAAACTTATGTAAATAATTTTAACATAATTATTCCTATCCCTTGTTATCCAAATAGCACGTACAAATGCACTGATATATACATACGTCTGTAAGCACCACTTAATGTTTGGGAAAACCTGTCATCAAATCCGTAATAACTTTCAGTAGGCAATCTCTAAATTTTCCACTATATTTCTTGAGATACGTATACAATAGGGACTGAGAAATTCCTCCCAAAATTTTATTCATACACAACCAACTCCTTGGGTCATTTGAATCCCGCTGTTGCCATTTTTCATAAAAAAATTCTTAAGACATATTAGTAGACAGTAGCCCATATAAGACCGACAAGATAGTGCTCAGATGCAACCGAAAGAGAAGTCCCGCATTCCTAAATAACTTTGGTAGTGAGGCCCCATTTCTTACCTATCAGTACTCGACGCTATCAGAAAGTGCCAGGCTAATGTCACTGATTGAGTGTAGAGTCGGGTGTGGTACCTTATAACTCCTAAAGAGCAGGAAGTGTTCCGTATTACTACAGTACTGGGATTTACAATATGTCGAGACAGTTCGCTGACCTACTTTCACCGGGTAGAAGTAAAAATGTAATCCTCAGCAACAGGCGGTCCCCTTCCCCAGTGCACCGTTCAGAAAAATCTAAAAGCTTTTAATTTAAACCCAAATATATAATAATGATTTTAGGGATATTCTAAATAGGTTTTTGATTTTATAGAAATCCAGTTGAGCTTTGGTACATTACTAGATACTATGTCTACGTTTGCTCTCCCAGCAGCCACAGTTTGCATATCCAGCACCGTAGCTGGATTAAGAAATAAACAAAAAATAATGTTTTTCCTAACGAACACTGTTTGCTGGTGGTCCAATTAGAAATAAACTTGTTAATTAGACTGCACCATTGAGATTTCGTGTTCAATGTCTTTCAACATACTCAAATTAATTTTTTGTCCCTCGCTGCAGTGGTGCGGTCAGGAGGCACACACACAAAGCACAGGCGGCAAGCAGACAGCAGACAGCAACAGCAGCAGCAGCAGCACTGCACAGTTGCAGACTCCAAAGGTTTAGTTAGCAGCTTGTGGCCCAACGTCGATGATCGATGCGCTACAAGCTACACTTTTAAGCTGAATTTTACACAAGTCGAGAAGGCAGTTGGGAATAAAGTGGAAGGAAGAGAGAGAGAGAGAGAGAAGGAAGCGGGTACTACTGCATGTATTTATTGTTTTATTTTTTTATAGCGCAAGAAATAAGTTTCCCAGGCGTATAAGCCAAGCTTGCAAACAAACATATTTACATAGGTTGTGGTATATGTATGTATGTATGTATGTAGGTATGTGTGGGAATTGCTGGCTGGCTGGCTGGCTGGCTTGCGGTTGACTCATCAGTCATTTGAGCGCCGACACACACGACGGTGCCTGCGCTCCTTTGGGAAGGATGCGCACTTTCATGCATACGTACGTATTTATGTACATACATTTGTTTTGTGCGCTCAAACATATGCGTCTCTCCGGTGCAGTGTTGCAGGTGATATGCCCCTCTATTCAATGGAATTCCTTGGAATTTTCGTTGTACATACAACTAATGACGGTCATCAGCGGTTAAAACGCTACTGTTTGCTGTTTTAGTTTATTGACTGGTTGTCGCGCAGGCGCAGTGGCACTTGCTGCTGTGTCGCAAGGATTTCCATATGAACACGCGATGGCACATACGAATGTACATATGTATGTACATTTACACACATTCATCAGTATGCTTGTATTTATTGCTTTTCGGTGCATCTGGCTTATAGGCATTTTTTTCTTCATTCAATTTCCCGAGAAATTTTAATTAATTCATTTGGAAGGCATAATTTGGTGAAAAATTACGCTCATTACCAATGAAATATTTAAACATCGAACGCGCATACCTACAGCAGCGATCAACAATTGTGCTAGCAGCAGCTCAAATATGCGACAGCGCTGCCACCTAATTTTAGTTTAAGTACACACGGCATAAAACGCTCTCAAATAGGCCATCAAAAATCGACTGTTGAATAATTATTACGTCTATTAAATAATTTTATGGTAAGCAGCGCGGTTATTCTCGCCGTATATGTAACTCAATTTAATTCACTAGGGCGCTTCTGTGAAAAGCACTTGCACATTAGAGCGTACGACCTTATGAACAAACAAAAAAATTTACGGTCACGCCTGAGTATAAAGTATTTTTGCTAGCCAATTAAAATTTTTTTTTGCCGAACATAGGAGACGCCCTTTTACATTTTTCGGTGCCACCTACATTCAACAATAAAATTTTTTATTTCTTTATTTTTTTTTTATTGGTAGATACTACCGGAATAATCGAAATACTTCTTTAGCAAATTAATTAAACTGATATCTGGTGCGTAAGAACGGGGTGCTTGAGGTCTATGAACCTTGGAACAAAAAAAAAAAATTGTCTGCTGGAGACAAAAATTACGATATATGTATGTATCAAAGTTTACGATCTAAGTATACTTAAATGCCAAAGATGTGACGAAAAATGTAAAAACGACGAACTCTACGTTAGGAAAAAAATTATGTTTTCGAAATTGCCTTGCAAAAATACTTTAGATTCGAAGGTGTAAGGCGAACTTTTTTTCCGGTACGGTCTAAAGTATGTATGTCCATACAAAACAAAAAAAACAAAAGTAACAAAAACTTGGTAGCATTCTTCCTGTTTTTTTTCTCTTGCACTCAACGGCGGTGCTTGTTGTACAATTTACTCTTATCGCTCATACACGGACACTTACAGGCATTGCAATAAACGCTGCTGCAGTTGCATTGCTGTTGGTTACTTGATTTTTATTTTTTTTATTCTCCACCAGATCCACCACCTCTGCCGTCGTTGCCGCCACTTTAGCTCCTTATCCGCTTACATAAATATTTTACTTATTCATCCTTCGTTGGTCGTCCGTCGTCACTCAGCGCCGCGGCGGCTATGTTGGCGGCTGCAGCGTCTGTGGCGCTTTCGGACCACCCAAGTTGTGATGTGCCAAGTTGTTGTTGCTTAGTTGGTTGGCTGGTTGCTTCCTTTGTATTTAGCTTAAACGCCAATCTAGAAGTGCGCCTATTAAACGGTGTAGTTGCTTGCTGTCTGTTTTCTTTGCCAATTGTTTGTCCGCTAAGCTGCAATTCAGTTGCGCAGTCGCGCTAAGCGACCGCCAGTTGATGAGATGGCTCACAGGTTGCGGCTATTCAATTGCATACCATTTGGAGTGGTGGCAGCACATTAGGTTAATGTCTGTTTTTTTGTTCGGCTTGCTGATTTCTGTTTGATTGGAGCGAAAAGAGCATTTCTGATTGAATGCAAATGCGGTATCGGCTATCGAAGAGAGTTTGGAGTGAATCAAAGAGAAATACAAATTAGTAACTAAAATTGCGGGAGGAATTAACCGCAATATCAAAGTATTATTTACATACTTTTTTTCATGTCCACTAACTGAAGTTTAGGCACAGTAGGGTTAATATGCCACGAACTACATATATTTGTTCCAAAGCCAAGACAAATAATGACGCAGGGTTCTCATGAATAAGGAAGATATCTTTAATTTCAAAAATGTGAACTTGGATAGTTACCAGTGCTAGTCCTTCATATGAAGTTACCCTGCCAATGGTTTCATCTGTCTTTTGTAACATTGGCATATCATTGGAAAAGGACCGTTACAACAGCTCACCGTAAGATGTCCTATTGCGGTTAATTGTTCTTTATTATCTAGTTTTGGACCATCCGATTTATATTTGAAATTTCTTTTTCCTTTGAATACGATTTTGTTCTGCACTTCACAGATGATTTTTCGTCATTAGGAAAAAACGGAAAAAATTAAATCTAATGGCCTTATTCGTAAAAAATAAAGTAGGTTTAAAGAGCTTTGTAAACCGTTTTTTAAAGCTGCCTGATTTTTTATGAATAAGACCACAAACTTGTATGTTGTGTCTAACGACATTTGAAACCGGACCCTTCCTAAAGCTAACAAATAGTAGCAAGCATCTTTGCGCACTCAGCTATAGCCGCGACATATAAATGTGTTTTCAAATGTTCAATTTGAGCGATTGGGCATTTTAAATTTTGGCAGACACAGTGTGGTGTTGTTTGGAAATTTTTTATTGGGCTGAACTCATTTTCGATAAAAATTTAACACCACACTGTATGTACAAATCTGTGAGAGTATAATTTTTTCCCATCTCTAGAATGGTGCGTTAGGGACTGCTAACACTTTCGATGCAAACAAATGTCCAATTCTAACCGGTCAAATTTTGTCCGGTGAGGTACTAGCAAAAATAAGAATATTTAGTGAAAACAATTTGTCTTGAACTTTTTTAATAAATAATTTAATGAAAACAAAATAAAAACAAACAACCTTGTAGCCCATTCAATTCTAGTACTCCAAGTGCAAGTTGTAAGTAGCTAAAAGGTACCATTGATTTTTTGCTATTTTTTTGTTGGCGATGTCAGTAATTTTCTTCCAATAAAAAGTGTGTTCGACGACTGGTTAACATGAAAAAAATGAACGAAGCCTTAAAGAAAAAATTGTCAAAAACCAACGGTAAGTCCTAGCTACTCCACACTTGCACTTCTTATACTGAAATTAAATGGCCTACAAGGCAGTTTGTTTTGATTCACTATGTTTAACTTTTTATTAAAAAAAAGTTGCGGAAAATTTTGTTTCTCATTAAAAAATCGTATTTTTGCGAGCGCAAGAGAGGAGGCTGAAATTTTGCCACAAGTATTCTTTTGTCGTTATTTTCACATAGTCTAATGAGGTTACACTTTCGTGCAGACCTCCCATTTCGACATTCTGTCAAAACATTTTTTTTATGAAAAGGTGGTATAAAATTTCGTTTTGTTTGAGCATAGACCTCGACTACATGATTCTTTACGGATATTTAGCTCACCGAGTGCCTTTAAGTTAACCTCACAGTTTTACAGCTGAATTTTTGATAAAAAGAACTATCGATACCAAATCGGGTAGAAAATAAGTTCTGCGTCTCCGTTGGTCATGATCTCATTACAGTCGTTATGCCAACTGCAGCTCACCTCTAAAAATGTGTTGAGTATTTTAAAGAAGTAATATTTACTTAATAAGGACGGGCAATCAGAACACGGTTTGCATTTTTCTTTTAGCTGTATAGAGGGTCCTTTGTTGCTCGGTTGATTTTAGGGCCCAAAAAAACTGGCGCAAACGATAATCTGCTTGGATCAGTGACTTCGATTGATTCCTTTGTTGATTTCTCTTTGACATAAGCAAACTAAGTAGGGTATATGGGCGCAGTAACGAGTGGAAAGTCTTAAGAATAAAGGAAGTGATGCCTATAGCGGCCAACACGCCCGCGGTAAAAGAATATACAAGACGAGAAATAGAAACGTGTAAACTACGTGTCAGTCAGTGGCGGATCCACGGGGGGGCGTTTTAATACATAGACGCCATATTATACATACATATGCGCCATATTAAAACACCCCCGTGGGTCCGCCACTGACTTACACGTAGTTTAACCCCCAAAACCCCCCGCTGGAGCCGCCACTGTGCGAGATGAATAATTTTGTATCCGAAATATTACTGAAAATAGTGGAATACTGATGGAAGAGTTGTATCGGCATCCTAAGAAAAATTCAGACTTAGGAACAGTGAAAAGACCGAATTGTCGGCGCCTAACTTACTTCGAAGTCGGGATGATAATTTGAGCGCTCCGCTAAAGGACCTCTTTCGACAAAAAAAAAAAAAATAAAAAATACGTCAGAATCGACTGCAATGAGGAAAAGTATTCCGAAGCGTTGGAATGCCATAGGTAAAATGGATAACCAGTGACGCTTCAAACAAGGACTCGAAGTATGACGAAAATTTTGGAGAGGTTTTTACAAGCAGAGATTACACAATTCGCACATTTGTACAGATTTTGACGTTTTGGCAGTCACAGAGTGGTGTTGTTTAGAAATTTGAGTTCATCTCAATAAAATAATTTCCAGACAACACCACTCTGTAACTCTGCCAAAACGCACAAATCGTGTGATCCTTGCTTTAGAGGACAAGTTGGATTTGCTTCCTTAGTGCTCGAATATCATAATGGCTGTAAAATCAATAAAATACAATTAACTAATGAAGGTATGTGGCTTTAATCCGTTCAGAATATACACATAAATATTTTTGAGAACAAATTTGATTAAAAATTCTTCTTTTAGTTTTCGGTGATTGAAATAACAATTTGTATATTTTCCATTACTTATGCTAATTTCTTATTCTATCGACAGTATCTTGCTTGAACTGAAAATCACTGGAATTATAAAAAGTTTTATCTCTTAAATTAGAGCGCTTAATTGTCTCAAGTGTGTAACTTCCCTAGCTCCGCATCTCTTAATGCTCCCCACATCGCGCGCTGCACTCTTAATTGATGAATGACTCCAACATTTATCACATTTTCGCATGAGAACAATTACACGACAAGCTGGGTGCAGTCAGCCGCAGTCAAAAGCCTGTGCGCGACGAAAAAGGGGGAAGTGACGTCGCCGAATGCAAGTCCAAACCATACTCACAGCAACAACAACATTCATTTATGTACCTCTTCATTGCCACCACATCGACATTGGTGTGTGCACATACATACATACATGCATAGTTAAGTCATTGAGTGAATGCATAAAACATGCGCCTGCGCAATTGCAATGGGCACTGGCGGCAGACCCCCACAAAACCAAAGGATCGGACCACACACGTTGCTGCGGACGTCATGGGCGTTTGTGGATAAAGCGCAAGTACAGCGTTGACGTCAACAGCCAACAATTGCATGCTGCAACCGCAAAGGGCACGAGCGCGCTGCAAGCCAAAAAGAAAAGAGCGAAAGAGAGTGTTTGTGTAATGCAGAGTAAGAGCGCTCCAAAAGGGGCAACAATTGCTGCAGTCTTGCTCTGGTGGCTGTTAGGTGCATTGAAAGACAGCGAAGATCAGTATGCAATACATATGTACATATGTATATGCAAGCGAGGTGACTCAATAAAAGCAACAACTACTAAAGATATGCAACTAAATGACTAAATCACTTCGATGCGCGCTTTTATTAACGCTGCTGCTCAGGCAGAGTGGGCAGTTCGGCAGCGCGTCAAGTTTTAGACAAGACAATTGTTCAGAGATGGTTGTTTTGGTGGTAGGGCGAGAGGGTGTTGAAAGAACGGTTATCTATATCTATATGTAAATAGAGATATGCCGCCGCGGCACGGTTTGAGCCAAGTTGTCTGTCCTGACTGTGTGTTAAGATTTGAATATATGCGTACAACTTGCGTAGTTTTTTTTTTTAAAGCTCTTATCCTTGTGAAAGCTCCTAACAGTATGAAAGCTCACAGCGAAGAAAGTGTGAAAAATATTTAAATAAAAAAAGGTGTTATTAAGTCGAAAATAAAATCAGGGACGTTTTAATATTAAGCTGAGAGAGACCGTCGTCGAATGTGGTAATCTGACGACTTACCGAAGCTTTAAGGAAATCTGCATTTCTTTAGAATTTTCTTTTGCAATTCTTAGGAATTTTCTTCGAGAATTTTCTGTGACTTTATAAATCTCAAATGGCTTACCATGCCCGTATTTTACAAGAGTTTCGGGCATCTTGATCCGTTACTTTCTGAAGGTAAAAAAAATTTATTTTTTAAACTTATATCAAACTAATACTCTCTGTGAAAATAAGATTAAATTATTTTGTTTTCATACATGTTTACTTAAAACTATAACATAAAGTGGATATTAGACGACCGTTTTGTTTTTATTACATTGTGGTCTGTGGTTGCCACCACATAAAATATATTAAGTTAGGCTGCAGGTGGTCGTCGTCCCCAGTTGGAGACACAATTGGACATTGTGTGAGTGATCAGGGGATTTTGTTACTCATTATTAACTTTCATGGATCCAAATCCACTTCATTGTCCTCCGGGCAATAGTGGCAGTAAGGCTTAGCCCTGATTTATGAGCTGTTACCTTTGCAAGAATAAGGAGGGTATGTGATCCCCAGCGATTCACTCAGGGCCAGAGGCTATTTGCGATTGCTCAACCTTGGCTGCGCTGACATAAGACACATCTGTCTAAGGGTGAAGCGCCGACTCAAATCAAATTTGACAAGAAATGACGGAAAATCGTTCCATAATACATACGTCATACATATTCCTACCCTTGTGGAAACACCAACAAACAAAAAATAAATAACAGCTGGGCATGAATCACGTATGACGACAATCGTCTGAACGATATGGTGTCGAGATTGTCTCGCTTCCTAAAAATCAAAAATTGTTTGATCGTTTGTGCGATATCATCAACTCGATTCCAGTTTTGCTTCATGTAACAGTAACAGTAACACCGTAACAGCAACACAAATGCATAAATCAGTGTTTTGACAACATCGTTTTGTCAGTATCGTTTGAACGGCTATCGTTTCAAAGTTACGTGATTCATGCCCTGGTCAGTGGCGCTCACACTCACTCCCCGCCCTAAGAAATCGTTTAAAGGGAAGTTTTTTTTATCAACTCGTAAGCTATGCACTTCCTACAATGAGAGAGTGGCTTGGTAAAAATTAAATAATCTAATGCAATGGATCGGTGATTCCTCCTTTCTGATTTGTATCTTCTAGTGAATATGGCCAGTTCTGTCTTGCTAGGATTGACCGGGAGGCTGCGGTTAGGGGTTTCATAAGAATATTAACAAAACGTTCTGTCATGAAAACTTTTTAAAATAGGGTTGCCAGCCGAAAAAAATAAATTTTCTAATTACTTGTAGAAATCAATTAACTAATGATTCAAAGCCAGTTTTGATTAAATTATGGGCAAGCTAGCAATCAAAAAATGTCAAAACGTGGTTGAAATTTGTCACGAAAAGATCAAGATTCTACGCTCATCTACATACACATGTATGTATATATAGCAACTAAATTTCTTAAAAGAAAGTTAAATAAATTTCTAATTCCCTACAAAAGCAGACAGTAAAAAGCATTACAAACCCACACCAACAAAAAAATCATTACCTTTTAAATACACACATAAATAACGAATATAAAAAGTTAGAGCTTATAAAATTTAACAGCATTTTTAAAACAAATAAAAAGTGTTCAAATAAACATAAATAACCAAAAAAAGGATTTACGAGCGCAGTTCTACAATTTCAGAGAAGAAAAGTATTTGTTTAACGTTTACGATTTCAACTTTAGCTGCAGCCATGTGAAAGTGGTCAAGACGAATTAAACCGCAATAAAATATGCAGCGCAGAAAAATAAAAAGCATATCGACGACAAAAAAAAAATAATAATAAAAAATACAACCCTTCGCGAATTACAGCGCCAAAGTCAAAACACCGAAAGTACACACAAGGAGCTGGTTAATTTAGCGATACTCGCCAACACAGCCAGCGACTGTGGGTTGTCAGCAACTTTATTCCTCAACGGCAGCATAATAAAAAAATTTCCGCCAAAAGGACACAAAGAAATGGTGGAAAAAGCAGAAAAAAGTAACTTCACGAGCTGCTCGGCAGTATAACTGCGCCAGGATTTGCGGCGGTGACTGGCTGTCTGGCGAAAATCTAGCGAGCAAAAGCGTGGCGCTGCACATGAAAAACCGAAATAAAACGGGCAGGGCGCAAGAAAGCCATTGTAAAAATTCAAATTAAAAACGTGATCTCAGCGCGAATAGAAAAACTCGCAAAAACAAAAAACACCAAAAATCAAGAAACCAAAAAACAGTTCGCATAAAAATTTAAACACATATTTGTGTCCTTTTACACATTTTTTCACGTTCATCGCCTTTATTTGAGCAGCGAGATTGGGTTCACAAAGCACAGCGCAATTGCAGTGACATTGGCGCAATAAAACAGCAGGCACACAGCCTCGAAAAAATGTGAAAGGGGGCGCGCAGGAAATAAAATATCAAAGCGCCATATGTACCTGCCTGCTTTCGCATGTCCTTTGCAAATAATGGCACTTGAGAAAGTAAAAAAGAGTTACGAAAAAAAACACACTTACACATGTGTCGGCAATGAAAAATGGCAGGGCGCGCGCAATTTGCCGCAGTTATCTCTCCATTCAGCCGCTGCAGCAGTGGCTGGCTGGCGGTCGCTTTGCCAAAATATTGCCAGCGCTTTGTTATAAAAAACTAGCAGCTATCACTTCCTCAACTCCAACAGCTTCTTATGTCACCCCTTTCGCTGCCTTTATTATCGTCGTTGTTATGGCGCGTGTTTATCTTCATTCGCACAGCCAGCCGGCAAGCGACTTCATAAAAGAAATGCAGCAAAGAAAATAAAAATCGACGGATTTTACATTTCAAAAGGGGTGGTTGGGGACAGTCGCACACTGACGTTTGCTGTTATTGCAAATTGAATTATTTTGTTTGTATTTTTTTTTTCATTTATTTAGAGTGGGTGGTTTGCCGCCAATGCTTGCAAGATTTTCGCAATTTTTGACGTGGCACATTTGTGCTCACTTTCTCCCCAGCGGCTTTTCGCCGACGTTCCGGCATCGCCTGTTGACCGCCCTTAATTGAGGTACAAATTGCACGGGACTTCGTTTCAGTTTTCCTTTTTCATTTGTATTGTATCATTGTATGGCATTTTGAAGTCCTTTGTTGTTCTTTCACGAGATGTTATGCCTCCTGGTAAAGTGAGATTTCTATGCATTGACTTCAGTGTGGTGGATCAAGAATGAAATATTGACCTTCTAGACTTTTTCTTTGGATATATGAACGATCTATATGAATAGGGTGTGAACAAGCGAGGAAGTTTTTCTACCTCGGCATACACCGTCAATCGATTGCAACCAACCAACTAACCTGATGTCGGTGTATCCAGCTGCAATGTCCGAATCCTTAAAGGCAAAGGTACTTTTGGCCGGTTGCTATATGTCCTCATGAAAACTAATGATGGCATCATCGCCATCCAACGTGTGCGATTGAGATATTAAAATCCTGCCAGGCGATTTCATTGGCAAGAAGGCATCCTTGGCCTTACCGTCGCAAAATTCATCCTGCACGACGAAAATACCTATAACGGACTAAGGTTGATCGACTTCTCCAGGGGCGGAAACATTGCTGTCTCCGCACCGAGAAAAAAAAAGAAATCGATCGTGTTATGATGAACGGAAGTCACTTTCCAGTGAACGTACATACATACGCTCCGAAAACCAAAACCTTTTAAAGGAACATTATCTCACAGCTGCCAAGGTGTGTACACTCTCTCTCACTCCTGCCTGAGAGCAGCATATGCGAACAGTGGAACCACAGTTCTTGCTCATCACGAACCGCCGCCGAACAAGTATATAAGTAGAAAGGATGCCCAAAAGCATCAGGAAACTTTACAGACCTCAATATTATCCTGTAAAAGCAAACACGATGACCTAGTATACAAAGTGTATTCAAATTATGGAGCGTACACTTTTCCACCCGTTGAAGGATAATTTAAATACAGCGGCTCCTCTGGCTTGGTTCTGTTCGTTCGATCGGACACAGATACTTTAGTCCTGAAAGTATTCAACGCGGTAACCGCTTGTGGTAGCAGATAAAGGGGAGGACAATGGATTGAGCAGGAGGCATTTTTAATGGGTGTCAGTTGGTACAGAATGGAAACAAATTTGAACTTGGCCAAAATCGCTTGCGCGGTGCACTATAAAGTCATACACTGCACACTTATTTCCCCTTAAAATATTTTAATAGCTATCGAAAGTGTTATTAATGGCACTCCAAAAAACAATTCGCCGAATTATTCTTAACTTACAAATATGGTAAGGCACAGTGTGTGGTCGTCAAGTAAGTATGCTATTCATTCGACAAAAATCGTTAAAAATAAATTCTAATAAAGACTGAAAAGCTTAAAATCTAAACGAAAAAAATCAAACTAGCCATTTTAACGTGAATCAAGTGAAATAAATTCATTAATTAAATCAAATGTAAAATACTGAGAGTTAAAAAAATTTTACGATCAACCACCAAGCGCCCACACTCAATTGCCGTCGAAAGATCGGCCATCGGCCATCGAAATAATGCCAACAGCTAAATTTTGCGCAAATGATGTTTGCATTGCGGGATCACTATGAGAATCGCTTAATATAATAGATGATGCAATGTCAATGCAAACATCATTAAGTGCAGCCAATGCCAGTGTTTGCTCGAAGCGGCGCAGAGGGTGTATGTATGACATTTACTGTGTGAGTTTTGCCAAAATATTGTTAGCGCGATAAAAATCAACTTTTGAGTCGCTTGTTTGGTAGCAGCTTGCCGCCAACGCAGCGTCGCTGAATACATATTTTGTTTTAGTTGATCTTCGATCGGTCGCTTCTCGATTAGCCGATCACCCAAGTAGCTGATCATTTGACGGTCAATGGCTATCGTCGGTGATAAATGACAGATTTCCGTTGTGTACATTTGAAAATATATAATAAATTGTAAAGCAGGCGATTTTTTTTTCAGTTCGATGATGTCATTGCAGAATTTAGCTTTCGCATTTCCATGAATTTGCATTTGAAACAGTTGTAATAATTTTTCACGCAGCAGTGAGAGTTTTGTTTTTTTGTTGTTTGACCAATACACTCTTGAGGGTTAGAATGCAAGCTTTAACAGGCTTATAGAGAAATCTATATGATATGATACCTCACCAAGTTAAGGCGGAAAAAAAGTTGTCAGAAAATTGTACAATTTGGTGAAAAGTGAAAGTGCCTTTTTTATTGAATTTTTGTACAATCTCAAAAACATAACTCATGAAATCGTATGAATACTTATGATCTAATTTGACCTAATTTGGCTCAAATTAATTACATTAAATACACATTGAGAACCGAAAGATGGCGCGGCAATCGAGTTACTTCAAATCATTCGCATTAAATATGCCAAATTTGGTTAAAATTCGCAGCATATTTTACAGGGCAATTCTGGCAACTGTGTTGAAAGCTCTTTTCTGTCTTTCAAAAGACTAATTGAAAGATCTGCTAACGAGGGGATGCCTTAGCGTTATGCTGTTCGCCTTTTAGGAATGAATTAAAAAAAAAATATAAATTAAATTATAAAAATATATATTTTTGATTTTAAAACAATAAAAAGTAATAAATAGAAGAAAACTAAATAAAATAAGTAGAGAAAATTAAATTACAATAAAGCAATAGTAAATAAATATACTTTTAATAATTAAATGAAATTAAAAAATATATATTTTTTCTTTTTAAAACAATAATATTTCAAAACTTAATTAGAAACCGAAAAAAGATTTTATCAAAAAAGAAAAAAGTGTGCCTAAAAATTAAATTAAATTAAAAAAGCATCTTTATTTTTAAAACAAAATATGTATAAAAATTAAAAAAGACAAAAATTATTTAGGTCCTAAAAATTAAATGAAATAAAACAAATTTATTTAATTTTTTAAAACAATAAAATATGAGAATTAAATGAAAATGAAATTAACCAACGAAAAATAAGTTAAATTAAATAAATAAGAAATAAACAAAACATGTTTCAAAAAATCAAATTAAATAAAAAAATAATATTTTTTTTTTAATTAAATCTAAAAATAAAAAGTTTCATTTTTTTATGAAAGGACAAACTTCCAAAAAATAAGTTTCTAAAAATTAAATAAAATTGAAAAAGAAAATAATTGTTATTAAAAACGAAAAAAAAAATTGCTGCACAAGGACTCGAACTCGTGCTTCGCTCACTCGGCCATTGCGACTTTTGGAGCGACGCGAGCTTAATGATATACAAGTGATTTCCCTCAAAATAGTTCTTCACCACGAGTGCGGGATGAGAGAGCTTTTATGCTAGAATAACAAAAGTCTTTCAAACTATCTTGGCATCTGTCTTTCACTTCTCTAGAGTAAGTACTGCGCCCTATCACAGAATAAACAGTATACAGAAGACGCACCACATACAAATTTATTTTTCTTCGGCGGACGTAATATTACAACCCGGACCAGAGCAGAGAAGTTAACATTACGACCACTATGAATAACATGGCGACCCGGAACAGAGCAGAGGAGTTAA
Source organism: Rhagoletis pomonella (assembly GCF_013731165.1). Lineage (NCBI taxonomy): Eukaryota > Metazoa > Arthropoda > Insecta > Diptera > Tephritidae > Rhagoletis > Rhagoletis pomonella. Next base: position 57,872,404 of record NW_023458561.1, on the reverse strand, counting down.
CATCACGTCCACTATGAATAACATGAAGTTAACATCTCGCCATAAACACACATCGTGATCAGCGTTGCGGCGAGCTGGAAAAAAATGTATCAGTTGCCAAGCAGAAAAAGTATCAAAAGCAAACAAAACTGTTGTTTATTAAACTATTATTTAAAAAACAAATAATAAATAAAATTTTATAATTAAATCCATAGTTATAAAAAAAATTATATATCTTGCTTTTGTCTGCTTATTTGCATAATGAAAAACAAACTTATAGGGCCCCTAAACCACACAAAATCCTTGCGCAACCCGAGACTTGTACAAGTCAATATTGTGGAATTTACTACAGCATAAAATTGCGCAAACCTTATTTTGAAGAAACGTTGCTCAAGTAAATATGTGCAAGAAATATGAATGTGCGTTGTATATATTGATAGCTTCATCTTTAAAACGTAAAAAAAAATTAAATTCAAAAAAATATATTTTTTTCGATATTTCGTAATGTTTTTGTGTGGTTTAGGGGTCCTATAACAGTTATAAGAGTTACCCAATCAACTTATAAATATCTATATATAAATTGTGAGACTTCAAATAACAATAAAAAAATATTAGCCTTTAGACTAGTAGTACTATTCATAGTTTTCGAAAATTCATTTCTGCCAGCCGAAAGTATCAAAATACGGCATTTGGGAACAAAAAAGGATCAGATATTAAAATTTAGAAAAACAGTATTAAAAAATTACAATTGTACCAAAACGGCAACGCTGATCGTGATGGAAAACGTAGTTAACATCTTGTCGTCATAGCGACGATGGAATTAACATCGTCAGCCGAGTGAAAATACTGCTAAAGTAACAAAGGCAGCGCCGCTTGTGATACCCTTGCTTGCCTCACCGCTCGTGCCATAAATTCAAATTGGTTGGATAGTCGACATGCGTCTTCTGTATACTGTTTATTCTGTGGCCCTATCTCACAAAAAACTAAGAAGTCATGCGATGTCCCATAGGAATAACTATGGGAGAGCAAAACTCGAAGTCCACCTAACGCGTTTTGTAGAAAAATTTTGATCCATTCCAAACTTCCTGGCCAAATATGCCGAGCGCCGCAGGGTTCTGTTGTCTGGTCTGTAGAAAGCTATTTTGCAGTTTAGGCACAGTTTCCCTGAAGCGGCTGTTAGGCAAAAGATTGGGGAGAACATTTGGAGATTTAACCTGTTATGTGATGAAAATTTGAAAGTTTGCAGTAAATATGTCATTCAAACGGTATCAGTGGCAATCATAACTCGTCGTTGGAAGGTGGCAAAATACGCAGAGCATTGACTAGTACTTAGTAAATAAAAATCGTTTTTTTTTCTCTAAAGGTAAAGTTATGCAAAATTCTCAATAAAACTTGCAGCGGAGCCAAAATTTATTTCGCTTACATTGCGTAACAAAACTAGCAATTTCAATATTTCCTGCCTGCATACGCATTCTTGCTAGAACATAAAACTACGCCAAGTATACTTGCAGGCGCATTAACGCATTCATTTGGACGCATCGTCTGCGAAAATTGCGAATTCTCATTTGACTCATTTGAATTTCGGGAGTTGAGCAGCAAAAGCAGCCAACAAATTAATTGCTGAAATTCAGGCACAAAATGCACGATTAACAACAACAACAACAACAACAACAACAAAAGCAGCGATAAGCAGCAGCACAATAGGTGTCAAGCATACATACATATGTATGTAAGTATGTAAGTACAATATATAGGAGTACTTTTAGCTCAACAACAATAAAGTGAAATGGTGTTGGCTGCAAATTTGCATTCCTCGATTTTCGCGCTATTTTCGCAAATGCAATTTTTTTTTATTTTCTGACGCTATTATTGTTGGTGCAGCTTTTGTGACTACATACATACATACATATTTACTCATCATCGCAAGCTGTGTGCAATGTTTACGCTACCAATTGCAATTGTTATTTGCTGTGGCAAACACACAAACACACACACAGACAAAATACATATTACCTACTGTATAAGAATAGTTAGTCACTTGGTTAAATTTGTAGGCTGTTTATTTGCGTAAATTTTTTTCTTTTTTTCTGTTGTTGCTGCATTGCTCAATGTTGGCATGCGTGTGAATTTTGACGCTTTCACCGAAAAATGCAAATTTGCCAACGCCAAATTAATTTTAACGTTTATTTAGAGAACCTAAATGTGTAGCCGATGCGCACATGCCAGCACACACGCACATATGTACATACGTGCATTGAACTGCATATTTGTGTAAGAGAAATATTTATCTACAAATTTGCATGAGATACGCTTAAAATTCTGCTTGCGCTGCGAAATTGTAAAAATGCGAAATATTCATTTTCATATTTCCGAATCTAATTTTTCCAGAAACAAATGATCCCAAAGAGATGGAATGTTAAAAGCCGTTATTCACTGTTGGGGCAAAGATTAAAACAAATAATAAAAATTTTGATGAAAACAACTTTCTGTGTTTTGTTATTGTTTTTAGCCTGATTACAATTATTACACCGTGCGAAAAAAACAACAAAATTTTAAAACACGCAAAACAATCCATATACCTACTCACAAAACTATGGGTCAAATATATAGTAAAAATGCGTTTTTAGTTTTTGTCTCTGACGTCAAGATTTTTTAAAAGAACCCCGAAATTTCAAATTTATGATTGGTTAAAAAAATTATTTGAAAAATTCAGTGCAATGTAAGACAAGAATGGGTACCAAATGAAAGAGAAAATTCTGTAGAATTAAAATTTTTTTTTTTTTTGTATGAAAAGTCCGAATATCTATTGAAAATTTTTCTTTTAATTATTTCTATATTTTTAAGGCAATAAAGTTACAAGGACGAAACTCGAAGATGTGGTCGCGTGTATATTAGTCCTTAATAATTTATTTTTTTTTAATAAATTCTGAAAATTTTCATGGATATTCAGCTTGCAACTGAGAAAAGGCATACCAGTGTGATATTTGCCTGGAAGAATCTGCAAGGTTGCGCCCCCTACGTCTTTCAAATCGCGGCGGAACTCACAGCGAGCTTAGCTGTGGCTGAAACTGAAAATAATTTCACCAATTGTATTGACTCCGAGCTTATTTATTGCCACTCTAATAGGTGAGACATCGGTCTGGAAGACACTTGAGTCCCAGATCTCACCTGTGTTTTATGACACATTGCAAGCATTTGCCTTATAAAATGAATCAGCGAATTATCCACTCTAAGCCCCCACAAAGCAATAGTTACAGCCTCTGGAATTATGTAAGTTATTGAATGTTTGTTCAATGTCTGGAAAGGCTAGAAGACAATAGCCGTTCCAGCTAAATTAGTAATTATAATTAACTATATCCTCCGACAATCCAGAGATGGTAACTTTCATTCTGTACCAGTTTAGATATTGCATCTTCGAACCTATCTCTAATTATGGTGGAAATATCATACGCCTATCTCCTTCACTAGGAAGGCAGAGTAGTTCATCGACTACGATGGACCGTAATGGAGATCACAACGCCCTTTGAAATTTATTTTGTAGTTAAAAATCTGTTTCTATCCTTTCCTATCAAACCTATTCGAATTTCCTTCAAATTTATTGTAGTTTGGATTGGGAACAGAAAATACTCCCGAAACATTTGTCGGATATGGCCGTAACTTTTTTTACGAGAAATGTTCCCTTCCTATATTTATAAACCAAGCGCCCATTACCTCGGCCAAGATCGTACTCTGCAAGGTCTATTCGTTTGCAACACTACACTCGTTAAACAAAATTTTTTACTTCGCGTTTGCACGGTGGTCCGAGAGACGAAAAAGCACACTGGGTATAACCGACAGAACCAATTGAATTTTGAATTGGAATGAATTCGTGTTTCACCAAGGCTCAATTTCCTTGGGCTACTTTTCATCAATAACTACGTACATGCCTTGTACTCGTTCAATAGGCATCGATCCCGTCGCTTGTATCGCGACTAGAGTCAATGGCTTCTGTTGAAATGCGAACTTTTCATGCCAGTTTTTGCTTATCTATAGTTAAGCATTTTTTCCTTTCAGTAATTTTTACAATCTTTATTTTAGCCACTCCAGCCCACTGTTCCCATCAAAATTCAGCGATAAATGCCACCGCCACGACTGTTTTGTAATTGTTTTATTACTCGCATTTTTAATGGCAAATAATTTGAAATGTAAAATGCATATTTAACACAAAATCACAGCACAATGAATGCAACAACAATTGACAAACAGCTGCAACAATGGCGGCAACACAAGAAACAAAAAAAAAAAAAAACAACTAATAAAGCAAATAGCGAAACGACTAATAATATCCGGTTACGATTTGTTGACAATAATATTGACACAAGCAAAAACAGCTAGCATGGCTTGCAGCAAAAGTGATGGCAGCAGCAACAACAACAAACACAGTTATGCGTTCATAATGCAATGACACAACGATGATGGCGATGATAACTTCCCGAATCCCACACAAATCAAGGTGGCGCACCAACCAAACCAGTGAAGGCAAGCGGTGGATAGGAGCTTATGTACGAGTACATGTATGTATGTATGTATGTATGTAATTATTCATATTGACATAACTCATTAGTATTGTGTATATGTAGTATTTATAGGTGCTGCAGTTAACGTCTGCCTCATCGTTGGTGGTGGTGGCGGTGGCAGCGGTGCGTTTGCACAATTCTGTCTGCAGCCCAGAGTCTAGACCAACTCGGTTTATGGCTGACTTTATTTCAACATATTTACTTAACAGTTTCAAGAGTTTGCTTAAATAACAGTGTTATGCCGCGTACTCAAATATATGTATGTATGTATGTAAGTATAGCTGCTTGTAATTCCTTATTTATTTTTAGATATTTATTTCTTTTTATTTAATTATTTTCCCCACATCGTTCATAATTTGTAGCAATAATTGTTGTTAGCAACATTAAAGCACCATTAAGCAACAAAAGCAACAGCAACAACAACAAGTTTTAACGGCAACAATAGCTGCAACAGCACGTTTGTAGCAAAGAATGCGGCTGACTGACTGATTCCGATTTTATAGATTGGTGGCGCCACAGCTCAATTCCGCTACCATACCTACCACACGCATTACATTCATAAATATTTAGTATGTTATTATACAAACATACTTATACATGTACAAGTTTAAGTAATATGTCAAGAAAAATATGCATTGATTTCGATTTTCTATTAAAAATGCAGCTCGCAACCTCAGCTTTGATTGTAAATTGCCGAAAATTCCCATAATGTGCAACTTATGCAACCAATTTATAAATATAGAAAACCAATTTATGCATTGTACTTGTAATGTTGTTGTGTAGATATACATTTATCTGCTCACAAGTGTTTATGGCTTTTTGGCATTTCCGTCGAGAATTATGAACATTTTACAAAACTATAAAAACACCTCAATATTATTCCACATACATACATACATACATATCTATGCATATTATTTATTTTAGTGTGCGTACATACGACTATGTGAGTATAAGAGTCTCGAATTACTCTGTCTACAGCTGCGCGTGGGTGTAAATTTTTATCCTTTCGCGTCTACTCTAAGCGCTGCCCTTTGCCATTCTGTCTCACTAGCTGTGTATTGCAGATTATGTCATTACAGCGGGAATTTGTCATAAAACGTTGAATTGATTTTTAAACAGTTCATGCTTGAGATGTACGATAAGTGCAATTGACTATTGATGAGTCAGTTAAGAGAAGAAATAAATGCTAACTATGTGTCATGGAGGAAATTCTGCGAAAAGGTGGAAGGCTACCAAGAATCCTCGCAATTCTGAACGCAGCAGCTTGAGACAAATCCTTTTGCTCTGAGATACTTTGAAACTGGCAATAATCGTTTAAGCTTCTCCTCTATGCTCATTTGTCAACTGAACTGCGCTGTTTCTTATGATGATCTATTGGAGCAACGCCGCCTGCTCTGAGCAATTAACTCTTTTAAACCGCTCAAGTCTCCGAGATCAGATGACGTTATTCCAGCACAACTAAATACAACCTATGCAAGCTTTGAAGATATGAGATTTATCTCGAGCACTGTCAGAACAACGCTATTCCCAACGCACGAAAAATCCCTCAGGTGTACCCGAATGATTTTATACCAATTAGCTCTACTGCCCTGCTACTGAGAACACTCGTGAGATCTGTCAATAAGAAATAACATTACTAGTGTGCGATTGAGTTGCTCCCAGCATGTCTACCTGAAAGGTGGATCGATAAAATCTAACTTGAAAACAATTCCTAAAGTTATATAGGAATCGTTTAGAAACGAGGACTTAATGCCTTCCTTGATATGGAGAGAGATTTTGGTATTTCTCTATCCGAAGCGTTAGTAAAAACGCTGACTAAGTTCGAAGTAGAGGACAACGCAGCTAAGTTTACCGTGACAAAACTGCTACACTATATGCAGTATCTGCAAACGGACGCTCTCTTCGTAGATATAGATATACGTGGCACTTATCATTATAAGAAAGCCTCTGGCCACTGGCGTTTCACTTGCGTTCCTAGACCAAAAGCTATTTCGACATTAGGTACTCTAAAAATTCTGTAAAGCCCCACGCAGTTTGCTTTTACTCATTCGACAATGTTTGAAAACTTCGTATTTATGTCTTTCTCTAGTTGCGTCCCTTTAAAGGCACATACATATGTTTCGAAGTTAGACGGCAGAGCTGGCTGAGATATTTTCTATAAGGAATTCTCAGTAAATCTCATTTTTAGGCTGCCATATTTCAGCTGTGTATTTCTGCAGCCTATTTCAGGCAGAGTTGAATGCTAGAAAGCCGCCAGTCAACTGTATACTCAGGGTAATATCGATAAGAAGAGTAAATATCTACTCTGACAACCAAGCGACGATCGAAACTGGCCTGGAAATGTCTAACCTCTATCTCGTTCGCCTTCATTACTTCCCAATCATGCTAGACTGATTCCCTGAGTAGAGCTACATTGGAAGAAACTTTATGGCTATTGAATTGGTTAAGCAAGGCGCACTTAAGACTATCTCTCCTGACAGGAACGTACCTTTCCTGTGGCTTAAGGTGTGTTACCGGGCTGATAGTTGCATCAAGAAGCTCTGGATAAAACCTCTGCATGCACAGTTACATAGTCCTTCTGGCTGGTAATAGACCACGGATGCTGAAGAGGGCTTATACAGCTGGCTAAGCGCCAACTCGGTTCTTTTTTCACTTTTTCTGAACGAAGCGAATCTTTTATCAGAAAGGCATGAGAAAACAATTACAGAATGTTTTCCTTTTCTTGTCGCACTGAACATAAAGGAGAGTCGCCCAGGCCGAAGCGATTTAAATAACTCCGTTCGCCTCCATGGTCTGAAGAGAGTTTCACATATTTTAGCCAGCGCTTCGACTACAAGAAGAGATATCTAAGCGTTTTCTGGCTTTTCCTGGTAAATCAACGCTGTCAAATGCAGTGCAGTGGCAGTACAAATTCCAAATTTCACTTTACGTCCAAGGTGACATCGTTGGTCTACGATTGCTTCTTGTGACAATCGAAATTACTTTCTGTATGGCCGCCAAAGTCCATATTTTCTCACGGAAAATATATCGGTATGGTGATGATTCGGACAACTTCGAAGTATAGCAGTAGACGACTGTAAATAATTCACACCAGCATATATCCCATCGCGTAGCAGAGGCATATAGGGGTTTATGTCTCATGAGCACCAGGCTTTGCTGGTTTCAGGAACAGTACCAGCGTCGTTTTTTCCTCCACTTACGGGAAAATCCTTTGGTCATGGCATGATCGCAATACCGCTAACAAACTTGTTTTGATACTCCATAACAACGCCTCTCAGACTTGAGTTTGGAATACCGTCTAGCTCAGAGATTTTACAACCCCTCACCATATTTTCCGATGTAGAGTTTTTACTCTTTTGCGATGAGGAGACTGGGTCAGAACAATACTTCTTGGTAGAAGGGTGGATTTCTTTGTGGTATTTGGGCGATCTTTGCCTTATACGCACTTGAAAGACGCTTTTATTAAACCGCATCCTTCGAAAATCTTTGATGGTATCGTTTCACCAATAAAGCTTGTCCCCATTGAAATCGCTAACCTTCCTTGTCGTTGAAGCATCACAGGCCATGGTGAGATATGACACCAGCTTTGCAGCAGCGTTCGACGATAATTTCTTTTCAATGCCTCGATCTTTGACGCCGCTAATACATCAAACGATGATGGCCTCCATCCGAAACTTAGTTCCCAACGCTTGAAGTTCGCTGTAAGAGTAATGCTCGCTTACAAGGTTTCTCGTTCCCACTGTAGTCGCGCTTATGTAACCTCAACGACTCAGATCTATATCTGACCGGAGACTTTTACTTCAACTGATTCCCTAAAGCTCTTTAAAGAATTTGTATGCTATTACAACAACAACAACAACAACGTAAAAGTTGCATTCGTTATTCGGCTATATGCGCTTCGATAAAATTTATTACCAAATAATACCGTAAATTTTTTCTAATATTTCCCATATACTTAAACACCCATTTCGTAATCTTTGCAATGTAATGACTGCTTAGACGTCAGCCGGGACATTAGCATTTATCGCCACACAATTGATTAACACCTCATTGAGAGTAATTAGCGTGCTGCAGTAAAGTTAAATATCAACTAAAGTCGCCACTTAGCAAAACAAAAAAAAAAAGTAAAAAAAAACTCGCCGCTGCCACGTTGCATTGCACAACAACAATCAGCAAGTAAACATTCGTATTTGCACAAATGCAATACTTTCTATTCATAGCCGAGTCAATTTGTTTGTGTATTTGCATTTTCAATCGACGCCTTGCAATACAAATCGCTGGAAAAGTTGAAAAGGGTTAAATTAGCGCCTCCTTGGCAGCACAAACAATGTTGACAGGTCAAACAAAGCCCAAGCAAATACAGGCGGTTTAGTGAGAAAGGGAGTGGGCAGAAAGAAGCGCCAACGCAGCGAGCGTCAGAGCTGCGCATGCGCCGCTGTTGAGCAGCTAAAAAAAAAAGAAAAAAAAACATTTAAATGACTTAGCGCCACACGGCGACATATAAATATTGACATGCAGATGCAGCTACAAAACTGGGAGTGATGCAACGATCATAAGTGCACAAACCCATATACATATATATATGTACATATGTATATATTAGGGTGCATCACTACATACAAAAAAATTAGTACAATTTTTCCATACATATTATAAAATTTATTGTATTTGAACACTTCCAAAATAATATTTCGGAAGAATACAAAGATTTACGTGAGCTGGATCCATCTGAAAATGCCTCCAAAAATATCTTTTTTTTTTATGAAATTAGTTTTTAAAAATATGTTTTCCAAAAAAACATCTCAGATGATAGAAGAGTTTAAGCATAAAAGGTCTGCATAAAAATGTTTACGAATTTCGAATTTACAAATCGTTGCAGCCGACGTAAATTTTAATATATTTCCGAAATATTTAGGCAGAAGTCTTAAAATATATTGGATTTTATTTTACTGATGGACAAGCTCCAACTATTTTTTTAGTGAAGCACCCTAATATACATGCATATACATATGTTGGAAATCATTGCATTACCCACTTGTTGATCCACCGCTGTCTTAAACCCATTGTATTCTTAACAGATCAACATCAACAGTTTGCTGAGAAATCAATGTTCTCAGCACTCAAGTGAGTCCCTCAGTCAGTTATATTGAATTCTTGGCATTGACTTTGGCTTAATTGTTTGCACAGCATATTATGTTGTGTAAGCTATACATATATGTATAAAGAATACATGGATATTATTTCTTGCCAATGTTTATTTAGGCCTACTGCAAGAAGTTCAATACGACTTCTTTTTTTTTAATAAAATTTTTCAGTTGAGTTTGTGCAAGCATACATTTGTAATCTTATTAAGCATTTACAAGCTGACCAACTTAACTCGAATTCTCAGTTATCTCTTCGTCCTACTCCTTGCCTTGCACGCTTGAGTGCGTTTTCTGCGGAAGCTACACTCAGCTCGAATGCAATTGATCGCTCAACTTACTAGCTGCTGCATGAGTTAACAAGTTCTTTTTTCACGAGAAAAATGGCTGTCAAAAATGGCGCTGATAATTATTTGTTTATTCATTTTTCATTTACTTTACAAATACACACATATCTATTTACATATGTATATATACATAAATGCTTGCAGGTGTGTAGGCATGTCAAATGTTCAAGTGAGAGTAGATAAATGGTGAATTTCAAGCATACCTTCCATGGAATTCGCTCTGATTATCGTGAAGAATGAATTTTTAATTTGAGAATCACACAAACGAAATTATTACAGCATACTTTTATTTGTTTTGAATGAAGTGCAATATGGTTGAGCCTTTATATTTGTAGGTAAGTGTATTTGAGAAATATGTGAGGGATATTTTAGTTGCTGAAAATCTGAATTGAATCTCATGCGACAGAAATCAGTCAATACCCACTTTCAAAATTTACCATAACACACATTTGGGTGCCTCACTCAAAAAAGGGTAGTGTTTTTTCAATCGGAATTATGCAGTTTATTTTATTTTAAGCCTTTCGCCAAAATATTTGGGAAAAATATTAAGATTTACCGATTCGAAAATACCTCCAAAAATCGCATTATTTTGACACCGTCGATTACAAATCAAACATACTTTTTAAGCTTAAACTCTTTTACTTTTCTCTTACTCTTTTTTTAAATAAACAAAATTAAATAATTTCATTTTCAGCCCAGCTCACTTAAATCTTAATATTCTTCAGAAATTTTAAACATAAAAGATTTTATGAATGCGGTGGAAAAACCGCCACAATTTTTTTGGTGAGGCACCCTAATGTACATACATATTTTAGCTGGTGGTACATGGAGGGGGGAAAGTGGTTTCATTAAGAACGTTCTGCGACAGCGTCAACGGTATTATTAGAGATCATCTTTCTAGAGCGCTCAGAGAGAGCTTTGAATCTATGCGCACCAATATAAAATGTACATAAAGCGCTAAAGAGTGGAAAGCTAACGACGTAATTTCTTCCAAAAGAAATCTTCATTACATGCCAGAAAAAGGGTACTCTATCCCGACAAACTAACAACTCTCTATTCCCGGAACTCCGATCATCGTGCCACAATCCAAAAGACACATCGTTTTGCATGATTACTGGAGAGAAACTTGGAAACCGCCCTTCATACAATTGCAAAGCGGATGCGGCATAAAACCAACCTCATAAGGCTAACAGAACTGTTACAACCGATCCGGAGCGTGTTACTGCAGGGCAGAGTGATTGTGCCTAACCTAAGTTTGCCTAAACATTATATCGAAATGAGAGGCTAACAGATACCTCGATAAGGTCAAATACTGGGGTCTGATTCTATGTAGATAAGAAGCTAGCATTGAAACTTAATATTGAAAAAGGAGCCGGGAATAGAACAGTTGCCTGGTTTTACTGAAAAGGACCCAATGAAAATAGATAAACTCGTTCAAACCCTAAGTAATTTTCAGGCTCCATGCAGTCATAGTTAAACCTATGTAAGTACATACTACCCTCCATGCGCTATGTCGAAACATGCGCATCTCAAAATGCAATCCAGCTCATGAAAACCGGATCCCTAGGAAGCTCAGCATGCGGAAACTTTTAAATTTCTGATGGTTTCGATTTCGTCTGTTATTATACGGATCACCATGTGTTTCAGCAGAATTACATCTACACATATCCTGAAGATATGCTCCCAATCCCAAGCTTCGGAACCGTAACAGCGTTTGTAAGGCGGAAGTAGTCAGAGCACTCTTTTATGTTTGCATGGGCGCACTTCTCGCTGACACGTCAATGTATGATCGGAATTCATGCGGTGAGACTAAATATAACATCTGCTCCTTACTGCCGTTATCTGGAGGATGATGCATTTGAATCTTCTCAACATTTTCTTCTTGGCTTCCTGACTCTCGCTAAGTTAAGACTGCAAGTGTCTTGGCTTGCACTTTATAACCAATCCGGAAGAACTCTGAGGGTTTGATGGTAGACGCGTTTGTAACTTCGTGATTGGCTTTCGGCATTTCATCGATTGATTAGTGATTACCGTTCAAAATCACCCGGTTTCACAAGGGTCAAACTCTTTAATGTACCCAAGACTGGCGATAACCACAACAACCCAATCTAACCCAGGGGTGCCTGAGACATGATGGGCAGAAGTTTTTTGCAATCAAATTCGGCGTACCATTTCAGGAAGGTATCCAAACACTACTATCAAGTTTCTCGAGGTGCATTTAAAGATATCAACAACTGGACCTAGAAAGCGGTTCGGCACTTTAAATGAATTAACGTTATATAGTAAAGGAAGCTCGTCCCTTGGCCAAATGACTTTTAGATGAAGGATTACGGTAACCTAAGCAGTGAAGTCTGATTCTGGCAAGGTCATTGCAGTGGCACATAATATGCTCTGCCGCCCGAGGTTTTTCAAGCGCCACTTCATTATGCAGCAGCGGCCAGTCTTTGACAATTTTTATCTAGTGTCCTTTCTTTGCGGGAATCTCTGCCGCTTTATTGCAAATGACTCTCCATAAACCACGTTTGCGTATGCGATGATTATTAATTTGTAGTAGTTGAAGGCATTCCCAAACTAACTTTGAGGTGAATACTTATGCCTCCAAGAAAAAATGAATATGCGTCTGCTTGTGAAAAGAAACTTGCTGGGTTGAATACCAGGCACCTCGTCATCATTCTTGAAGTCATCAGTATACTAGATGAGGCTATCATTCCGGAACGTTCATTGGCCAAGTTGGTTCTGTTTGGAAACAAGATCTTCAAGTTACGTATGTGGGTAGTGAAAACTCGGTAGGCAAAAGTCCACGAACGAAAGATTCAAAAGAATTTACTTAATGGAAGTATTTATGCACATAAATATACATACATACATATATACATATATGTATATCATAGTCCATATGTACATTTTTACATACGGATCACTGTTCCTACGCACGCAACATAATTAGCAGCAATTAATTTGGTATTAAAAGAAAAATTGCTTTTTTAAAACAACGCTTCCTACGCAATCTGTAAAAGTTTCTATACTTACTCGGTTAGTTTGTTGTTACTTAGTTGAAGCACATTTGTACGTTTGAATGTAGTACATAGCTGCATAGCACTTTCGCTCACTGCCAATAAATCAATTGACAAAGCGAATGGAACGGAAACAAGCGGTACGCCTAATTGCCCATTTAACCGCGAGTCTTGAGGCGCTTTTATCGCCACACAAATAAATCTGAAATTATCTACGCATACAGGTCGTCAAACATGTGTACGTATGTGTGTATGTTTGTTTGCGCACTGATTTTGACACTATTAGTGCAGATATGTGAAAATACAACTTGCAACATGTGCCACACTGCGAATCATGCATTAGCACATCAAAGCCATAATTGCTGAGACACACAGAGCAGCAAACGTACAAACATAAAAAAATCATCCATACATACAAATGTATATGTATGTATAGTACGTTATAAAAAACGTAACTACAAATCGGTTGTTAGAGGCTTCGTTTCGAAAATGCTATTCTTTTGTGCAGTTATTCTATTAAAGCTACTTGGGTGCGGTACAGTTCTAAATTCTAAACCTTTTCCTTTTTTAGCTCGAATCTTTTCAACCCTCAACAGTGAATAATCCGAAGCATACTTTTACTATGGAGAAAACACTCGTCCATTAAAGAAGTATTTACAGCCAGTCCAAAAACATCAGTGCGAGACTTAAGTCCAAAAAATTCACGTATCGTTAAAATATCGATCTCTCCTTGGTAAAATCGTTAGATATTTTGTCGGAGGGCAGATTTTTTCTCGGACTCTACCGACAGTTCCTATATCCACCTTCTCCCTATGCCCGGTCAGTATTCAAGATAATTTGAAAATTTAATCTGGCATCAGCTTTAAACTGATACTGAAGATCAGAATAAAGTCTTATGCCTGTTTAACAACTTTATTTTCACTCCCATTTGAGTCAAAGATGAGTCTATTCAAGCGGTTCATAATTTCTAAGTACTATCCGTTTTGAATCCGAATTCACTAAAATGAGGTTATTATCAGAGCTAAACTTTAAAAGTTACGGGTTCCAAGTAATCGTTTAACATTGAAAATTTTTAAAAACTTTAGACGAAATTGAAACTTCCGCACAGATACTGTATTTTTTTTAGAGTATTGTATGTATGTATATTAGGACGGAGTAATTTGTTTGGAGCAAAATTTCAGAAGAAAGTGTATATTAAATTCTAATTCTACGTTTAGTTTTAAGCAAAAATGGTGAACAAACTACATATATACCAAAAATGACGTTTGACCCTCCCAATTTTCAAAAGAAAAAGCTGTATATTGTAACTTTTTTGGTCGAAATTTATTTTTCATTGTACCAAGAAATTTTGTACATAATTCTGTATTTTCTCGGTTTTGTGAAGTAGTTTCTTAAATAAGAAGAAAGACACTAAATTTTGTAAATTAAAAAATAATTTCGTTCAGAAAAAACTATATTTAATACACTGATTTTTCTTTCAGAAATTTGGAGGGTCAAACGTCATTTTTGGTATATAGGTTTTTCAACATTTTTGCTTAGATTCTAACTTTTTTCAAAATAAAATTACTCCGCCCTAATGTACATACATACATACATATTATGTATGCTATGCCGGAGTTTGCCACATGCCAATACATTTTAGCGCCTACCATGCTTTTGGCAGCTTTCCACACATTCGCAATTGAAAGGGAAAATTCAGAATTGTAATCTGAAAAAAAAAATATTAAAAAGAAATTAAAAATTATGAAAGAACAAAAAAAATCGAGTCTGTGTCGGCAACAAAGTGGGTTGGTGGCTTGCTTAGTCCGTCCATTGCTCGGCAGCGCCGCACAAAAGCAATTAATACACCAAACTGCAAATGCGAGCGACCACGCAAAGAAAAAAAAGTTTTGTTGGGGGGTTTGGGGTGATGGGGCGCAACGCGCCAAGCAGCTAGGCGCACTGCCGATAAATGGCACGTTTTGATGTGTGTAATTAAATGTGTTGCACAGCCAAAGGCAAGGAAGCGTCAAAGTGAAAATCAAAGCATCTGTCAGTTGGGCGCGCGATCCCCCTGCTTTGCCAGTCGCTCCAAAACTCACAAAACTCAATAGCTCACACATGTGTCAATGCGTGTACGCGCACTGGCAATTAAATATACATAAATATGTACTTTGACTATGAGTTTGAGCGTGAGTGTGAGTGTGTGTGATTGTGCGCTCGCATTATGATCACTGCCGCTTATTTAAGTCGATTTATTTATGCCGCAGCAGGCAAGTGAAATGCATATAAATCACTCAGAGTGCACCCCTTCGCGGCGGCGGCGAACGTGTGCGCTATATCTACTAAATTACGAAAATCCTAGCGCATATGCCCTTCAAAGTAGGGGGAAAAAACAACAACAATAACGTCGGTGTATGAGCGATACTTCTCTAGTTTGCTTGATTTCATTTTAATTGCAGGCGACAAAAGAAAACGATCGCGCACTTTAACTTGCAACACTTTTTACTACTTACTACATACTGTGTTGCATCATGCCACACAAGTACATACATTTGTAGATACGTATGTGTGTATTTAGTGGCTTTTAGTTGCTGTCCTTACTTTCCCCACCCCCCACTTGCCTTGCACATATTTTTCAGCTGCGATATATGAATTTTTTTTCGGCACATCGATCGCTTGCCATCGTCGCTTTGTCTGTCCGCATTTCTGTCGCTGTATGCATTTTTATTCCAATCATTTTACTTTATGTGGAGCACTCTTAAGGAACATGCCACATGCCACGTTGTGATTTACATTTTCGTCTGCGGCGCAATTAAATGCCGCCTGTCATCCACGGGAATTCCATCCAATTAGACGTGCGAAAATCGCTGATGAACTTCAATTGCCCCTAAAGAACGCACACGCAATTGCACACTCGATGAGCGAAAACTATGGAAGGGAGTTTGAGGAGTTCGGAAGACCCTACGCTGAAGATTTTTAAATAAAAAAATTAAGAATTTTGCATAGAAGAGATAAGCAAAAAATCATAAAATTCACTGTCCACTATTTGGGATTTGCGGTTCCTTAAGAGTGCTTCCAAATAAATACACCTACGACCGGAACAATTGTGTCAAAAACCACATTAATCCAAATTTCAAACTTTGTACAAAAATTAGAAAATTCTTCAAATTCTCACCAAAAATTACAAATTTTTTAATTCGAATTTTTAGGATAATTCTTGGTACGCAGTTTCATATTTAGTTAGTTTGAGTTTGGTTAAAAATCCCATGGATTTTTGATAATTTTGTTTTGCTGTTTTTTTTTTCGGCTGTTCGAAAATTTGTTTATACACTTCATTATACTAAATATTATTCGGTATACAAGAAAGTTTTAAAGGATAGCCAATAGAGGGCGTCAGTAGTATTTAAGCATACCGTACAATGTTGCAGCCAACTTCATGTTAAAGCGTCATCTTTTAACCACATTGTACAGTCTATGTCATTTCAATTTTTTTTTTTTTTTGGTACGACGAGTATGCTATCTATGTTTTGAAGCAATTTTGGACAAAGACCCATTCCATACTCAAAAATAACTTGCGGAAATATTAGGCGTGAGTCAAAATGACATTTAATTGCGATTGAAAGCCATTGGTATGATCCAGAAACCGGAAACTGGGTGCCTATCGAAATCAAAAAAAAGAGATATCAAACGGCGTGCTACTGTTTTCCAAATGACTCTTCAACGGCACAAATCGAACTCGTTTTTCGTTTGTATTTCCAGCAGCGTTGAAAAAAGGACATTACGATAATCCAAAGAGCCAGAAGACAGCGAACCCGTACCATTGAAGCCAAAGCCAAATATCTGTGATTTCATTTTTGTATGGCCAAAGATAATCCTGTATCACGAGCTTCTGAAAGGTGGTCCAACGATCGACGCGGCTCTCTAAAGACAACGACTGATACAATTGAAGCGAGTGATTGCACAAAAAACCGCCGGAATGGACAACCAGACGTGAGTCATTGATCTGCCACCTTGACAATGCTTGACCGCAGGTCGCACGAGTGGTCCGAACGTATCTCGATGGTACCGGGTGAGAAGTCCATAGGTGCATTTATTATTATATAAAATTCAAAAAGTATCGTTTAGCGGATTTTGAATTTACTCTTAAACAAATCGATCACAGATTTTAGTATTTGTAAAACAAATATTCTTATTTCACACTTATTTGTAATTTGACCTTCCTGACTCAGAGATGTGGAGGCAATGCGCTTCTGTACAATGTGTAAATGCTTTTTTTTCAAATCAAATGAGGCAATTAGCAAATGTGTAATGATGCTAATTTTTGCGAAATTGCCAGCCGCTGAGAATTGCATGCATACACATGTATGTACTTATATATGTATACAAAGTTCATGCTAAGTTTAATTCCACATCACAAATGACGAAGAGGATATATCTAATGAAATGAGGCATGGGAGTGTAAAATGAAAAGGGCAGAAATCGGGTTATTGACAACTGAGAGATTTGAAAAGCCCAAAGTTAAAGCTATTCTTCGCTTGTGTGGCCTGAATGGGGCATAAGGAGATCAAGATAGATTCTCACTCTCAATAGATGTGAAAGGTCAATTACCGTCGGGCTACTCACAAGACATATTTATCTACTGCCACAATGCCTACTGCAAGAGCTGCTACGACGAAGAAGAGCCTGAATCAATGAAGAATTCACTGTAGGTAAAAACAGAAATTCCTGGGCACAGGGTTTTTAGGTGATCCAAGCGCAACTCCTAAGAAAGAGAATTGTTTCTGGATCCATATGGTATCATAATGTGCCCCTCTTTTTGGACTTAGGTGTGCCAACTTTCCTCCAAGTTCAGTAGCCACTTCAATCTAACTTTATCTGACCTAACTCCGTTCACGAAAAGATTTAATTGCCTTCTTTTTGGTACTACAGGCTTTGGTAAACTTAGTCATGGAACGTTACTCAGTTGAGTACATATCGCGCGTTGTGTGATATTTTCAGTCAACATAAGCGGCCATCTGAGTTTATAATCAGCTGACTGGTGCATAAATTCGAAGGAACTGGGTAGGTGCAAATCGTTACCCGTGCGTCTTGGTACAGGTCGTTCAAAATGCGGAGCAAGCCGCGACAACCTCAATTCGTCATCACGAAATTGCACAATAATTGAAACGTTTCTACAGCACCTTTCAGCGGATTTTAAGAAAAGACTTACACGCCAACAAAATTCAATTAACCGAGGAACTAAGTCGAGAGACCATTTGCAGCGCTATATACATATATATATCAATTGGATGCCTGAAAAATGAGATCTTTTTATAGCACGTATTAGATGACATGGACTTGGATTATATGCGGTTTCATCAGAACGGTGCCACTTGTAATTTCCTGGACGCATTATCCGAGGAAACAATGAGGTAAAATGACTGCCGAGATCTTTGAGATTTTACACATTTGGACTACGTTCTCTGGGGCTACGAAAAAAGTACGATACGGTACGATGCGATTCCAGAGCTGACGAACGAAATCATACGCGTTATAGCCCGAAGTTTGTCAAAAAGTCATGAACAATTTTGATATGTACCAGAGGAGTCGTAGTGGGCATTTTACGGATACTGTATTCCATGCAGAAATGCCGTAAACTAATAAATGAAGGATATGAGAATATTGGCAGCGCCAATAGCGCCACCTATGACTCAGTGGTTGTAACAAAGCCTTAATGTATGTTGTAGAAAAAGTGTGATTCACTATAAGCAGAATATAATATGTATGTATGTACCTAACGAGCGGCACTCACTAAAATACACCTAACAATTTTTAATGAAATTTTCATAAATTTTAATTTTTTCATATAGTTTTTATTGAACATATTTCATTTTTAACGCTTTTAATTTAATTTGTATGCATTATTTTTAAATAGGATATACATAGTTGTTTATTTTTTTTACATACATATTTCTGCGCAAGTAAATGTGCATTTTAAGCCAAGTATTGCGCGTTTCCGTTTTTTTCTTGAAAGATATATTCTCTTTTTTTCAAGCTTTAAAACTAAGTATAGTAAAAACAAATATATAAATTTTTAATACAGTAAGTATGCGTTTGCTTGAATGCCTTAAAGTTTAAAGCGGCTTAAATTATTTTAATGCTACAGCGGTGCTTATGAGCTATACAAAAATACTAGATATTTAAATATTGTTTTTACAAAGTTATTACAAACAAATTATGCTAAAAAAACAAACGGAAAAAATTATAAAAAAAATTAATTTACTTAAAAACTAAGTAGCAGACAAATGCTAGAAATGCTGCTACATATAATACAATTGCAGGTAATTTCCAACGGTACCAATGGGAAGTGTGTTTGAGTGATGGAATTGAAATGAGTGCGAAAAGGTGTGTAGGTATATATGTATGTACATACATTGACGAGAGTAATACTTTTACATTAATTTGTAATTAGACGCTAGTAATAAATACAATTATTTACAATAAAAATTACAAGTAATGAAAGCAGTTATAGTGTGGGGGGGAGTAAGTGCCCCAGATGTGTGTGTGTGTGGATTGAAGTGTTTTGCTTAAAATATTGTAAGGTTGCAGCTAAAGCAGTAACTTTAATTAATATTTACAATAGGTGCAGGATAATTTATTTTAATTTTTTCACTAAATTTGCTACTTGAAATTTTTTATTTTATTTTTATTTTTATTGTTTCTCTTTAATTTTCGTTTGTTTTCCTTTTACATACTTATATCACATAACAAACTCTTCTTTAAGCTTATTTATAACATCTCTCCTAACAGGCTCCTCTTCACAACTCAACTGCTGGCTCCCGCCCGCCCCTATTTTATTGCACGCGACGTCATCATCGTACCACTCATAGCTCAGAGCATACGAAATCTTCCCCTCCGCCTCTTCACTCAACGCCTCTTACGGTATCTGCCCATTCATACGCATCTCCAATTCTTCCTCCTCTTTCGTCAGCGGCACTGTCGTATGATTGTATAGACCCTGTGCCATCAGCTGCAAGGCGAGTGGATTTTTCGAACCGGAAGATTTCTTGATTTTAGCGCGTTTATTCTGAAACCAAATCTTGATTTGCGCCTCATTCAGACCCAACTCTGAGCTCAACTGTTGGCGGCGACGTTCGGTAAGGTAACGATTCTCATTGAATTCGCGCTGCAATAAAGTAGAAAAGAAATGAAATAAAGTTAATAAATTGTAAGAATAACAACAACAAAAAAATTAGAATAGTAAATTCTAATGCTAAGCAGCAGACAAAAGCGTCAAAGAAACAACAGGCAAGGCGAATCAATTATTTGCGGTTAAGTCTCAGGGGGGGAGAGAAAGAGAGAGAACGAGAGGGAACGAGCGAGCTGGCAAGTAAGAAAAATTTAGGAAAAGGTAAGAAAAATCATAGAGCCCCGCTAGGAGTGAAAATAATATATTGACCATAGCTAATTGGAACCGGCTAAGGCAGAGAGAACAACAGGACAAGCAAGCTGAGCGTCATGGAGGCAAGAGTATGTGCACACTGTATATATCTATGCATATATATATATGTATGTATATATCTGTACTCGTAACCGCACACATGTGTCCTCATCCATTTAACTATCCTGAAGCCTCTGCTCTAACTCCAGCATTAGATTTGCCTTTTACGTGTTTTTGTTGTGGTTGCTGCATGCTAAGCACGTAATATTCTAGCATGCATGCACGTTAGGGTGGTCCTAAGTAAGTAACATCGGAATTTTAAAGCTCTCCTCACCCTAGGATTTTTCTATTTCGAAAAAATACCCCTTTATTATTTTGAAATCAAAAAATATTTAGAGGTTGCTCAAAGTTTGCTACGTATTTTATGTTGGAAAAAACAACTTTTCGTAGAAATGGTATGGAATTTTTGAAAATCAATATTTTCGATAGGAAAACTCTGGTTCACTTCAGAAGACTTCCAATAACAATACACAATTGTTTATTTAACCATTTTTTAATATTAAAGATTTTTATTCATCCCCCCATTGCATTTTCTGGTGGTTTTGGCAGACCTATAATATATAGTTACTATGAAAAAATGGTTAAATAAATTATTGGGTATTATTATTTGAAATCTCCTGAACAGAAAGAGCGTTTTCCGATCGAAAAATATTGATTTTCGAGAATTCTATACCATTTCCATGAAAAGTGGTTTCCTCCCCATATAAAATACATGGAAATCTTTGAGCGCTTTGAGCGGTATCTAACTATTTCTTTATTTAAAAAAAAAAAATAAAAAGGGTATATATTTTCGGTATAGAACAATCCCAGCGGGTGAGAGCATAAAAATTCCGACTTTACTTTTTCATATACATTTTTGGACCACCCCAATGCTCATACATACACACATACATATGTATGTAGCGTACGCACTCTGCACTGCCAGGCGCGTATTTAATTAGCTTGGCAGATAAGCCTTATTTCATTTTTCTACTACATACTCTCTGTTTTTGCTCCGCTTTGATGCGTTCTGAATGCAAGTAAAATAGGTTTAAACGATGTTTTTTTCTTCCTCCTTGTTTGCTACGCCCCACGGGTGTCGAACAGCATCTGAGTGTAAATATTTTGGAAATATGGCACGCAATAAAAATAAATATAAAATTTCGAAGGATTTTTTTTTTGAATACAAATCTCTGTTGGCGTATTGTAAGAGAAGATTTGTAGCGCATTTACTTGGGCGCGGAAGTAGAAAATTAGACATGCTTGAGAGAGTTTGTAAAAAGGATATTGTGACAATTTAGCTGAGACTATAAATTTGCGGATAGCCTTGGAAATGGCTTGAGATTTGATCAACCAAAACACAAAAAGTCAAGCATATAATGGAAATTTCGTTCATGAAGTTCTAGATATGCGATCGCATGTGAGTTTGTAGGCGAAAGGGTAAGGCTCCGGGCAATAAAAACGCGAGACAAAGATCGGTGATATAGACGTTTATCTATTTTTTAAATCAGGTCATTAATAGCTGTACCACACGCCAATATCGAGCGGTCGTCAGCGCATGAGATCACTGAAACTCGCATTGCTGGCTCGGGGACTTCGAAAAGTGGTTGGGAGAAGATACTAGTCTAGGAATAATTCCTAGAGCCGTCGGGAGAGGGGAGTCAAGGTAGTGGGTTATTAATTAACGACTTTCAGAGGGAGAGGAAATGAATACCCTTAATGCTGCGCTTATGGGAGAAAGAATTCTCAATACAAATTCTTAAGCTTGAGCTCATTTCGTCAGAGTGAGAACTGAGTCTGAGCCAAAGCTCACCTTTTATGCATGGGGCCCAGCGTCTCAACGCCCCCTAGTAGAGTGATAATAGATGTCGAATGTCTTCGACAAATTCAACGCTCAAGAACGGGTTCTCACAGTGGCGGTTTCGGCTAAAGCCTCGAGGAGCCTGGACGTTTAAGGCGTTAAATATTATTATAGTGCAATAAACAGAAGTGCAACCACTCTTCCTGGCTTTCGCCCGTCAACAAAATGCCAAATCGAGGACCTTAGCGAATGATTATACCCAACGAACCCAAATAAATGCTTAGCTTCAAAAAGCATATTGCGTGCGGATCAGTAGCTTTGAAAGCTTTGTCTTGCCGATGCCCACCGGAATTGCATAGCTGGTGAAAGTAAGAGGCTGATTGCGTTTTGGGACGTTGTGCAGCCTTCTGGGCTTATCCACGGAGGGATGTAGTGGGCATTGTGGGTAAAAAACAAAAAAAAAAAACACGCGCGTCATTTTCGGTCCGACTAGACGCTCTTATAGAACACTTTTTCCCCGATATCACTTCGTTTCGTGGGGAAGGACAATGATACCACGGTTAACTAAAGCTTTCCCACACCAGCGGGGAAGTTGCAGGTCTTCAAGTGCTCTTTCCACTTCTACTTATTAACCTGGATTTCCAGCTGCGAAAACTCAAATTTTAAATGTCAGATCCGGGGATCTTTGGGATCGACCCGGCGTTGTTCATTTGCTAGCAAAGTAGCTTCAGCCGAAAAATTAGGACGATTTTTCACGAGTTCACCGAAAGGTCGCGTAGGCGTTACGGTATCTTCCATGAAACCAACTATAAAATTGTTTTTTTTTGTAATTAACATTGGTACGGCGGCCCACAGAAGAAAAATCGGAGCTTAGGAGCCGAAGGAGCATCTTTCGTTCTTGTTTGTTTTGCGACATGGAGGCCATAGAGGCAGAGGGCTTTATATGGATCGTGAAACAAGACCTAAGGCCGGAAGAGATTACTAAGTAGTTCCAAACATTATAAAAATTGCACCTTAGAAATAAGTTTCTGGCCTGGCGCTGAACTCAATGCCAGTCTCAAGCAGAAGGTGCAACGGGAAGGCCATGGTTGGATATACATAACTCATCTGCCTTTGAATATTTGCATTTGTGTTCGCTTATACATACATACTACATTCTAGCATTCACTACTCGCTAGCGCAATAATTTTATATTTAAATTTTTATTTTTTTTTTTCATTATTTACCTTCAAACGTGCCAATTGTTCGCTGGAGAATGCAGTGCGCGGCCGTTTCTCATCATTATTTTTATCCTTTGGCTGCTTGGGGCGACGATAGCGTGGACCTGGAATGCAAAGAAGAAAAAAAAAATACTGAAATTAAAAACTCAAAGCATTGTTGCGCGCGCGCAAAACAACTTCATAATACATACTAATAAATAATGTCACAAAGGTGAAATTTAAATATTTTTCAATAGAATTCCACAAATAATTATTTATGAACGCCGCGCGCACTTCTTAGCGTTGGCTGTGTAGAAATCTCAGTGTCAAGAATAGCATTGCGTGGCACATGTCAATATGTCAGCTGTCAGGCGTTGACAGGCAAAGTCGGTTGGTTGCATGCAACAACGCGTAGGCGGCAAGTTTACACAGAAAAATTAATGCATTGAAGAAGTCAGAGGAAAATCGTAATAATAAAATTATTTTAAATAAAGGGATAATTTGCAATGGTAAAGTCTAGCTGTCAAGCAGAGGAATTTTTCTGTACAAAGACATTCGTTTGCTGTCGGCTTTGAAGCTGATTATGTACTTGATCTTATCAGCCAACAACTTCTTCCATTTATAGATACATACATACGCACTCTACCGCCCTCGGAGCAAAGTCAAATCTTAAATTTATTACCTTATATATGGCTATTAATTTTATTAATGATTTAATTAGCATACATATGTGTATGCGCGTGTGTGTGTGCAGGTGTACCTATATGTGCTCTCATCTTCAGCTTAGTTTTAGGAGCCAGACAAAAACTTGAACATAAAAGTTGCCAACCAACTTGCTGGCGACTGCATTAGCTGGCCGCTGATTTGCTTAGTTTGCAGACTAGCCAGTTGTTTTTTGTTAATTTATTTCTTCATTTTAGTTGGTACACTATTTAACATTTAGCTTGTCGCCGTGGCAGCCTAATTTGTCAGCTGTCAAAAGCGACTAAAAGTGAACTATTTAATGGCTATAAACCTGTGTATATGTACGATTGCGGCCTCATGCTGTGCCTCGCCTTGCGCCATTTTTACCCTGGTTGCCCTCTTCACTTCACTTCCCTCTCTCTCTGACGCAGCTTTAATAATATTGTTAATTAATTTTTGTGGGCTACAAAAATATTTAACTATTGCAGCAGCAGCGAAGGAAGAAGAAGCAGCTATAGCAATCGCTTTGCTGCCAGAAAAAATGACGCTGTCACATTTTTCGCCTGTACGGGTAATAATTAAATGAAACTATGGAAACACAAAAACAATAAGCGGGGGAAAAAAACATATAAACAGGTAAACTAGGAGCAGTTAATTACCGAAAAATAATGAAAATTCAAATAAAATTTTTTAATGCTATGCAAATTAAGGTGCAGCTGTATTGCTTGAGGCAAACGATGGTCCACAAAACAAAACACAAAACAACAAAATACAAACGAAAAACCAACACACAAAAGAAATGATAATAATGAAATAATATGTGTGAAATGCTTTGGGCATTTAAGGCGTTGGAGGAATTTTCGAAAAAAAAAGAAATGAAATATGGTGGAAAGCAAATGTTGCAGGTGCGGTGGTGGGCCATAATGCATACTAGTTAGTCGAAATTTATGTTAAATAAATGATGAATATTTGCTTTTAATGCCACTATTGCATTCTTGAATTCTATTTTATGACTTTTTTAAATAACTGAAAAAGTTTCTGAGCTGTTGGAGATGTTCCAAATTTTTCAGTTAAATTTTTGTAGCATTAAAATATATATTTTTTTTGTGAAATACATGTTCTGATTAAATACAAAATTTTGCAAAATGTTTGCGATTTTTCTTTCAAAAAAACACCAATAATCCTGCTAATATAATAAACGTGAAAGCTTGTGTGTGAGTGTGAGTAAGTTGTTGCTCTTTCTCGTTAAAACGGCTGAATGCATTTCAATGAAATTTGGAAATTTTGTATTATCTTATATTATATTTGTTGAAGAGAGTTGCCACATTTTTTAAAAGTTAAAACCTATTAGTAAATATGTAAGTTAAATGAAAACTTACAACAATGTGGATGTCAAAAGAAAGGCGTTCAAAATTATTTATTTGTAAATTATTTTTAAAAGGAGTGGCCACCTGTTCAAAAAGTTACAATCAATTTGATTAAAAAGTTAAATCAAATACCTTTATATGGGTGTCAAGCGTGCAGCTTTAAGAACGCTATATTTCGAAAAATATTTTTGAGTGGAGTTGCCAATTTTTAATTAATTCAAAATTAATTTAAATGAAATATTTTGGTATGAGTATCAAACGAGAGAGGTTCAAATACGCTTCATACTTTCGGGATTGTGCGAACTTTTCAGGATTTTTAAGTTTCAGCGATAAATTTAGGTCTTAACTTTCATTGCATCAATTTAAAAGAGAAAAAATCAGAAAAATGTCAGCTTATGGGCCAGTTTCTCATTGTCTGATTAACACTAATCTCCGGTCAGGGTTAACAGATGTTGGTGAAAACGGCCCTAAATATTTGATGCAAAAAAATTAAAAATTTAAATGAAAACTAAGAGGTTTTACTTAATAAAAAAAATTAAAAATAAAGTTATGTGTGTAATATATTTTGCTTTTTATTATAAAAAGAATATTGGTCTAAATATTTTTCTTTAACAAATTACCTACACTTGTTAGCAAATAAAAAAAAACGATTCTCTCTTCTCCCTCTTTTTGTTTGCATACTTATTTACTAAGCCATAGTTATTTATCGGACTTTGAAATAAAAAGGAAAAATCAACAAACAATTAAAATTGTAAAAACAAAGCATTCAAATTTGTAAGAAGTAATTTCAATTGCAAATAAAAGCTTTGTTGCCAAAGAATCGCTGCAATTAGCACCTTGAGATTTCCTGTTAGCAGCTAATCCGCGTACATAGCTCGGACTGAGCAACAACACTCTCAGCAATTAGCTACAAATATGTATGTACATAAGTGAATGATTAAGCAACGTTTGTGTGTGACTAAGCAGTTGACTGACATATTTACTCCCCTCCCAGTTAATTTTCAAAAGTCTTCCACAGTTTCAACGCTTCATCACCTCACCACTTATCTCCAGTTAACTAAATAGTATATGTATGTATGTATGTATTTGTCTTAGGCTGAGGCTGAACTTCAAACGGTAACTATGACTCAAAAACGCTCAAGACTTAAGCCTCGACCAGCAGCCGCCTCAATCAGCTACATTTCGCTTTGTTTTTTTTTTACCCCTTCTCTTTCATTTCAAACTCTCATCCTCGTTCTTTGTTTTTGTTGTTATTGTTGTTGTTCGTTGACGGTTAGTTGTTAATTTTTTGATTTGCTAATTGCAAATGACTTAATAAGCAGTCGAGTATAAATGAGCGTTAGGCGCTAGAACTCGCTTTGGAGCTTACCTGCAAGCTGAGAAATTGGAATTAATAGGCGCTTTTGCGCTAATAACAAGCCGTTTGAGGTGTGCAGCAACAACAACAACAACAACAACAGCAACAACACTAACAAAATAATACATATTAAAAAGCGTTTTTAGCCGCAATTAACAACTAAATTATGGGGTTGCCTGGGAGCAAACGGAAGTTTCAACAGCCTTAACTTCAAGTTGTTGTGGGGGGGAGGGGGGCAATGAGAAGAGTGGCATAATTTAGCATTTTAAATGAAATTAAATGATTGTTGCTGCTGCTGCAATAGCTTCATACTTGCAGTAATTTCACTTTTTCGAAAAGTGTTGATTGTTGATTGCATTAAATGTGTTGCGAATTGCGAAAAAATGGCGGCTGCTGTTAGCAATTCAATATTTATAATTGATGAGCGTGTTTTTTTTTGTTTTAGTATTTTTTTCTTGGCACTTTTGCACATTAATTTGTGTGCAAGTGCAACCTTTTATTTTTTTCTTCTTTTTTTAAGCAGCAAAGAAAATTTTAATTGTAATTTATCTCTTCGTTCAGCTGGGAATTCATGTGACCGCCAAAATGTCAGTGCGCACTCCAGAGCGTCCATCATAACCTCGTTACTGCTATTGCTGCCTTTTCTTTTTTGTGTCCCCTGATCGCTTTCTCTATATACTACTTCGTAGCTAGCAACAAATTTATCTTTTGCTCCTCATATTTCAATCAGCAGCAAATTAAAAATCAATTCCATTCCATAAAAATGCACTTAACTCATCAATTAACAGCCGAAAAAGTAGGCAATGCATATATATCTACAAATATACATAAATATGTACGTGCATACATACAGACATACATACATACATACATACATATATGTGCGTACGCTTATTAAATGTGATTTGTGTGTGAAGAAAGCAATATTGCTTGTTGTGTGTGGGATTTTATAGAAAGTACTCTAAAATTAAAAGAGGTTCCTCAGCTTATTAATATATACATACATATGTATGCATGTAACATGTGTATGTATGTTTGTGTGTAGAATGTGCTGCTTTATAAAGATCTCCCTACAATAAAGAGATAATACATATTTCGCCTAGTTTCGCCTCTACTCCAATGGCTAACACGTGGCGACCTTCGACGTGCACTTTTTTCATTTCCCCCTTTTTTATCATTTCAGAGCTTGTTTACAACATAAATGTTGCATTATCTGTCAATCCAGCAGCACTAGGGCGCATCAATCGCCACTGAATTCTAAAATGTGGCCTAAGTTATCAAAAAAAAGGAAGCCAGAGGAAAGCGGATTGTTCAGACAAAATTTAATATTTTGTGCCATATCAGGAAAATACTGGAATAATGAATTAAAATAAAAAAAAAATTTTAATTAAATATATGTACATATAATAAGAACACAAAAACTAAAGCAACATCAAATAAAATCAAATTTAAAAATCGAAAAAAAAACAAAATGAAAATAATTGAAAATATACAGTAAAAGATAACATAAATTAAATTTACACAATTATATTTTAATTAAAACTATTAAGTTCTAACAATTATTCAAATTCGTTTCACTTAGAAATTTTCATTACATAAAATATCTTTAATTTACCTATACCCATGCATAATTCCTAAGCAAAAAACCAAAAAATCGTTATTTTAAAAATAAGTGTTTTCAAATATTTAGAACACAAAAAGATAAAAAAATAGAAAATAATAAAAAATTTGAGTCATACGTTTTTAGAAATTCATTACAATAAAAATAGTCAATTAATACAAATTTGAAATTTAGGAAAATTCAAAAAAGCTAAAAGTTCTGATTTAAGATAAAGTCAGTCCTTTTTCAACAATTTGAAATTGTAGTAAATAAAAGCAGTGCGTGGAAAATATTTTAAAATTGACAATTATGTAAATTAAAATTACAATGCATATAAATGTATATTTAATTTAGAAATAAATATCTAATGAAAAATATATACATATCTATTTAATTTAAAAAATCTTAAACTTCAATTTAACAAAAACTGTCCAGTTTAATAAAATTTTTCGTGATTTCAAAAAACAAAAGTTATGAAAACATAATAAAACAAAACAAAATAGAAAAACAAAGAAAAAATATTAAAGTTGTAAAAATTATAAAACCCACAAACAAGAAAATATTTCAAATGCTTCAAAAATTAAAACTGTAAATATAGTTTTAAACTTTGTATAATATAAAAATATAATTTAAGAAAGTAAAGACGTAAAATGAATTGAAATTAAAAAACAAAACTATCAAAACTAAAGCAAAGACTAGAAAATTAAATTCAAACAAATTTAAATAAATTACGAACCAAAAATATTATTATTGTTAATTTGGTGAAATAAAAAATTATAATCGTAAAATTCAAAAACAAAGGGTCTTATGAAAAAGAAACTGAGCAATTGGTTTTTCTAAAAATTTCAGAGGTTTTACTTAAATTTAGTTGAACAAATCGAGTAAAAGTTCTGAAATTTTAAGAAAAAGCATCTGCTTAGGTTTTATTCATACGGCCGTGTAGTTTTAGTAGAAATTGAGGTGAGAAAAATATATAAAAAATCACAACGAAAAATTGTAGATACTAATTATCTACTTTAAACAAAATTTACAATTTTTGAAAAGAGAAAAATTAGGGTTTATAAATTTTAATTGCTTCCAATTGATTTACGTTTTTTTTTTATTAGAACTTATCTTAACAGTTTTTTTGTTGTTAAAATTTCAATCTCTAAGGCGGGCATTAATTCCTTAGTATTCCTGCAGTTTTGAAGAAGAAACGTTGCATTTCATTAAACTAACTTTAAAATCTTTTGTTGTTGGTTTTTTTTAATTGCTATTAGGTAATACATACATACAATCGCTTCTTACCAAACGTTTTTGGAATCAAAAAAAAAAAAAACAAACATATCAAAAAATTTAAAAGTCGCTTCACTATAATGTTAGCGTTGCTGCTCCAATATATTTGAATAACTCGCTGTTAAAGACTTTTAATCTACAAATAAATAAAAACGCTTAAATCTCCAAACTAGCGTCGCTTTCTAGGTTAAGGATATTATTTGGGAGGAAATCACATACTAAACTAAAAAACTTAAATAAACTTTATTTATTTATTTTTTTTTATGCGTGAAAAGTCTACACATTTTTCCAAACTATATTTTAATAAAAAATAAAATAAAATAAAAAGTAAATAAATGATCGTAAAAAAATTTCGACAAATTATTTTAGTTTTAATTAAGAAAATCACCCGAGAAAAATTTTGAACTTTAAGTTGACCATTTTCCCCCTAAATATTAGTTTTTCGCCTACAGTTATGCCTCAAAATTGAATAATCATTGAGATTGTCGCTTATAAAGCAAATGTTGATCCCACCAAGTTTAGTAGATACAATTAAAAAAAAATTAAAATTGGGTAATTATCAAATCTAAACTAAAATAACGCAGCAAAATAAAAAACAGCAAGTAAACCGACGAAA
Organism: Rhagoletis pomonella; assembly: GCF_013731165.1. Classification (NCBI taxonomy): domain Eukaryota; kingdom Metazoa; phylum Arthropoda; class Insecta; order Diptera; family Tephritidae; genus Rhagoletis; species Rhagoletis pomonella. Next base: position 57,842,024 of record NW_023458561.1, on the reverse strand, counting down.
GTCCTATAATTTGTGTTTTTAAATTAATTTTTTTATTTTTTCCAAAATTTGTTTTCTTGGAAATAAATTTATAAAATTTTTGGAAAGAAATTTTTTTTTTTAAATAATAATTTTTTGTATCAATATGTTTTTAGTTTTCCTTTATTTTATTCTTATCCATAATTATTTTTGAAAAACTTTTTTTAGAAAAAGTTTTAAAAAAAAATTATTTTTTTGGAAAGTTGGCAGCCTTTACCTAAAAATTTCAATAAAACCTAAAACGTGTCTAAAGTGTTTTGGAAATTTGATATTTTTTCTTATGTGTAGATACATACGTGAAAATTAAATCTGAATCCGCATGCAATTATTTATACAACAAAAATAAAAACAGCAAGTAAGCCCATACAATTTTTCCACTTTTTTTAAATTTATTTGTTGACCATCACGTCTTCTCTTTGAAATGCCGTTATTGTTATCAGCAGCCATTTTTTTCACTTCCCTATGCTGCATACATACATACGCACATACATACAAGCCTATACATTTAGGTATGTACTTATATCAATTCAATTTCATTGCCTTCATTGTCAACATAAAATTGTCACATAGCGGTTTAGCATCAAAGGAAGATTTACAGACGCACAAACATACATACATATTAAAATGTATCTATAGATATACATCAACTCCCCGGCAATGTAAACATTGATACTTCCACACAGCATGTGGGCGCACTTTGAAATCGAAGGATATGCCGCCAATCGTCACTATGTGCGGCGAGTCCTTCGATTTCGATATTTTTTCTTTCTTTTGGAGGACATTAACTGTATTTTAGGTCGCTTTGTTTGACCTTGTATAATGTCATGTCATACATACATACATAAATGTACAATTGGCTGCAATTGGAGACACGCTTCGAGGGTTACTCGCAGTAAGAATGTGCAATTAAATGCAATGGAGAGAAGAAAGAGAATTTTCTTATTGCAAAATGGCTACTGCGAGCGCGGCAAACTGTTGGTGGTCCAAATTGAAAAAAAAAAATGTATTCTACTTTTTCTCGACTGCCCTTGAAATTCTACTATTTTAGAAAGTATTAAGCACAAATATTTCTTACGAATGCCTTCTCTTCAATTACTTAGAGATACAATTATCAAGAGTCTACTCTCCTAATCTATGCCAAAAATGCTTTAAACTCACACTCACCCGAACTGGGTCGATCGCTGTAGCGCGTACAGTACACCCACGCTGGCCACATTTCACTCTTGCCGCCCTCGGTTGTGGTGGAGCCCGTTTCGGAGCGCGTATCATCCGAGGACTCCATGCCCGAGTCACGGCTGACAGCCGACGGTGGCGGTATAGGCTGGGGACTGCTGCTTTTGCTGGGCAGGCGGCTGGTGGGTGAACAATTTAGCGAACTGCCCGCCGACGTGGACGATGAGGCTGAGGAGGATGTGCACGACGCATTGGAAGCAGGTGGCGGACTGGCAATACTTGACGCGCTTGTCGCGGAGGAGGCGCTGGAGCACGCTGGTGCCGCCACAGTTTGGCCTATTTGCGAGACCGCTTTGCAGAGCGAACCCAAAGCAGACTTTTCCATTGCGGCACCTACCGTGCCGACGGCAGCTGGTGAAAGCTCTGCTGTGCCAATCGTACCATTTTCGTTGCACTTCACACCAACCGGTGGCAGCACGCCACTGCGTCGCATGCGACTGTTGACGATCTCCTCGTGTATGCGTGGATAGGCGGCGGGATTGAAGCAATTCAAAAAGTTGGCGCGCTCCAACATCATAGCGGCGGTGGCAGCGGCGGCAGCTGCCTGCTGCTGTCGACTCAGCTCCAGCAGGTCGACACGCGTGAAGGCGGAGGGTGTGGCAGAGCGCGCGGCATCGAAGGGCCTGAAAATGCTATTTGTATGCAAGTGCGCTTGCTTGGGCGCCGCTGTGCTCTGCATGTGCGGGCCGTTGGAACTGCGGCTGCCCGGCTCGCTGCCGCCAAAGCGATCGCTAAGTATATTCGAGATCGAAAAGGCGAGTGTTGGCTTGGCGGATTGCTGATGTGCGGGTGGTGGCGTGCGTTGATGCACGCCGCTAGGCGCATCATCTACATCATCCACATCGATATCGTCCTCTTCATCGTCCTCGCCTTCCTCTTCCGCATCCTCATCTTCTGTGGTGTGGCCGCGTGCTTGTGCGCTGCTGCTAGGCGTCGCCGTTTCGGCATCCACATGAAAACTATCACCCATGATGGAGTCACTCTCCTCTTCCTTGATCGTCATTGTGGAGGCAGGTGTGGATGAGGGCGTGGAGGAGCCGCCTGGTGAGGCGACCAACCGCTGGTGCAGTGAGGCGGCATGGTTGGCGGCGGCCAACGCAGTGGCCGCATCAAAGCCGCCAGGATGATGATGGAAGGCGGCGACATTGACCAGCTGTTGTTGATGCAGCTGCTGCAGTTGTTGTAGGTGATGCAAATGTTGGAGCTGCTGGTGTTGATGATAGAGTGTGGCAGCGGCGGCTGCATTGGTGGCGACTGCCGACACAGGATGTGGCAGCATTGCGGCGGTGGCAGGCGCGGCGGCTATGTGTGGTGGAGGTGGCGGTGGCGGATGTGGATGTAGGCTCATGTCCAGCACGGTATTGGCTGTGGGGCTGAGGCTATATTGCGAGTGGTGTGATTGCTGCTGCTGCTGCTGGTGCTGCTGTAGGCGGTGCTGGTGTGGCGATTGCGGTAGGCCAGGCGGACTTGGTGCAGATTGCGGACTGCAGCGATCCTCTAGGGCCATTGGTAGTGCCGTGGCGATTTTGGTTGCACGTACGTTGACGTGGCAGGAACGCGGGTGAGGGATTTCACAACTTTTTGAATATTTGAAAATTAAGTTTTTGCATTTACTTTGTAGGATTCAAAAATTGTCACACTTGCATGAAATAAATCAGTGTATTCACAAAATTTTCTAAATAATTTTTTTTCTCAATTTTGTTTATTTAAATTGTTAATATTCCTGCTTTCTTTTTACTCGCGCACTTGTCACTTGTAACACTTGATTTTTTTTTTGGTTTTGTTTTTGCCTCGCGCAATTCCGTAGGCGTTCACGTTTTCTGTTGAAGTTCAATTCGCTTCTAGTCAAAACACTTGTTTCTTAGCCAAAGAAGAAAACACGTTTGCTACTCCGTTTTGTTTTTTTGTTCTACTTGCATCGCTGCTTCTTCTTTACTTGCTTGCTTGTTTGCTTTCTTTGCTTTACTACACACGACTGCGACGCACACGTCTGTTCACGGCGAACGCATCGAGTAAATTAACTAATCACAGTTGCTTATCGTCCCAATGAAGCGACAACTCCAGCACAAACTATGACGACTTCAACAACGCTGAGCGACAGTCACAGCCAGTCACACAGATTGAACTGTTAAGCCTGTCAAACGGGCTGCCTAGCAAGCAGGCCAGCAGGCAGGCAGGCCGTCGACCAATATTCCTGCACTCTCGCTCACAAGGCGAGTGAGCACGCACGCAGCGCCAATGTCAACGCTAAATGTGTGAGAGCGAGCGAGTGCGCCAATCTGCTGGCGCTGCACACAATTGGAGGCTGAGTTGTGGTGGTTGGTGGTTGCTTGCGCGCGCCACAGCCAAGTGTATGTTTGTTTGTGTCTGCGCTGCGAAGGCGGATGATTTGACTGACAAGCCGTGCGACTGATTGGCTTGTGCACCGTGTGTTTGTTGTTGTGCTTGTTTTTTTTTTTGCTAATGCTGCTCCTGCTCCTGCAATTGTGGATTTGTACGTACGAGTACTTAGTAGCTGGCTGGCTGTCCGTTTTGATCGATTACCTACTTTGGCACAGCTTTGACAGAACTACGCTGGAGTAAGCTTCCCCAACGACTGATATCTATGCTGATGAGCAGCTGATAGCTCGCAGATAGATCGCTGACGACGTGCAGTTTGTCGATGCGTCGGCGAGGGGGAACAAAGGCAGGCAGTTAGAAATAACTGAGAGGTTGGAGCAGCTTAAGTATGCCCGGCTGGGTGGCGGCTAAGTGACAAACTGAGCGGGATTATTATTTCAATTATGCGATTTTTTTGAGTAGTCAAAAGTGGAGTAGATTTGGATGTGTGAGCAAAGCTTCCGAAAATATGTAATGTTATAGCAAAAGTGAGGCATTTGAATGTTATTTTTTAGATAAACACTGGTTTTTTCATTGCAATTTTTGTTAGAAGGTAGTTCATTCTGCAATTTGTACATTTACGCAAAAACTCTTGATTTTTTAATTTTATTTTGTATTTTTAACTGATCCAATGTGAACACTGAAAGATTGGAAAAAATAGTATCACTTAAACTGCTGGTGAAATGGACAGTTAAAGTTTAAGTATTTTTTTAAATTTTCAGGCTTTCAATGATAACTAGTTTGATTTTTATTTAGTTCCGTTTTTTGCTTGCGTTTAAGTTAATTTTATTTAGTTTTTTCTTATTTAATTCTATTTAATTTAATATAAATTTATATATGTATCCGGTTTTATTTGATTTTTATTTAATTTTATTTTTTATATTGGCTTTTCTTTGATTTCCTTTTAATGCCTTAGCTTTTGTTTTCCTACATTTTGTATTAGTAAATTATTTCATTTTGTTCAAATTATTTAAAGAAATTTTTTTTATTTTATTTTAAATTTTTTAGTTTCTTTATTTCATTTTGAAATTATTTTTCCTACTGAGTTTTAATATTCCATTTTTATTTTGGTTTTCATTTTACCTACTATTTTGTTGTTTTATTTAAAAGTTGTTGATTATTTTTTTTTATTGTTTTATACATATATCTACATTGTTTCTTATTTGAATCTTACTTAATTTTGTTTTTATTTATTTTAATTCGTTTTATGTTGTTTTATTTATATATATTTTTTTGCTTTACTTTTTATTTATTTTCCACTTTTTTTTTGCATGAATTTAACTTTATTTTGTTTTCTCTAATTTACTTTAATTTATGTCTTCTGTTTTATTTGATTTACATTTTAATTTTGTTGATTAACTTTTCTTTCAATTCCCTTTTAGTGACCTAACATTTGTTTTGTTTTATTTTATATTACTAATTTTATTTAACTTTGTTTTAGTACATTCAAACAAAATTATTTTATTTTATCTTCATTTTTTTACTTATTCTGTTTTTTTATTTATATTTTATTTATTCAAATAATTTTGCTATATTATTTTATTTGGATTAGTATGAATGTTTGCCAATACTTTGTGCGAACAAAATATTTTAAGCCAAATTTTATGCCGTTTTATTTTTAAAATTATTATCAAACCGTTTATCGGGTCTTCGCTTTGGTGGTCACGGAAAAAAATAATTACGCAAAAATTTATTAAAATTTCAATAATTGGTTTTTTGCATTTTTTCAAGTGAACGTCATTTTCTAAATTTTAAATACGAAATTGTTGAGACTTAGCTTTGATTCCGTAGGCACATATCAATTAAAAATTTTTTTAGATAGCATTTTTTTGTACATATTTTATTTTCAGCTTAGGAAATTTTTGATAGGTAGATTTTAGAAGATATTTTTATAATTTTTGATTATGTGTCTTAATTGTGAAATATATTAATAGTTTAAAGATTAAAATGCATGCATATATGGTTCCTTGAATTAAAGTTTTGTTTTAATGTTTTTGTTTTAATTTTATGATATTTTTAGAGACTTATTCATATTTAGATTTCGTATTTTAATTCTTGATTTTGTATTTTTAAATTATTTCAGTTATTCAAAAATTATTCTTATTGGTGAATAATTGTTATTAAGCCGAAAAATATGTAATAAAAAAGTAACAAAAAACAAATTATTTCAGCTGGGGTTTTGTATTAGTTCTTGAGGAAAATATTACTAATATGAGGGGTCAATACCTCACCTTTGTTTACATTAATCAACTTAGTTAAATTATACTTATTATAATTTAATTTAATTTAACTTTATTTAATTTCATTTCATTTGCTTCAAATTTACATAATTTAATTTAACTTGGCTTAATTTGATTATGTAAGTATTATTGAATTCAATTCCTTTATTTTAATTTAAATTAATTTCTTTTAATTTGCAGTATTTTTTCTTTCTTCACAATTTCTGCTGAGACTTGAAGTTGTTGGTGATTTCTAAAGCTAATTCCTTTCTTTCATAAATTTCCATAATTTTAGTAAAAAATGTATATTTTTTATTGTATTCAAAAAATTACTATTTAAAAAAAAACTCCATCCAAAAAAATGCGTCGTCCTTATTCAAAAATTAATTGGAAACTTGGGATTTCTTTAATACAGGCTTATTTTTATCATAAACTTTTTTGTTAAAATAACGCAAGTCAATATGTATACAAAAAAATGTATCTACTAACATCCAACATTTTATTTGTCTAGAAATTGTACTCGCTTACAAATTATACCATTCCAATACAAATTTCAATTACAGATTTGTTCGTCTTATTTTTTTAATTATTACGTCTCTTCGCTCTTCGACCGCCCACTTCCGCAGCGCAGCGACACACCGACAAAGCTTGTTAACCGTCCGATATGACTCTATTATTATTGTAAGCTGTCAAACGCGCTTTTGACAACTGTGTCTGCTGCCATTGCAGCTGAAGGAGAAAAAAAACGGCACGCTGCTACAGCGCCCATCATAGCTGAGCAAATAAGTGTGTGTCTACTACGCAATCTGCTCATTCCACCGTACACACTCTTGGAAACGGTTTTTTGCCTTACAACTATCTATTCCTTTTCCACTCATTGTCTTGCGTGCTTTGCGTTTGTGTGCGTGCCTTATATACAAGAGCTGAAAGTGGGCGTGTTTGTCATACATTCGCTTATTCGTTTTCTCATTTACAGTTCCAGCACGGCTGTGCTCATCTCCGCGTTTATTTATCTCTTTTACTCCACGGAAAATGGCGCAGAACTCTCGCTCACAGCTCAATTAATGGACGGCTCTCTCAGTGAAGTAGAGTTGTTGTTTTTCCTATGTGATTTGTTATTCAATTGCTGCGTCGAGCGCTCTATACAATTTTAAATAAATGAAGTAAATAAACCAACTCAATTCCTTTGACCGCATTTATGCTCACGCGCTCTATTTCCTATTTATCACTTACGTCTACGTTGTTGCTATTTGCACGTCGAATTTATGCTCCAATTTTTCGGTATCCACCTGGGCAGCAGCTATTGCCATCTTCTTCATGCACGTTTCCTACATTTTTTTCATACCCACTTTTTGCACCCATTGTTCAGCTTACCTTCGCCAATGCTTCGTCAAACAAAAAGTGAATTTTCCTCTCCACACTCATTCTTAAATGCATGCGACATTTTTGATTAATTTTAGCGGCGTTTGTGTTTCAATTTTCTTAAATTTGACGTAGTCCACTCTACGCTCTCTTTGGCTGTGTTGTATATTACGCACGAATGTTGCTTTTGTGCCCGTTCTCCTTTGTCAAACCACAATTAGGTACATTTGTTACATTCACTCTTCGTAAGAAGACTTTCAAAGCTATCTATGTTTGTGTGTGTGTGTGTAGCTTTCTTGATGTACAACTAAATCGTGCCCTGGGGTGGGGTTCCACTACGATATACATACATACACACATACGACTAACTACACATATTGCGCCCATTTCGCTCAGCTTTGGTTTCGCCTGTCAACGCGTACATCGATGCTTGCTCGCCATGTCCGTTGTCTGATTTTCTCCGCAGGCAATATTTCGCTTAGTTGGTTATTGTTGTGATTTTGTTGCTCACTTTTTTACATATTGATAGTTGCGCATATGTTGGCTCTGGTTGTAGGTAAGTGTTGTTGTGGTTGAAATAGTTTTTGACAAGCGTTGATTTGGTACGTTGGCGGTTATGTATCAATTGTGTCAGCATAGCAGCAATGGGGTTACGGCAAGTGAGCGATGCGAAGGGGAAATAACGATAGAAATTAGGAAATTTTATTTTTTCAATTTTTTGCAGTTAATAAACTATGTACATATTTGTAAATTTTTTCTATTTTTTTTTTCTTACATTATTCATCGGAAAATCGAAAAAATATTTCCGGAATTTTGAGCTCACAAAGAAGTATCTTTTTAAATTTTTTGTTAATAAACTATTTGTCGGAGAAAATCAGTTAAGTAATCAAAATGTGCCTAATTACCTCGCCTTTGCATTAGAGTGTGAGATAGATTTATATAAATATTTTTTTTTTTTGCATTAAAAAGTTGAATTTTTATAAATAGTTTTTTTTTTAAATTAATTATGCAATGTTTGATTTCTGTTGATTTGAGAATGGAAAAACCAAAAACTATAGAAGTTACGAGTTTTTTTAATGCCAGAGCGCTTAAAAAGAAAAATCCAACAGTGTATAATTAATTTAAAAATATATATGTATGTATATTTATAAAATGCAATTTTTAATGCAAAAAATTATTTATTTAAATCTATACCACACTCGCAACTACCTATACCTCGGGTATAGTTTATTAACTGCAAAAAATTGAAGAAAAATACTTCTCTGTGGGTTCAAAATTTCGAAAATTTTCTCGCGAGATTTTCGATTATCACGATGAAAAAAATTGTGTCTTTTTTCGATAAATAATCTAAAAAAAAAAATATTTCACACAAAAAAAATTTTGAGGTGTAAATTTTGTATGGAATGACCCATATACAACACTTTAAATTTATAAACACTGCTCAAGCCAATCTTGAAATTACAAATTAAATGTCATGGGTTCAAGCGAAAAATTTAATTTTCGTAAGTGAAAACGAAACTGGTGAAAGTTAGAGCCATTAGTTTGAAAAGTCTTAGTCTCCTTAATAGAGCAAAAATTTATATTAATTATAGTTTTTTTTTTGAGTTATGTACTCACACCACTAAACAAAGTTTGTTGCCTGTTTTTATTTGCTTTTTGGTAGTGAGCAGCTGCCCATATGTTACTGATAGTAGTGTCATTTGCATTTACATACAAACACCAGTACATATACGGATTTATAAACGTATGCATGTGTATGTTTATTATAATCAAACGAATTTCACCAAACAATTGGCATTTAAATGCGCGAACAACAACTTCATTTAAAATTATACCTACCATGCACAAATTCGTATCCAATTACTGTACTCAATTAGTGTAATTAATTTGCTAACAAATACAGCTACACGAATGCTCACAAACACACGAACCCATATCAAAATATGTAGCTTTTGAAAACATTTAAATATCTATGCATGCATGCTGGTGCGCAACAAAGCCAAAACCCGGCAATTTTCAATTCACACGCTGTTTGAAATGTTTTCACTTTTTGATTACCATTATTGTGAACAATATTACTACTATGTTTTCATACACTCATACATACATATGTACGTATGTATCTATTAGCGACATGGTTCATTGCACGCAAAAGAAACTTAGCGAAATCAGAGCTAGCGTAAATAAGTGCATATATTTTATTTTGCTGGTGAACTTACATTATATAAACATACATACATGCAATTTAGGCATACCCATTTAGGTATATAACATACATATATGGATTTACGTGCATACGCGCATAGGTAAATAAGTGTACATTTATAAAGTTTCATACCATTTTTTTATTGAATTTATCCTAATTTTTAGATTTGATTCGATAGATGAATGAATGTGTTAAACAAAATTTCTTTATAATTTAAAAGAGTATGAGTTCAGAGATTGATTCTCTGTTGAGGGAGGCATGCATAGACCTTCTCAGACTCCGACATTTTATATGGACTAAAGTTGGATAGGGTCCCATTTAACTTGTTCTGCAGTGGAAAGCTTAGTTGCAAGGCTTTGTTCTCTTCCCAAAGTTAGTGTAAGGTAGCGATGGCTTTAAAAATATGCTTCCGCAAGATATGTCTTGGTCGTGTCTGGCATAAGGGTCTATAATATCCAGCTGTAAATCACAAAAAGTGAGGGCAGAAATTTGAAAATATCACCCAGCTGCTAAGTGTACATACCTACCTAAGTAGCTACTATTTGACGCCTGTTAGACAAGTACTGCTTTTAAGTGTCTTAATTAATTCTTTGCAATAACTTGTTCCATACGCTAGTTCACTTTGATTTTTCTAAATCTTTGATATAAAAACTAAAAGGTAGTTTGTAGATGCGATATCCAATCACTGCCAGCGTTTGTTTTACTAAACAGTCTTCTGACTTCGCATATCATTTGCTCATTGTTAATTTTCCACCAAGGCTAAGGACGGGTATTCCAAATATTCGAATATCTGTTAAGAAAATCCAAATATTTGGATATCCGGATATTAACCGAATATCTGGAGAAGAAAACTTTATCCGTTCATACGAATATCCGAAGTCCCAGAAAATCCTGAAAGATCTCGGAAAGTCTCGAAATGTCCAGAAAATGTTCCAAAATGTGCTAAAATATTGAACTTATCCCGAAATTTTTTTACTAGGTGCCTTTTTGATTTAAGAGTCTAAAAACCACTTGCCACTGACCACGCAGCCAATCAGGGATGGGCGTAATTAGGAAAATGAATAATTGAATAAAAAAAAATAAGAATAAGTTTTCATTCACCATTTCAACAACTTTGAATAACGAGAAAATTTTTATTCATCATTCAAGTAATTTCAAATAACGAATAAATTTGTATTCATCATTCAAGTAATACTGAATAGTGCATACTTTTTTATTCATTCATTCTTGCTTCATCGCAGTACCACGAAGACGATCTTGGTAAAGTTTTAGTTTTACTAAAATTGAATGGGCTGCAAAATATCGTACCCAAAATCTTTCTAGGAGATCAAGTTAAAAAGCTTTAAATTTTTATGAAAGGTTATTGAATTTTTTTAAATATTGTACAAAGTTTAGTACTGGGAATCACATGGTTTTTGTTAAAGAATAAATAGTATAATAATATAATGATAAATAAATTTTAAAACTTGTCAATATATTTTGGGGCGGTTACAATTTTAACACGGGCGTACATATGTATATATTTTTTTTTTATCAAATAAAAAATTGTGATGCCAGTGGCAAAAGAATAGCTTGAACATTAAAAATTTAATTTAAAAAAAATCATTGATAAAAATGTTTTTCAAAAATATTTAAAAAAATATAATATGTGCAGTTGTTACTTATTATGGGGAATTTTTTTTTGCAGGATCGAATATGCTGGTTAAGAGGAATATCTACAAAATTATACAAATACAGACGCACAGATGTACATAGAAATACCCTCATGTACATACATATGTATGGAACCATTGCATTCACTTTTTATCAATACACATTTTTTCACATAACAATTTATTTTTTTTTTGCAGTTTTCTAAATAACGAAAAGTCACATTGCCTTAATTGTATTCAATTAATTTCAAATATGCGCCAAAACAGCAATCGATTTTGATTGATTCGTAATTGTTATGTCCTTGAATGTGCTTGGCTGTTATGTTAGATTTTTTACTTATTTTTTTTTTTGTTTATGGAAAATTACCAAAATTGATTGCAGGTAACCTTCGTGGCTTAATGACAAAATAAGCAAGCAAGTTGATCAGCTACGATTGATCAAACAAATAAAATTTAATTCTAGCAACTGTTGTAAATCAAAAAAAAAAACTGCGTTATAAATTAAAAAGGCAAAAAAAAAACAGGCGAGTGAACAAATAAATATTATAGTGTAGTATGAATGAATTCAATGGGCGAGCACTCGCTGAGTTGGCCTCTGCCACTAGCGGCGTTGCCGTCACCTCATCCAACCGACCATCTACCGAACTGCTGCTGGCCAGCTATGACTTGACCAAAAGGCAAGCGATGCCAAAAAAGGCTTATTTGCGGAGCAAAAAAAAAAATGATGCGATTTTGGGCAAAAGCAGCCAATACATACTCACATATATACTTAGCCACATACGGCCACCAATTTGTCCAGCCATTCGATGCGCACGCTGGCACAAAGCCACTTAAGTTTTGATTTAATGTACATATCTGCCTACCTGTCTGGTCATTTGATCACCACTTGTTGTTGTGGTTTTGATATTTTTGATGTTTTACCAAAAAAAAATAAAAATAAAAATTAAAAATTGGCTGCCAACTAACTGGGTTAATGATGTGTGAAAATGGCTTTTAATTACTTGTGTTTGTGTTTGTGTTTGTGCCGTACATGAACGGAAATTGAGACCGCGAAAAATTGCAAAAGCCCACTCGCTTCATACAAATATTTCAAAATGAAAATAAGCCAACTGATTTAATTTTAATTCATTTTTAATGAATTTTCACGACGCAGTAGGAGCGAGTGCTACCCAAAAAGGCTGCAAATCGGAATCAACATTGCAACATTGTGCGCTGATATTTATTATGGAAAATTACTTTTTAAGTGTTTATGAAATCGGTTTTGTTGATTTTGGAAAAATTTAAAGTGGCACAAAGAACTAAAAAACACACATAATTCAATCGAAAATCAACTAAGGCGGATTGCTTTTTTTGAAGAATTAAGTAATGTTGATAGCCAATTTGTAACGTAAATAACACTGATTGATGTGCTCCTTAGATCATAAGCTCATTGTGGACTAAAAATAGCTGAGTTTATACCACTAATTTTTCCAAGCCACATTGAGATGATTTTTGGCAACGAGCAGAAGTTTTCAGATCCTGGTAAATCTTCACAAAGCACTATCCAATATGATTTGACTGTTCGGAAGCCAAAAAAAAGTCAAGAACGGCTTTAACATTTTCGATTTTTTTCATATTGCGTTCTGTTTGCGAATTACTGAGGATTTTCCAAAATTTAAAGTTTCTGTAGTGCGCGCTTCCACTCCGCAGGGCCTCGGTTCAAGCCCTGGCCAAAGCAACATCGCAAAAAAATTTTGAAAAAAGGTTTTTTCTTAATAGCAAACCTCCGAGTGTATTTCTGCTATGAAAAACGACTTCTCATAAAAATACAATCGCCTTTCGGAGTCGGCGTAAAACTGCAGGTCCCTCCCCTTGTGTGACAACATCAAGGCGCACGCCACAAATCGGAGGAGAAGCTCGGCCAAACACTAAGATATGTGTAAGCGCCAATCTTTTATTATTATAGTTATATTTTCATCACCAGGGCATCGGCGTACACAGGTACGGGCTAAGGGAGACGCAAGCCCCTTCATTGTAAGTTTCTTTCTATGAATTAATTTCTAATTCAAAAATGTATACAATAAACTAAAACCTTGGGTGTCTTCACATCCATTTCGGTAGTTTTGGTAAACTGCTGGTTGTTCCTCGATAATTTTATCAACTGTGAACGTCCTTTTCAGATTACTTTTGTTAGTCTGATAAATAGTCAGTTACTTAAAAAAAAAATCTTTATCTTTTAATATTTTTTTTATAATATTCGGATCTAAACCAAATCAGGATGGGACCAGCTCTGAGGTACCACCTTACCACCTATTACGACGAATAGATATCATCCTCCTTTTTTTGAAGTCGTTTTGAAAGAGAAATATTAATGAGGGAAATTATTATAAATTTTAAATAGCTATATAATATTTCTAATAAAATTTACATAAAAAAATCTCAGGTAATGTACCGTTGAACCTGAAATTACCCGAATAATCTCAAAATAAACTCAATAAAACACGAAAAGGCCCGAACTATTCCAGAAAGCTTCCAATAACAATAACGGATCTGAGTGTAGTAATAAGGCCCCGAAAAACTTCCCCTAAAATTATTGCAGCTTTTGTTTTGTTTTTGTTTTGTTTTGTTTTGTTATTTTGGGTACAAGAAACATCTTTCTTTTTAAGCATTTTCGGTAGCATCTCAATTAAAAAGAAATAGATAGGGCTGCATTGGTTCTCATGGCCTTACCTAATTATTCCACGTGATTTTACTTCGCTCTATTGGTCGAATAAACGCACTAATTAAAAAATATTTAAAAATTTTTTTTAACATCCTTGAGTACGTTTTCTCTGGTGGTTGAAAATAATACTAGCTCTTACATATGTATCGCGTAATTTCTATCGAAATCAAATGAATAACTATTGTCATTCAAAATGAGCTGCTTTAAAATTGTGCATTTTTTGAGACATAAATATCTTCTTTTAAATTTAAAACGACAAATATCGCACCACAAAATTTGCATAGCACATTGATTAGCTCTGGAGGATTTAATACGCTCATACCTATTTATTGCCACATGCGTGAGTAAATCTGTAAAAATCTGCATATGTATAGGTGAACCGTAAACTAGCCACATATCTGACTTTTGTTTGTGCTGTCTCTCTGTGGCGCAAATTAATTTATTTGCTTACTTTATGAATAACAAAAGTGACTGGAAGTAAATTAACTAATCTAATAGGTGATAATTTAAAGTCAAACGAAGTCGTTGAACAACAGCAAAAAAGAAGGTAAAAGAAGGTAACAAAAGCGACAAAGTTGAAATAAAAAGTAGAAAACTAAAGACACAAGCAGCTTAAGAAATTTAAATTCATTCGATTTTATTTCACGTTAACTAGTTAGGCTCAGCATAGCTCCGTCATAATATAATATGACTTTAGGTTATAGGTACATTAATTTATGCCTAAAATATTTATTATTAACACTTCTACGATTTATTATAATAATTTATGTGTACTACATAATATAAATATATAAATAAATTTACCTGCCGTAAATTTTCCACGTGTGAAAAAATTGATGAATTAAACACAAATTTAGTCAATAATTCACACAAATACGAAAAGTTAAAATTTTAGAAAAACCAAAAAAAAAATATCCCAACTAAAACTATTATCCATAGCTGTACAATAAATCTCTGCAGAGGAATATATCATTTAATTAATGCGCTCGCAGCCATTTTTGTGGGATTGGTTGGCATTTGAAAATTTGCATTTATTTTATTTTTAACACCATTCTTAGGTTTCACAGCGTCTATGCTTTTTGTTTTATTATTATTTTTTTGCTGTTGTGCCACTTTTTTTTGTTTCGTTTCATTTCCATTCGATATTTTGTTATTTACTTTTATTTTATTTTTTCTTATGACAGCTTGTTCACACATTTGTATATCTCGTACGAAATGAGCGATTTAGTAAAACTGGAAATATTCAAATGAACATTAACACTAAAAATGTGGTAAAATTATCAACATTAAAATATTTTATTGAGCATTTGTGTGCAAATGTTTTAATTATTTGTAATTCGAAGCGCGCAATATGAGTGGAGTGGTGAAGTTTCAATCAGGTTATTTATTTCTCTCTACTGTATGAGTTTGTTGATGAGTAGGCGTGAAAGGTGAAGAACCTTATAAATTTCATTGCAATGAGCACACAGGTGGATCGCTTGAAGTCTTAGTGTATGTGTGCTTATAACAGCGGCGCACCCAGGAATATTTTTTTTTTTTTATAAATATATATCATCAGAAAATACTGATAATTCGCTTCAGGTAATATGCTCTTCAAAATAGATTTATGCAACTTTTATGTACAGTATGTAGTAAATAAAAAAAAAACGTTTTAAAGTTTCATAAATCGCATTTTATTTAGATAAAATTAACAAAGAACGCAAATATATTTAACCTACTGCAAAAAAGGGGAGGTTATTTTATCTTCTTTTATTTAAGCCACCGCATTATTTTATTTGAACGGAAAAATGGTACCGTAATTTGATTTAAATCATATAATTGGATCATGATAAAATTAACGGTACTCCTAATTTTGCTTTAAAATTATTTGTTTAATAAAAAGTTCTATAAACACAAGATGCGCTCAACTTTCAAAGGAAATAAAAAATGTTACAAAAGAATTTTAATATAAATAAATTAAATAGTTCCATGAAATTTTTGCACTTTTATGTTCAGTTTCCTCTTCTTCTTGTTTCTGGTTATCGATGGAGATGGTGATTTTTCACGATTGCCTAATTTTTTAATATTTCGAATACCGAAAAAACAATTGAAATTGTATTTTTATTATGTAGCTCATTTTTGTGCAACGAATTCGAAGTTGGTAAACTAAATCTTCGAATTGTTGTTAAGTACATATCAGTGGTAAACTCTTTTAATCCCAAAACCCACCCCTTGTGTGACCTAATGGAAAAGCCTGCTCGAAACTTCCATCAAATATTCAAAACAAAAAGAAGATATCCATTCTTGGTATTAAGTTGTTATGGGTTGCTATTTTATTAGATACTTTGCTAAAACTGAACTGTAAATGTTGTAAAGCTGACGTTTGCATTAGAAAGTAACCTCTCTCCAAACTAAAAAATATATAGTACTTAAGTATGTATATGTTCTTACTATGTTACAGTAAATGGGAAAATATCTGGGCCAATTTCTGATATTTACCTCAATTTTATCACACAAATGCAAGGACCTGAAGCCATTCACCGCCTCCAAATCTATAGATGGTTTTTATGAGAGTCCTTTTTACGGTATAAATGCAGTTGGTTCGGTATTGTGGGAGTGTTAGTATACACTTCTAACCATACAATAGTCGTCGTACTAGATGCTCCATGATGATTGGCATATGTTGAGCCGACATTCATATCCGCACCATGCCGTAGCTCTAGAGCTATCACGTCATATTTTCCCACCTAAAAGATGAATGCTACACAGAATTAAACCCGGAATTCCATAAGGCGGCACTGTCTCACCAACACAGTTATTTTTATACATAGCCAAAAGTCTTCCAGTGCCCCAATTATTCACGACACGTATCGAGTTAGGTTCAAGATAACACTACCATTTACCAACAGATAAAGTTAAGCTCAAACTGGACGTAGAGATCGGCGGAACCAGGTTATAGACCTTAAGTCATCCTCAAGACGTAACTGCTGTGTTGAACAGAGTTCTTTTTACCTGGTATATGCAAGCAGCTTCCCAGTAGAAAAAATTCAAGTCACTCACCGACTTAGAGAAAGGATGAGGAGGCAACGGTTTGCAACTTTAAAATCATGGACATAAGTGGCACAGTGCATACAAGAACATACACCTCAAAAACATGCCTGAACACTGCTTTTCTTATCGCTAGTTGTCTTCTGATGTCATCTCAAAAATGTCTTCACACCGAGTCTAAAATGCTCGAGAGGTAACTAAAATCACGACGTGCTTCTATATAAGGAATTCCTGTTGGGATTCAACCTAAAAGGCCGAATACCATCGCTTCGTCACATAACAAAACACCTCAGCTAATTAATCGTGGGATTAACGGTGCAACGAGAAGTGATT
Organism: Rhagoletis pomonella; assembly: GCF_013731165.1. Classification (NCBI taxonomy): domain Eukaryota; kingdom Metazoa; phylum Arthropoda; class Insecta; order Diptera; family Tephritidae; genus Rhagoletis; species Rhagoletis pomonella. The sequence continues at coordinate 57,824,894 of NW_023458561.1, read as the reverse complement.
ACAATTGCAATCATCACAGACTTCGAAAATATTATTTTGCAGTCATCATTACCGAACCGATGTACAACTTGGGCGACTTCGCAAAGGGAAGAGGTATTCGGCGAATTTATTTGGCCTCGAAAGTGTGGTTAGGTTTAACCTGATTTCTGGAAGTTGTGACCCTTCGGAGGCCTTTAAAATTTTGACTTTCTGGACTGTGGGTACACTACTTCTTTACAGATACAATTACATAGTATGTATTTAATATTTTATTATTCATATTTTTAGAAAATTTATGACAGACAGTGTTTCGACTTATGCATGCTCGCTCTCTTCTATCCGTTTGTGTCCTGGCAGCTAGTGGATAGCGACCTGACTATGGACGCAGGGCTCATCTATTCTTCTCTGCACTGCCGTATACAAAGTGAGTCTGTCGTCACAGCGTCAACTGCTTTAATGGCTACTTGATTAAGAATAAGATATGCACATGAGAGTTAGGAGGGGTTAATTCCACTGCTTACTCAGCCGATTTGATTGCGGCATACATTTCGGCCTGAAAAATACTGCAATAGTCTGGGAGTTAATACGGCTGTTTTAACAATGGTGTAAGTGTTTTTTGTATCGAAAAAAGTGTATTATTTTGAAAATTAATTATGCAGAAATTAATTAGACAACGGAGGACAAAAGTAAGAACTCCAATGGTCTATTATAGACAAACTTTTGGCCGCTAATTCGGAGCTTGATTTTAGCTAGCTATCTTTCGCCAAATATTTCTAAGTTTTGAATAAACATATTGGGGTTCCAAATTTATGGAAACCTCCAGTTTTGTGACAATTGGAAAATTTGACTTACTATTTGGAGCCTTTCCTCCCATTTATTGGCCTGCATTTCTATTTTTTTGTATCAGACATTAGAATTTATTTTAAAAGAACTTAAAAATTATGTTTAAATTTAATGCAAATGTAGAATAAAAATAAAAATTCTATAGGATTTTAAGAAATCAAGTTTTTGTTTCGAAAGATCGAATGGGTATTGAAAATATCCCTTCAACATTTTTTTTCATCCCAAACAAATAACACGAAACACGAAAATCTAGGATGTGGTCGTGTACATTAGTCAATTCAAGGATATTAGTTATTCAAGAATAGAATTTTAAAAGGACATTTTTAATACTTATTCAAAACATTGTCCAATTCATCAGAGATTTTTATTTTACTTTACACCCATATTGGTTTTCCACAATGCACTGCATTTTTTAAACAATTTGTTGAATAATTCATTGTTTTTGTAATTTCAAAGACTTAAAAAAATTTACCTCATTTAGAAAAACGAAAAGCACAACTTTACTATATTTGGCCACAAGTTTCGTAAGTATATCGATTTTTTGTGTCTAAAATTTACTGCCGTGCGTTGTAGTCTGGTAGTTTCCTTGTGAGAAGCATTTTAGTGGCAGTAACGCAATAATAAAATATAAATATATTCGTTATGTTCAAACCAGTTACGCCATTTTAATTAACTATGAATAACTTCTTTTTTTTTTTAATTTACTCTTTGTGCAGCAATATTCGCAATAAAATGCAAACAAGCAATTCATTGCCACTATTAAGTAAATCAATTCAAAGATACATATTTGCATGCGAAATCAATAAACAACATTTCATTGGACATTTTCATATTCAATTTGGAATTTAAACCGCGTAAATCAAGCTAATTGGACCGATAAATAACAGAAATATGTGCGACATGCATAAATTAGATACATAAATGTCAATTTCGAGAGACACAAAATATGCAAATGCACGAATTAAAAAAAAAAACTATATGGCAGTTAAAATATAAAATAAATGCAAATCAAAGTAAAAAGCTGAAAATATTGGAGATACAAATAAGGAAGAATTCAATCGGACCATCGAAATAAATAAACAAATAAATCAGTTTAAAATGATTTACGTGTCAGCCCGTTTCGAACCGCTCTGAAACGGTTATGCTACAACAACACAATAAATGCCTTTGTTTTTCTACAATTGTTGTTATTTTTGTTGTTCGTTAGTTAATTGCGTGTACTGTTGTTTTTACTGTTGTCTTCATTTGATTGGCATACCACAGCGCGGCGGCCATTGATGAGCGCATTAATGAGCGACCCAGCACAATTTACTGCCACTCGCGCTCGCTCTCGCTCTCTGTTCGAAAACTACGCTAACTTCGCGCTCAACGCTCTGTGCGCTTGAGTAAACACACTCAATAAAGATTTCCCCTTTTGGTGTATTTTTTCGAAATAAATTCGAAATCGTGGTTTTCGAATTCGCGTTTTCGCCAATATAGCGCACTCACTTGCGCAGCTAAAGGGTGAGCGTAGCAAACTTTCTTTATTTCAATCTACTCTTCTTTCTCTCTCTTTCTCTCGTACAGCATTATTTGATTCCGCTTTGTAAGTCCTAAGACCAGCCACCATGCGCAACAATGGCTGCTCTACCCGTTGCCGTCGGCTTTGCACTGAAACTCTTTAACGTTTGTCGTAGGAATGGCTGTCTGTTTGTTGGCCGTAAAAGCGACGGGTTTGCGCAGAGCTTAACACAGCCGTTTAGTGGAAGTTTTTTATTTTTGTATTTTTTTTTCCTAGACCCTTGCATGTTGAGTTTTTAATTAAAACCGCACCTTTGCTTGGCGTTAGCTGTTGGTCATGGCGTTGATAGTTTGGCTGTGTAAGTTTGTAGCATTTTTTCGAGTGTTTCTTGTTACTGGTTTCATTTATTTGTTTGTTGGTTTGTTTGCCGTGATTAGGGCCAAAGGGTGCGTGTGCCGGTCCATTAGCGCGCCAACAGCAGCAATGACGATTTGTTGTTTAATGATCGTGCACTGTGTTTGCTTTTGTATTTGTCGTTTTGCTGTTAATTTGAAAATTTGATGCTGATTCTCGGCTTTTTTCTACAATTTATAAGTTTTCTATGAAAGAGGAATTTTAGTTCATTTTTTTTATTTATTTTTTGACGAACGTTAGATTTATTTATGTATGTAGATAATTTGTCTCTGTGTATGCATATATGTATACATGTGATTGTATGTTATAGGTTTTTATGTTAGCCTAATAAAATACACTGCCGGAAAAATTTGAAAAAGATCTAATGCAGCTCCCAAATGCCTGACCGGAAGGAATTGATTTAGAGGCGCTGGTTTTGCCGTCTGGGTAGATATGTCTGTACTTTATGGTGCATCACCAAAAAAATTTTATGTATTACACAGGCATTATACAGCTTATTATATTTTAAGACTTCCGCAAAAATATTTCGGAAAAATAAGAGTTAGACCGATTTGAAAACTCCTCCGAATTTCTCGATATTTTAATTCTGCTGATAGAATTTTTAAACATTTTTAAGCAAACCTTTTGAGCTTAAACTCTTGTATCATCTGAGGTGATTTTTTAGAAGTATTTAAAAAAAACTACTGTTTTTCGAGGCATTTCTTTTAAATCTTAATATTTTGCTGAAATGGTTTGGCGGAAGTCTTAAAATAAAAAATAAAATTTTACAATTCCGATGGATAAACCTACCTTTTTTTTGTGTGGAGAGTGATGCACCCTAATTTACACATATACATATGTAGGTAGCACAAATTCTTTTCAGCTTGTGCTTCAGTCAGTTCAAATGAAATTTATTCCGAAGGGGATGCAAACCACCCACTTATGATGCCTTGACCTTCCTGCAAAATTTGTAATATAAATCTTTAAGCTATGCTATACTTTTCTGACTAAATTTTTTGATAGTTTACTAGATATTTTTTCCAGTGTCTTCAGGATTTTTTCGGGATTGTTTGCATTTTAATCGGCGGCATTTTTACCTATCGCGATTTTTCGGGAACTTAGGGGATTTGTTTCAGGGTTTTGCGGAATATTTCGGAATATCTTCGGGATTTCGCTCTACTTTTCGATGTTTTTTATTAGGTGTTTTATGCCCGAAAGTCTGTTTAAATATGTGTATTGAAAATGTGGCTACTTGGACTACCACCAGCAATTCAAACGTAGGCAATATTATTTTTATAATTATAAATGGGCACCTAATAATAAGTGCCCTGTCATTCAAGCAGCAATCACTAGACAAAATTATGTCTAATAAATCCCGGTAGTGTAGAATATACAGTTGAGTTTCCCTCAATCTGGGTGCTAGGCGGACCGGAACATACAAGAGCTTAACGGTGACCTTAGCGTAACTTGGAACGCCTCCTTGAAATACTGTTTTTTTTTTTTCGCTGGCTGTTAACACTAGGGTACAGGCCCTACCTACGCCTTATCGGCGGCCTGCTGGTTACTTTTGTGCTTGCCAACCTCTTGCTTTTGGGTCTTCTGCTACACCCAGTACTTATCCAACATCCTTTGAAAATCAACTTTGTAATCAGCGTACTTCGGGTGTACGGTCTAATATCGAGGGTAGAACAAGGAACAGCCAAAATTATTCGAAGAACTGTTGATGTCAAATGCGATTTGGAAGAAGTACAGCCTCGACTAGATACACTGACATTAGGCTTACGAACCCCTGCACTCGAAGAACGCCGAACACATGCTTCATTTCCTGCGGATTATGGAAATAGTTGGACGGCCGGGGCCAATACCTTAAGTGCAGCTTGGCTGTCACTGCAGATACGCCTCCACCTATTTTCCACCACGGAGTTCATGCATGTATTTACCGAGGCATATTCGCCAAGAGAAAAGTTTTCCCCACTATCTTCGATAAAGACCCCAGATCCCAACCCAGCTTCAGTTTTGGGGCCATCATACCCATAGCTATGTTTTCTAATTACTTATTCATGCAAAACTTTCATAAAAAAATAAATCAAATCTATTAGGACAATTTTTTCTCCGATTTTTTTGAGTGATTTACTCTAAGTCCGAATAATGGAAGTGGTTTATGTAAGTCGCTTATTACTTTGCCGCCGATCGTGGTGCCATTCCAGAGTATGCAGTTGTTTTTATTTTTTCCTGCAATGGCTAAATCCTTTGCAATCATTTCACATTCGCTGCTAAACACCTTTTACATTTTTAATTTGCATTAGCACGCGTTAGTGTACCGTCTTTTGTGCTCTGCAGCTGTTGAATAATTTTTAACCTGCGGCTATTTTGCACGTTTTCTGCCTTAACATGTGTTACTTCTCCTGTTAAAACATTAATTTCATGTTGTTGGCAATTTTCTAATTTTTTTCGCTTTGTTCTTTTGCGTAATGCAGCGCGCATTACTTTAGTGTAGGCATTCGTTAAAAAAAAAAACATACATATCTACATACATTAAAAGTGCCAGGGGGATGTGAAAAGAACCAAAAAGAACAAGCTTAAACACGAGTCAAAATGTTTTACTATTAATCAAAGCTACAATGCTTAAATATTGAAATGTACAGGTTTAAGTTAATAAAGTGGTAGCCGGGTTTTAAATAAAACACAATATTCTAGAACAAACGGCAGAAACAGGCAGTGTTTCACATTTTATCAGAAATTTGTTCTTTTCTCCAATTTCGCAAATCTGTTGCGTTTTTCTTATTTTTGAATGTCAAAATTTTAGCATTTTTTTTTTTACAATCACTCGCCAGCGCTCACCTCAATTTCACGCCACTTTTGTGTTCAACATTTAAATGATTTTTTTTGTATTTCAAATAAATTGAGTTGTAAACATTGCTTAATTAATTCGCGTGCGGATTTAGCAAAATTTATAATGAATCACGTCTTGTCCGCATACATACCACTAAATAGTATGTTTGTAATTTTTTATGCTTCTGCAAAAGTTTGCATGCAGCAGGCGAAGAAATCCAATTAAAAACGCTTAATTAAATTATTCGCAATTAAATTGAAGACTTTTGTTAAGTTGTGTGCTCGTTAAAAGTGGGAAAGTGTTTAAATGCGCGGTTGCTGGGGTTACAAGGTTTTTTTTTTAATTTTTTGCAGCTTTGTATTCTTGCATGGATTTGATAGTAAATGGCTTTGATAGCAATGATTTTTCACAGTTACGCAGGAAATTGCTTTTCTTTTACGGTCATAAATTTCGGGAAATTCTTTTGAGTAGGTGCAACAAGCATATATAAGTATGTAGCTCTAATTTTAAATTTGCATTTGCAGTAATTTTTTAATTAAAAATTTCCGTAAATCAATTAGATTCTTTATAAAGGCTGCGCTGTCGAGTAAAACTATGCGCTGTATACTTTAACGAATCTTGAGAAATGAGTTGGAGTTGTTGAGTGCGAACTTCAGGTGTATTCCGTAGGTCGCAGGTCATTTAATTTAAAGTAAGTCAGCATTGTTTTTTTTTTAATGTGAAGCAATTTTCGACTTGATGGACTGCAATTTGACTCTGGTAAAGTATTCCAAGCCACAATAGGCTTCTAAGAGCTGTAAACGCTTCGGATTACAGAAAGCAGAAGCCCGAGAAATAAAAAATGAGCTCTGTCTTGGTGAATGCCTATATATGTAGATAGGTGCGAATATTTAAGTATGGTATCTTATCTGCACACATAATAAAATTGTAACAAGCCAATATCTGTACATTATAGATATTAAAGAAAAATTGAAGATTGTTCGTATTTTTGTCTGTCTGTCTGTATGTTTGTACGAGCATCACTAATGCATGAAATTGAATGTAGTTTTCATCGATGTATTGCTAGAGGTCTAACTTAAAATATAGAGTGAAAAAAATATTTGTGAGTTGCCACCTGTTTGAAAATTGCAGTTTAATTAAATTGATAAGATAAAAGAAATATTGCAATGTGGTTGTCGAAAGGAAGCTTACAGCCGAAAATATTTTTCTGGAGGTTGCCACATGTTTGAAAATTTTTATTTAATTCAATTGATAGGATACATTAAATATTGCATTACGGGTATTAAATAAAAGAGGTTTAGGTATGTTTATTTCAGAAAATATTTTTAGGAGGGCGGCCATCTATTCGAAAATTTGTATTTTATTAAATTGATAAAATAAATGAAATATTACAATACGGGTATCAAACAACACACAAATACTTTTAAGGAGCAATGAAGCACGCCAGGTATTTGCTAGTCTATAAATAAATCGATGAATACATTTGCACATATATCGATAAGAATATCGAAAATTATGTATTTCGCATTCGAATTTTGCATATTTCTTGTTGATATTCATAAATATACCGATAAATCGTAAAGTATTGTGTATTTATTAAGGAGCAAATCTTTTATATATTATTCGTTATTGAGGTCGATGTCGATATAATAGTTAGTATCGATAAAATTATTTGCGATAATCACTACCCTCCATAATCTTTATCATTCTATTTCTGGAATAATAACCTTAATTTGAAAAATCTTGAAGCCTTGAGGGTTTGTAAGGGTGACGTTTATTCATGCTTTAAAAAACCGTTCATGTATTTCCGTAGAATTTCAGAACAATGAGACTCTCCCCTTTCTTACTGAGGACTTTAGAGAACCAAATTGGGTGTTTGATTATTCGCCTTTTTTCTAAAATCGGGTTTCGAGTTATTCGAAAAATTGTGGTGGATGGTGCGAATTTGAACGGAAGAATTGAAGGAATTGAGCTCTATCCGAACTCTCTGTAAACCCAAAGTTTAGGCTCCCGAATTTCTGCAGCGTGTTTCAAGCAGGCGAAGCCGCGATAAAGAAGGCAGTCGCCTGTCTATGTACTAGCATAATATTCACTCTGCTAAATGGCGGCAATTAGAAATTTAATTTTGATTAAGCTGCGATCAAAACTGATGAAGGAATGACTCATCTTGATTTAGATACTAGTAAAGCGCCAACTCTCTTAGCGAATACTCCTGATACTGCCTAATAAATAGAAACTTAAGCGGTACAACTTGTCATCGTATTTTATTGCCGTAGCTGTTTAGAGGACCACGAGATGAAATAATCTCAGCACTTCCCGGCTACCCTGCTTTCGCGCGTATTTTATCAACACTCTCGAGGAACTCTCTTGGATGGACGTCATCTTGAGCACGTAGCGTTTTCTCTAACATTCTTTTTACTCACAGTTACTGTTCAAGGAAAAATATTTACATATATTCAATGGTAACTCAAAAGCAACTAAAAGCCAAAAGTTGCTGAACCACTTCAAGCAAAGGCTAAGAAGCAACCAAATGGGTTTGGGTTTGGGTTGTAAATGCCAGCAATTAAAAACTTTTTATGAAACCCATAGTTTTCCGCTTTCAACACTGAATATGTGAAAATCTCCCATTTTTCTGCATCGTTTATTAATTTTTTTTCTTTCGAAGAAAAAATCAAATATTTTTCTTACAACAATCAAGTGCTCATCACGGCAATAGTTACGTTTACATTCGGTAGCCAGCAACTGCTGCTGTAGTCATTAGACCGGCAGTAATGCCATCAGCACTCCGAGATTTCGGGCGGTTGCTCATTAAGGGCAGCGGCTGAAAGAAAAAAAACTCCTAATGAGTATTTTCCAACACTTGCATGATTTTTGGACAAAAAAATAAAAAAAAATTTATATCAGCATATAATGCTTGTGGACGAGTAAGTACATATAAGCATTCATATATACATACATCTTTACATATTTCATAAGATTTATTAGTAAGTATCAACAAAATCCCATCAGCGTTTTGTTGCGTGACGTGGTGTGAAAATCTGTGCAATTGGCCAAGACACATTAGTCATTTGCTGTGTATTTCTTACGCTTATGCATTTACATAAGGACTTAGTACACAAACTTTTCACACATTAAGTTAAAAATAAAACTTTTTCAATTCAATTTTTTTTTTCTTGTTATTAAATTTTCTTTAATGCCAAATTATTCGTCCGTGCCGCTGCTGCCACTGCTGCCGCCCCTGCTTAATGTTAAGCTTCCAGCAAATATTTGCTCAAGTGGCTGAGCTTTACGCAATGCCTACTTACTTACTCATGTAAACCCCGTTATGGATGTGCGTATGGGTGTTGCCATATATACGTATTTATGCACACACATATTTATGCTATGATATAAAATATTGTGTAATTACCGAATAATGGAAAGCGTTAATTTACACTTTTACTTATGGTAATTCAGGGTGTAAATATGAAAATTACACAGCAGCAGGTAGCGTGAAAAAAACAGTGAAAAGTCAACATAAGAAGTGTAAAATTGGTATCGTATTTAATGCATTTTAAATTAAAAAGCTCATAAGAGCAATTATTATGGGTGATTGCGGAAATACATATTTGTTTTTAATTTAATGCTCGTAGCGTGTTTGCGTTTGTATTGTGCATTGGCAAGCGTGTGGAAAGTGGGAAAAGGTGTTTTTTTTTTTTTAATTTGGTGTTGACTGGCGCAATTATGAAAGCCTAATTAGATTAAAAAATTTCCGGCTTGGAGAAAAATGGGTGAAAAATATGTATGTATGTAGGCACTTAAGCCAAAAGATAAAGCAAAAAAAAAAAATATAAAAAATTAACTGCAAACGAAAACATGTATACCTCGAAAAATTTCGATGTCAGTCAATCTTCAAATGTAATGATTTTGCACTTTCGAGTATGATTTTTTTTTTTTCAAAACATGCACTTATGTCCTTTGGTAAGAATATAAAGTTGAAAAGCTCGAAAATCTTCTTTTGTTTTGTTTTAACGGGTTAAGGGGAAGAATAAGAACAGCTTCAGGAGGGCTACAACATTACAAGGTATGGATAGGGCAATCATATATTGGGAATGCAAAAAGTACATAATTAAGAAAAACTTCAAAAAAAAACTTTAGAAATAATAAAATAGCGCAGATATGAGCCATCCATTAGCTATCTCTTTTCAAGATCCTCGCTGATGGTGAACAAGATACCCCAACGCTTAAAGTATTCTTAAGAGTATGTATGATCTTTAAAAATAAATACATGTTTTAGGTTTTTTTTCTTTTTTCAAACCTCAGATGTAACTTTTCGAAATATATCGGTTTCCGCACCACCTACCGACAAACTTTATTTTTAAGTTATTACATTCCAAATATGAACCGAATCGGACCATAAGGGGTTTTTAAATATGTCGCTTCCTGCGACACCTAGCGGATTAATTCATGTTTCACACTGCATTTACATCGGGTTCTGAGTAAAGTTTGGACTTTTAAGTTTTTAGCCCATCACAAAGTTGGTGAATGATGATTGGTTGATATCAAAATTTGACCCAATCAAACATACACACATGGGCGTAGCTAGGTAACATGCATTCCCCTAATAGTCTTGAGCGCAACGTTAGCAAGCCCAAAGACCTGACTGCCGCTTGGCTATCAGAGTTCCTACCTTATTAGCATTGCACAGCCAATCGACTAAATCCTTAATGGCATCCGGTAAAATACTACAGTGATATGATAGAGCAGGGAGTTCTGAAAAGACCACTTCACTAACAACTCTTCCATAAAACTTCAGCCCCCTCGTTGAAGTTCCTCTTTTCGACTTTTGCATCCCATTCACCAATATTTAGGGGAGATGTGCTAAGGAGAAAGAACTCATGTGTGCCAAATTATTGATTATAAATATCAGAAATCGCCAAGCGACCACCTCCAATTGACCGAAGTCGTCTGTGGTACTTTATATTTTGTGGTGAACAAGATTGGTTCCATTTCAATAGGATTTGTAGTGAGTCTACTGTTCGCGTACCATTTCGCTAACAGGTTCAAGTATTCTTGGATGAATTTTTAAAGAGTATTCAGAACTAAACCTTTACTCACTAAAAGTGCAACGTCACCCAATTAAGCATTCAACCAGCAGCCTTTACTTGCCAATTTATATGCCAGGTCCAAAGAATAGGTGAGAGAAGAGCACCCTATGGCGTACCCCTGCTTATCCTGCAGGCACTGCTCTGCCTCTGCTTCCACCAAAAATTCGGACTTTTTTCATCCCTTGGAAAAGCAAAAAAAAAGTCGATAAAAGGTGTTGAAAAATGGCCATTATTAATATTTAAAGACACCGTTTGAAGACACTTCAACAATCAAAAAATAACCAACATGTAAATATGTAAGTATTTGTAAGTGAATATATAGTACATATGTATGCATATATTTATCAATCAATTTGCCTGTAACACACTTCATGTATGTATATATATTCGTGTTAACTCCCAACGGGGTTTCTCATGTCATGTCTAATTGGCGATTTTTTTTTTAGCCACCGGCAGTTACATTCATACATACTCACCAGCCATCAGGTCAAACTGTTAATAAACTTGTCGAATTGTGTTTATTATTTACTGACCAATGTTAATGCGAGAGACGATGTAGCGCTGAAGCGTTATGGCCGCTAGTAGCCAGTGGGGCAGTTAAACACCGACGATGACGACGACAGCATTGGGGTCAAAAGCCAAATTAAAGGCTACATATGACCACTTTATTTGCTTAAAATATGCAAAATTGTCAGCGAGAGAGATAAAGCGAAAGATTGAAAAATATTTACTAAAAAATGAATGTCCAAGACAAGCGGTAATTTGATTATACAGATAGTTATAAAGGAATTAACGATTACTTAATGAGGTAATTATTATTAATTATACCATTAGGATGGCTGATTTGTCATAAATTTAAATTTATTGCAAATAAAATTTTTAATGCCATATACACTGGAAGTTAGAGTAAACAATGTAAATAAAATAAAACCTAATAAAAAAAATGCAGAGAGGAGACTTGAGTTGGGTAAGTGAGATTTTGTTAGGTTAGTTTGCGATGGCGATGAAGAACTATCCGCCCAAATAACAAATTTTACTATAACTATTACCACCGAACTGCGATTAATACTTTCCATGTCCATATTCATACTTGTATTCATATTCATACTCGTATTCATATTCATATTCATGTTCATATTCTTACTCATATTCATATTCAAATTCATATTTATATTCATATTCACATTCATATTTTTTTTTCATATTTATATGCATAT
>NW_023458561.1:57799211-57808041 GCF_013731165.1 Rhagoletis pomonella | reverse complement strand
CACTAAATACTTTAGCACTTAAGTTTTAAGGAAAAGGAAGAATCACTGTGATTTTTGCTCTTTTATTTTAGATATTAAAATGTAAGGAATGCTTCGTGATTTTTTGATATTTTTATTAGCACTTTTTAGAATGTTTCGGGATTATTTGTGTTTTTAAGAGCTTTGGAAATTTTCTCTGCCACTATTATTTTAGATTTTAGGGGCCTTATGGGATTTTTCGCGTATTTTAAGGAACTTTTGCGGGATTAACGATACTATATTTATGCGGTATTTAATGAAGCCATAAACACTAAGTACTATTTACCATAAATACCCGGGATCGTTATAGTAAATTCATAGTTTAAAAGTTATTTTAAAACTTTTTTTTATTTCAATTAACTCTTTAATCCTTATTTTTGATTATTTTTTTTACAATAGCATTGTAGCCGTTATTTTCAAATTTAATTTTTTTCGACATTAAAGATTTAGAACGGTAATAAAGCGCAGTCTCCTATATTTTAATAGGTTTTTACGGTCCCTAAAAGTATATATGTATATATAGCACTGTAAAATTATTTGAGGAATTTTCTACATAGTAAGTATTTGGTCCTGCGAAAGTAGGTATGTATGTAAATATATATACCTAAAGTATGTATGTAAGTTAAGTACAAAGTGTTTGGTAAATGGTATTCTCTATTGAAGGCAGCGTACCCAACAGATGGATAGTTATTCTTTCAAGGAATTGTCTTGACTTATCCCTGTCAAAGTCTAATATCTTATGGCCAGTGCATGATGAACAGAGGCATTATTGAAATAATCTAACAAGTCCCAGAACGAACTGATTTGGGCTCTGTTTCGACAGATATTAGTTAAGGAAACTTGTTCATAACCAGAGTAGTTTTCTTACTAGAGGTACCTGGGCGCTGACGGAATTAGGGGAGAATTTTCTGCTGGGTATTTTTTTTTTCAAAAAAGAGTGCATCATCGAGTTTTAGCAATTTAAAAGTCAGCAAATTCGATTTTGACACTATTTTTGATACTTGATTTGATCGATATCGAAGTCGATACATTTATCGGTATTGGTGTCGAATATTTTAGCTTTTTGTATTGTTTTTGACACATATTCTTATGGCTATATTATGTGTAACGAAAAATACCAAAACCACTTAGACGGTTACAGCGCTAAATAAGAACACGAATATAATGAATAGTGAGAAACATTTATGTTTTTTGTGATACTACTTAATAAAAAAAAAAATCTTAAAAAACCAACTCTCAGTCTGAGGGCATCTCAAAATAGGCATAGCTTTTACATTCCCTCACAACAAACAAAAGACTTAAGCAACGAACTTGCTAACGGCAGAAACTAGTTTCTCTTAAAAACCCTAATAGAAGTACATATATTCGAATTTTAAACCTAAATGCGTAACAAAGAAATTAATTAATGTAAATTTTAAATTTAAAGCGTAAAAATAGTTTGGAAAACCCGTAGCAAATGCGACGACTTCATCAATAGGCTCAACAATAATGCAGCAAGTTCTTCTGTGTGCCTAATTCCGTGGCTTTAAATCTAACCCGCAGCCATTTTGCCTAAGAACGTTTTTGTATTAATTCATTTGTACTATTTTAAACTTAATTAACATACACACACACGCACACACACAGATATACACTAAACAACCACTCCATGCCATCTCACGTTTTCAACTCAATCACAGGCATTTCGCATTAACTTACAAGCCGGGCCAAACCGTTAATTAAGCTTAATGAGTTCATTATGTTTTGCGATCGAACGAAATGTGTAGAATGTAAGTTTGTAAAAAATAAACCAAAAAATAAATAACAGCAAGATAACACAGCAGATGCGAAATACATACATATAAAAAGGAAGGTACCCAAAAATAAAATAAAAAATGTCAAGAAAAAAATGGCAGGCAAAATACATTTCGAGCACAAAGCAATCTTCAAAGAACAACAAATAAAAACCAATACCAAAACTTGCGCTTTTAATTAAACTCAACGCTCGCATCGTAAAGTAAATTAATGATTACACTGTCAATGACACTCAGCAGTCGTGTTCCGAGTTGGAGACTACGTAAAAAGAACAAAATTCAAAAAAAAACAAAAACAGACTAGCAACCACCAACAGCTTAACAGCTTTACAATAACCATTAGCAGTTTGCATACTACGCGTTTAGCTGGGATGTACGGTTGTGCCAGGTAGCCAGGTAGGCATCGAAAAAATCACTAACCAATTTTGCAGGCATTGTTAGTGCTTATTGCCAATGGTCATGGCCATGTTGATTTTGTTAGCCATGTTGTAGGCAGCAGCACTACTCGGATAGTTGTACTGTTGATAGTAGCCACAGCAAGAACAGAAACAACAGCAATGATTTTAATCTGCTTAGTTAGCGCAGGATTGTGGCTGCTATTTTTCTTTTACTAAACATGTATGTACGTATGTACATATATACATATGTACTTATAAGTATGCTATGTATGGATGTATATGGAAAGTTAAACAAGATTTTTTCTACTTGCTTATTTAAGAACTTTTGACTATGTTTTTATTTTAGCATTCACTTTTTTTATTTTAATAATATTTAAATGCTTAGAATTTATTTGGCTACCAAAAAAATTTTACTGAATTTAATGAAGATTTATGATGCATAGCTAACATTGATGTGTTGATTTTTTCATTTTTTCTTAGCAAAAAATGAGTCGGTTAAGGTAATCAAATAAAATAATTAGCTAGTGTTTATTTCCATAATTGTGATAATTACGTTCCTTGTATCCCCAAGCCCAAAAAAATTAAACTTATGTCCAGCCCACAAAACCTGCAGTTCATCTCTACGGAGAGTTCCATTTTGTGTAAAGGGTCCTAAGCTTGCAGTGTCATGTTAGTTACTCGGTGAGAACTTTTAAACCCATTTTTTACCACTTTACATTTCATTACCATCTAAACACTCAATGGCACGGAATCCACCACAATGTAACTCAGTTGTTGATTCCTAGTTTTTCCAGCGCTATTTTGCAATTGTCTATAAGCTTTGACACCACTGTCTGTTTATTTAACATGATGTTTAATGTTGCCCTATTAATACTCCTGTGAAGATATTCAGGTCCACAAGTTTGGATCCCTCAATGTACCAAATTTGAGATCCTTCGCTGTACATTGTAATTATCGTTTAACAGGTATCCCTTTCAGTTATTCTCACTTTGTAGGGTTTTGTACTTCGGCAGCATTAAGTTTGAGTGAGTTTGACTATGAGATCATTTAGGAATAGTTTTAGGTCATAAAAATGTCCTTTTAAGTCCCCACTTTTCAAGCTACTTAACATCGGCAGTCCCAGAGCGCTCTAGCAGGTCTATTTTTCTAGAAGTGTAGCTAGAGGCGGTAGGCCTGTGATGACTTCAAGCGGCTCAGTCAGGCACATGCGCATAGCCGCCTTTGTGAGTATATAACCAGGCTCTGGCGCTTACATAGAGTGACTAGTACGTTAGTTTTGTAGGTGTTCCCCAAGTTTTATCATGGAGTCTTTGACAAGCATAAATGCCCAATGTGAGATGCGACTTCCAGTTGAGTCTCTTGCCTAGTACCACGACTAGATATTTCACCTCTTGTAAGAACTCAATCTCTGTCCCACTCAATTTGAGTTTATTCAAGTTGACTTTCCTTCTTTTGGTAATGTAAAACACAAATTCAAACGTTTTATTATTGTAAAAGACATAAAACAAGTAGTAGATGGTGCATAATTATCTATACAGATGGTCTAAAATTTGAGCCGGCCGGCCAATCATATCGCCTACCAAATGGTTTTAGCATTTTCCAAGCTGAACTTTATTCATCTAGTCTTCCACTTAATAACACTGTTCCAGCCAAGAAAAGTCTCTATCTACGGCATTATAACAGAAGAATAGTCTTGTATATTACGAGATGATTATGAGATCTAAAGGAAAGCCTTTCGTAACCGAATAATGCCCTATAGCTACGAGCACTCACTGCAAAAGCTGCCGCGATGAGAGGAGAAAAAAAAACAATCCAAGAATTTCTTTGTCGGGGAATGGCCTTGCATTAGAAGCGACTATAAAACCTGGCACACGACACCTTCCTAACAGTTTAAGAGAGATGACGGAAGTGGAAATGCATGATTATCTATATCGCCTAGGATTACACTTTGCAATGACTTCAGGGTCATTGTCTTGGGCCGGAATGATTCCAACTCAGGATGAAGGAACTAGACGAATAGAGTAAAAACCTCCATATCTCAGCTAAATTTTGTTTATGCCCATATTAAACGTGGAAATTTTATGTACATATGTATTTTGGGTACGTGTAGTAAAATTTCACAAGGAATAATTTTGTAGAAAATTTTAACCCATTAGATATCTTGCGAAAGGGTCGTTTTGACTGCTTTTATAGAAAGTCGTCATGAAACTGCATTTGGGAAATCAGCGCAAAATTTCATTTGGGGTATGCTGTGTCAAAATCTGCATACAGAGAACGGAAAAGTACACAGAACATAAAAAACAAATATGTCCCCCTTAAAGTATGCACCGCCTTTTTTGGTATCTTTTAATAGTATTTGGCGAATGTTTCTCTGTGTCATGCGGTTCTATATTTTTACTTAAAAAACTCTGGAAAAAGGAATGTGGCGCTCCCCGACACTCACTCAAAGAGGGAATTCATAACAAACAGCTATGCCTCCGAAGAAAAGCCTAAGTGCTTGTTTATCCGGTGATTGCTTTAACGTTACTGAATCCGTTTGATCAAAACTTAGTGTTCAAAGATTCGCTTCTTCGAAATATGTTGCCTAGCAAATATTTGAAAGTTTAAAATGTTATGACGTCGCTAGCCATGTTTAACCTGCGGTTAGTGTTAATCAGACATGGAGTAACCGGGCCTAAGAGTATTAAGCGATTAAGAAATGAATTACTCCAAGCCCGTGTAAATTGGTGTAAACACATTTTCCGAGAATTTTTCAACAGTCAGACTTGAAACAAATAATCTAGATTATCAGTGAATTTGAGGATAAATATGATGTCTGCATAAATATGTGTGTGGCAGGATCAACAAGTTTTTTTTTGAACTTAAACGTATTTTTGCAAGATAAGCTGCCTAGAAAAGCAAAGAGGATTCTTGTCAGCTTATACTAAGCATGGAAAAAAATCAAAACTAGAATTCCATAACTGCCAAATCCGCTTAAAATTGTGCAAAGTTGGTAAATATTATCGCATTTACACAAATAAAACCGCAGCTAAACAAAGGTGTGAAACGAATTTCCAATATTACACCATTTGTGGGTCACGCTGCTTGTTTTTTTTTTGTCATTGAGTCGTTGACTTTTGTGTATTGTTTTGTAAATATTTTCATATTTCGAACTGTTTTGCGCGTCTTAGGAGGCGGCTCGCTGCACGGCGAGTAAATGCGCTAAAAGAAAATCTCTAAAATCGATTAAACCGCAAAGTGTGACCGAAACGCACAGTCGGCGAGGAAAAATATTAAAATTTGTGTGAAGATGAAATGAGGTTTTCTAAATTGAAATGCACACACATGCATATGTACATACATTAGGGTGCACCACTCTTCATAGAAAAAAGTAAAAGTACCGATTGTTATTTCATCGGAAATATAAAACTTATTATATTTTCCGACTTCCAACAAAATATATCGGAAAAGTGTTAAGATTACCGGAAGTTGGACCCATTTGAAAATACCTCCATAATGCAAGTTTATATAAATATGAATAATTATGGCCTTATACATAAAAAATAAAAGAGATTTAAAAAGCTCTATAAAGTGACATTTTCATAAAAAAATTTTGATTTATAAATCAACTAAAGTCTTTTTATTTTTTTAATCAATTTGGGTGTTGGTTTTTTAAAATATTTTTTTCAAAAAAATCAACTAAATCAATTAAAGTCTTTTTATTTTTTATGAATTTGGGTGTTGGTTTTCAAAAATATTTTTTCTAAAAAAATCAACTCAGATAAAAAATGCTTAAATGGTCTGCATAAATTTTTTTAAAAAGTTTATCATCGAAATCAAAATAATGAGCTTACATTCATCTCAATATATTTCCGTAGTATTTAGGCGGAAGTTTTGAAAAACAATAAATTTTATAAATCTGTTCAACAAATCACAACTTTTTTTGGCGATGCACGCTAATATACATATCGAAGTGCATTTAGGAGGGTTATTGGTTTAGTTAAAATAATTTAGGTAAGCAGATTTCCAAAGTGGCTGTAAGCTGATGAGTACTACAAAGGCATGGCAGCTGTTTCTTGCGCACATACATATTTACTACACCTAAGCAGCCTGCGCGCCAGGACACTGCGCTATGTTCTGGTGCAAACAGATTTGCAACAGCAGCAAGAGTACCACTACGCCTTGCAGGTGACTTTTCGACTGTAATGTTGCGGTTTGGCAGCACACACACACCCAAACACCCACATGCATGGATGGAAGGCAAACAAATTGTCTGCATAACAAATGAAGGACAACGATTTAAAATTGACAATTCAGCAGCAGTGGCTTGCAGGATGCATTCACGGCGCACTAACTGTGAGGTTAACTGCTGCAGAAGCAGTTGTGAATTACTTGCTGACACTCAATGCATGCTTACTTACAAATACATGTAGATACACATGCAACTGCATATTCATCCATTTGTCCTTCCAATTGATTGCCCACGCATCCTTTGGCAGCTCGCTTTTTTATTTACCCAAATAAATTTTTATTTTTGGCTGCGAAACGTCCTTGACTTTTGCAATTGAGTAGCGCAATTAGTTTGTCCATTTGGCCTTGACTGCAGCACCAACAGCAGCAGGAACAGCAGCATAACAAAATGGAAAATGTACTACTGCAATAAAATTTTATTTGCTGCTATTACATTGGGAAATTTGCCAAAAATTTTCCATTTGTTTCTTCATTCTTATTAATCTCTTTTTTTTGTTTTGTTTGGAGAAAGTGCGCATTTCCAGCGCTATTTCTAGTCAGGGCCAATGTGTTTGGTAATACAATATTGCTGACATTGATTTTAATTGCCGGCGTGTGGCAGTTTTATTGCTGTTCATTAGTGTTAATTATTTAAATAAAGGTTTTTTTTTTTGGCCAAGCTTGCAACGTATAATTGCTGGTGATTGAAGGAAATTGCTACCTCGTCAGCTACTTGGGTGGCTGAGGCATTTGTTTGTTAGAGAAAGCGAAATAAAATAAGGTATCAATGATTATTGCCGTAGAAAATTTACTAAAATTTCTAAGGGGAAATGTTGATTGTGCATGCAAAACACTGAGATTGTATCAATGAATTTTGCCTTGACTTAATGATTTTTGCTCTACTCTTTATTTAACAAATTCTATAGGAAAATGAATTCTACAGGAACAACAAGTGAACAATTGTGGACATCGGCTTATAATTTCTTAAGTACCTATTTATGTAGTAGGTTCGGTAAAAATCTGCAGCATGTTTTTTTCCTTATTTGGCACTAGCATCGTTTGTCAGTTTAGCCTGAGACCAAAAAACTTCGGCGGTTGATTCTCTCTTTTGACAAGTTCTGCCAATTATTCAATACAAGAGCAGACCAGCCCTTCTACATATGGTTATTTCATTGCGTTCGTGTGCGTGTTTGCTTTCGTTGTCCTCATTAATTTTGGTAAGTTTAAGAGGATTTTTCTCGATTTTGAAATTTTGCTTTCAAAAATTGTTATAATTACATTATAAGTATTAACCTTCGCTAGGTATGCCTTTTTCCGCGCTAATAAAACTGATACACTAGAAAGTATTCATCCAATGTATGCATGGAAATTTAGCTTTGACGTGGGTGGTGCAGATTTTCCGTGCTTAACATATGCCTTCGCTTTGTTCCATTCGACTAGAATTTCGGAAAGAGTTATACGTCATTCGATAGTTTCCGACTTTCTGGATTATACCAATGGCTTTTAGTCACAATTAAATAAATTGTGAAGTCACGTTTAACATTTCCGTAAGTTGTTCTTGGGTATAGCGAGGGTATTCGTAAAAAAATGGCCTCCAATTCCGCGTCTACAAACCTTGATGGGTTGTGTCAAAATCACCAATTTTTGAAACTTCGGAACCGGTGCTTATAGGTTAAAATTGAGGGAGCATGCTCCCCGCAAGTCTCAGAAAGCAGGCGATGACTTCCACTATATTACAAAAACTATGCAAATCAAAATTTAATTTCGACTAATTTCAACAAATCTTCATCATCGAGATTTCAAACTTTTTATTCAGAAACAAAACTTTAAGCTATGCATTTTTTTAGTCCATTAAATTTCGTATAACAAAGTACAAGTTTAAAGCAGCTAGGACTTACCGTTGATTTTTGGCAGTTTTTCTTGTTGAAGGTGTTGCTTATTTTCTTCCATATAAAATAATTTTCAAGCTTACTACTTTGTATGGAAGAAAATTCACATCATCGTCAGCATAAAAATATGCACTTTATTATACTAAACTTAATGGGCTATCAAACTGCGTACCCACATACATATATTCCACAAATTTTTATTGTTTGAAATTAATTTTTGTACAAAGTTTGAAATTCGAAATGCATGTTTTTTTTTAACTGAGCTACACTTTCATAAAAAATATATTAAATATATAAAATAAAATGTTAAAATGTCGCGCCTTATTTGTAGGCCCACCACTGTATTTACAAAATTTTTTAATTATTTTGTTAAACGGCTGCCTTTAATTTATCGAGTGAAAACCTACCAACCTTACTGCTAGCCATTTTTATGAAAATTACATGAAAAATGTGTAACTGGAGGAAATCAAGTTTCGAATAGAAAAAAGATTAAAAGTACAATAACTCACATGGGAAAATGAAA
>NW_023458561.1:57795162-57799201 GCF_013731165.1 Rhagoletis pomonella | reverse complement strand
AAAAAAAAAAATAAAATTAATAACTTCCACCGCAACACGAACGGAGTCAATTTTCAATTAAGCCATGTTTGCTGCGGCTGCCCAAAACCAAACCCAAACCTAAAAAATCTTCAAAAGCATAGCAAAGCAAAGTTGATTGCCCGAGTTCTCAATAACCAAGTAGCATGCAACGCTTGATTAACAGCGTTGTACAAAAATATAAAAAAAACAAAACTATAAAAATTTCGAAAAGCCGCATTAACGTGAGCAACGCCATTATTGTTGTCACGGTGTCATATGTATGTATGTACGTAGATATGTATGTGGGTATGTGTGCATGTGTGTACATATGTATGTGTTTATGTAGAAATAACTATACGATTATTTACTTCTTTCAACAGCGCCGCCATTAGCACTTACAAACATACAAACCCATATACTCGTATATACATAGTTACTTGATATTCCATTTGTATGTATGTATGTGCGTAGTTAGCCATTTCTTGCGTCCAGTGACGATGATTTACAATGTGCGGGGATGCTGTATGTAATTGATAATACCGAAAACGAAAAAAAAACAAAACAAAACGCAGAGAGCTCTAAAATATAAATAAAAAACCTCTAAAAGAACACGAAAACCCAATCTCCAAAAATAATGCCAAGGAGCTGTCCAAAAAACTAATTTACTGCCTGTGCTGCGCTCTTGAAGATATATGTTTCTATTTTTTCCCGTCATTTTCAATTTTTTTCACCTTTTGTTTTCTGGCGCAATCAGCGCCGCCATAGAAAAATCTCATCACAAGAAAATTAAAGTAATTTATCACAACACTCAGCTGTGCTGCGCTGCGCTGCGCCCCCGATTGGTCATACCGCTCGGTGCACAAACACAAAGCCATACTCACATACATACCTAGCGGGTCTATATTCTTTTCTGTGCTAACTGATATAATAGTTTGGAATTTCTTTTTTTTTCTTTTTTCTTATTTTTTCTATAAGACTCGAAATTGAAAAATTAAATAAGAACTAGAAAAAGTAAGCGGCTCCAGCAATCTAACTGCTTGGACATACAAATGTACATAAATGAACTTAGTTTCGTAAGCCTGTCTATCCTCCATTTCCTTCTACCCACCTGCGTGAAATAAATTGTTTACAAAGAAATGAAATTATTACATTTTTCACCTTTACAATAACACAGTCGTCGCGTCGCGCCACGCCGCTTAACATCGCCCCATCGCATTCCGTTGCTCAGCCAATCCGCCATTGGTTCTGCCATTTGTTGTGTTGAAACCTAATAACATTTTAATAACGGCCACCTTAACGAAATGATTGAGCGAGCATACGAAATATGATTCATAAATTATAGTCAACACTGTTGTACATACCATACATACATACATATATGTATATATGTACTTATCTATGAGTGTCCCCATCATTACCTTAATATAGAAAGGCCCTAACTCACACCGCCGCTGAAATACTAAAAGCCGTAACTAAATAAAAACCCAAAATTTCCTTTTTGATTGCATTTCAATGAATTATAAGTCCGGACATCATTTTAAGCCATAACAAGTTTTAGTTGGTTACGGCTTTAGTTAAATAAAAAATTAATCAAGTATTTGATCACTTTTAGCCTTAAAATGTTTATCTAGACGAAAAAGTACCGTGATTACTCATGTTTTCATTGTCTTTAGAAAAAATCATAATTGTTTATTTTTAATAACTTTGGGAAGTATTCGGATAGAACGTTCATATTAGAGGCAATAAATGGTGGCACCAAATACAACATATCTGTAGAGTTTCAAAAGTGTGCCACCAAATTAAAAAATGGCAGCTTGCAAATTGAAATTCAAAGATTAATTCCAGGGACCGTAATAGCTACTGTTTTTATTGAAAAAATCGCTCTTTAACAATTATTTTTTTACTTTTATTTAATTACAACAATTATTTTGGACTTTTATCTAAATAATCTGCAAATAACTGTTATTTTTGATTTTTAAATTAAAATAACAGTTATCGAAGACTTTTATTTATAAAAGTCATAAATAAGAATCAGTCACTGACCTCTATTTTTAAAATCATACTTTTATAAGTCATTTGTATAAGTCGTAGTAACCTTTTGTTTCCCAACACCATCTTAACTGCGGAAAATGTTAATGACTTTTATATGAATGACTTAAAAAATAAAGGTCGGTGACTGATTTATATTGATGACGTTTAAAAGTAAAAATCACTGACTGATTTTTATTGATGACTTTTACAAATAAAAGTTTTCAATAACTGTTATCTAAGACATATAATATAAAAATAAAAAATAATTGTTATTTTGGATTTATAATATAAAACTAAAAAAATAATTGTTATTATTTTAAATTTTGCATAAAAATTGCATATAAAAATTTATTTTCAAAATTTGAGTCTCGGTGAAAAAAGAAATCGATTGGTATGTATCACTTAGTTGTAGAACATTTCCTGGATAGAGAATTTTTCCATGACAGTTTTCATCAATAACTGTTATATTCAGTACAGTATTAGTTTTAGACACGGCGTACAGTTAATTCGGTTCTGTGCAATCGCAGGTGGATTGTAGATCGACAAAGAGATGGTGTGCGTCGATTTTCTTCTCGCGGGTTTATTCTAAGATTATCCGTTGGCGGCTCTTGCCTATGATCAGAATACACGCATGAACTGATGAAGACAGCAGTTAATGAATATTTGAAGAGATTGTGAGTCGTACGAGGCTGCTTGCAGCACAGCTCGCAGTAATCCAACGCCATGCTTTTTTAAAATTTGACTGAAAAATTCGTAATTTTGTTTAAATAAATAGGGGCTTTAAGCGCCACACCATGCCAACCAATATCGGAAATTAGATATTGATAGCCAGCTATACTGGTATGTATGAATGTATATATTTATGTCTACGCATGCGCGTGCACATATCAATAAAGCAACGGATACATTAATAGTGAAAAGTGTAAGGTATCCATCAGATAAATCCGGAAAACTAAATTACAGATATAGATGGACGTAAGCAACAACTCACAGCTGTAGTTAGTTTTAATCAATCTCCCTCTTCCTTCAACCGATGCGCTAAGCAAAAATAGGAAAATAGGATAGAATCAAGAAAAGAAAGATGACGTATCATTATTGTAAATAAGCTTACAAATAAACATTTTCACTTAGGCGTGCGAGTATAATGAAAACAAGTAAGAAAGTCTAAGTTCGGGCGGAGCCGAACATTAAATACCCGGCGCAAGTATTAAATATATGTTTTCCACCTTTTCGAAAGCTACCGCTACATGCTAAGCCGGGGTGTATAAATTTTAAGTAAATTAGCGTCCTTAAATTTCGAAATATTGAAATTTCAAGCATTTTTGAAATTTACCGTTATATGAAAAGCGGCCGTAATTTTAGTCCGATTTCAACAATTTTCAAGAGTTTGCCTTTGTGTGGCAAGCACAATAACCATACCGAGTTTGGTACAAATTGGTAGAACGGTTACCGAGATACATATATGTGATCATAAGTGGGCGGTGCTACGCCCATTTTCCAAAATTTTATCATAAACGTACTTCTTGTTAAATAATTGTTGCAAGCATCAATTTTGAATACACTAGCTTCCATATTTACCGATTTATCGAAGATTTCGTATTTCTCTAAATAACCGTTATATGGGATGTGGGCGTGGTTATTGTCCGATTTTAAAAATTTTCGGTCATTTCGTAGGTGATGTCAAGGCCAACAACTGTGCAAAGAAGAAATTGGAAGAAATTGGTGCAGCGGTTACCAAGATATACACATTTAACTATAAGTGGGCGTGGCTACGCCCATTTTCCAAAAATTTTTAATTTTCTTATTTATCGTCTAAAGGTTATTCTAAATGTCAATTTTGAGTCAATTATCTTCCGTAGTTACTAAAATATCGCAGTTTTTGTATTTCTGAAAATTACCGTTATATGGGAGGTAGGCGTGGTTATTGTCCGATTTCGCCCATTTTCAATACCGTCCGTCCTACGCCCAAAAGAAGTTCACGTACCAAGTTTCGTTAAGATATCTCAAT
>NW_023458561.1:57793775-57795152 GCF_013731165.1 Rhagoletis pomonella | reverse complement strand
CCAAAAGAAGTTCACGTACCAAGTTTCGTTAAGATATCTCAATTTTTACTCGAGTTATCGTGTGCACAGACGGACGGACGGACGGACGGACAGACAGTCACCGCTTAATCGATTTCTCTTTTCATTCTGATCATTTATGTATACATTTGTCTATATCTATCTCGATTCGTTTTGCCTGTTACAAACAACCGTTATGTGAACAAAGTTATAATACCCTTGTGCACAAGTGCGCTCGGGTATAAAAAGCATCTCCATGGCATGTCAAAGCTCCCATCGCGTAAATCAGTATTACACTTCAAAGATACTCATTAAGCGAAATCTCATGGCTGTCAGCGCTGCATTGGCAAAGCTCTGCTGCATTCACAGTTGGATAGTATTCAATGATATTTGATGATGTTGCTCATGCTGATTCCCCTAATAAGTTCCCAACAGAAACATTTTAAGGAAATGTGGAGAATTTTAGTTCCGTGAGAGGGCGATGACCAATATGAGATGGTTAATGTATTCATTTGTGTTTAATTGCATTGCGGGTTTGGGATTTAGCACGTTTTCAGGCTTTGCGGAACTGTTGATAGTTTTTTCTGTTTTACTCAAACATTTCTTAGTATAGTTTTTCGCAATAGGACGCAGTTTTATTTGTCTTGAAATATATTAGCGTGCAAAATAAATTGTGTTAGTTTACACCTAAATGCGTGAGTTTAATACCTAAACCTTTTTTTTCAGAATGAATGAATTGATTAACTCTTTCTTCTGCAAGACTACAGCTTAGCCAATACAAATACAAGTTTTCCAAGTCTGTCAATCGGTCATTCTTAGCTAGCTAGCCAATTTATAAGCTGCAGTTGCGTTTCGCCGGGCCGATTACAGATACAGATTTTCAAATGCATTTGCAGTTGTAAATGGTAAGGTAGCTGGCGCGTTGGCTCTGACGGTGGCTATGGCGGCAGTGGCTTTAGTTGCATAAATTATCACCTCCTTCGTGGCGGTAATTAGCGCTAAGTAAGTGAGTCCAGTAAATTGAGCGCCTCTATCTGCAACATAGATACGTAAATGAATGAATGAATGAATGAATAAAGCAGCAAAGGAATGGATTGCAGGTGGTGAGTGCCAGACAGGCTGCAGTTTGTGAATTACAACCACTATGCTTAGACGTCGAGCCGCCATGAATGATGACTTGCGTTAATGTTTGTAGTATAACTTTTTTTTATTTAGGTATTAGCGGATGACTTTTCGACACATGACCGCGCTAGAGAAATATTCATTTTCTATGTAGTTTCAGACCAAAAACACTCAAGGATTGGGCTTGTGATTTGTTGATCGTCATGGCGAAGAGGTGAGGTGAGGTGAGGTGAGGTGAGGTGAGGTGAGGTGAGGTGA
>NW_023458561.1:57770879-57793765 GCF_013731165.1 Rhagoletis pomonella | reverse complement strand
GAGGTGAGGTGAGGTGAGGTGAGGTGAGGTGAGGTGAGGTGAGGTGAAGCGAGGTGAGTTAAGTTGAGTTGGGGTGAAATGAGGTGAGTTAGCATGAGGTGTGGTGCGTTTATATGAGTCAAGTTTAGATGAGATGAGGTTATTTGAGTTAAAAAGCTAAGCAGAGTTGAGGTGAAATGAGGTGAATTCAGGGAAGTTGTTGCTAGACGTTTCCGTCTCCAACCGTCTTCAATTTCCGTTGTATTCGCCATGTTGAATCTGTCACTTCACTACCGCCAATAAGAAAGTTTCACTTCAATAAAAAATCATCCATTCTTGAAATATCTTAAAAAACCGTTTATTACAAAATGTGAGGGGAAAGTAATTTTCTTCATAATTTTTTTGTCGTAAGCATTTTCGTTGTTTTAGTGGTTATTGTGCTTTTGGAGCAACAAATCAAAGATTATAAAAATCAGCATAACTGTTCGTGAGTTATAAATAGTGAAAATAGCACGACTTTTGTTCATAAAATAATATTTCACTATTTTTTTTTTACTTTTCGCTGTTAATATTCAATAAATTTTTATGGACCAACAACATTTACTGACAATCTTATCAGCAAACAGCGCGCGATAAAGTGATTTAAAATTAGTGTTGGGTAATGCGTTTCGGTATTCAAAAACCACCACTTGCACTCTGCCAAAAGGAACTCACTCGTTTCGCCTGTGCGCAGATTTATGCGCCCGAGCAGTAATGCAGCAGCAGCCAGATGTGTGGCAATATGCGGCATAAATTAACTAATTCTACTAACTGGCAACTAGTAGCAAGCTGAGCACAACGCTTCAACGCCAATAGCACGCTTGCGCTAAAAGCTCATAAACACTTACTTGCTAATATGGCAATATTTTGCTTGCTGGCGTAAAGCGATACAAATTACTTCAATCGCCAGCGCAGCTTTAACTCCAACTCCAACTCGACTCCACTCCACTCCACTCTACCTGAAATCAATTCCTTCAAATGCTGCTACTTGTAAATTGAACAGCAATATTTGTTGCTTGCGAGTATGTGTTAATGACTTTTTTTTAACATAAATCGTTTTCAATCTAGGTAGTGTAGTTGTTGTTGTGGTTGTGGTTACTGCTGCTGTAGTTGGCAGCAGCTTTTGGCAGACAAGCGAGTGAGTGAGCGAACATAATAAATGCGTTTACACTTTAATTTTCTTCATGCTTAAATTAGTAGAAATATTGCTCTGCTTGTAAGTGGTTAAGCTTGTGAATGCAACAACAAAATGTGTGAGTTAGTGGCTGCAGGTGTAGCATCATTTTTAGGTACATATGTACATATGTAGTTAAAACCAATAAAACTTGCTTTGTAAGAGTTGTAAAAATGACTTACCCTTGTACACACATCACTACTAGGCATTTAATAGAAATCGATCTTCTCGTAATCGCCATCTTTGCTCTCAAATTCAATTAGCAATTAAATTGTTGAAAGGATGTTGAGGCTGGTGGTGTAATTCTAATGGAATATGTACATACATACATACATAAGCATGCATACATATACACTTTATTGTCGAGCAACGAGCTTTTAGCATCTAAGCTAACTGGTCTGCTTGCATTTATTTATTAACATAGCCTTTATGATCATGCGTATTGTAAATGTCTTTATGTGCCAATCACTTAGCAGGCTCAGCTGAAGTTTACAATTAACACAGCTAATTTATTTAAAATGTAATACAATTAAACATTTTCTGTTTTGGTTATGAATGCCATTACTAAATAGTTACAAATTCATTGCGTCAGTAGCCTATTGGAATCTGGGAAATACATACATATGTATGTATCTGTATTAGTGAGCATCACTTTCCCTAAAAATAAAAATAAAATTGGTACTGTTTTTCCATCGGAAATGTAAAATCAATTATGTCTTAACACCCCAGCCTAAGTATGTATTTTGGAAAAATTATTAAGACTTACGTGAGGCAGACTGATGTGAAAATACCTCCAAAAATTTAGTTTTATATATGTAAATAAAAGTGGGTCTTAAACATATTTTGTTTTTTTCTATAAAATCACCATAGATGATAGAAGAGCTTAAGCTTAAAGAGTCTTCGTAAAAATTTAATTTTTTTAACGGAATCAAAACAAAGAGAAAAATAATGTGATTCTTTGTCAGAGCAACAGAAGCCAATTCGAGTTTTTAGAATTTTTGTCGCATCACTCGAAAACTTATGCATGGAATTTAATGCAGACCCTATTAAGCTGGCATTTCAGGGTACTACTTTATATATATACAAGGAAAATTTTAAAGTTAGGGGGGGGGGAGGCTCGAGCACCCCCCGCCCCTACCTGGCTACGCCCATGCATGTAAGTGAATTGTATGTATTCATCTTCTCGCTACAGCAACTACTGAGGAAATAGTAAATTAAAATCAAATTATCTGACGTGAGTTCTTATGTTTTTAAACAAATTCGACCATATTTACCGGTTTTAAATTTTTCAAGCAGGTAGAAACCCTATTAAAAAAAATAAAGCCTTATTTTTCACCTAATAGCCAAGGCCTTCCATTTGATACCTAATTTTTTAATACAACGAGCTGTGTGGACTTTTCATACAGGTGGCAACTCTATTCAAACAAATAAAACTTTGGGGGGAGATTGTGCAACCTGTTAGTTAAATTGTCGCTAACTGGTTACAGAATATCTCCCTCTGAAGGCCGAGTCCTTTTATCTGACATCTATTTTTTTTTTTAGTCCAACGAACGGCGCACATCTTATAATTTTTCGTACAGGTGGCACTCGTCTTCGAAAAAATAAAACCTTATGCGGTAGCTCCATATGTTACATTTCACAACAGATACATTCAGGCTTATGTGTGGGGAGCTGCACTCTTCAAGCATTCAAACCTTACCGACGTATAATCGATTACCATCCACTAAAACTCTTCCTCGTTAAGCAACGAAATGATTTGAAAATACCTATTTCACAGAATACTCATTAATTTTGAGTGTAATTCCTTTGCTTAGAATGATTTCCGTTCCTGGAATTTTTTCCACTACTCATCACCATAAAATCTTGTTGCTTGCAGAAACTTCGCAAACGCTTTTCTGTATGGCCGGTGTTGAATTTGCGATATTGCGAATTTTGTTGATGACAACACTGTTGGCAAGGTGGCAAAAGTATCTGAAATATTTCAATAATGCCACTACAACAACGACAACGACAACACCAGCAGCAACGGCAACAGCAGCAGGACCAAAGACATTGAATTCCTTTTAAACATCGTGGTTAGCAGCTTGCAACAAGCCAGCCAAGCAACCGGCAAACTGGGCAAAGCCAAGGAGCGACGACTGAAAGCACTGAGAAAATAAGCGCATGTATCATCATCCTCATCATCATCACCATCAGCAACAGCCGTGCAGCTTAACGCGCCTGCTCGGCTGAAATGCAGAACCGTGAGAGACAAAGCGTAAATTTCGTCTTCGAAAAACCAACAGCGGCTGCTGCGACACAGCATCAACCAACAACAGGCAAATAAATAAACGAACGATTGAATGGTCGGACAGTCGGACAGTCGGAGAGTCGGGCGAAGAAGAATCTGCGTCGCATAATCTCTGCTACTGCGCCGTCGGCGTGGCGTAGCGTAGCTTCATTTAAATCGCATTTCTGGCGTGGCAGCTAAGTAAAAATGCGTTCAACGACGTGTGTGGTCCAACGTAGTGGCCGTCCGTCCGTCCGTGGTCATGGCCGTGTGAAGCGCACAATGAGGAGGCAAGCAACGAAGTGTATAAGGCAGCAAGCTCCTGTGGCCGTAATAACAAAAACAGCAACAACGAATGTTTGCAGTCAAATATATTTAATACACACACAAACAAACACACACACACACATGTACACTAGCATCAATTGAATGATCGCATGCGAAAAGCGTAAAAGCGCAACAAAAGCCCCCAATCAACATAACCATCTACAACATAAATACCTGGTAGCAACAGCAACAACAACAACAACAACACCGACAACGACAATTGCAGATAGCAGCTATATAACAAATAAACAAGCAGGATCAAAGGTAATAAGTAAAAGTGGAAGCATCAACAGCGGGAGCTGCAATCGAAGTTGTTTGCTGATGCAGCCAGCAAGCATACATACCGCCACTGCGCATGCGCAACGAGCGGGTGGCTAGGTAGAGAGGTGCTCGGCTCAAGGCGCGCTGCTGGGCGGCAAGCAATGCGCGATTGACTGTTGTTTGAGTTATTGTAGTCGCTGCAGCAGCTAAATACATACTTATGGCATTGCTATGGAGTTGTTGCTGGTTTGGATTTTTCTGTTGTTGTTGTTGTTTTTTTTTACGCCCGCCCCACAGCTGTGTTGTATTGTATTGTATATTATTGTTGTCGTCAATACATCATTATTACGATTATTTTTATTAATACCACATTTGCTGAGACTGCAGAGTTGCATGCCTCATACCTCACTGCATGTTGCATGCTGCTGATTGCTAATGTTGCATTTTTGCGCTGTTGGCTTAACTATTACGTTGACTAGTCGTCCTTTGGCTATTTTACTGATTTATTTTCACTTGTAGTAGTTTTTACTGTTGTTTTTGTTTTTGTTGTTGGCATTCGCGCATATAAATCACACCGATCGTTTGCTGTTTTTACGTTGCATTGTTTGTGAAAATTGCTTGGACGGCCAACAATATTGCTGTGACGCGAATGTGGCAAGGAGAGGCATTAAGCTTGCCACAGGCATATGAACATAAATACAAATACCTACAAATGTATAAATACACATACATACATATGTAGAGCTTAGTAGAATTTTTCGCATTCTAATTTAGCTGCATTTAATGCCAGTTGTAATAAAATTTCATTTACTCTCGTTGATTGGTATTTTAAAAATTTTTCAGTAAGGATAATAATTCTGCTCTTTTTCATTGCTGCGATTTTTGTTATGATGGGAAATTGTTTTACGAATTGATTAATTCCTTTTTTCATTTGAGTGTGCATTTTCAACTAAGTAAGGGAGCACTAAGAAAAATCTTTGAATCGCAATGGGAAGAAATAAAAATTGTCGAGCAGTGAGTAGATAATTGCTCTATAGTCAACAATCAAGTATTTTCTTTGTAATTGATGATGTGTTTTAGGTTCAAGATGCTAATCAAAATTATTTTCCTCATCAGTTTTTTTATTAGAACTATACATATACTATTTCGTCAGAGCTAAACGAAGGCTGATATGAAGTCGTCAGCTGCCAAGACAAGTTGTTCAAGCTCGCTTTCTGTCTCACTGACAGTGTGACCAGATGATCACAAAAAATTAGGCTAACATGACACTTCTGGTCAATTCATCACCAAAAACAAATTTTACACTAAACGATATAAAATATTCTTAATAAACACTTAAACTTAAACAAGAGAAAGAAAAACATTTAATCAAAAAACAAAAAAAAAAATAGTACAAAATTAAAAAAATTTATATTTATATTATTAAAACAGTCAATTTTTTATTTTTTTAATTTTAAATGCTCCGTAAAAATACATAAAAATAATAATTTTCAAAATAAAATAACATTAAAACAAATTTAAAAAAATCAACTGCAAATCCCAGCTATTTAACACTTGCACTTAGTTAGAATGAAATTGAGTGGCCTACAAAACTGCATACCCGAAAATTTCTAAATATTTTAATTACAAATTTTGAAAATTTGAAAATTTGATGACAATTTTTTGAAGTTTGAAATTTTTTTTTAATTTGTGCAAGCTCTGAAATATTTTTTAATGTGATTTTTGTTACAAATTGAGTTACATTTTAAGTTAAAATTATTAAAAATTAATCTACTTTTTCTTTTTTTTTTGGCTGAGTCCAAAACAGTACGCCAGTCATTTCTCTTCTGTGCCAACTTAGGCCAATTGCAAATGTCAAGTGAAGCCATGTCAGAAGGCAGAAGTAACATAGTGGCATATGTTTTTCTGCTATAATTTACAATTGCAATTTAATTAATCTCTCCAAAGATTAGTCAAACATTTCCAGGTAGAAAAAATTATATATCCATAAAATTGATTTTGTTTTCTCAGATTATTAAAAATATGAAAATTACTTTTTAAAAAGGTGGCATTAAAGGTATCCAGAAAATTCCTTAAATTCCAAGGCTGTAGCCAAAATATAATTGCCAAATCTTGCCTCAAAAATGTTAGACTGGTTACACTGCTTACTGAAGGCAAGTTTATTCCTGAAATATGCTGCAGCGATTAGACAGTACAAATGGTTGCCTAAAGCCACTTTGACAGTTAGAGGGTGGGGCTATTTGGAAATAATTTTATTGAACTGAACTTATTCTCGATAAAAATTTCTAGACAACATCACTCTGTGACTACCAAAATTTACAAATCTGTACAAATGTACAAATCGCGTGACCCCAGCTTAATAAATATTTTGTCTTCGCCGCATACTCGCGCTCCTCATCGATCCGACCGATCATCATTGGTGAACCAGCAACTTAGCTATTAAAGGGCATATGAGAAGACGGTAGCATGCTTTTAGGCTACCTTTTTCTACGATTATAGTTTGGAATCTTCTATCCGCTCATATCACCTTCTTTTTTTCCTGCCTATTGTTTTCATACAAAATTCTCTAACTCGAGGTCTATTGCCGGTAAGTATAGTATCATTTATAATGCAATAGTTAGAGTTTCACTCAGCGTCCTTTTTATCCAGAAGACGGTCACACCTTATATCTTTTACAAACCCTCATAACGCAATATAGGTCGTGTATTGGTATTGGATATTGGTTACTGTACCAGCGCAGGTGAGACCCCATGCAACGCCTAGCATTTTCGAAAATAAACTTTGGCTCTTTCATCGGTTCTCCTTTAGCACATATGAAACATAAAAGTGGATAGAAACCACCATCAACAAAATCATACAATACGTAAAATCACAGCAGCAACAACAAGAAAATTACCTTTTCAAAACATTAACATTGAATGTCTACTCAGTAATCTTCTCAATTATATGTTGCATGACCGACAGCCACACAATGACCACAACAAAACGATAAGCAAATTAAATTAATGTTAATTTACCACAGAATCACATAAAAGTCATTTCAATAAATAACAATAAGAGCAACAAAAGGATAAAAAAACAATGTGTGGTTGGTTGTATGTACATATATGTATAAGTAGAACATTAGTAATGGGAGAAAGTGAAAATCCCATGAAAAATGACACCAAACCAACGTAAACAATATGGGTTCATCCGATTTAGATAACAACAGGTTGGGGAAAAACAAGATCGGATTGCATTAATTCCACTCACGTGTATGCTTCACCCAACAAATGTGACTACAAATGTTTGCATGTATGTATGTGGCGTATTGTGTGCATCGCGGCAAGTGAGGAGAAGGATTTTAATTCTAATGGAAGTATGTACATAAAAAAAAGGTTGGGGTAATAAAATCTTTGAAAAATGTCAAAATAAGCGCGATAAGCCCTGCTGAAGTGGCATAATGACATACTGCAACTGGAGGAGCTGTAAATCACCTGAATGCGAGCAAGCGATCCAGTAGGAAAATCTGCTGCTACTTGCCTACCTACTAATTGGAAAAGTGGCAAGAAAAAGTGTAATAAGAGTCCCATCACTCTCTAATGGAGCTCTGTACTTAACGATTTTTGACTGACACAAATTTGAAAAATATGGAATTAAAACTAAATACTAAGAGAGGAAGGTTTTAAGCCATCACATCGAATTAAAAAATTAATTAGCTGTTTGTCATAAAAGAATGGAAGATACGATGCCTATAGTTTAATTGCTCTCAATTCTTACTGCCACATACAAAAATTCCCTCTTTCCTTAACCATATTCTTCGGACCAAAACCCTACGCCGCCTCGCAGCCTCAGCACATTTCAGCGCTTTTACCATTTTCGGTTAACACTTTGTGCACTTTGCGGTCTTGTTAAATGTGACACTAATGTCCTGTCGCACTACGTGTGGCAACATTACGACATTACGAAATGCATGCAACAAATGAACGACAAACGCTTTGGCGGTGTATTTTCTAATAATCCAATAAGCAAGTGATCGGTGGCGACCAAGCTAAGTGAGCATTGATTAAGCTGGATATTGAGCTCCTTTCTCGCTTACAAGCCAGTGACTGCAATTGACGGCCTACACGGAGGGGATATTTACTGCTTTATCGCTGCTGCAATTGTGGATGCCACATCAGTGGCGGTTGGCTGGGCTGCACATTTTCTTTCATAATTTATTTCCTTTAACTGAGTGTTGGGTTCGATTGTTGTAGTTGTTGTTGTTGTTTGTATATGTACTTATAAATGGGTTTTTTGTTGACAATTTTCTTGTTACTTCTAAAAGGAGTTAAATGCATTTTGTTGTAATGTCTAAGGCTGTTAGGTGGCAGCTAAATGGGCATTAGTGGTGTGAATAAATGACAATTTGTGGTTGGTTTATTTGCTATTCAATTTTCTATTGTTATTGTTGAAGAGAATTTGAAGCGAATTTTAAGCGAAGTTTCGATAATAGGGTAATAATGAACACAAAATTAAATGTACACTTAGAAAATAGTTTAGTTACGTCAACTCGCGTCGCTGCAAACGTCACAATGCCCGAGTGAGTAAAGAACTTGCCTGTTATTCGAGAGATCTGAGTTTTAAACATCGGACAGCGATTTTTTTTAGATAACTTTTTTATTTTTATCTCTCTTTTAGTTGTTAGATTTCTTTGTCTTAAAAAGGAAAATTTGTATAAATTTTTTTAATTTGAATAATTTTTTAGAAACTTAATTTTTTTAAGTTTTATTATTTTAAGACGAAAAAATATATATATTTTTTTAATTTCATAAAATTTTCGGAAAGATAATCTTTTTTTCTATTTTTTAATTGTATGTATTTTATGTTTTCTATTTAGTTTTCTTTTTGGTTTAAAATTGTATTGTATTAAAAATAAAAATATATATTTTTATTTTTTATATTTTTTCTTTCTTTCTTTTAATATCAAGATTTTGTTTTAACCCGAAATTTTGTTTTTTTAATTTAATTCAATGCTTAAAATTTTTTTCATTAATTTTTGCTTTATTTTCAATTTATCTAATTATTAATTTTTTATTTTATTTTATTTTTTTATTGTTTTAAAAAGAAAATCATGTACATATATTTAATATAATTTTTTAAAACTTACTGTTAAAAGGCGAACAGCATAACGCTAGGGCGTCCTCTTTAACAAATCTTTCAATAAGTCTTCTGAAAGCCAGAACTGATAATTGTCGTAGGAATGACTTTTGTCTTTCGAAGGAAGGTAGTGAGTTGAAAAACCGTTGCCAGAATTTCCCTGTAAATGCGCTTCATCAACACATGATTTTGTTATAGTTATATTATATAGTTATATAGTTATCAAATCATGTCTTGAGAAGAACGTATTTGCAGACTTTTTTCTGGGTGTACAATAAAGTTCATATTGTAACGATTATCCTTGAATACAAGACGAATTTCCTACATCCGTCTGGGCAGTTTCTCTGGATTGTTAAAACACGCTCAAATTTTTACAGCACAATTAACTTTATTGTACAAAACACACTTGACAACACTTAGTAAGGCAGTTAAAACAATTTACAATACTTAGAGCAATTTTCTAGGCTGCCTATTAAGGATAACTGGTGCTTTGACTGCCTGTCAAATTTGTCGCTCACATGCTTATAACAGACAATCGATAAAAAGTCGAAGAAGCAGACTGGCAATAAATTTTTAGCAGGTAGTCTAGAAAAGCAATTAATCTCTCTACTCGTAGATTTCTGTTTTACAACTGAACATTTTGTGCACTGCGGCACCGTCATTTGTGCTCACACTTATGCCAACTCTAGAAGGTTCTGCCATCAATCTCAGAAGGTTCTCTCATTCTCTCGCTGTTCGCACTATTCCTTCACTTGAAGTTTCTTGATATCGAATTTTTTCCGTCTTTCGTCGCAAATTCTGTATGTAGATCAGAGTTTATTGACAAAAATTATATCCTTTTTCATGGTCTTCTCATGCCGTCCTGCGTTTTGACGTCTATTGTATTGAGCAAGAAACCACAAATAATTTTGGATTTAATTTTTTTAAGGCAAAAACAAAAGTGGATTTTTTTATTATTTTAAGAAAATAGCGGGTAATATTCTGTCGTTTTAAGTACAAAACTGCGTATCAACAAAATTGAAAACCGCCTATGTGAGGTTGCATAACTCTTACTCTAGAGAGTAAAAACACTCATGTTTCAAAATGGTTTTCTTTTTTTTTTTTAAAGCAATCACATTTCTGGCTAGTGGAAAGGCTTGAGCCAAGAGCTTGTGTGAGCAAATCCAATTTTTGGCAAAAAATGTCCGTTACGCGGTTTAGAAGAACGACGATACGCGGTTTTGTACTTTAAACGACGATTTGCTTTTATCTTTAGGCTTAAAAAAATTCTCCAGCTTATGCTCAAAATTGTAAAAACCTGCACACTCTTGCAACAGGGCACATATGTATACAAAGAATGTGCATCGGTAAGCAGCTCGGTTCCAAAGAACCAACGAAGCGTAGGCTAGGGACCACTTTCATTATCGCAGAATGGAATGAGAAGGAGGCAAAACCTTGCGGCGAAACTCAGGCAGGAGACAGAACTCCTCCTATCAGTGCATATAGCAATAACCCGCGTCTCGCTGAGGCTCAACCTTCGGAAACCTGTAGCTTTTGCTGGATTCAGTGGCATCCAAATTCTTTGGAAAGCATTGCGCTTCCCCAGTGCCACTCGACGAAGAATAATAATGCTTGAAAGACTACTGCCTCTACCTCCGAGAGTCATAGCTTGACAATCGTTCGTGTGGCAATGCCTTATTCTGATTCTGCGTTGATTACTCGAAGTCAGCGGTGGTTTGGGTTTTTTTTTGGTCAATTTTAACTTACGAATTATATTATTTTACTTGTTAGGGAATACATCAAAGACATCTTGGCTGAACTTAACTAGGATTTAAAAT
Source organism: Rhagoletis pomonella (assembly GCF_013731165.1). Lineage (NCBI taxonomy): Eukaryota > Metazoa > Arthropoda > Insecta > Diptera > Tephritidae > Rhagoletis > Rhagoletis pomonella. The sequence continues at coordinate 57,782,781 of NW_023458561.1, read as the reverse complement.
AACGAATGTGTATTTGGATATTTGATATCTTTTTCCAGACCATGCGTGTATATGTGCGATTTTTCTTACACACTTGCATATAGTATAGTTCAGTGTATGTTTGCTCTACCCCTAAAAAAACAACAAAACAATGGATGCAAATATCATGCTGATGCATCTCTGTGCCAATTAAGCAACATTTCTGCAGATGCCGCAAAAACACACACACACACATACCGACACCAAAATATACAATATATGTATAATAAATTAACTTATAAATTCTTACAAAGTCACGCCCCAGTCGTCGCGAACACTTAACGAGTGACTTGTTGTTGTTGCCACATCACCAACATGCAACATGCACCATTAAAAGCAGCGAATGTAACTTGCAACACGTTGTAGCACTCAACGCGCTCAACGCTCAGCTAAAAGAGCAGCCAACATGGCAGCATCAGCAACAACAACAATGGCAAAGCAACAGCTAGAAATCGCTTAATTCATTTGCATTAATTGCAAATGTCCAACATTAGTTTAATTGCTTGAAATTGCACTAACAAAAAAACAAAAAAACTCTCGAAGTAAAAGAAAAAACTAAATTGCCGAAATACAAAAGCAACAACAACAAGTACACTAGCGTTGCAACTATTAGTGTCTAATGTTTTGGCTGAAATGAATAGCGCCTAGAATGGCCTAAATGACTGGCCGGACTGCCAGCCCGGAGAGCTGCAGCGCGATTAGACAACTGCAAAGCGACAAAAAAAAAAACAAATAAGTCCATGGAAGAAACATGGCAGTAATCGTCACAGACACAACTGCATAGAAATGCACATAGCACACATGCGGCATATGTACATATTTACATACGTGCCTATGCCATTAATCTAGTCAGGTAGTTAGATTTGCTCGCCTGCTGCTTAGCCATTAGACAGCTCGAAGGCTCGGCAGATTAATGTGCTCCAATTAAGCACAGGCACTCGCACACAAATACACTTCTTGCAACTGCAGCGATAAAGACTGCCGAGGAGCTACTCCTATCACTGCTGCTGCTGCCTCGGCATACTCGAGCGTAATCTTGGCCATATTGCCAGTAGGCTTTTGCTTCTTGTGCCACAGGCGTTGGCAGCATTGTAGCAAACTAACTAACTAGTGGCTGCTGTCTGGCTGTTCGTTACTATCCGCCGGACATCGGTGACAGTGGCAATGGCAGTCAACAGCAGCAATTGAATTTCTTTGTTTGTATGTGTAAGCAGCTGGATGAGACTGCTAACTACCACCAACTACCTATTTTACCATTTTATGTCGTTTGTTGGGTGTTTGTTAAAATTAAATGAGTGTGATTGGACGAAAGTGATTGTCAATGAAGAAATAGTGCTTTCTGCTCTAATTAAATTACTTAAGTACATCCTTTACAGAATTTTCAGAAAAATAATTGTTTTCCAATAAGATATTCTACGGAGATTCGTAGCGATTTAAAGTGAGTTGTTTTAGACTTAAAAAAGAAGAGAACGTAATGAAAATTTGGGGGTTGAATGGCGGCTCTGAGTGGCGACCCTAGCTACATTAAAAACTATTTCGTCTCCCAAAGCTGGGTCTGTTACGAGGAAAAGGAAGTTCTAACCCGGCGGGGAAGAAATCGTCCACCACCAAGGACCAGAATATGGCCTAATCGGGCTCTGTCTCGTGCGTTGGTGTAAAGTAGAAGGCAATTCTCACTATTGGCTGCAGCGGGAAGCCTAAAGCAGCCTCCCCCGCCGCTGGTAATTGCAGAAACGTCGGCTTGCATCCTCCGAAAACAACAACATGAAAGTCACTGGGGAAATCGCAGCGCCTTTTGGGGGAGTGATGCTTAACTGAGTTTCCAATACCAGTAAAGGTCTCTCGCCCCTTTTAATACAGACTTCGTAGACACCTGACTAACAATGACCGTCGAATGGCTACAAAGCTTTTGTAACGCCACGGTGGCCAGAATGCTGTTCAAAAGAATTCAGCCATACGGAGTCAGCGAATATGGCCATTTCCCGATAAACAACCACCACCTTTAGAAACCCTCATCCCATGAATGTCGTTATCGGTGTTCATCCAACACCCATTGGAGACAAAGATTTTCATCGGACTCGACAGACCCGCGAAAGTTTGGCGCAACGAGCCTTACCGTTTGTTGCCAACGATCTTCGTCAGTTTACCGTCATCATTGCTCACTACTTACATTCGTCCATCAAACTCACCTCACAGCAAAACAAACAACAAAACAAAAAAGAGATGAGTCAGTGAGGCTGAAAGTCCGATGGTAATCTCGTCATAAACTTAGCATGTATGTAGTTGTCAAATATGTTCATCGTTTTATAGTCTATGGTTTTAGCTATTGCCAACGAGAAATTAAATCTTCCGCAGACCCTTTCTCGTGAACACTCAAGCCCAAGGAGACAACTTTCGACATTGAAGTCCAGTAATATTTCTATTTCCGACTTTAAAAGCCTGTTATAATTTTTCAGATAAAACTATTCTTCAACACACTTTATAAGCTCAGATATTTTATCTTCAACAATCTAGATCTTTTTCAAATTGCAAGATGAATAGAACACATTAGAGATAAACTTTTAACTTGACAGAAAGCAATTAATTTTTTTAACCTTTTAGAATTTATGGTTTTAAAGAGAAAAATATAATTTTTTTTAATTTTTAGGAACTTATTTTATTTGCTTTTTCTTTTCTTAATTCAATTTTCTTTTAATTTTTTTTATTTTGTTTTTAAAGGAAAAACTCTTTTTTAATGCAACTTAGTTTTTAAGAACTTATTTAATTTTTTTTTGTTTGTTATATACGATTTTCCTGCTTTAATTTAATTTCATTTTCGGTTTTAGATTTTACTGGGTTATGAAGAAAATCTTTTTAATTTAATTTTTAGAATGTAATTTAATTAAATTTTTTTCATTGAGATGTTTTTTTTTAATTTTCTTTCAAAATTTAGGTTTATTTAACTGAATTTTTGGACCTTCAAAAGACTGTGGAGTGTTGAAAGTTAGTTGCCAGATTTACCCTGTTATTAAATGAATATAGAAACCTCAATGCATTCTAAGTAAAAGCAATCATTGCGTAAAATAGCTAGAAGTATTAAATCAAATCATAATATATGTACATATGTCTGCAATACTAGGTATGTTTGTAAAGAAAATGGCAAAATTGCCATCACGTGACCTCCGAACTTGACCTGAAAAACAAACAAGTTTATGAGCAGCAAGCTGAAAAGTAAATAATAGTCACATAAAATATTTAAGAACTCTTACAATGCAATTCAATTAAGACCGGTTGGATAGTTTGTGGTGAAGCCAATAATAATTTCACATAGGCACATGAAAACCCTGTAGGAAAACTAAGCCAACCTCGTCCGGCTCCTATGAAAAAAATAAAACCCACGAGTAATTAGTACAGGCACTAGCAACATATCTGTAGGTGGAAGTAGACAAAGTCCACCAAGGTTAAAGCTTAAGCTAAAGAAGTAATTGGACGATAATAGGTTACTTCAGCTCCTTTTACGCTCTCGGATTTTCTATCTAATTTTCTATCGCGACCAGATCATATCTCGTAACAGAGGTTTCTAAAGCCGTCTATAGCTTTTAAAAACACCCACACAGAGTGAGAGCTCTCGTCGAACTCCAAGCCAAGGTGAAGAAACCAGTGCAGTTGCATTGTCCACACTAAGTATAAATATGTTATCTCTTTCGTGAACTGCATGAAAAAATTATTTTTGTCAATAGAGTTGTACAATAGGCCATTTGTATTTTAATGAACGCTGCACCCTTAACTTGTTATGTAATTTTCTTCGCTATCCTTGCAATATTCCACTCCAGCTGTTGGTAGAAATTACCCAGACAAAACAATTTTCAGCGCCAAAAAGTTGTATGCGCTTAAAATTGCTTCTCTCCCGCCACGCCTAGACGGTATTATTTCGTGAAAATTTTGTTTAGTTTCTAATTACATAGACTTGTTCTTCAAATATTCAATTATACTTTGCTAGCATGCACATATGGAAGTCATTCTTTAGTAAGGATGTCTGATTGACTGCCTGCACAGCCAGCACATTTCTAAGCAGTTATGCCCAATTGTTTGGCATGTTTATTTATTTATTAGCCATTTTGTACGACTAACAAGCTGTTTTGTTACCGCTAAGTACCTGGGCGCTTTTAAGAACACTCAGGCGCTTAACAAGCCAAATAATACGAGTACGAGCATATATACTCGTATGAGCGCGCCTAGTCAAGTTGGACAAAACACTCGTATATAGATGACAAACAACGGGCTAATAGCTACAAAGTCTAATAGTAAAGTGGCAAATAAATGGCTAAGAAGGCAGTTAAACTAACAAAAGGCGCAGCTGAACAAAGTGGCCTGCTGCCATACATTGCTAGCACTGACTGACTGCATCTGGTGGTTAGCAAGGCTCTGAGCTCAGCGCCGTCTAAGTCATTGCTGTCGTCATCCTCGAGTAGCCCATCACAATGTTTTTAAAGGTGCATAGATACATATGTACATATGAATGTATGTACAGAAAAACACTTGATTTTATGCAGGGCTTAAAACAATGCCAGCAGGGGTATTGAAGGATTTGTACTTACTGGCAACTTTATTGCGTTCAGCTGCATTTCCAAACAAGCAGTAACGAATGCCGTAATTTAGCTGCTAATTTTCCATTTTAACAACCAAATACATGGTAAGGGTTCTCAATCATCTATAGAGTCGTCTTACCTTTGATCCTTCGCCCTTCTTACGAGTTCTTGGACCCATTGATGGTTTGAAAACAAGCATATATGGATTCGAGGAATAAGATATTGACATTAGGATATAACCAAGAACAGTTTTGCTTTGGAAAAAATTTTTTTATTATTTTTTTGGCTTCCACTGTAATATTTGCAGGCGTCTAACAATGGGCTTTTATCCAGTTAGATAATAAAACTTACTGCTGAATGAAAGAAATACTCCTGAAAATTGCAGCTCATTTTTGAAGAAGGAAAGGCTTTCATTTAACCACAGCTTCCTCTTTGCTAAAGCTCGTAAGTATTCGAATGAAGAAATGGGGGAGCAACAAGAGTTTACTGGGTGTGTGTGCCTACCATGACAGTCAGCGGGCTGGTTTCCACAGGACCAAATTATTCGGCGCCGACCATGTTATAATCCGCTTGTGAAAGCTTGCCACCCAATCTAATGATCATCTTTAGAAGATGCTTGCCAGATGGTTATATACATACACAAAGTTTGAAGGGAGGTCAGATTGATTTATTCCCAAAGGAGGGGAAGTTAACTCACTCCTCAGGACTTTAGACCAATAAGATTTTCATCATTTTCCCTAAAATGCTTGAATGGTTAAATCACTTGAATATAAGTGAGAGTATGCACTTTCATCCACCCATGGACATAGCACAGCACGCCTCCCGAAGGACAGATTAGTCCACAGCGCTCTCGATGAAGTGTTCAGTACTGTAGAAAAGTCACTAATATAGGGAATATGCCCTAGGTAGTTTCTTGGGTGTTGAAGGCCCTTTTAGCCACGTTAAGACAAAAGCCATCTAGTAGTTTATGAAGACCTGTGTGGAGTCGATGCTCAAGGGAAAATAAATAAGCACGGTTGTAGGTGCAAGGTCTGCGATTGAAAGAACGAAAAGTTGTTGTGCAACTTTTTTGCATTTTTCTAATTTTTGTATAAAGTTTGAAATTGGAATTTAACTTTATCTTTTTGTTTTGAACAATGTTACGAGTATGAACACAATATCACATTTAACTAAAGGAAAATTGTCTGTAGATACTAGTAAAAGTATTAATAAAGTAGCAAAAACCATACAAAACTCACTGCTGCCCTGCTCTTAGTTCTTCTGCCGCTGCCGCCTGTCCATTTGTATAATTTTGCACAATTTATCACGCACGCTTGGCACGCTGCTGCGCTTATCACATTTCAGCGTTTACCATAAACCGCGAATAAGGTGGCGGCGTACTCGGTATATGTATATATGTGCCTGTATATTAGGGTGGTCCTAAAAAAATCAAATGAATGATTTTTTCAGTCTCACCCCCCTCAATCGGTAATACCACGGTCACATATATAACAAAAGGCGTGTCGCACAGGAACCAAAGTTCAGATTCCTCTATAGAGACTCAAAAAAATTAAAATTATTTTTATTTTTTTTGCATCTAATGCCCAAAATCGATACTACCATAGTCGAAGATATCACATATAAATTTTGGTGCCTATAGAGGTCGGTTAAGACGTCTTCATAGGGTAATCTGAATTTTGACCCCTATGCGACGTACTTTTTACCGACTCCAAACGGGTGCATCGACGTAGGCGTTAAGGCTTAGGAAATCTGCTGTAAAAATTGCTTCCTACATTTAAGGAGCACCCTAATGTACATACATTCATAAGTTGTTACATATGTATGTATGCGCATTACCCTACCTCCTTTTTGCCAGCAAAAGAGCTTAACAACTCAGCACCTTCGACTACAAAAATCCTTTCCCACCGATTGCCTGCACCGATTCCAGCGAATAGTCGACGCGATTTCCAACGCCTATCAACACTTTTACTATCAAAACTTCGTTTGGTTGGTCGGCTAGTCAACTCAGCACGGCAACAGCAGCACCATACTGGCTTACGCGCTCCTTTTTTCCTTGGAACTGCTGCAACTCGACCCCGCTGCTGCCACAGTCGTTGTTGTGGCCTGTTGCCACTGTGCGGCGCATAAATTAAATGGCAAATCGTGCTGCCGCAATGTGACTACCAACAGCCACCGTCGTCGTCGGCATTGGCATCAGCCTCGCCACAGCCATCCTCTTCGCAGGCAGTCGTCGCTGTGGCTTCAGGTTGCCCATGGACTCCTGTTTGTCTGCAAGCTAGGCTGCCTCGCCGAGTGCCTCACCACCACCACCGGTCGGGCTATGTGGCTGGTGGCTGGTGGCTGGTGGTTTATCTGCCACGTAGGGCTTTTGAAAGGCGTTGATAATGCCATTGACTGTATGTGCCACACAACAACCATCCGCACATACGATTGCACGATTGCAGCTAAATAGCCACGGTTGCATATTGCACCCCATTTGGCGTCATGCGATACTCTGATATTGCGGTGATACGTGGCAGGCAGCAGCAGCAGCAGCAGCAGCTAAAATATTTGTGTAGCAATAGCTTCAACAACAGAATCAGCGGAATTAAGGGCCTATGTGAGCGGGGGAGGGGACCTGCGAATGCAAATTGTTGAGTTGCATTTTTATTATATTTTATTAAGTGAATTTGTTGAAGTTGCCGCGTTGCAAATAGCAGTGGCTGTGGTTGTTTGTGGCTATGGCTGCGGCCAAGTGTCAGCCGATTGCTGTTGCACCTTCATAGCACTTATGTACACAGCTATGTAGGTATATTAATAGCAGTGACTGTATATTAATAGCAAAGCTGGTAGCTGTGCACTTCATTATCTAGTTGTAGTTGTTGTTGCATTTGCTGCATTTATTGGCAAACAACACCGCGTTGAGATTGTAACTTGCAATTTTGTGTAAATTTTTTTGTGTTGTGTTGTGTTGAAATTGTTGTTGTTGACTGCGTCTGCTTTTGTTCTGATTATTAAAATTGTGTAAGCCGCTTTGTTATTCGTGCCATCCTCTTTCCCGCTTTGCCTACTTCGAGTGCTATGTAGTTGTTGTTGCCTTTGTTTTGCATTTTTCATGGGCGTTGCTGCATGCGTGCCTTATCAACGTTTTCGTGCAATGCTCATCATGCTTTTGGTTTGCCGCTTATTTAGCGCTTTGCCCTGATGTGGGTTACATGTTGGCTCGCACGAGGGGGGTGTTGTTGTTGGTTTGTTGATAGCAAGTTTGGTGAAATTAATTTGCTAATTTTTTTTACCTCACATCGAATGCGGGCAGCTACCTGCACTTTAAGTTGCGCTGCAAACTGATTGCTACAAGTTTTAGGATTAAATTTAAATTTGATATAGTTAATAAGAGTTAGCTGGTTTGGAAGTAGGAGATTTCAAAAAATTCGATAATGCAATTTTTGAGCGTTCAATTAGCAACTTTCAAAGTACACCTAAAAGCAAAATCTTGACTCTGGAATATTTGACCTTTGAGGGAGAATTCCGGTTATGTGTAAAGATTTTCGAAACAGTAGCCAAAAGCACATTCTAAGTAGAGTAAAAAAATTGCCCTGTTGTTGTTTTGACTTCTATGCTTAATCAGCACTCCTTACCCAATTATATCTATATCCAATTTCATTTCGACATATCCTATTTACATATATTCGAGAACCGATCTTTGTTAGATCGCTAAAAGCTTAAACAGACGACAGCGTTGATCCCGATTAACTCCAACTTAATCCCAAACAATTGCAATTAATTTGCGAGTTAATCCGGATCAGCGCTACCGCTAACTTTCATTTGCAATGGGAATTTGTTCAGTAGACAAAAGTGAAGATTCATCTTCAAAAGGAATAATTATTATATAAAAAAAAATTAATCAAACCTGCAATTTGTTATGCTAAAATTTTATTACTGAATACCCACAATTTTTATAAAAACCAAAAAAAAAATTATTTTGGTGAACACTTCAAATTAAAAAAAAATAATTTTCGTTTTGGAAGAAGCCTACTAGTTTTTATTATGTAACATTTATTAACTGGAAGAAGAGAATCGATTTTCTTTAAAATTGCTACTTTTTCTGCATTTTGCACTAAAAAAGTTAATAAAAACAAAGAAATAATCAAAAATCGGGCTCAACTAGACTCTTGAAAGTTTTATTAGCTTTCATTAATAAAAAAAAAATAATAAAATTGAGTGAAAAATTAAGGCTCCAGTGTATTGTTAACACAAAACGCCAATTTTGAACCACTGTGCGCTGTAAGATATTGTTGCTCGGTTCAGGAATCGGGCACAGGTCCTACGTAGTGGTAATACGCCCACAGCGGCCGAAATAGAATAGGGCATAATCTTTATTAAAAGTAAAATTTAGGTACATACATATATTAAAACATTTCAAAGCTAAAATCTACAAATCTTTAATAATTTGGGTATATATGTTGCATTCATTTTTGGAATTTTTTACTCGAAGTAAAATCTCTAAATAGACTTTTTACTCCAAGTTTCATGCAGAACATGTGGGGATTTTTTATTTATCGAAATTTGTATTTTTGGGTTTTCGTAGTTTGTACATCGCCGATGAAATACAAAAATTTTGAATATTTATGAATTATATTCTCAAAAACTACTCATAAAATCATAAATGACTTAATACACTCTTGTGTCAATATTTCTCTTAGAACACAATGACAGTTTGAATTTTTTCTTTTTCAATTTTATATATTTTGTTCAACATTTTGATTTCATTAAATCGCGACACGGTATTCAAAACCAGCTGAAATAAGCTTTCGATTGCCGCGTTTTGCAATTGTTATGTTTGCATGAATTTTTGGTTTGTTGTGTACGTAATAAATGTTTGTGCGGTACAAAAAAAAATTAGTTTTTTTTTACTTAAAATCTGTAAAAAAGTTTTTTTTCTAAAAAGTTTTTGTTTCTAATATTATTGCGTTTTTTTCAGATTTAGACTTCACTACGCAGATTTTTCACGAACAATTTCTGGCAACCAGGGGCCGAAAATAACCGTTAAATATCAAGATTTAAATTTTTAAATCTTTACAAGATCTTTATTTTTTATTTTTTTATTTCTTCGATAAAAGCTAATCCTGAAATATGGATTTTTATTTTTTCGGTCTAAGTTAATCGTCACTTTGTGATTTTTGTTTCAGTCAAATATAACTCTTGAATTTTAGTTTTTTATTCTTTAATTATTTTTTTTTTGATAAAAAAATAATCGTAATTTTTGATTTTTATTTTTTATCAACAATTTTGAACTTTTTAATGGAAACTACAGTTTTATGACCGATATAAATATTTTATGATCTAAAAAATCAAATTTTAAAATTATGGTTATAATATAATCGAAAAAATAGAAATCCAAAAATAACGGCTAAATTTGATCGGTGATTCTTGGACAGTGCCTCTATAAAACTCCGCTTTTATTGTTTGGCGCTGTAACTGTTTAACCGATTCAGTTCTATAAATATTTTAAAAAACATTAAAAAAATCTCCACCAATTACCGACTCTGTCACACTTCAAGATTGCGAATTCCGTCATCAAATTTTCTTTAGATTTGCAATAAATAAATCAAAGCAAATATTTGTGCTAAAATCGCTAGCATTTACAGTGTGCTCGATCAACAAAATATGCCAATTAGCAGCAGGTATGCGGTACTCGTACACTTTGTTGTTGCATTTTAAGATTGGTAACTTAATCAAAACTGGATTGAGCCGGTTGCAACCTGACAATTTCAATTAGAATCGACTGCCAATCAAATGAGGAACTGCAAAGATATGAACAAAAATAAATCAAAATCAAAGAATATTGGAAACAGCAGTACTAGCAGATGAGTGTTAATTTTTTAGCGGTCATATAATAATAGCTGCTTCGACGGACAAATAAGAATAGATATTTATTGTTGATTGCATAGAAATTGAGCTAAGCAATTATGCTCATAAAAAATATGTCTGTATGTAAATAGCAGATATACATATTTGCTTTTCACGCAACCATGTGACTTTCCGCGTCTTTACACACGCTCGTATCGAAACGCAAACAAAATTTGTTTTTGTAAAATTTGAAGGACGTAATTGAAGTAAGTTTATAAATTAGCAACAAAGCAGAGTAGTTTGAGCAACCCTGTTCACATTTGATTAACTAACAACATATAATTTACACGCACATATGTAGGTATGTATTTCCATGATCTAAAACTAGAAATTATTTCAAACTGTTAATTGATAACACTTAGTTTTTTTTTTGAGATGCATTCAGTATGGGTAAATTATTACTTAATTTTATTTAGGCCATTTGGCTGCTGAGCACTTTGGACGTTATTGAAAGTTGTTAATAGCAGTCAAATTTGTGTGAGTTATCACGTCAATTTAAATTCGCTAAAGGCTTGTAAGGTCAACATAAATAAATACGTGGCTTTTTTTATTTTGATGAACGCATGCCAGACGACTGGAAGTTAAGTGTGCTCTGCCCAATCTAATCGACAAGAAAGAAGGCGCCAACTGCCGCGGGATCAGCCTTCTAAGCATAGGTTATAAGGTCATATCGAGCGTATTGTGGGAAAGACTGAACACACACAGCCATTAAACTGATTGAGCCTTATCAGTGTGGATTTAGAAATGGCAGGTATTCAGAGTACGCCAAACCATGGAAAAGACCCGCGAGAACAGGAACGACACTCAGCCTCTATTTATAAAATTAAGTTCTGCAATACAACCAGCTCCGTTAGAATTGGGATGGACCTCTCCGAGACGTTTGCTACCCAACGAGGTTTCAGAAGAAGGAATTATTGGTATGAATCTCAGCAAAAATGTTGGCCTAATTCTTGCCTTCAGAGACCTACATACATAAGTAGTACAGTAAAATTAACAGAACAATTTTTTAATTTTTTATAAATATTTTTTTTTTTTTTGAAGCAGATAATTAAATAATTTGAAGCAGAGGTTAAAAGTGGTGTTCTTACGTAGATACATCAAATAAACTAAGCCCTAAGTTGGAGTGTACATAAAGTATTTTATACTAATAAACATATTTACACAAATGGCAAGTAATATAAGTTAAATGTAATTGTGCGTATACTGGCTAACAAATTTTTACCCATTTACTTATAAGCCATTAGCAAATTTACATTGACATGGATAATGCTTATCACGAAAATTTGACTGCTATTAACAAGTCTCAATAATAATAATCAAAGCACTCAACAATCAAAATGGTCTAAAAAAAATTAATAAATTTACATAGACTTAATGCATCTAAAAAAAAAAATTATGTTAGCTAACATTTTGAAATCATTTGAACA